>NC_081322.1:26766838-27968934 GCF_026419965.1 Kogia breviceps
CGATCTTAAATGAATAAAAGGAATTTAAATCAAATTGATTGCAATTCTACCAAGGAAGTTTCAAGCTTAAAATAATAATAATAGTAAGCCTAGATCCACCTATTAGAGATTAGAAGTTAGAAAGTTCAAACACAAAAGACTTTCATAAAAAGATATCTGGGTATTAGTCATCATTGTTTTCATACATTTGAAAGAACTTAATAACCCACTTGATTTTTTTTTTTTTTCTGGAGTACAAGTGAACTGTTCCAAAAAGATCAATTAAATAATAGGAATGAGAGGCATCTTTTTATCATAGGGGTTTCTTATGAATTTACTGCATTAAAGTTAATTTCCTTGCTATTATTGAGGAAATAGTATGGTCATGTTGGAGTTTAAAAATTCCTATTGATGCAGGAACAGAATTTCTTGGCAGATTAAACAATAGACTCTTGGGAAACACCAAAATAGTCTTAAAAAAAAAAAGATCATCTTCTTTAAGTTGGTACATCTTTAACCAGAAAGAGAAGTTTTGTCTCATTGCAGAAAAGCTTTTAATTTCATACCTAGTGAGATAAATTATTATTTTCTCTTACATAGGAATTATATGTATAAAATCCTGAATAATAGTCATAATTTTAAATGCATAGATATAAAATTAAGTATAGTTATGAACAACTATTTCTTCAGACTTTTTCTAACTAAATGTCTCTCCCATCCATTGTGTTGAAGTTTCATCTGCCTTAAATTAAACTAAATTATCTGAAACTAGTAAATCAGAGAGACCATATAAAAGGCTTTAAAATGTCCAGTGAGCATCTCTAAATTTCTCAGAAAATGAAACTGAAAATTTTCTGCTCACTGATGAAATTCTACCAATCACATAAACAATAAATGCAAATCATGTACGATTAGCTGGATCCAAGATTTTGCAAAAAACAAATGACAATTAGACGACTCTTATTGTGGAACAACAAAATAGCATGCACTTTTCCACAAATACCAGTTCACATATAAAATGATCTACTGTGCTTTCCCCAATGTGACGATACTAAATGTGTTAGCTGTATAAAGGGCAAGGAGCCAACACATCTGAGAGAGCAAAAAGAAGAAGGAAATGAATTTTCACGGCACATTGTAGAAAACTTTGTAGAAAATTTTTATTCACTGATATTAATCCTTCACTTTGATGAGAAATGTATTCAATCATTATTCCTTTTTTAAGAAAATGCTCTCAGCTTTTTAATACAGTAATTGAAAGACTTTTTTCGACATTAAATATCTGCTTTAAAGTGTTTAGAACAACTAGTTACATTCATTTGAATCCCTCTATTGCCAGAGAGTTGGAGGGGGAAAAAAGTGGCCTGATAAAATTAGGTTAAATAATTTATTTCCTCCTAATATTTAACAAAAAAAAACAAGCATAAATAGGTACAGACACAGACTAGATCTTTAATGTCTTGCCAGTATTTTCAGCATGTTAATGTTTCTATCATATCATACACATGGTCCATAATTGGTCAACATACCAAAAGGAGCATTGCAATTTCATTGTGACCTAAGGCTCTGATCCTTTTATTTTTCTCTTTTTCTATTCTTCCTTTCACCCTCAAGAATTGCACAAATATACAGCCCAATACAGATAAAGTCACATACTAAAGATAGGAGTCAGCATGTTATCAATTCATTTCATTAATATACCATATCATTTTACAGTATTTTTTACCCTAAGTGTTCTTTCATCAGTGGTTTCTTATGAGCTCATCCAGGCTTATAAACTGGTTTTCAGACAAAGCCTTGTGAGCAAAACTAAGACTGAAAATTATGTTGTCATTCTCTTCACTTGTTTTTAAACCATAAGAATGTTTTAAATCATGAATCATATCTATAATAATAGAAATAAGCAGTTTCAATTGGGAATGACTTCTTTAGGAGAGCCATAACTAAGAATGAAGAGAAAGAAGATAAAGTTTACTTACACAGAAAACCTGCCCTAATATTTTGAATTAACCCTTAGAGTTGGAGTTAAAGTCAAGTCAATTTATCATAGATTTTACCTGAAAACTTTTAGTCAAATTTATAGACTATAATAGTCAAACAGTCCCAAAACATATTGTTTGGGTCTTAAATTAGTAACCTGGGGTCTTAAATTATTATTTTTTTAATGTCAAAGGAATGTTCTCACTCAACCCCTTGGAAGTTCTGTAAGAAGCTTGATTGGATTCTCAGAAGAAACTTGGATTACCTCTGGCCTCCTGAACACCTGCTAAGTTTCTAAAAGCAGGGAGATTTCTTGTAACCCACCGTTCCCAATGACTCACTCCCCCTTCTGGGCTCTCTTTTATTTCAATTATTGATAAGCCTGTCTGATCCCCTCTAAAAGATAGAGCAGTCTGTGTTTTATTTATCCTCATGTACTCCACAGAGCTTCGGGCCTTTGGGAAGTGACAGACACACAAGTCCTCATAGGTTTTTGGGTACTGTCATTGGCTGATATATTTTTCATTTAAGTTATATTCAACTCTTCCTACTTCTGCTGAAAATATTTTTGTTAAACTCATTACATTCTTGATATTTCCATTGAGCAGCACATATAATAATGCTAGATGACTGTTACATTAAAAAATACTTTAGTTACTCTCACCTTATACTAATAAGAGTAGTAAATCTACCCTCCTAGCATTTTCTCCCTGCTTTCATCAAGCTGTGAGTGTGGAAGGAAACATGATGTAGTAAAAACAGCTAGGGTTATTCTAGACCCTGCTCTGCCATGATTCAGGTCTGGGGCCTTAAGCCCATCAACTAAGATCGCAAAAAGCATTTGCTCATAAAGGACAGAAACTATTTCACAGGGATTACTATGGATTCGACTAAAGAATGTAATTGAAAATGAATAGTAAGGCATAAAACTCTACAACGATGTTAGGTATTAAAATTCCAGCTTGGTGGCTTTGGACAAACCCTCTGTTTTCCCATTTTCTTATCCATAAAATATGAACTGGTTGGTCTCTAAGTTACTTTTTAAATACCAACTCTAAATCTGTACTTGTTTATGCTTAATAATTTGGCTGACAACTAAATTGAAGGGCAGAGAATATAGCATATGGTTGGTCATCATCATGGTTGACATGACTCAGGACCCTTGAACGAAAGTGGAGGTTTAGGCATACTAGAAAAATAAGAGATGCCTGAGAGTCTGTCCAGACACCAGTATGGGCTGACACTAACCAAGGATTAAGAGATGTCTCACCTTCGGATCTAGCCATCTACTCTTATTACCCACTCATCTCTTCCCATTCTTTTAATATACAATGCATTTGCCCTGATCCCTTTGACAAAACAGTTGTCCTTGACTGCTCAAGAATATTGCTTTCCACACCAGCTGGAAAACTGTTGTTCTTTACATCATGTCCAAATTGGTTTTCAAGATCTGTTCTTCTATCTCTCCAAGCCCACAGCCTCTCATATTTTCCTTCTCTAGTCATTTTCCCATGTCTTCAGACAATTTTTTCCATAAACACTCAAAACTCATATTCATTTATCTCATATCCTTTCTCATATTTCCACAATACAACAACATATGTTATTATAGAAGAACCAGCAATTCCACATTTAATGTTGTATTAAGTGAAAAAGTCAATGTGTCATCCATTGATAGATGAAAGTTGATAGAAGAGGCTACAAAAAAAGACACAGAAAATGCCGTTAACCTTCATTCTGTAAACAGAAAGTCAGGCCTGATCAGATAAACAAAGTATAAATCACCTGATGTAAGAAAGAGGTCAAAGGAGAATAGGAAAAGGAGAGTAGAAAATGACTTCCAAAGTTAGTTTAATTAAAGTAAATATGTGGGACTATATTGTCTTATGGCACATATTACTGCGGATCCACTAAATAACCGTTTGGGAAATTTAGAATAAGATTAGAATAAGAGGTATGTGAAGTACTACGATTTCCCAAAGAAAGTTGGAATCCTGACTGATCAGTTCAGTTTTACAAATTATTGCTACCTTCCCACAGTAATTGCTTATTTGATGAGAAATCATATTCTTGCTATGAAATCATTTGTAATCACTTCTTTCATAACAGTTTCTGCTTTATGTAGCAGCAACCAACATTACAAAAGGGAGGAAACATCAGTAGCCTATTTGTACCAGCATCCTTTAGGGTGCTGGCACTGCAAGCAACGTACGAGACTCACAAATGATAACGTCAGGCAGGGAGGTAACTTCCTTTACAGTTAGCCTCATATGCAAAGGGAATGAATGCACACGTCAGAATCTCATGAATTAAACTGTCCCAGGAAGTTGGCTCAAAAATTAACTTGGAGGAAGAATAACCATAGCCACTCTCACCTTCATCTGTGCCTTGAAAACCTTCTTGGTTTTCATCACAGAGTAATCAACGTAGAACAGTCGTACTGATACTGTCTGTTTGGCCTCACACATTTTTTGTTAAGAAAGATCAGGTGAACTAGCCTAGCTATAAGTTTAAGCAGCTACTTGTGTAGCAGTTAGTGCAGGTGAGCTTACTCTTCCACGCAGGCAGCCAGATGACCTCTTGGCACTTTTCCAATGACTCAATTATCAGAAGCTACCTAAAAATGGTACTGGAGAATTTGAATCTTTCTGTTTCCATCATGGCTTATTCTACATGGAACGTTGCAGGAGTTTTCATTTGAAATTTTCTAACATTGTGTCTATTAAGTGAGTCATAGCATTTTATTATTCATTAGGTACCATAAATATACAAAACTAGGCATCTATTTTTAATGAAAGGCAATAGTTTGAAAGGTAATAATGGACCATATGTTTTAAATGCTTTTTTGAAAATCAAATTTTACATTTTTCTCCATTTGAAATATCTCCACCTTTCTCCAAGAGTTAGCATGTCAGTTAGGTGGGATGAAAGAAAATAGAGGTAATGACAGAATGAAATACATTTCCAGGCAGAAACCACTTAAAACCGAATTTATCAGGGGTTGGAGAATTCTCAACAATGTCACCCCTGCATTCATATTTACTTTATACAGAAGCAACATGTAAAGGAAGCGTCCATATTCATTATCCACCTACTTCATCAGAATAGTATCATTAACCTTAAAGCTAAATGTGCGTTATATAATCTTTAAGTCATTAGATATATTCCTTTAAAGTTAAATCAGAGTTGCCTTTCACATGGGACTAAGAATCAAGAATTGTGCTGTAGTCCTAAAGGATTTTTCTGGTTGCCACTTCAATGTTTTAGTTCCTTGCTGAAGAAAATTACAGAACTACATTTAAAATTAAGAGTTAATATAAGAGTATTCCTTTTTGTTAGGACTCATTTTCTTCATAAAATTCTCTATGGTAATAACTGCATCCTATATAACTTTCTTATTTCCACAGTATAAATACAGTCCTACAAGTTATGCAACAAATAATAGATAATCAATAACTGCTTTTATGAACTGAAGGACTAAATGTAGTTCTTTTTTTAAGATGTACAACATGTTGATTTGATACATTTATACATTACACTATAATTACCACATAAATATATTTCTTTTTTCTTACAATCGTGATGTTTTAAGAATAGGCAAACAAAATTAAGCCCATGAGAGGGAAAAAGAGCAAAGTAGATAAAGAACATATTAATAGGTTTAAAATATTCTAATTTGTTAGTGGGTAATAGCATCTATATTTACATACAAAATGCAAGGATTTAAATCACAGCACTATGTTAGGACAGATCTTTGATCAATTTTTTCAACTGTTAGATAAAAATATTTTTAATTATATATTTTTTTCAGATTTGAAGTAGCAAAGATTCTGCATCTCTTAATTAATCAGTCTTTTTATTATTTTAGGTTAGAATTTTCTATTTAAAATTCTGTGTGCTCTAAAATCTAAGAAGCATGCACAGGGAGAGGTGTTGTGCTGGATAACAGAAATTCATTGCTGTGGTCTGCTTTCAGAAGTGTAATGATTCCTGACTGGCTTCATCCCCATGCTAGTAGATGGTGGTGTGAGTCAAACACAGGAAAACGAGACAGACTTCCTTTCAACTCTTGGCTTCTTTCTCCTAATTAAATGTTAGGGGGTAATATAGGGAGAAATTCTCCCAAAAGTTTATTGGTAACATTTAATGGATGCTAATATATTATTGAAATTAAATATAAACTCTCCTTCCTATTTTTAGGGAAATATGGTTTTAGTAAAAGCTGACAGTCTTTCCTAACAATGGAGACTGTAATGTCCAAACTTTACTACCTACCATAATTATAGGGATTTAACTTTAAAGTTCTTTAAAATTGTCAAAGGACTCCCATTAGATTACAAGAAAACTCTATTATAGAGTCACATGTTTACACAGAAATTATATATAAATCTGAGTATAGGGACTGCATAGTTACAAAAATACGAGATTTTATGTTTATGTCTATGTAAATGAGACTCTTTTAGTGTAAAAACAATACTTTAAGAATAATTAATGCATTTCTCCATAAAGAAAATCATTGGTGTTCAAGTGTGACACTGAGCAAGTATCTCATTTCTTAAAAAAAAATGAAAAATATTTCACAACTTTATTTGTAACATTCAAGCATATCCCAAATTTTACATAAATCTCCTTACTGCCAAAATATGCATTCCAATATTTCAGTTAAGAGACTGAATGAAAACAGACAACAAATAAACAGCCATTCAATCCAACTGATGTACTAAAATGGATCTCTGGGAATCATATTGTCTAAAATATTTACACTAGTCAGCAGTTCAGAGTCTTTTTAAAAACTTTTTTATTATTTATAATTATTTTATAATAATTTATAAATAAATTATTATAAATTTTATTTTAAATATTAATAAATATTATTATTTATTAAATAATATAATATTAATAATATTATTATTAAATTTATTTTAAATATTTAAATTTTTATTGTTATAAATTTATAATAATATATAATAATTTTATAATTATTTTATTTATGATTATTTTACATTATTTTATTTATAATTACTTTACAATGGTGTGTTAGTTTCTGCTGTATAACAAAGTGAATCAGCTATACATATACATATATCCGCATATCCCTTCCATCTTGCATCTCCCTCCCACCCTCCCTATCTCACCCCTCTAGGTGGTCACAAAGCACCGACCTGATCTCCCTGTGCGATGCAGCTGGTTCCCACTAGCTAACTGTTTTACATTTGGTAGTGTATATATGTCCATGCCACTCTCTCACTTCATCCCAGCTTAACTTCCCCCTCCCCATGTCCTCAAGTCCATTCTCTATGTCTGCGTCTTTATTCCTGCCTTGCTCTTAGGCTCTTCAGAACCATTTTTTGTTTCAGATTCCATATATATGGGTTAGCATACGGTATTTGCTTTTCTCTTTCTGACTTACTTCACTCTGTATGACAGACTCTAAGTCCATCCACCTCACTACAAATAATTTTGTCTTTTTATGGCTGAGTAATATTCCATTGTATATATGTGCCACATCTTCTTTATCCATTCATCTGTCAATGGACACTTAGGTTGCTTCCATGTCCTGGCTATTGTAAATAGAGCTGCAATGAACATTGCAGTACATGTCTCTTTTTGAATTATGGTTTTCTCACGGTATATGCCCAGTAGTGGGATTGCTGTGTCATATGGTAGTTCTATTTTTAGTTTTTTAAGGAACCTCCATACCGTTCTCCACAGTGGCTGTATCAATTTACATTCCCACCAAAAGTGCAAGAGTGTTCCCTTTTCTCCACACCCTCTCCAGCATTTGTTATTTGTAGACTTTTTGAAGATGGCCATTCTGACTGGTGTGAGGTGATACCTCATTGTAGTTTTGATTTGCATTTCTCTAATGATTAGTGATGTTGAGCATCCTTTCATGTGTTTGTTGGCAAACTGTACATCTTCTTTGGAGAAATGTCTATTTAGGTCTTCTGCCCATTTTTGGTTTGGGTTGTTTGTTTTTTTTGATATTGAGCTGCACGAGCTGCTTGTATATTTTGGAGATTAATCCTTTGTCAGTTGTTTCATTTGCAAATATTTCCTCCCATTCTGAGGGTTGTCTTTTTGTGTTGTTAAAGGTTTCCTTTGCTGTGCAAAAACTTTTAAGTTTCATTAGGTCCCATTTGTTTATTTCTGTTTTTATTTCCATTCCTCTAGGAGGTGGGTCAAAAAGGATCTTGCTGTGATTTATGTCAGAGAATGTTCTGCCTATGTTTTCCTCTAAGAGTTTGATAGTATCTGAACTTACATTTAGGACTTTAATCCATTTTGAGTTTATTTTTGTGTATGGTGTTAGGGAGTGTTCTAATTTCATCCTTTTACATGTAGCTGTCCAGTTTTCCCAGCACCACGTATTGAAGAGGCTGTCTTTTCTCCACAGTATATCCTTGCCTCCTTTATCAAAGATAAGGTGACCAAATGTGCATGGGTTTATCTCTGGGCTTTCTATCCTGTTCCATTGATCTATATTTTTGTTTTTGTGCCAGCACCATACTGTCTTGACTGCTGTAGCTTTTTAGTACAGTCTGAAGTCAGGGAGCTTAATTCCTCCAGCTCCTTTTCTTTCTCAAGATTGCTTTGGCTATTCAGAGTCTTTTGTGTTACCATACAAGTTGTGAAATTTTTTGTTCTAGTTCTATGAAAAATGCCATTGGTAGTTTTACAGGAATTGCTTTGGCTCAGTAGATTGCTTTGGGTAGTACAGTCATTTTCACAATGTTGATTCTTCCAATCCAAGAACATGGTATATCTCTCCATCTGTTTGTATCATCTTTAATTTCTTTCATCATGTCTTATAGTTTTCTGCATATAGGTCTTTTGTCTCCTTAGGTAGGTTTTTTCCTAGGTATTTTATTCTATTTGTTGCAATGGTAAATGAGAGTGTTTCCTTAATTTCTCTTCCAGAGTTTTCATCATTAGTATATAGGAATGCAAGAGATTTATGTGCATTCATTTTGTATCCTACTACTTTACCAAATTCATTGATTAGCTCTAGTAGTTTTCTGGTAGCGCCTTTAGGATTCTCTATGTCATGTCATCTGCAAACAGTGACAGTTTTACTTCTTCTTTTCTGATTTGGATTCCTTTTATTTATTTTTCTTCTCTGATTGCTGTGGCTAAAACTTCCAAAGCTATGTTGAATAACAGTGGTGAGGGTGGACATCCTTGTCTTGTTCCTGATCTTAGTGGAAATGGTTTCAGTTTTTCACCATTGAGAATGATGTATGCAGTGGGTTTGTCATATATGGTCTGTATTATGTTGAGGTAAGTTCCCTCTATGCTCACTTTCTGCAGGGTTTTTATCATAAATGGGTGTTGAATTTTGTGGAAAGCTTTTTCTGCATCTATTGAGATGATCATATGGTTTTTCTCCTTCAGTTTGTTAATATGGTTTATCAAATTGATTGATTTGCATATATTGAAGAATCCCTGCATTCCTGGGATAAACCCCACTTGATCATGGTGTATGATCCTTTTAATGTGGTGTTGGATTCTGTTTGCTAGTATTTTGTTGAGGATTTTTGCATCTCTGTTCATCAGTGATATTGGCCTGTAGTTTTCTTTTTTTGACATCTTTGCCTGGTTTTGGTATCAGGGTGATGGTTGCCTCAAACAATGACTTTGGGAGTGTTCCTCCCTCTGCTATATTTTGGAAGAGTTTGAGAAGGATAGGTTTTAGCTCTTCTCTAAATGTTTGATAGAATTCACCTGTGAAGCCATCTGGTCCTGGACTTTTTTTTGTCAGAAGATTTTTAATCACAGTTTCAATTTCAGTGCTTGTGATTGGTCGGTTTATATTTTCTATTTCTTCCTGGTTCAGTCTCAGAACGTTGTGCTTTTCTAAGAATTTGTCCATTTCTTCTAGGTTGTCCATTTTATTGGCTTAGAGTTGCTTGTAGTAATGCCTCATGATCCTTTGTATTTCTGCAGTGTCCATTATTACTTCTTTTTTATTTCTAATTCTATTCATTTGAGTCTTTTCCCTTTTTTTTCTGGATGAGTCTGGCTAATGGTTTATCAATTTTGTTTATCTTCTCAAAGCACCAGCTTTTAATTTATTGATCTTTGCTATAGTTTCCTTCATTTCTTTTTCATTTATTTCTGATCTGATCTTTATGAGTTCTTTCCTTCTGCTAAATTTGAGGGGTCTTTTGTTCTTCTTTCTCTAATTGCTTTAGGTGTAAGGTTAGGTTGTTTATCTGAGATGTTTCTTGTTTCTTGAGGTAGGATATTATTGCAATAAACTGCCCTTTTAAATCTGCTTTTGGGCTTCCCTGGTGGCACAGTGGTTGAGAGTCTGCCTGCCGATGCAGGGGACATGGGTTCGTGCTCCGGTCCAGGAAGATCCCACATGCCACGGAGCGGCTAGGCCTGTGAGCCATGGCCACTGAGCCTGCACATCCGGAGCCTGTGCTCTGCAATGGGAGAGGCCACAACAGTGAGAGGCCCGCGTACCGCAAAGAAAAAAAACAAAACTGCTTTCACTGTTTCCCATAGGTTTGGGTCTTCGTGTTTTCATTGTCATTTGTTTCTAGGTATCTTTTGACTTCCTCTTTGATTTCTTCAGTGATCTCTTAGTTATTTAGTAGGGTACTGTTTAGCCTCCATGTGTTTGTATTTTTTTAAGTTTTTTTCCTGTAATTGATATCTAGTCTCATAGTGTTGTTGTCGGAAAAGATACTTGATACGATTTCAATTTTCTTGAATTTACCAAGGCTTGATTTGTGACCTAGGATATCATCTATCCTGGAGAATGTTCCATGAGCAGTTGAGAAGAAATATATTCTGTTGTTTTTGGTAGGAATATCCTATAAATGTCAATGAAGTCCATCTTGTTTAATGTGTCATTTAAAGCTTGTGTTTCCTTATTTATTTTCATTTTGGATGATCTGTCCATTGATGAAAGTGGGGTTTTAAAGTCCCCTACTATGATTGTGGTACTGTCGATTTCCCCTTTTATGGCTCTTAGCATTTGCCTTATGTATTGGTGTGCGCCTATGTAGATTGCATAAATATTTACAATTGCTATATCTTCTTCTTGGATTGATCCCTTGTTCATTATGTAGTGTCCTTGTAATAGTCTTTACTTTAAAGTCTATTTTTTCTGATATGAGAATTGCTATTCCACCTTTCTTTTGATTTCCACTTGCATGGAATATCTTTTTCCATCCTCTCACTTTCAGTCTGTATGTGTCCCTAGGTCTGAAGTGGGTCTCTTGTAGACAGCATATGTATGGGTCTTGTTTTTGTATCCATTCAGCCAGTCTGTGTCTTTTGGTTGGAGCATTTAATCCATTTCCATTTAAGATTATTATCAATATGTATGTTTCTATTACCATTTTCTTAATTGTTTTGGGTTTGTTATTGTAGGTCTTTTCCTTCTCTTTTGTTTCCTGCCTAGAGAAGTTCCTTTAGCATTTGTTGTAAAGCTGGTTGGGTGGGTGCTGAATTCTCTTAGCTTTTGCTTGTCTGTAAAGGTTTTAATTTCTCCATTGAAACTGAATGAGATCCTTGCTGTGTAGAGTCATCTTTGTTGTAGGGTTTTCCCTTTCATCACTTTAAATATGTCCGGCCACACCCTTCTGGCTTGCAGAGTTTCTGCTGAAAAATCAGCTGTTAACCTTATGGGGATTCCCTTGTATGTTATTTGTTGCTTTTACCTTGCTGTTTTTGGTATGTTTTCTTTGTATTTACTTTTTGATAGTTTGATTAATATGTGTCTTGGAGTGTTTCTCCTTGGACTTATCCTGTATGGGACTCTCTGCGCCTCCTGGATTTGATTTTTTCTTTTCCCATATTAGGGAAGTTTTCAAATATTTTCTCAGTCCCTTTCTTTTTCTCTTCTTATTCTGGGACCCTATAATTCCAATGTTGGTGCATTTAATGTTGTCCCAGAGGTCTCTGAGACTGTCCTCAATTATTTTCATTCTTTTTTCTTTATTCTGCTCTGCGAGAGTTATTTCTACTATTTTATCTTCCAGGTTACTTATCTGTTCTTCTGCCTCAGTTATTCTGCTATTGATCCCTTCTAGAGAATTTTTAATTTCATTTATTGTGTTGTTCATCATTGTTTGCTTGCTCTTTAGTTCTTCTAGGTCCTTGTTAAGTGTTTCTTGTGTTTTCTCCATTCTACTTCCAAGATTTTGAATCACCTTTACTATCATTTCTTTTAATTCTTTTTCAGGTATACTACCTATTTCCTCTTCATTTGTTTGGTCTGGTGGGTTTTTACCTTGCTCCTTCATCTGCTGTGTATTTCTCTGTCTTCCCATTTGCTTAACTTACTGTGTTTGGGGTCTCCTTTTCATAGGCTGTAGGTTTGTAGTTCCCATTGTTTTTGGTGTCTGGTCCCAGTGGGTAAGGTTGGTTCAGTGGCTTGTGTAGGCTTCCTGGCGTAGGGGACTAGTGCCTGTGTTCTGGAGGATGAGGCTGGATCTTGTCTCTCTGGTGGGCAGTACTGCATCCGGTGGTGTGTTTTGGGGTGTCTGTGACCTTATTATGATTTTAGGCAGCCTCTCTGCTAATGGGTGGTGTTGTGTTCCTGTCTTGCTAGTTGTTTGGCATGGCATGTCCAGCACTGGAGCTTGCTGGTTGTTGAGTGGAGCTGGGTCTTAGCATTGAGACAGAGATCTCTGGGAGAGCTCTCACTGATTGATATTACGAGGGGCCAGGAGGTCTCTGGTGCACCAATTTCCTGAACTCGTCTCTCCCACCTCAGAGGCTCTAGCCTGACACACTCCCATAGCACCAAGACCCTGTCAGCCACATGGCTCTTGGCCCCAGTTCATGCGCTTCCCATCACTCCACCAGCTCCTGCCTCTGCGCCTCCCTCCCATTCGGTTTGATCTTTATTTCCCACACTGTGTGGGTTGCAGAGGGCAGTGCAGAGGATGCCAGCAGGCAGCTGCCCCACTGCATCCTCATCTGCACCCCATGCAGGGCTTGCCAGGTCCCTCCCAGTCACAGGGCAGTGTCTGCAAAGACAGCCCCAGTGCTGGACAGGCCCACATACCCGGCGAGGAGGGGAGGGGGGGCAGAGCAGGCCTATTTATAGAATATTAATTGCAATTTTCTTTAAAAATTTTAAAAAATTTTATAATTCTATGGTTTGCTGAGAAGAATTTAAACTAAAACAAACTGATAACGTTCTTTCTATTTTCTCTTAGTGGTGATAATTTATTATTTACTGTCTTCTCTTCAGACTCAAAGTGAGAATGTTGCTGCTCTTGCCTTTGTGATCGTTTCTACTCGTAGACAGTTCAGGGCTCAGACTTCTTTAAGCCATAACTTCATGACCAGGAGATGCTAAATATAGAGAAAGATAAGAAACAGAATTTGTAGATCAAAAGGGAGTTGAAACCATTGCAAATATTATACTTTAAAAAAAAAGAAGTTATAAAGGATAAGGAACTAGGTTTGCCTGAAAAGTCTCAATATCATAAAGTAAAATTTGATGAATCTGGATGCTGAAGAAATGCTCTTCTATATATATTTAGTGGATCAAATATCTCCCAGATTATTGGAAATCTATTGTTCTGCATATATAGTTACCTAAGTTAGAAAATATATATGCACCCTTATGTTCACTGCAGCATTATTTACAATAGCCAAGATATGGAAACAACCTAAGTGCCCAACGGTAGTTGAATGGATAAAGAAGATGTGGTATACATGCACAATGGAATATTACTTAGTCATAAAAAAGAATGAAACCTTGCATTTGCAACAACATGGGTGGACCTAGAGGGCATTATGCTAAGTGAAATAAGTCAGACAGAGAAAGACAAATACTGCATGATTTCCTTATATGGGAATCTAAAAAACAAAACAAATGAACAGAAATGACACAAAATGGGTTATAGATATGGAGAACAAACAGGTGGTTGCCAGAGGGGAAGAGGGTTGGGATAGGAAATAAATAGGTGAAGGTGATTAAGTCCCTCAGCCATGAGAAGTCCAAGGTGTTGTCTAAGGGCTTCGTGATGTAGATGCTCCATGGAACGCCAGCATCAGTGAGAAGGCTCCCAATATGAGCATCTCCGAGGAGTTTCCCAGCTTTGGGACTCAGGTGGCCCTCAAGACCCACCCATGGGGCCCCAGACGATAATGATCAAAGAGCAGAACCCTCTCCAGCCTGCTGACCTGAACCCCGCCACACGATGGTTTGTCTCAATCTGACCCAGCGGCTGGACCTCTGTAAATTGTTGATGATCCCCTTCCCTGAGGCCTCACAGCAAAGCCAGCACCCCCGCTGTGTGCGGCTGGGTCCCGGGCCTGGTGGCACCCAGCGCAGCATGGGACCTGCTCCCAGACTTTGCTCTGGGCATCTCTCTACTGTTGTGAACACTAAGGAGGTAAACTTTTGTAAACTTCCAGTTACAAGAGTCAAGGGAATGAAATACACAGTGTGGGGAATATAGTTAATAACTATGCAATATTTTTGTATAGTGACATATCCTGACTAAACTTATCACAGTGATCATTTTGAAATGTATAGAAATATTGAATCACTATGTTGTGTAATAGGAACTAACAGAGCATTATAGGTCAATTATACTTCAGAAACAAACAAACTCATAGAAAAAGAGATCTGATTTGTGATTACAAGAGGAGGGTGGTGGGAAGAGAGGAAATTGTCAAAAGGTGCAAACTTCCAGTTATATGATAAATAATTACTAGGGATATCTTGAGGACATGGGAAGGGGGAAGGGTGAGCTGTGACGAAGTGAGAGTGGCATGGACATATATACACTACCAGACGTGGGGTGGATAGCTAATGGGAAGCAGCCGTATAGCACAGGGAGATTAGCTTGGTGCTTTGTGACCACCTAGAGGGGTGGGATAGGGAGAGTAGGAGGGAGATGCAAGAGGGAAGAGATACGGGGACATATGTATATGTATAACTGATTCACTTTGTTATACAGCAGAAACTAACACACCATTGTAAAGCAATTATACTCCATTGTTTAAAAAACAATGAAAAATATAATGAACACTGCTGTAGGTTATACATGAAAGTTGTTAAGAGAGGAAATTCTGAGTTCTCATTAGAAGGAAAAATTTGTTTCTTCTTCAATTTTATATGTATATGACAGTTGTTCACTAAACTTAGTGTGATAATCAGTCCATGATGTAAGTCAAATCATTATGCTATAATCCTTAATTTTGTACAGTGCCATATGTCAGATAAAAGTGGAAAATAAATAAATAAATAAATAAATGCCTAAGTTAAAGTCCCAAACAACTATGTTCTATTTATACAGCAGTGAATTTCAGAAGAGTGCTTTTGTGCAATTATAGAGAGCAAAAGGTTTCTACTGGATAAGATATCATAATGACTACGTATCAACGTGGTAGAGAGAAAAAACAAAGTTAATTAATTACTAAGGGAAAGGATAGAATGTAACATATAAAATTGTACTAATTTCTTAGCTAACATCCTCCTGATCTGTAACCTTAACCTTCATTAACCAGACTCAGTAAACTTGTCTCTACATTTCTACAAAAGAAACACCTACATGTGAAAATCTTTTAGTTATTACTTCCTTTTATTTTGAGGGGGGAGGGCATGGAGAAAGAGAGTAAGTGTAATGGTATAATGCCAGCTAGCTCTAAACACTAGTAGGCACCTTACACAAGCAGGATTATCATTATTAACATATATTGTTATTTGTCTTTATATGTATACTGTCTATATTAAACATAAACAATAAAGATTAAATACAGCTTTGTAATAAAGCTTATTACAGATACTGTTCATCTATTATTGAGATTTTAGATATTTTCACACTTTAGTTTCTTAGCAGATAATCAAGATTTTCTGAGTCTAAGGTAGAGTGTAATAGCTATTAAATGAATGGGTTTCCCATTCAATGCCCAACCTTCATTAACTTTTATCAAGCTATAGTTGTGTCTATCTACTCACTCAAACTTCTCTTTATGCACAGGCCCTTTTCCTACTAAGTAGCCAAAAAGCTGAAACAGAACATGTATATTGGGGGGGATAAACAACTTATCTCTCAGCTTGGAATTTTTGCCACTGAGATCACCAGTGAGATGTGTCCACACAAATTAATCTCCCTGACCTCTTCTTTTAGGTATATATTCCACTAATCATGAATCTCAGTGGGGACTTTGTTAGCAGAAAGATTAAAACCACATAAAAGAAAGAAACAGTTAAAGGAGGAATTAGCTTTGTATCTAAAGGATCAAATAATTTTTTAAAAGGTCAAATTATCTTCTAATTATTGCCAATCATTTGTGCCACCACAGTTTCATGTACTGTATCAGGTTGTTGAAGGGCCAAAAATCAAAGTTGAAAATAAGTTCTACTCTGTAGATGATTTACTCATAATTCAAACACACAAGCAGCTTTTAGCTATATTAAGGCAAGAAAATAGTATCATTATTAAAATCATTTCCAAGTTAGAATATTTAACATTGCCCATAACCACACTGCTGATTTTATTTCTATTATAAATCAACATGCAACATTTTCTGTAAGTTCGAATTTGGAGTTTTCTGAGCACATAGCATTGTACTTACCATACTACCTCTGTAGCCAACCTCCTATCTGAAATATTAATCTCTCATAAGAGTGGCTTATTCCTGCTGTTGAGGTCTTCACTTTTTAATTTATTCTTTTTAATAACCTTATGAATAGTTCTACTTGGCCTTGGCTTAATTTCATTCTAACCTGGTTTTGGACTTTATTCTCTTATACACTAAGAGAATAAGCATCTTTTTTCCCCCATTCCCTGTGTCCAAATGATGAAAACCATAGGAGAACTTGAAAGTTAAAAGGTAAAAAATTTAAGAGGAGAGAAATCATACATTAGCAAACATGAAAATTATACATTTAGGAGTAATGCTCTAGTCAGTACATATATGTTCTAGTCAGCACACATATATTTGAACTACTTGTATTCAGATGAAAATTTTGCTTTAGGACTTCATGCCCTGGTATTGCTGAAGTCTTAACACAGGATGCTATGCTGTGTTCTCATTGCCTTCTTTGATCTCTATTGAAGTTACATATGGATCCCATCCAAGATTAATAACTTTACATCTGTTCATTAAACAGTGCAGTGAGTTTTTGATCAATGGACCTACACATTATGTATTTGAAATGATCAGTAAGTCTGAATGAAGCTAACCATGTAATTACAGAAAATGTCTTCTTTACAAGACATCTATGTCTCTGTTTCAATGATGTTGACAGCTATTGTATTGAGATGGTTTGGAAATAAATGCAATGGGAAAATAAAAACTTCAATTCACATGATCTTCTTTAACCTCTAATTAAACTATAAAAATGGGAACACAGTCTTGTTAATCAAACCGTGTTGTAAATAGAATATTCTACTAAGGGAGTATTTTTTAGGAAGCAGTTCAAATTTCCTTCATCCTCCATATAAGACCTTCAGATATTCCTAAAAATAAGGTAACACTTACAAAACATCATAAGGGATTTATAAATAAAATATCAACCGTATCATCTGAATAAATTTGGTCACAACTGATCCCGCCCCCCAAAAAAAGCTGTCAATCATCTATCCTTAGCTTAGTTTAAATTCTCAGTAAAAAGCACAGAGTTTTTTGTTGTTGTTAGCTTTGTTTTTGTTTTTTTGTTTTAATTGGTACTTATTGTAATATGAACTTCAATAAACTCATCTATAGAGAGTTCTCCCTGTTGAGCACAGTCTCACTGCATAAACATGTTAATTTGTTAATTTTACTAATTTTCAGCCAAAGATTTCCTTAGCCATAGATTCTACTTTTACCACATTTTTTGTAAACAGACAGTATAAAAAATTTTTAGTTAGTTCATAAAGAACAGATAAGAAACTAATGTGTATGTTTTGAAATACAGGTGTGTTTTGGTCAAAATAAACACAGTTCAATGCTAAGTTCCTTCTGTATTACTGAGTGTTTTTATACACGTTAATGATTTTTATTGCTATCTTTAAACCAATGTCAGCAAAGTTTATTTCCACTTTTGCCCATATCTCTGGACTAAGAACTCATATATATACAACTACCTCCTGGCTATCCTAATTTCCCCAACAAATGGATGCATCATTTCCCACACCTAAGCCAGCTCCTGCCCCATTAGATCTAGAATTCATAAATTAGATACTTGTAATTTAATTATAACCACTTGCTCTTTTTCTTTCTTTCTTTTTTTACAATCAAGCAATCGATATATTAGGCTGAGTTATCTCTTTATTATGCTTTACAATTTGTGTTTATAACAACTGTTATCATTGTTATTCTGTGTAGTTTCCCTTATACAAAAAACCATTCCATGTCTCCATGCAATTTTTGGAGTTACTTCCCCCAACTGAAACACTATTCCCAACTTTCTTCAACTAATTGTTAAAGAACCTAGGTTTGAAGTCAGAGCTAATTCCAACTCTGCCATTGATTTGTATTATATATCTCTTGAAAGTTTGTTCATTCTATTTTAGCCTAGTTGCCACATCTGTTAAGTGGGTATTTAAAAAGAGGAAATAGAATTTTCATGGAATTTTTATGAGGATCAAATTGTATAGTACATAGAATATTTAGCAAAATAATCAACATAGAGAAAGCAATCAGAAAGTTTATTTAATTAATATTATTGGCACAACTTGCTATCATCTCCATCATGGATTGTTCAATAAATCCTCAATATCTGTTACACTGCTCCTATAATGGGCTCCCATACAACGTTACGCCCAGTTCTTATATCACTTACTGCAATATATTGAAATTTTCTCTTCACATGCCACTGTACCATAAATTACGCTGGAGCAGAGATTTCTACTTAATCATCTATGCACACACTTAGCACAGTAGCACAGCTCCTGGTACAAAGTGAGCATTTAATAAATATTTGTTAAATGTAATTGTAAAACCAGAAAATAATCAAGAGATTCTAAGCAATCTTATTAATATATCAAAAATGAATAAGTAAATGAACGAATGAGTAAATGAACAATTAATTAAATATTTTTGTGACAGGTGTTATGCTAGACACATACCTAAAGGAAATGCAGTAATCTTATGAGATAATTATTATCATCTCCAATTTACAAGTGAGATAATTGAGATCCAAAGAGTTTATATGCCTAGATTATATTGCCAGTAAGAGTTATAAATCAAATTGCAATTTTCAGCTCCAAATTGAAGTATCATTTTGTGAAAAATATAGTTATATATTAAAATCAAATTATTGGTCAAATTAGTAATTTCTGCTTTACTCTGGATCAGGATTTTGTAAGCTACAGTCTGAAGATAGCCTTTGCAGGGTCCGTAAATCTTCTATGAGTCCATGTACCATATTACATGAATGTACAATTTGCAGGGAATAGCATCCGTGGCTCTTATCATAGTCTCAAAATGATTTACGACCTGAAAAAGGTTATGAAACAATGTTCTAGATGAGAGTTTTTCATTTCTCAAAATATTTGATTAAACCAGTACACTTTATTTTTACTACTATTTATTTGTCATCAGACCTGGAAGCAGAAGGAAGCCTGGGGAGCTTCTGTAGCTCAAAAGAGGATTGACTCTTCTGGCGAGTACGGTGATGGAGTCACCTGGTTCTTCTTGGGGTTGCTGCAGTGGAGTGCTTTGGTCTCCACTTTGCAGGAGCATAGGTGTCACGCAGCTAATGGTAAAGGCAGTGGTGCATCCATAAAACAGTGCTGCTTGATGTTTCCATCTCAGACAAGAGCTTGCACCCAAATGTAAATTGACATGTTACTTCTCTATTGAGGAAATCTTAGTATAAAAAAAATGATCGACTGAACTCAATAGTATGCCTAGTGACATGGTCCATTTGCAATCTGGTGCAAGCGCTTTTCCTCACCCCAGACTAGTAACAGTTATGTGCATCAGAGGCTGGTCCACAGGCCACACCTTGAGGAGCACTACTCTGGGTTATTGGGCATTTTTTCTACTTGTGTTTTTTCTGTGGAACTTCGAGTGTCTAACAATTGATTCTTTGAGTCTTCTGAAGATTCTGTGAACTACACGGCCCTTTTTTCTTAGAGTAGCTACAATGAAGTCTGTGAATACAGTTCTTACATGAAAATTTGTTCCTGATAATATTATCCAGTGGTCAGGGAGACATCAGACTTTCAGTCACACTATTATTTTAAATGAAGACTTCAGCGTCCATTTTGCTTGCACTCTCAGGTCTCAGTTTGCTTTTTTTTTTTTTTTTTTTTTTTTTTTTTGCGGTACGCGGGCCTCTCACTGTTGTGGCCTCTCCCGTTGCGGAGCACAGGCTCCGGACGCGCAAGCTCAGCGGCCATGGCTCACGGGCCCAGCCGCTCCGCGGCATGTGGGATCTTCCAGGACCGGGGCACGAACCCGTGTCCCCTGCATCAGCAAGCGGATTCTCAACCACTGCGCCACCAGGGAAGCCCTCAGTTTGCTTTTGAATGAATCCTACACTTCCTCCTATGGTTACCTCAGCTTAATATTCCTTTTGTTCATGCAAATAATCCTTAGCAGAATACCAAGTTCTCAAATTTCCCCCATGATTTTTTACCTTCGGCTGTCCTATCTTGCCTGACTTTATACATATTTTTTAAAGCTTGGGAGTGGCAATTGTTTACTAATTATATTATACCTAATATAGCTGTAGTTATGTAGCTCTTGTTAAGAATTACATGCATATGACATTATTCACATCTAAAGAAAATGTTTAAAAGAATAACAAATTATATACTTTCCAAGTGAGCTAGGGAAACATAAAAGCCCAGATAAGGTCACACACTCCTAAATTAGCTAAGCAAAGACAAACTGGGATTTCCCTGAAGCCCGTTTTCTAAGCAAATTCACCAAATAGCTTTCTCTTTCCTACTGTGAGCCCTGAAAGCCTGTGGTAAAAGGCTTCCCAGGACTTTACCCAACTTACACAATTTTAGATTCTAAGTTTTTACACACTAAATATAAAATGTATCTGAAGTTTTTGTCATTGGAAACATACCGCCATGGTTACAGGCCACTCTTTATTTGATGGAACTGCACTGCAATCCATGGAGGCCTTACTAGATGAGTCAGTCCACCTTCTGATTATATTAAGGACTTAGGAGCAAATTGGATATTGAAAATCATTGACCTACGATAACAAAGCTCAGAACATTTTAGTTATAGAAAGTTATTAGTTATTTAGTTAGTTATTTAGTTATTACAAAATAAATAATAAATTAATTAAAGTTATTTAGTTATTACAAAAATGTTAAGTAGGAAAGAAAACCAAAAGGAGAATGATGAGTGAAGAGAGGTCTAAATGTCATACCAGACGCTGAACTAGTCACGGCCTTTCTACAAAAATTAAGCCAGAGGATTCCCCTTGCTCCCTCAGTAGTGATTGTAAGAATTCATGATTTAAAATTTATTTTAATCAAACAAAACATAGTATTGTTGAAAAAACAAGGTATTTACGTTTGAAAAAATAAAAAGTAACCACCCTTTGCTACTTCTCTTCCACTCCCTAAACTTATCTATTCTCAACAATTAGGCTTGTCTCCTTTTAACCCTTTCCCATTGTGGAAATATAGGGTACCAAGCATCTCATGGACTCCCCTACCTTTCTCAGCCTCCTTGTAGTTAGACAAGTCTTTTTGACTAATTATGTCTATAAAATTTGAGTAGAAATAATGTGTCCCTTTCAAACAAAGACAGTGAATTGGAAGAATTGAAAGCCCTTTCAATTCTCTAGTACTTGTTTTTCTCCTGCTTAGATCAACCAATCAAGCCTGTCGTTCAGATAGCAGAGAGGATTAAATGGTCAGGACCACCAAGTCACTGGTGAGGACAGCTATCCTGTAGATTTGGCCACAACCATAATAAACTCACAACAGTAAACCATACATTCTTGTTGCTTTAAATCACTGAGATTTAAAGATTGCATATTACCACAGAAAAATCTCTCCTATCTTGACTAATATACCTATGTATATAAGATACATATAAAGACAAAGACTATATAAAAATACTTTTATTTTTGTTTCTTCAAAATTGAGATGATAGTATGAATAATAATTTACAACTTGTTTTCACAAGCAACAATATCTTTTGGTTATCCCAAGAAGAATTTTACATCTTTCATGTTAACAAAGCATGTAATGAGCAACTGACACTCAGAACAAATGTTTACTTTAGTAATGGATAAATATTTATAACTATCCTATAAACCCATTCAATCAAATGATGATCTGTGATAATATTGATAATCAAGGCTTATTCTATAATTTCTATAATAAATTATATTAAAATAAACACTGTAATGCACAATAAATTTCAAGTTTATTTCAAAGATTCATTTACCTCATTTAAGATCACCATTAAAATATCATTCTTCCTAACATACTTGTTTTATGCAGAAAAAGTAGAAGTTTCCAAAAATTATTTTTTCTGTTTATGCCAGGTGCTAGTCAGTGTGAGTTTTGTTCCCAGACCATCTAATAGATACAAGCATCCAAGAGTTAACAGGAGGAAGAAATAAGATGTCAGGACTTAGAGGCCCAAACAAAGGAAAACCCTGCCAGCTCCCAAATTTAAAAATCTAATCACATATATTGAGATTAAGTTCTCATTGGTTTCTATTTTAGTTGATATGATCACAAGAAGAACACCAGTGACTATTTTTATTTCTAAATCTTGGGCTGTCAATATGGTAAGAATCTAGAGATGGTGTTCAATTAAATGTTAATGGATTTTGTTTAATTCTGTGACAATGCTTGATGGGTTTATCTGCAGGTAACTGTTAGCTTTAACTGGTTAACTGGACTAGCTAGGCCAGTCACTTGTTTTCCTTTCCACACAAGTGATTCTTTTAAAGCAAAAGTGAGGGGTGAAACTCACAAAGTCACCCGATCAACCAGTTTGGTTAAATGGCAGCCTTTATACCTGCCATTCAAGTGACCAACAAAAGTTACTGTAATTGCTAGTGTGGACTTGACCTTGAAGAAGAGGTAGCTTGAGGATTATCTGGTGTATTGTTCAATAAACTCTGCATCATCAAGGCACCCAGACTTGAAAAGCGGCAGGATGTTATGGTGTTGTTTTCAAATCCTGTTTTTAGGGGGATCAAACATTTCACAGAGGCTGCTCAGAGATTCCTCTTCTGCATATTACATCCCGAGAATGATTACTTCATTCCAGACGACCTTTTTTTTTTTTTTTTTTTTTTTTTTTTTTTTGCGGTACGCGGGCCTCTCACCGTTGCGGTCTCTCCCGTTGCAGAGCACAGGCTCCGGACGCGCAGGCTCAGTAGTTGTGGCTCACGGGCCCAGCCGCTCCGCGGCATGTGGGATCTTCCCGGACCGGGGCACGAACCCGCGTCCCCTGAGTCGGCAGGCGGACTCTCAACCACTGCGCCACCAGGGAAGCCCCAGACGACCATATTTTATAGCTCTTGTCCGTTCCGTAAGTTTGGAATAGGTTGCAGTTCTGCCAACACAAAACATTTATTTTCTCTACACACATACAAAAGAAATTTGGCTAGCTCTGCCCGCTGTCTATACTCTCTAAAAACATCCTAAAGAGGCAAGTCTTATTCAAAGGGATAAAGGAAACAAGGCACATGAAACACAAACTTTTTAATTTGTGGGAAGAAAAAGTGAGGACCAAAAGTGTAAAGCAACTATATTTATTAAAACAGGGTGATTTTTCCACAGAGTTCACGGAGGAAATTTGCAGTTTCCAGTAGGAACCATCAATTAACTCACCTGACAGCTGCTCCAATCTGTTTCCCAGTTAGGACTTAGACTCCTTTGTTGGAAGAAAGAGCACACTTTCTCCGTGACTTTATAATCTTCAAGACTACCAAGTTCACAAGCAAATTTACAAAGAGAACTATAAACGGCCACACAGTATTGTACTTGATTTTCTTTGATATCCCCAGCATAGAATTTCTTTGCCATTTTTAATAATGAGAGCTGCTGTGGAAGAATAGGATGAGGACCAGTTTCAAGCAGAAGTAGCTAAACCTTCACAATTTAAATTACGGCCCAAGTTCAGGAACACTGGCATCACCTAAGAACTTGTTAGAAATGCAGAATCTCAGGCCTGGCCCCAGAACTACTAAGTCAGAATCTGCATTATAACAAGACCACCCAGTTATTTATAAATCACAATAAGGTTTGAGAAGCACAGGACTAAACAACCCCATGCTGATTTCTCCATAATGGGCCTGCCTTTGTGTTCATGGGTTCTGTGGCTTAGATTCTTATTGGTGACTACTTCTAAGTGCATTCATTAACTCAATCAAGACATGAGCACATACTATATGCCAGACACTCTTCAAGGCTCCTCTCAACACAGGCAAAAATCTTTGCTTTAGTGGAGCTGTTGGTCTTAACCCCTAGTGTCTATAAACAAATAAAGCATATTATTTCTACAGAAAATTCTGATACATTATCTTTGTTAATTCTTTGGTGAAGCAGCATAATTTAAACAAAGAGAGTAGCCATGCAGCCAATAATTGCTTGATGGTCTACATATTACATTAAATTTTTGCTCTTTACCTGTTCAGAATGGTTGAAATGGCAGTATTACATAAGTAGCCATGAATAAGTCAGTATTTTAGTTAGAGTAATCTTTTTCTCTGGATATCTATTTCCAGGGTAATCCCTGGAGAAAACACGTAAAAACATTTAATCAGCTGCAGAGCACTAAATAAGAAAATAATTGTAAAATTACACTTCATAGAGAAAATGATTAGCTCTACAGCAAAACATGTAGTTATAGAAATTATGAGTTACCATATTTGTCACCTTTAAACATTGGTCTTACATTTCTAAAAGAAGTCCCATTACACAGTTAACCCCATAAGAAAAGCTAGAACAAATCAGTGATGCCATTTATTAACCTCAACTACATGGTACACAGAATTTCTATGGCATTGTTGATATTTCAGTTAGTATTTAAGTATTCAGTAATGAGCTAGTTCATTTATAAGTCTCAGTGTCTAACTTCAAGAAGAATAAAAATAGCATAGGGTAAAAAAGATAAATTGTTCTCCATCATTTTATATATATATATAAAATATATACACACGTATAAATATACATACACACACACAGCATCTTCTGTTAAGTACATTGGTGATTATGTTGGTAATGAATAGAAGAATAAAAATGTTTAAAATTATGCATTCCAGATATGGAATTATGAAATATATAAATAAAAGCTTCCAGAAGAGCCTTCCTCTTCCCACATCTACTAAATATGCCCGTGAGTGTGTCCTTCATTCCTGCTATTTGATTCTCAGGAATCCTACTTTGCTTCAGAAATTCTATCACATTTACGATTTCAAAAAGCATGCACTGAGCATCTCCTAAGAATCCATGAGGAACTCTATAAACAGATGGGTAAAGACTTTGTCATACAATTAGCTGTGCTCCCCTAGACTTGGTTATCAACTACATTTGCAAAACCCGGATACAGTGTCATGAAGAAGATCATGGTTGAATTTGGTGACAGTATATTTTTGACACACAAATATAGGTTTGGTGGTGAAAATAAAAAAGTTGCCACAGATTTGGGAAAAGACTGCTTATTCTGTAGCCATGGTTACAAGTAACCACTAACTAAGCATCTAAGATGACGTCAACCCACTTGCATTTGTGAATGTTTGTCAATGCCTGTTCTCCATGCTTCCCCAAAAGTCATATGAGACCAGTCTTCTGCTCTGCTCAGAGAGACTGCCTGACCAGCAAAGCTCTCCTGCAATATATTGTTTTGTGCTTTTTATTCTAGGTATTGTGTGATGGTCTCATTGCCCTTGACAATGGATAGCGTACCTGGTAAGAAAGAGAAAGGCATCCCTGGCTGCTCAGTTTTTTTCTAGCAGAATATCCTGTAATGCTCTCTGACTGAACGATGGAATTTTTCCCAGTATGTGATCCTCAAGCATCTCCTGAGAGCTTGCCAGAAATGCAAATTCTTGAGCCTTCCCAGACTTACTGGACTAAGGATCTCTTTAACAATGTCTGCTAAAATATAGAAACACTGTTAAGAGGTACAGAGCCTACATATTATTGAGCTAAAATTCAAATCCCTGGAATACCACCTCTTAAATATGGTAACCTTGGGTAATTTATTTAACTGTTCTGTGCTTCGGCTTCCTAAATAATTAGAGGATCATATAGTACTTAACTTCTAAGGTTATTGTGACAGTTAAAGAACGTAATGATTTTAAATGTTTAACCTGGCATGTTGTAAGTGCTGTATAATTGCTAGGTATTTTAGTATATTATTATTATTATTAGTCATTAAAACCATCCATGTGTAACTTCATAAATTCACTGATAACTACATTCAAGTATACACCAATTATTTACAAGGAAAATAGGCAGCATTTTGTATACCTACTTACTCATTGATAATCAGCTTCAGTTTAGTTGAGAAAAATCACTTAAACAAATGCTAATAACAAAAAATAAAAAGTAAGCTGTCTTGACCTCAGATTACCATCCACCTTATGTGATGAGGACCAGTGTTTCTCAAATCATTCATGGTAAAGGATCAGTTTTTATTTTATTTTTTCCCCAGTCTGTCTTGGACTGAGCAAACCTGTGACTCGCACAGAGGTTAAACATAACAGAAACTAGTTTATACCTCGTTCAGTGAAACGAGTCCACTGATCTTGTGTTTGTATGTCATGAGCAATGCCAAACATGAAAGTTTCTAAACTCTTACTCTCAATTTTTGTAACTATGTTACCAGCAATTAGGCACAACAGTTCATAGACCACAATTTGAGTAGCACTGAAATGGACAATAAAGATAGCTGACCTCAGACAACAAATAATTGTCTTCCTTTTCCATATGCCAACTAACACACACACACACACGCACATGCACACACTTAGCTTTCATTCAAAATTATGTTAAAATGAATAAATCTTTA
The DNA here is from genome assembly GCF_026419965.1 of Kogia breviceps. Lineage (NCBI taxonomy): Eukaryota > Metazoa > Chordata > Mammalia > Artiodactyla > Physeteridae > Kogia > Kogia breviceps. The sequence goes on from NC_081322.1 coordinate 26,793,728, forward strand.
GAATTAATAACATGATACTACTCTTCACATAATGAATATTTTATACCAAAGTTAACTATTAAAATGGATTACTTCTCAGTCTCTAAAAGTAAATATGCCGCCAAAATATGGAGTACTGGGTTTAAGAAATTAAGTGAGATACTTGCTTCAGGACACTTACAGTCCAAAGCAAAAAGTAAATTGCACAGTGATGAATATTTGAGGACAGTGGGCAATGATAATCTTATTAAGCTAAAGGCAGGTTCTTAACTACGTTCATGTTTTAGCCATCCATGGCTTTGGCAATTCAGTTTGCAAGTTTTCGTGTGTGTGTGTGTGTGTGCACTTTGAAATGCCTCCCCGCCTCTAGTTTTATTGAGATATATTTGACATATAACATTGTGTAAGATTAAGGTGTACAACTTGATGATTTGTTATATGTATATATTCTGAACCGATCACCATAATAAGGTTAGTTAACACTTCTATCATCTCACATGATTACCTGTGTGTGTGTGTGTGTGTAGTGAGAATGTTTAAGACTTACTCTCTTAGCAACTTTTAAGTATATAATACAGTATTGTTAACTATAGTCACCATTTATCTTATAAATGAAAGTTTGTACCCTCTGACCAACATCCCCCCATTTCCTCCACGCCCCCAGCCCTTGGTAACCACCATTCTACTCTATTTCTGTGAGTTCAGCCTTTTTAGATTCCTTATATAAATGAGATCATACCGTAGTTATCTTTCTGTCTGATTTATTTCACGTAGCACAATGCCCTCAAGGAACATCCATGTTGTCACAAATGACAGTTCCCTATTACTTTCTGTAGTATTCATTCTTTACGTTTTTTTTTTCTAATTTGTCATTTAAGTGTGTCTTGAAAATTGGAATGTATACGTGGTAAAATCAATTTAAAATGAAAAAGTATTCCATTTACCTATAATGGAAAATAATAATGATCAATTATAATTTATTTATAATCCATAATGAGCATCATGTTGTATTTTATTGACCTTTATTATTATATCATATTAAATAATATAAAATTATATTGTTAATAAATAATTATATTAAATAATAGTATTTCTAATATAAAATGTCAAACCAAATTCTGTGTATCCAGTAAGGCTAGTAATTATAGCAACAACGAGCCTGCTTATTTGGCAAAGGATGACAAGAGGATGGTGATTACCAACCTCGGAACTTGCCACCAATATGGATTCTCATGGCTTTCTAACAGCTACCAGAGTTTTATGTCAACCACTGTAGGCACAGTTCTTATTGTAATCCTACTGCTAACTATTCACCACTTTCCAACATTTCTGAGCCAATGACAACATTTATAAAACTTAAACCTCTGCATTCATTCATTTTTAAAAAATGGATAGGTTTTTTTTTTTCTGCTCCTCTATGTACTCTTTTGTCTTAAACTATCTATTCCTGGACATAATATTTTGATTATGAACAAGGGAGCCCAATTGCAAGATTGTTTCTTTGCTTAATAAAAGTCATTTAATGCCAAGTGGTAACATTGTGTTATCACACCACAATTTCACTCTAATATTTTGTTCTCTTTTTTAAAATTTATTTATTTATTTATTTTTGGCTGCCTTAGGTCTTCGTTGATGCGCGCGGGCTTTCTCGAGTTCCAACGAGCGCGGGCTACTCTTCACTGCAGTGCGCGGGCTTCTCATTGTGGTGGCTTCTCTTGCTGCAGAGCACGGGCTCTAGGTGCGCGGGCTTCAGTAGTTGTGGCTCGCGGGCTCTAGAGCACAGGCTCAGTAGTTGTGGCGCATGGGCTTGGTTGCTCCGTGGCATGTGGGATCTTCCTGGACCAGGGCTGGATTCCATGTCCCCTGCCTTGGCAGGCCGATTCTTAACCACTGCACCACCAGGGAAGCCCTAATATTTTGTTCTTAAGAGTTCGCAGGACTTATTCACCAACAAATATGGTTGAGTTAAATCAATTATATCATTAAGCAATATGATTTACTATAGATACGTTATAATTTTTCATGGTCAGATTAATGCCTAAAATAGGATGTATGCAGATGACCTTTATTTTCCTGTAACTCAGTAAACGTTGTTCTTCGTCTCCATTTCTGCTGATTTTGAGAAATTTAATCTTGCTAATTAGTGTACACAGTTGACTTTGGTTTAGCACTCTGTGTCTTGTCTTTTAAAATGTGCTTGCTCTCAGATTCTCCCCCTTTCTCTTTCTTCAGGACTTTACTTTTGTCGTGGCATCAGAAGACAACAGTCTTGGTCTGAGAGCCACGCTGCAGCCTTTTCCTTTGATGACTGGTTAAATTATTCAGAATAGGTGAGGTGGCACCAAATCTCAGAGCTCAGAGAAACAGAAGTTTCTTTCTTTCTCATGCTATAAGAACAAAGTGGATCAAAAGATGGGTTTGCCCAGGTGTCTTACCACTGACCTTGCCCCTCAGTCACCCAGGAGGCTCCATCATCTTATGATGGTGACATTTAAACACGTTTCAACAATTGCCACGGCAGAGAAGAAAGAGAGAGAAATTCACACACACTAGCGATAAATGCTTCCTCCACGGTGATGCGTGTTACCAGTTGTCACATTTCACTGGCCAAAAGAGCCAGTTGCCATGCCTAACTTCAAAGTGCAGTCTTTCCCAGTGGCCTGAACCAAATATCAGTAAATAATGGATATTTCAGTCATTACAAGAAAATGGCTGACTGAGTATAGGATTCTTGGCATGCTGGTTTTTATTTCTCTTGAAATAGAAACCCTGTTTCCTATTTTCTTCCAATGTCAAATAATAAGGCCTATGCCAATGTGATTATTTTTCCTTTTTGGTAACTTGTTCTCTTAAGTTGAAAACATACATTTTTTTCCCCCTTTATCCCTAGAGTTCACACATTTTGCAAGGATTTACTTGTTTTTGTATGTCTTATTAAATCAGCCTGTAACTTTCTCAGCCCTTTTCATTTCTAGACTAGAATTTATTCTCAGTTCAGGACAATTTATTTCTAGAAGTTGTTTCATAATTACCTCACTCCCATCCACTCCTTTTTCCTCCTCTAAATCACTTTTGGCTGTTCTTGTTCTTAAAGCTATTCTCACGCATTTTTTTTCTTTACCTTTCTTTTCCATGTTTTGAGATATTTCTTGTACTTAAATCATCCAGTCTCAATAGTAGCTATTCTCTTCTTTAATACACTTGATTTATTAGTTCCAAAATTAGGAATTTAGTTTCTGTGTGTGTGTGTATGTGGGCATTGCATCTGTATGTCTTTCAATGCATTTTTCCCCTACCTTCTTCTCTCCCTCCCTCCTTCCCTCCCTCCCTTCCCTCCTTCCTTTCTTTTTAAAAAGAAATTCAGTTGCTCATTTGCTCATATGTCACTGGGCGTGTATTCTGAATTTCAACCTGACACTCTTCTCTCTGGCTGCTCTGGCCCTTTAAATGGGTAGTTATTTTCTCAAGCAGCTCACTGGAGCTCAGTTCTGGCGGCTGGAACTTATTTAAGACAGGGATTCTCAAAGGACAAAAGGCCAAAGGGTTATCTTTTTTGTTTTTATCTTGTCATATCTTTAATGTCAGTCTATCAGCCTCTTCCTGAAATGCACAAAGTGGTCCCTCTGTTTTCTGTTTTCCCTGCATTCTCACAGGGGCTGGATCAGGAAAGAATCAGCCAAAACTCTACTTCTGGCCTTTAGGTGTCAAGGTGACCAGGGTCACTTAAAAGGAGTAATCACGGGGGAGTAATCATGGGGGCTTCCCTGGTGGCGCAGTGGTTGAGAGTCCGCCTGCCGATGCAGGGGACACGGGTTCATGCCTCGGTCCGGGAAGATCCCATGTGCCGCGGAGCGGCTGGGCCCTTGAGCCATGGCCGCTGAGCCTGCGCGTCCGGAGCCTGTGCTCCGCAACGGGAGAGGCCACAACACTGAGAGGCCCGCGTACCAGGAAAAAAAAAAAAAAAAAGGAGTAATCACGTCACTTCCTTTGGTGACAGAGTCCACACATTCCCACACACCAAGGTCTTCTTAGGGCCCCCCACTCACCTGCCCATCCTCTGGGCTTTGCTGTGATTCTTCAGTCAATGCAGCAGCGCACAGGAGACGGACCCACGCAGAGCCAGGGGTCCATTCAGCCCTGGTCGCCTACAAACCTCAGGAGTTACCAGGCTCAGAATGATAGATAAACGGCTCACAACTGAGGGCATGAGGAAAGGCGGGATCTTTAGGCTGCTTCCTTGTTGTTATCATTGTTTAACTTAGGGACATATGAGCTAGTAAAAACTACCATGTAGGGCTTCCCTGGTGGCGCAGTAGTTGAGAGTCCGTCTGCCAATGCAGGGGACACGGGTTCGTGCCCCGGTCCGGGAAGACCCCCCTTGCCGTGGAGCGGCTGGGCCCGTGAACCATGGCCGCTGAGCCTGCGCGTCCGGAGCCTGTGCTCCGCAACGGGAGAGGCCACAACAGTGAGAGGCCCGCGTACTGAAAAAAAAAAAAAAAAAAAAAACTACCATGTAAAAGAAACCAAAAATATATTAAATATATAATAAACTAGAGTATCAGATTTCACATGAGCATGACACATACATGGCAGAATAAAACAGAATAGTGGGTACAGTTTGTTGCTTGCTTAAGAGGCACTTCTTTTTCCTTCTCTGTGCCAAAGCCCCTATTTTTCTCAGATGGTCACCCTGGCATATGCTCTGTGTAGAGAACCCCTCCTCCCAGGATGACCATGACCTGTATGGGCTAGTCAAGGTTTGCCAGTGGCTGCTTGAGGCTTGCAAATGTGACTCCCGTCCTGGGGGACAAAATTTGTCTAGTGGCTTCTGGAAAAGTCTTCCTCATTGATAAAAATAGTTACAGGATGAGAAATGTCCCATCTTATTCGTTAGATATCATTATGCCTCTTGCAACTACTTCCTGAATTTACCAGTTTGGGTTCCATTCTTCTTTTGTGAACTATCTCTTTATTATTTGAACATTTGTATGGACCTTCCAACCCTTGCAGCTAAAAACAATCTCTCTAACCCACATTGTAAAAAAGAATATGGACATTGGGTCAGATCTAGATTTAAATGGAATCTCTGCAACTTATTTGATCACATTGTCTGCTCTTCCGTCTACTTCATTGGTTTGTGATAAAGGTTACATTTGATAGTTTATATAAAACCCCATGGAGGCCTGCAGGTATTAAATGTTACCTTTGTTGTTGCCCCATGGGGTGAGCGGCTCAACCTCTCACCCCAAATTTTGTTCAGTTATTGAACCAGACGACACCATGCATGCACCGAGAGGGGTCTGCAAAAGTTTATTAGTCACGTAATGCGGCCTTCCAGGGAGGACTGGTGCTCTCAAGCAAGTGTGAAAAAGACTTAGGGAGCAAAGAGAGGCAATTGACTTGGTGGGTGGGTCTTGGCTGAGGGGTCCGGGGCACAGGCAGGTAGTTTGCTAGTTTGAAATTCCCACTGGTACAAGACAGGCAGCTCTGGAGCCTTCTTATTGATTTTCCCAGAAGTGAGGCAAGAAAGAAAAAGACAGGATTTTGAAAGCTATCAGCGGCCAAACATCAAAAATGGAGTCAAAATCCATTACAGATGCCCACTGAATATCTTTTCCTCCTCCCCACCCCCCAGTGTCATTTTCAGTGACCCGTGATGAAACAGTGATTAGGGACTCTTTTAAGAGAGAGAGAGGAAATGTGCTTTTGAGAGGAAACATAACTGATGTCTGCCCCCCCATTATTTTACGTTTGTGTTTTTTGCAAGGAACAGAAAACACAGGAACTCATTTTACATATTTATTAATACTGATGTGAGACACCAATCAGATCTCATTTTAGAATAAGATCTAACATGTGGCTCATCAAATAGATGGTAACACAGATGAATAAATGAATGAGTGACTGAGGAAATACTTTCCCGTTGGTCCTATATTTAATTTCCATCAGTCTGAAAATTTTTGTAGGCAGACACTAAAAGGGAACTTCCTTTTTTACACGCTGTTCTTTTGTTTGGGGTATGTTTAGGTTTCCTTAGTACTGACAGTTAACCGAATTCTTTTGCAAACTTAAAACCAAAGTAAAACCACTATTTTAACACTGTTTTATTTTTATTTAAAAATACAATATATGCAGATGTGTATATAGATATGTCAGTATCAGTATGGTCAAAATCTGGAAGAATATTCTCCCAATTGTTAATAGTATTTACTATCACAGCATAAGTGTGGGTGATCAGATGAGTGGACAGCAGACTTTCACCTGATGTTTACCTGTTTGTTTGTTTTTAAATTTTTTTTAAAAGAGTGGTGGAATTATGAGTAACTTTTTTCTTTTGGTTCTCAGTAGTATTTCAACCAATAAAAAGGAAAAAGAATAAAAAACAGTAAAGCAAATTGGTATGTATGGATCTAGAAAGATATCCATAGTATTGCAAGGGAAAACATGTTACAAACAAAAGTTTATGTCTCACTTTTTGTTAACTATATTATAGTTAAAAGGCTAAATGTTTATACACCAAACAGTGATGTTTGGGGCAGGATTCGAAAAAGCGTTCATGATTTGTTACGTACATTTCACGATGTTTGAAATTAAAACTATAAAAAATAGTAAAACAAATAACCATTAACAACAACAACAAAACCACCAAAGTAAAGCAGCAGGTTAAGAGCACTGGCGTTTCTCTCTCCTGTGGGTAGTTTGATCCGGTTACATCCCAGCGGCACTCGCAGGCACACAGCTAACATCAGGTGAAGCAGGACCCGGGGGCTCGCTCTGGAGTGCTCACGAGGCAAGGAAAGGCAGCACATTCCTCTTCATTTGCTTTAAAGATCAAAGAGACGCGTGCAGCATATCATGCATTAATGGCACAAAGGTAAGTGATTATGAGCTTTGGGCTTTCTGTTGCTTCTGAGACCACGCACCCAAGATAGTAAATGTTTAAAATATTAGTGACTCGGTCAGCTATCCCTCACTCAGTTCACAAGGGGATGAAAACTCATTATAGCATCCCACCTCTTCAGAAATTGACTAGGCACGCTGTGCAAAGGTTTGACTCTATGTCTCTTTCCAAGCTATCACACAACCTTGTCAGTGCAATATTTTACACGTTCTCCTCACTGTTTATCTCAAAAGATTTCATCTTTCCTGCTCACTAACATTTTTCGGAATACAAAAGCACGAGGAACTAGCTCATTCAACTCCCTATGCCTTGATGTCAGGCAGGCCTTGGCTGCAAGCACCACCCTCCCCTCCGAACACTGCTTTCTCTCAGCTGCCTCAAAACAGGTCTAAACACCTGCTCACGGGTTCTGAACTGTTTACACAACGCATCACAGCCTGTTTCCTATTTCATATGGGTTGAGCAAACATAAGTTTACTTTCCAAACCAATCTGTAGTCACCCCATCGGTTACAAATATTCCTTATTTAGCCTGTGGTCCAAACTTTCTTTAGGTTAGAGTCAATTATGGAGCTTGACCATTGGGCTGGAGATTTGTTCTCAGCAGTGACAAGAAGAGGCAAAGCTCAGGTTTCTGAGGACAAACAGTTTAAAAACCTAGAAGATGCTCTAAGCTGTGTGACTTCTTTCCCTCACACATCAGTTACGACCAGAAAGAGAATCTGATTTAGGGGGAAAAGCTTAGAAGTACGAGCTAGGAAAAGGAGATCCAGTTTCATATTGGCCACTAACTGACTGTGTGTGTGAGTGTGTTTAAGTTACTTACAGACTCTGGACCTCAGATTCTTTAATTGTAGAGTCATGGTATCAGATTGCTAAAGTCTCTTCCAGCTCCAGCCTTCCATCAAGCTGGCTGCCTCTTCCTGTCCCCATTTCTCTCTGCTTGCCTTTTGAGTTTTGGTGTCTTTTTTTTTTTTGTCCTTTCTCCACTCAAGGTTGTTCTTTAAATTGATATCTCCCGGAAATAAATGTGGGAGATATTGGAAAAAGGAATCACAATCTCCAGAGAAACAGCCCTGTCTCCATACCAATGTACCAAACACTAACGTGAGAGGCACAGAAATGTCTTTGCCTTTGAGATTTCCCTGTTGAAAAACAGGGGGAAAAAGAAATGCAAGTACTTTCACCTTTGCTCTAACTTTTCACCTTTGCTTTGTAGTCTAATATTTTTCACAGATTTAGAGAGGCTGGTAGGATTTATAAAAGGTTTGGACTTCTTTCCTCTGAAAAAATAACCTCATAAAATCTTAAAGCCAATATTTTTTTCTCAGCAGTCTTTCATAAAACAGAGTCAACGCCTCACATGAATGCACGTACATAAAACAGAGAACAAACTGCAAGTGGACACAGATATCTGGTGATTTCCATGTTTTCCTTACTTGTTTGCTTAACTCAAACCACAACATGTGGTCATTTGGTTTTGTTTGACTTTATGATCATTGCAACTCTATAGACCCGGGAACAAGCATTTATGACAAAAATCCTCAATCCCTCTGGCCAGTGCCAAAATTTATGCTCCCATTATTCGTGGTTTAAATATAGTTTTCAAGGTCTCTACTCTCATAGTTATGCATTTTTGCATAACACAGAACAGCTCTATTTTGAATGGCCAAAAATATCTATGGGGAAATGCTAAGGAAGTGTCCATGTAGAATTCTTTGTATTATCTCAGGTACCTGCGGCTGTGAGTTTAAATTGTGCAGGCTACAAACGGAGTCATGTACCCTAAACAATCCTCCGGGGGCTTTCCAACTCTCTGCTGTCTAGTCACTTGGTCTATCAGAAACATCAAAATGTATGCTTTTTACTGCCATCTCCTTTAAACTCCTCTTGCAAAGACATGCGTCATTCTTGAGCCCAAGACCTCAGAATATCCTGAGAACATCACCTTTGAGCAGCTGTCCACTGATCTTCAGCTCTGATCTCTCCATCTCGATCCATCCCCAAATATATATTGACAGCCTATGTCTATGGGCCAAGTGTTATTCTAAGTGCTAGGAAGATATAAAAGAATAAGAAGATGCATTCCTACTCTCAAGGATAGCAGAAGTTTTGGGAGAAGAAAAAAATTCACATATATGGAACAACTAAGGACTGCTACGAGACAGTTTATAACCAATCCTAAATCAGGTAGTTCAGACAATAAATATGCTAAAAATTGGAAATTGTGAGAGATCAATAAAGAGCCTTTAATAATCTTTTCCTTGATCCCAAGGGAGCCAAGCCTGAGGTAGAGAAAAATTGCAGTGTTGGTAGTTGTATGTATTATTTAAGGGTACATCCCTGTCTGACTTACTATCTAGGTCATGTGAAATAGAATATTCAAATTCCATGCTTTTCTCTTCACATCAATCTCACCTCTTTTCCTCTCAGCCCTTCTCCTCTTCTCTCTACCTGTCTCTCTCTTTCTCTCTGTCACTCTCAGCTTACAGAGATTTGCCTAGGGATATTTAAATGATGTGTGCTAGGTTGGGTCATAAGGATAGTACATCTTTTCAGAAACACAATTTTAAAAACTTGAATGCTTAACTCTTTTCATATTAAGGTCAGAATTTTTCTTTCATTTGCTTAAGGCTTTACTATCACATAGAGGACAACTTTCATAGTAAAACCATTTGAGGTATCACTACTGTGAGGTCCACATGTGAAATGTGAGCCAAGCAGGGCTATTTGAAAAGCTGAATGGCTGGGAATAGAAAGGCAGGGAAAAGGTATCAGAGAGAGAGAAAAAAAATGTTTGAGATAAGAAGAAAATGTGTATCTTAAAAGATGAGCTCCACCTGCAGCAGAGTTAAGAAAGTTTATGCCAAAAAAGGCTGAGCTTTTCTTAGAGAAAAGCGACAGAGGAGAGAAAAGGTGGTGATTGGGAGTACAGGTGATACAGGAAAGCGATCCTTTAAAAAAAAACAGACCAGTAAAAAATTCAGAACGGTCTCCTACATTGTGCAAAATGGGACTTTATAGCTCCTTCATGCTTGTTTTATTGGTTCTCCATTTTTGTAAAAATTACCACTAGCTAGAAAGCAAGTTATTCTGTTTTCACGTGTTTTGTTTGTGTTGTGTTTTTATAGTCAGTGAAAGAAATTCTATCTATCAGGACCCCGTGACACGTGAGTTCACTAACTTTGTGTTGTAATGTTAGAGAAGAGTTGAATGGAGTGAGATGAATAAACACACACGTACATTCCTTAATGCTACCTAATTTCTATTTCTGGCATCACAGCCAAATAAGGCAAAAGATATTGTTATTTCTAAAATCAAAGTAATACCAACTTTCCAGTCACAGCATCATTACTTGTGCCACAAAATGGAGAGTGGCAGCTCTGTTTAATTATTATGTGTTTCCATAAAGAGCAATGAGTTATAGGACCATAGATTCCAGTAAAATGTATATGAAAGTTCATAGTGGAGCGTGTTGGTACCTGAGGAATTTTGAACTTGATATCCAAAAACATGGTTAAATAGGAGAAAAATAAACAAAATAAAACCAAAAAATGACTATTTCAAAAGGAATGTGACAGCTGATAAATATAAAACAAGCAATGAAGTGTATTATTTGGCTGGGGACTTTATCTTCAAGGTATATGCTAATAAATTAAATCTCACCTAAAATTTGATTTATTAAAGTCAAAACTACTAAGTTTCTGGAATGGCATGGATCTACTAGCCCAGATTTTTTTTTTTTTTTAATTCTGATAATTTAGAAGAAAAAGGTAAGAAAGTTTCTAAATTAACATTTAGAATACCTTGCAGAAACAAGTCCTTTAAGAGAAGTAGCTTTCATATGTGAGAGAATATGAACATTTCATTTTTAACTTAAAATACAGACACCCACCTCACATTTCTATAGAAGAATCAAGGAGCCATTAGAGAAGCTACCTACTTACATGCTCTACACTGAAATATACCCAGAGGAAAAAGAATTACAGAAGTTATAAAATCAGATATTTTTCTTTTCCATCTTTTCTGCCATCAGCAATAGCTTAGGGAGAAAGCCTTTAACTAGGATTAAAAATATCAAATGTTCCATTAGGTGACATTAAGTGTAATGGAATCTCAAGGTTGAATTAATTTTGTAGCTTCCCTTATTACTCCAAAGATTACTATCTCAATAACTGGCATCAATAGTCAACACAAGAAGACTTGAATAATTGGTGATCAATCATGACAGCTGGGTGACCTTGTCCTTCCCAAATCTTAAAACCTTAGAGAGCTTGTTTAAAAAAGAGTAAATAGAAAAACATAGCTATGTTAGGTATGAATTTAATTCTCCTGTTTGAAAGTACAGTCTAACCTTGCATTTAAAATTTTCATTATACTATGCTAATAAGCACATGATAATTTTATGGGCTTGGTAGTTACTCACTTAGGAATGTTTCATATCACTGGAAGTAATACATATAACTACTAGTCAAACAACCTCATAAAATTCTCAGAGATAAGATTTCATAAAACTTGGACAGCAGTAAGGGATGAAAAAAATTTCATCTTAATGCAATTCCAAGACAGGCATCATATTTCTATACGAAATAGTTTCACATAGAAGACACTTTACATGGAAGAATCTAAATGAGGGTGAGTGCATCTTGGACCAGAAGCCCACCATTGAGAGGGGCTTCAACAAATTCTCTTCTCAAGACCAGCCCTCTATGAAAATAAAAATATTTACACATCTATTTAGTCAGTGACAAACAGCGAGGAAACCATCTGGCCATTTGAATCAGTGTAAATTGCCCAACCACTCTTGTGAAAAGAGGAAGCTAGACAAATTAAATGCTTGTTTTGGAGCTAAACAATTGTCCTAAACTGTAATCATAAAATCCACATTTGCAGTATCAAATAAACAAAAGCAAATCAGCAAAGAAAACTTGTTTTTGTGTCGTAATTGGCAGGAGGATTAGTATTTTACTGGATCCGATTTCCTAAACCTCCTCATTCCTGATAACAGCTTCAGCAGTGAGGTGACACGCCAAAAACCATAAATTATCTAAAGCTGAAGATAAGCAGAGGCCATTTGGGGGCTCTGAGTACAATATAAATAGATGCAAAACAGTAGGAGAACCGGTCCATCGAAGCCCTCGAAGGATTAGCTGTGTGAGCTCTGACTCCTTTACCGTTGTGAGCTGTGATTTATCATCAGACAGTAACAGAGACTCAGCCTTATCTGTGATAATTCAATGGCTTAATGGCAGTACCTTTATCTGGAGGTCATAATTAAGCTTGTTTGATCAGGCTGAGAACAAGTACCTCTGCTGCACTTTAGCCCTTACTATTGCTTTTGGTGTCAGGGGTATAACATAATAAGAACATCACTGGGTATGGCATCAGTAATTTTGTTCAAGTGCTGTGACAAGTTATTACTTATCTATAAAACAGAATCCCCCCCCAATGGGAGGGAGAACAACACCTTCTAAATTTAGAAACTTCTGTATAATTTGGAGTTCAAGAATACTAGGTAACTTTGGTCTCAGGTGTTTGGACTTAAAACCAACTGAATGTAAAACTGAAAATGAAGAAATACTGTAACATTATCTTTAACTAATAAAAGCAAATGCTTATTGAAAGGAAAATGAACATTTACTGTATCCTACAATTGAAACATCCTAACAACTCCAGTATCTCTTCAAAAGTAATAGACATCATAGGCATTCATTCAGATAGACAATAAAACCTCATTAATCTGAAATTACTGAATGGAACTTTCATTTGATTTTGAAAAATGTCTGAACTATTAAATATTTTTGAATGAATTATATATATTTTTTACTTTAAAGTACTTAGCCTAATTTGAACTATTTGTTATATATTTCTAAAAGAAGATCATGTCAGGCTTAAATTTAGTAAGATGCGGTAAATTTAGCAGTGCCATGTAGTCGCAAATGAGTATGTTAAAACACACAGGAAGAATTTATTCTTTAACTTTGTTTAAAATATCACTTATGGTTATTTTACATACAGTGCTCTCTTCTTAAAAATGTGCACAGGTAAATTTTATCTAGCAGGTATAATTAATTCCAAATTCTGAATTAAGGTATTATAAATCTGTGATATCTTTCAGCATTTGAGTTCAGGTTTATGTCACTGCTGAGTATTTTATAAAATTCAATAAAAGTTCCTTTATAAAATATTTTCACGTAAAACTGAATTGATTTGAAAAATGCCTGGTTCTATCTCTTTTTATATGTAATATGGAGTTTTTTGGAAGTTCTCTCCTACCAATGTTAAACAAGTTCCTACAGACTAATAGATTCACGGCAAAGTCAGATCTTTTGGATTCAAGCTACAGTTCAGTCACACCCCATGTGATCTTGGACAAATTGTTTAATCGCTCTAAGCTTCATTTTCCTTATGTAAAAAGAAGATAATAGTAACACCTGACGGAGGAGTTGTGAGGCTCCAATAAAATATTGGCGGGAAGTTTTTTGCAAATGCCCACCACACCATAATTCACACTGAATGCTAACTCTCCAATTAGACCTCCTCCTCTTCTGCCTGCTCCTCTTCTTCACCTAGCCAAGAACTTGAGGTTAATTTCTTTAAAAACAAGGACACTGGGAAATTTAGTAAAACTAGGTATTAAGAATGATCAAATAGATGGAGAAGTCAAGATGATAGTCAAAAGTCACAAATCAGCTCAACTTCACTGTGTACTGATTCATAACCTATTTCAAAAGCTTAAGTACTTTTCTTTTGGTAGTCACAGATATCTTATTTTCTTTCTGCTGCCTGTAATTATATTAATAACCACCTGGAGTAAATTAGCAAAAGGAAAGGTATGTGTACAGAGTATTATACATATGTTAATATACATGCACATATGTGGACCAAATGTAGTCTTTTTTTTTCACTAAATATTATAAGGAATTTTCCATGTCCTTAGCAAGAAAATCATTATATAATCATTGAAATATATATATATATATACATACAATATATTATATATATAATACAAGGGGTTGTTTGAATGGTGGTATATGCTTATTTGCCTTGAAACCTCTGTTTTTGCCACACCCTAAGTAAAAGTTTCAGCATATAGCATCAGAGGATTTAGTCACCTTTGTTCTTAGTAAACAATTGAAGCATCAGAAATGCGGGGCTATTTTAGCTACATATTGCCAAACCTCAGGTCTTGTATGAGGACGTGCCTCAGTGTTCCAAAGCATCTGAACAGCAGAGGAATCACTAAATGCCTGAGTTCTAAAGCAGAAGCTCTAAAGCATAATCTACAAAGTGGAGGAAAATCTTCACTCACTTCCAAGATGGGAAGTATTTTGTTAAATATACCCTGAACGGTGTGATATTCCTATTCTCCATCTAACTCCATACTTGGAGAGACCAATAAAACCATGGAGGAACAAGAATTGAAATCACAGCCATGTTCTGGGTTATGCTTTTTTTTTTTTTTTTTTTTTTCCCCAGGAGAAAGACTTGAGTCAGGAATTCTTGGAGGTAAAAAGAAAAATAAAGGTAAAAAGGAAGATTCAGGTTGGAATCTTACCAGCTTTTCTACTATCACATTTTACAGGTCATTTTAAGGTCATCTATTCCATCTACCAATCTAATAACTTGAATTTTTCTCTACACACCCTACCAAGTTATTGTCCAACATGTGCTGTAATACTTCCACTGACATATAGCTTTCTATTTCATGAGGCAGGTCCTTCATTATTTGGATACTATTGCTAAAAGTTTTTCCTAATGTATTTCTGCAAACACCATTTATGAATAATTGTTCTTCCTATTAGATTCACATTAGGCAATTCAATCTTTTTACATCCCTTTGAATATTTGAAATTTTATTGCACTTCCCACATGATATTTTTCTAAAATCATGGGCACGATTTTGAAAGTCTATTCAAATTAAATCAGAATACTGGGGTGGGAGCCAGGCATTAGAATATTTCAAAGATCCACAGGTGATTACAATGTACAGCAATGTTTGAGAATCAGTGCCCTATAGCTTTGCCAACACATTAATAATATCAGAATTTATAATTTTTAGTGATCTGATAGATGAAAAAATGATAGGTGTTTTTAAAATTAGTATCTCTAATTATTAGTGAGGCTTACCACAGTTTCATATGTTTATTGGCATTATAATGACTTCTGCAGTTGCCTCTTTGTATCACTTGACCTGATTTCTAATGGGTTGCTTTCTTTTACTTATTTATTAGAATTTTTATATTTTATTGATATTGACTCTTTGTGTTATCTATGTTACAGATACTTTCTAGCTGTCACTTATCTTTAGATTTTTTTCTTTAAGTGGGGCATTTTGTTTGGTATTGTAGAATAAATGCAGATTTTTCATTGCTTGTACTCTTGGGACTTGTTTTAAAAAACTTCCCTACTTCCAAAAAAATTCACTTCTTCATGATGTTAAATTGGCCAGTTTATGAACATAATGTAATTCTCCATTTATTCAGGACTTATATGGTGTGTTTTAATAGAATTTTGTTTGATTAATTGCCACATGTTTATTGTACCTTTTCTATTATATTATCTTTGATTAATGCTGGTGTCTGCTGACTTTGGGCTACTTTTTTGAATCCAACAATCTTGCTGAAGTATTTTACTGGTTTTAATAGCTTTTCCGTTTATCCCCTTTGGTTTCTCGGTACACTACCAAATTTTCTGGAAATAATGACAATATAATCTTTTCTATTCCATACTGGTTTTCATACTACCTTTGCCAGACCTTCCATAATATATTGTACAATAGCCTTCTTCCAAACCTTAGATAATATTTCTAAAATTCCTTGTCATTTGCTTTGGGTTTTGTGGAAACAACTTTTATTAAGTTAAGGAGTTTCTTGTCTGTTCCTGCTTTCTATAAGCCTAATTTCTATAAGCATAAACAAGTGCAGAAATGTTTCAAATGACTTTTCTGCATGTATGAAAAAGTATGTGATTTTTTTCCCATTAATGTGGTGAAAAATATTGGGAAATACTTGGCTATTTAATTACCCCTACATTTCTAAGAAAAAATATACTCAATTATAATGTAGATCAGCTAATGTTAATTTAGAACTTTTGCATCTATATTTTGAAGTTTGTCTATAATTTTGTTTTCATAGATAGTTTAGTATCAAGGTTATACATACATAATTAAATGAATTGGACACTTTGTGCAAGTTAATATATGAATTTAATTTACAGGAGCATGTTGAGAAAGAAATAGAATCTGCTCATTGACATTTTTAAAATATTTATTTATTTGGCTGCGCTAGGTCTTAGTTGCAGCATGCGAGATCTAGTTCCCTGACCAGGGATCGAAGCCAGGTCCCCTGCATTGGGAGTGTGGAGTCTTAACCACTGGACCACCAGGGAAGTCTCTGCTCATTGATATATTGACAATATTTACCTGTAATACTCTTTAGGCCTAGAACTATTTGAGGAGGATGCCTTTTTATTACATTCAGATTTCTTTATTGGTTATCAATCTATTCATGTTTATTATTTTTTCTTGCACCAACTTGAACATTTTATTATTTCTCCCAAATGTACCCATATTTTCAATTTTATTGACATGTAATTCTACATAATATTTTTGTGTTTTACCTAAGGTTATTTCTCCTTTTTATTCAATATTTGGTCTATTAGGTCTGTTTAATGAGGTGCTTAGCATATTAACTCTGCTTCATGGGGTATTCCATGGAATTTTTAATGTCCTTTTCATGATATTGACCTTCTTTGTGAGGTTGATGATTCTTGGTTATAGGCTAATATTCAGCCTAATCTTATCTTGGCCTTTGGCCAACACCTAAATGGCACATGAAGGAGCACGCCCACTGTCTAGGATACTGGAATTCCTTTGCTATGGCAGCTAGTTCTCAGGAACCCTGCAAAAAAGTTCTATCTGGTTTCTCAAAAGCTTTGAAAAGTGCTTTCAACAGAGGAGACACTCAATAAATATTTGTTGAGTGCATAAAGCATCACTTTATCTTCTCTAACTTCACTAAATTCTGATTTCAAATGAGATGGCTGAAAATTTAGCCTCCATCATTCTTAGCACTTCTCTTTCACTGCATTTGTGTCAAGGGGTTGAAATCCAGACAAATTCAAGACATAAAGAGCTATGCTGAGCCAAGGTATGGACTGGCTGAACTAACAATTTTTAGACATGCACGTGTTTACCAGGGAACTCAACTAAAGATGAATACATGTCAAGTTCAAATCTAGAATCTCTCTCCCTCCACTCTACTTTTGGGTTCATGGGAAAGGTGTGGCAAACAGATTAAGAACCTTGGTGGAGTCTTCATGGATGGCATGTTGAAAATGGAGAAGCCTTGTTCCCACCCCTATTGAATGGGGCAGGGTGGCCTTCTCCATGTAGGCT
The DNA here is from genome assembly GCF_026419965.1 of Kogia breviceps. NCBI lineage: Eukaryota > Metazoa > Chordata > Mammalia > Artiodactyla > Physeteridae > Kogia > Kogia breviceps. Next base: position 26,811,006 of record NC_081322.1, read on the forward strand.
GGCATGGTACACAATTACTGTACTATGTGCTTACCACACAGATGTTTACATATGATTTTGCAAATATTTGTCTATATCTTTATAATAGGCAGGACAAAGAAATCTACGTAGCAGTAACTGTTTCTTGACGTTGAAGGACACAGTTCTTGCTCAGTGAAAGTCAAAGAAGGTGATTTATGACAGCTCTTTTTCTTCATGGCAAAATTTAGAAAAGAATAAGAACAAAGTGCTGTGACACCTCTGAGAGAATCAAACACCCACAATTTACAAACTAAGTGCTGTAAATGACCTATGACCAAACTGACAGCCTCTTTAAAAGCAGATATAACTTACCAAGATAGACAGAAAAGTTATGACCTGTTCAGAAGGATACAGGTCTCTAGCAGAAGGGGATGACGTTTTTGACACAAACAACATCAAAGGCATTGCCCTAAAAAAAGACCAATTCGTTTTAGTTCTCTGGAACATACCTAAATACAAGCACAATGACTGATTGGCACCAGACCTCTTATTTTACATCCAGTGATCTCTGAAATTGTATGGGTCAAAAATGGAAAAAGTAAAGGTTGGACTATGTGGTTGAAGTATTGCTGGGGACACTGAGCTTGAGGATGGTCTCTCCAAAGATTTCTTTGAAAGAATGTTTAGAAATGTTTTCATTGATGCTGATTCATTTAATACAGGTAACAGGCAAATCCATTCTACACATTCTGATTTGGTAACTAAATGAACGAAAGAAGTGCCATTTGAAAAGGAGGAAGGGGAAGAAAGAGAAGCAGGAGGAAGTGGAGGGGGAGGAAGAGAAGGAGAAGGACAAAGGGAAAAAGAAGAAGAGGGACTGGAGGTGGAGGAGGAGAACATCATGATCACAATCAATGTTAGAGCATTTGAATGCTTCTTGTGAATAGCAAAAGTAGGAGATGATCTCTTACTGTTTTGGGGGTCAATCTAGACAAATTAATTAAAATGATAATATAAAATAAAATCTAGCTAATGAATCTCCCTCTTTTATATTGTAGGTTTAGATCTTTTCATGTGAATAGTTGCAAAAAAAGAAAGTATGGTAATTATATTTGCTCTTAGTGTTTAAAGAAGACTAATTGCAAATGGTAAAATTGCTTTTCTGTACAGGCAAATTAGACTTTTAAAGAAAATGTTAATCATAAGAATATTATTTCATTATTCTCTTTAAACAAACAAATTGCAGTTTGGATTTGAGTCCTTAATTTTTCTCCTGCTTATTATTGTGCTCTTTGTGACCTGGCTTAAAGAAAAATCCTTCTCTTGACCAATGACTGAGAGTTTGTCAATCTTTTACTTTAAATCCCCATAAATAATATCAGTGTTATTTTTCATTATTTATTATTTTTATACTAGAAACATATTCATGCATTTTTGTTTAAAAGTCTTGATCAATACAGAAATAACGAGAATAAAATATAAATGTCCCATTCATTTCATTTGTACTGATCCCCTATTCCCTCATCAGAGATCATTGCTATCAAAAGATTAAGTACTGAATGAACTAATTTACAAAACAGAAACAGACTCACAGACATAGAAGACAAATTTATGGTTACCAAAGGGGAAAGTGGGGAGATGGATAAATTAGGAGTTTGTGATTAGCAGATACAAACTACTGTATATAAAATAAACAACAGGGTACTTCTGTATAGCACAGGGAACTATATTCAATATCCTGTAATAAACCATAATGGAAAAGAATATATATATAATGGAATCACTTTGCTGTACACCAGAAGCTAACACAACATTGTAAATCAACTATATTTCAGTAAAAATGTTAAAAGGTAAAATAAAATTTTACAAAGATTAAGTACCATCTTCTAACCCTTATTCCTATGCACTCACACTCACACACACACTCACACACATCCATTGTCCTTTTGCTTATATTATTGGAAGTATACTGTACTAAGGCTTTATTTATTTTCTTAGTTGTCTTGAGATCTCTCCAAGTCAATATTTATAGGTCCACCTACTTATTGTTTATCATTGCATATAATTAACGCCATGGTATAGATGTACTATAACTTATATAACCACTCCCCTAAAAGCACAATTTTATTTTATTTTTCCAATTTCAAACAGTGCTGTAAAAAGCATTCTTGTTCATTTATCTATATGGGGCCATCATTCTGCTGTTAACATTCACAGGAAAAGAAACCAAGGACATAGATTTTGATGAGAACATGGTCAAGTATGCTCTCTATTTTCATTTTATGAGAAAATGTAGGTACTTAAAAGAGTGAGTAGTTTATGTATTTTAACTCATCAAAAAGCCTAAATATTCATTATTAAAAGTTACTAAGTTATTTGTGTTTCAAAATAAGTTTATATCCAACGTTCAAAATGTAAATAATATTATATAGTATAATATATGGAGAGTGGTTTTAGGTCATTTTTAAGGTAACAGAACACCAGATGTTACCAAAGTTCGAATCATAGTATGCATATATTTTGTTTTAGAAATGGTGATATCTAAGCATATCTTCAGGAACAGGATGAAAAGTAAACACTACGTTTTGAGCCAGGGAGTGAGGGATCAGAGTGATATTTATGGAGTTCCTATTATGTGGCAAGACCATGAATTCTTAATCTTCATATAAACTTTTGAAGTAGATGCTTTTATTTCACTTCATACCTGTGCCTATGGTTCACAATTAAATATTCTAATATTCTTTTTGTTTTTAATGTCAAGAGTCCCTGTTGTATTATAGGAAAGTAAGTATATTTACATCAGCTGAAACTTTAAATCTCCTTCCAACTTTCTATCAATCCATTAAATCTAGATTCTTAGAGAATGTTTACTCAGCCAGTCCATACCCTTCTAACCATTCTGCAAAGTGATATGAAACAGCTAAGAAATGTCTTATGGAAATCAAGATATACTTTGCACATAGAATTCTCCTGACTTACCTGTCTAAAAACTCAATGACAAAGTGAAGCGAGGCTCTTTCACGTGACTTTGTATAACAGGGCACGTGGTAGTTCCTTTTTCTTGTATTAAGGACTCAAATTTATTTTCTAATTTTACCTAAGGTTATCAGTGGCACAGTTTCTGAATTCTGCTTCTGCCATTTCTTTGAATATTAAGAAGGAATTTGGCATCTCCTCTCAACTGGCAGTTTCTTGCTCCCTATGACATTTCAAAGAGTGGAGGTAAGGCTTTTGCAATCACAGTTACAAATAAAAGCACTTAGAGGGCAGGATCTTTATCTCTTTTTCTCCCAGCTGCATGAGCATATGCACAGAACAGGGCTGGTACTTGGTAGGCACTCAATAACTGTTTCCTGAATCAATGAATGAATTGTTACAACTAAACTGGAATTTAATTTGTTTCTGCCTAAAGCCATGAATTTAAAATATTTAAGTGCTCTCTTCCTATCATGCATAATAGTTTTCTTTCCTGTTCTGAATTTAAATTTACTCTTAACACTGTCTGTTTTACTCTTTCACGTTTGAAGATTCTCTTCTGTAGAAAAGACATGACACAGATATTAAGACAAAAATGAAATAATGTGAGAGCTTTCAGGATGACAATCCTGTCTGCCTTCTCAGGTGTTCCTCCCAGGAAAGGTTTCTCGCCTCCATAGCTGCACGTGACTGCTTATTCCAAGTAGGTTTTTATCCCTGCTGAGTTCAGTGTCAGAGAACAGGCCAGGGCCATTTATTTCACAGACTGTCAGAAAAGTGCAAAGTTACACTTCCCCTGCTGACTCTTGCCTTACCTTTAAACTAGAGAGTTCCTGCGGCCATGAACACAGGTGCACCTCTCCCAGGTAAGGTGATCCGAGGGGAAAATATGCAGTGGTCTTTCAGGACTCCTGCCTTCCTGTCATGACCCACAGAAATACTTCCTGTCGCTCCAGATTTCCAGTCCTTGAAAAATACCTTCAGAACCACACAGAAGGATTGGAAGACATCCAATGGGGGGAAAAAAAAGTTGAAATCTGGGAGAATCTTAGCAGTCAGGAAACTAGGACCAGACAGACCTTTTATTTGTCTAATTACAAGAGTGATTAATTTAGCCTATTACTCTTCCAAGCTTACAGTATGTGATATATTAAAAAAAAATTAAAGAATATATATTCATAACTTTTCGCTCACAAACTCATGAACATACACACATATACACACAGCACTTTATCAGGAGATTTCTGTTTTTACCTCTTCTGGAGGCAGGTCTTTTTAATCTATATCAATGAGACGGCAGAGAGAATTTTGAAAGAAGACTGGAAAGTCTTCATTGATTTTACATTAGAAAGGCAGATACATCAAACAGCTAGGTGGGGAGAGAAAGAGAAGATCCTGCTCAGGCTGGCTCGGCAGATGCTTCCAGGGCAGAGCCAGTGCTGGGGTTTGGAGTCCAGCCGAAGGGAGACTTGAAGAAGATAAGTCGGTCATGAATGGAATTCCTGTCTGGTACCTCCTAGATCTCTCTGTAAAATGCTCAAAATGTTTTAAAACTCCTGTAAAAATGGGATAATATTAAGGTTTATATAAATTTGTTTTCTTAATCTAAAACAATGAATGACAATCTGCCTGGACTGGAGAGAGGTGGGTGTTGTTGTCTAACTTATAAAAGAAAAAGCGAAGACTTCCACTCCAGCCGAAATAGAACAGCAGGGAACAAGGTTTGTGTTTCTACTGAAGCAAACCTCCAAAATGGAAAATATATGAAACAATGGATTTCGAGACACTGGACATCAGGCTACAAAGGAACAGTGATCTCTGAGAGATGGAAATAAGTGAGGTGAACCCTACAATTACCCCAGTTTTCTGCTTTAGAAAGTTCCAGGTTGCCGTTCAGGGAGGGGAATGCAGGCAGAGCCTGGCAGACTCCCTGAGTTGAAGAGACCAAGCTGAGAGTCTGGAGACCATGGAGCCAGACAGAGTTGGTGGCTAAGAGAGTGCTACACAGAAGAGAATTCTGGAGATCTAAACAGGGGCATTCTTGATTACTCGACACAGTATTAATACACCTGAGTAAGGAAACTCCTCAATACTAGAGAAAAAAACACACACACACAAAAAAGATCAGAGAGCACAGTACCTGATGTTCATACAAACTTGGTTTTGTCTTTTAATCTTCCTACTAGCTTTATAAGTGGTCTTCACTGTATATTTGCCTTTACCTATGAGATTTTTCCTTTTGCAATTTTCATATTTCTGGTTGTAGAGTTTTCTTTTCCACTTAGAGAAGTCCCTTTAACATTTCTTGTAAATCTGGTTTGGTGGTGCTGAACTCTTTGAGCTCTTGCTTGTCTGTAAAACTTTTGATCTCTCCTTCAAATCTGATTGAGAGCCTTGCCAGGTAGAGTATTCTTGGTTGTAGGTTTTTCCCTTTCATCACTTTAAAATAATCACACCACTCACTTCTGGCCTGCAAAGTTTCTGCTGAAAAGTCACCTGACAATCTTATGGGAGTTCCCTTGTGTGCAGCTTGTTGCTTTTCCTTTGTTGCTTTTAATATTCGCTCTTTATTTTTAATTTTTGCCATTTTAATTACAGCGTGTTTTGGAGTGGTCCTCTTTGGATTGATCCTTTCCTGAACTCTCTGTGCTGCCTGGACCTGGATGTCTGTTTCCTTTCCAAGTTAGGGAAGTTTTCAGCTGTTATGTATTTAAATTTGTTCTCTGATCCTTTCTCTCTTCTCTTTCTGGGAGCCTATAATGTAAATATTTGTACAATTGACGGCTGAGTCTGATGACTGGCTGCAAGACTCCAGGGGTCTTGGGGCTAGTATTTGCCCACTGGATGCTGGGGCCAGGTCCTGGACCCTTTGGTGGGTGGGGCTGCATCTCAGGGTGGCTGGGGGTCAGGGGATTCTGTGGCCTCCAACACGCTGGTGGATGGGCCTGTGCCTGCCCAGGTGGCCACTTGACCTGGGATGTCCCAGGACTGGTGTAGACTGGCTGGTGAACAGGGCAGGGTCCAGGCATTAATAACCTAGAGGGAGGATTCCAAAATGGCACTTGCTAGCTTCAGTGTCCCCATGGTAGGATGAGCTCCCTGAAATGGCTGCTTCCATGTCTATGTCCTCAGGGTGAGTCCTAATTGCCTCCCGCTTCTCAGGGAAACATTTCAAGATCAGCAAGTGGGTCTGACCCAGGCTTTGCTCAGATTACTCCTTCTGCTCTGGGTCCTGGAAAGAGTGAAATTTTGTGTGAGCCCTTTAGGAGTGGAGCCTCTATTTCCCACAGCTCTCTGTCTCCCCCAAAGTAAGCACCACTGGCCTTCAGAACCAAACGTTCTAGGCTTTCCCCTTCCTGGTGCAGGACTCCTGGGCTGGGGAGCCCAATGTGGGGCTCAGACCCTTCACTCCTTGCGGAGAACATCCGCGATTGTAATTATGCTCCTCTTTGGGGGCCATCTACCTAACGGTATGGATTTTGACTATACCACGCTCCCGCCTCATACCCATCCCGTTGTGGTTTCTTCTTTATATCTTTAGTCACAGAAGATCTTTTCTGCTAGTCTTCACATTGTTCTCATTGATAGTTGCTCTGTAAATAGTTACAATTTTGGTGTGCCCTGGGATGAGGTGAGCTCAGGGTCTTCCTACCCTAACATCTTGGCCACCTTTATGTGTTGCCATTTTAATGAAGTTCTAGAAAATGCAAATTAATCATAGTAACATCAGATCAGTAGTTGCCTGGGATGGGAGGATAGGTGGGGTTTTGGAGGGATTACAAAGGTGCATGGGGAAAAGTTTGGAGTAATGCAGTGTTTATTATTTCTATAGGTACAATTTATTGTATGCAAGTTATTCACTAATTCAACTGCTTTAAATTTTTTTTTTTTTAATTTTAAAAGAAGAAGGAGGAAGAAGAGCAGGAGGAGAAAAGACCTTAAAAAATACTCTTAACTCAGTAAGATAAAAGGTAGAATGTCTGGCAATATGTTTTCCAAATCTGAGATGGTCTTCACTTTTGCTACACACAGAGCTATCTGATCCCTCACTCCCATACTGTTAGTGGGTCCTGCAAGCTACTAAATCCTCTATGAAGTTTTACTCCCTAAGATTATAATAGCTTGGTCTTCTAATTATAACAGCCTGGTCTAGATGGTGCACATTAGTCTAGCATTTTTGTATATAAATTATTCTTACGAATGGGGGCTATGATAAAGAAGCAAATTCCAATCAACATACCTTACACATTCTGATTTTCTTTAGATAACATCAAAAATGCAGTTCTCAGAAGAAAGTGGCCCAGAATATTAAGTTATGGGAATAGCAAATATAAAATAAGGAAAACCATATATACTATTTAGACCTTGGTGCAAGTATAAATGAATCTTGATCAATGGACAAAAGACAAAAGCTTAAACACATCTTTCATTCTTTGGTTGCTATGAAATGTTATCAAAATATTATAGTTTAAACAGAGTGACGTTAGTTTATTTGTGTCCACTTCATAGTAACATCCTCTTCAAACCCAAAACTGTATTTTGTTTCTATGGCAAGTTTGTATCATTGTTTAAAGAAATTATTCTTAAGATCACAAGTTGAGAAAAATGAAAAACCATGACGTAAAGTTACAATAAAATATGTAGACATATGCTGAATACTGTGCATTTCACAGATTCCTTGGCAATCTTCTGATGTTAAAATTTCTTCAGAAATAAATGTAGATGGCCAAATTTTATCAAAGAATTTGTGCATTTCTCTTTCATACAAAAGTTTGTAAATACTGTTTTACATCTCACAATAACACTGTATACATCTAAGGTCAAGGAAGAACCTGATCTCATCTCATTTAACCTGAAAATCCTTGTGCTTTCTTGATGTTTCATCATGTTTGGGAAGAATTACAGATGAGCAAGTATTTGATGGAGCACAGAACCTACTTTTAACATCTAAATTTTATTCTTAAAACTACGATTTTAGGTACAATAAAGTGTCAATTTGACATTAAAGGCTAGTTTTCATGCAAATAGGGGTAAGAGAACATCAATTTTTCTGTATGGCATCGAGAGGGGTAGACAGTGGAAGAATATGGCCATGAGGTGCTATGGAGTGAAGTTTTGGCAGGAACACCAAAGAAAGTGGCAGACTGTACTTTCAGGTATGCTCACAGCTCTATTTCCCAACCCACACGCTCTCATGCAATGACACCTTGACATTGCCCATCAAAGAGTGGAGTCTATTTCTCCACTTCATAGAACATGGTGAGTCCTGTGACTTCTTTGACAGATAGAAATAATTGTAGAAATAATGATATGCCATTTCCAGGCTTTGACCTTAACTGGCCTGGGAGCTTCTGCTTCCTTTCTCTTGTAAACCATGTGCCATGTAACAAATGTCACTACCAAAGAGCACCATGCTATAAAAATCCCAAGTCAGACAACCCACAGAATGGGAGAAAATACTTGCAGATGATTAGACCAAAAAGGGATTAGTCTCTAAAATTTATAAACAGCTCATGCAGCTCAATATCAAAAAACCAAAAACCCAATCAAAAAATGGGCAGAAGACCTAAATAGACATTTCTCCAAAGAAGACATACAGATGGCCAAGAGGCACATGAAAAGTTGTTCAATATCGCCAATTATTAGAGAAATGCAAATCAAAACTACAATGAGATATCACCTCACACCAGTCAGAATGGCCATCACCAAAAAATCTACAAACAGTAAATGCTGGTGAGGGTGTGGAGAGAAGGGAACCCTCCTACACTGTTGATGGGAAGGTAAATTGGTACAGCCGCTATGGAGAACAGTATGGAGGTTCCTTAAAAAACTAAAAATAGAGCTACCATATGATCCAGCAATCCCACTCCTGGCATATATCCAGAGAAAAACATGGTTCCCAAGGATTCATGCACCCTAATGTCCATTGCAGCACTATTTACAATAGCAAAGAGAAGCAACCTAAATGTCCATCAACAGATGAATGGATAAAGAAGTTGTGGTACATATATACAATGGAATATTACTCAGCCATTAAAAAGAATGAAATAATGTCATTTGCAGCAACATGGATGGACCTAGAGTAAGTGAAGTAAGTCAGACAGAGAAAGATGAATACCATGGTATCTCTTACATGCGAAATCTTTAAAAAATGATACAAATGAACTTATTTACAAAACAGAAACAGACTCATAGACTTAAGAGAACAAACATATAGTTACCGGAGGAAAGCATTGAGGGGAGAGACAGATTGGGAGTTTGGGAATGACATGTACTCCTACTATATTTAAAATAGATACCAACAAGGACCTACTGTATGGCACAGGGAACTCTGCTCAATATTCTGTAATAACCTAAATGGGAGAAGAATTTGAAAAAGAATAGATACAGGTATATGTATGACTGAATTAGTTTGCTGTACACCTGAAACTAACACAACATTGTAGATCAACTATACTCTAATTAAAATAACAAAATAGGGCTTCCCTGGTGGCGCAGTGGTTGAGAACCCGCCTGCCGATGCAGGGCACACGGGTTCGTGCCCCGGTCCGGGAAGATCCCACATGCCGCGGAGCCTGCGCGTCCAGAGCCTGTGCTCCGCAATGGGAGAGGCCACAACGGTGAGAGGCCCGCGTACGAAAAAAAAAAATAATAATAACAAAATAAAATAAAATAAAATGCTTAGGCCATAAAAAAAGGTACAACAGTAAGAGCCTTTGTTGAGAATTCAGGAAGATTCAAGAGTCTCTTCAAAGATTCTCTAGGAAATAAACAAGGAGGCTTCTAAGAATCTTGAGGATAAGGCTTTTAGATACTCATCTAGATTAAAGGATTATTATGGATCCTAAGTGTGTTGTCCAACAGCAACCTGACTCTCGAGGTAAAGGAACCTGCATCTAAGAGGTGGATATATCTGGCTTTTGTCTAATAGAGTAAACGCCAATGTAGTTTATAGGCAACTCATAGTTTGTAAGAGAATTTTACCTGTTAGCTTGGGTTGAAAAGGACAGTTCAGTATAAAAAAAGACCTCTGGGTCCCAAGTCTTCCAGGGCTGGAAACAGGCTGGGAAAACAACACCACTGCAAACATAGAGCAAAAGCACAGAAAGCAGGGTCTAGATCCACAGAGAATGTCTCCCAGGGAGTTTAATCAGAGCCTGTGTCAGGGAAAAGCCAACATGTGCCTGGCTAGATCTCAGAAATGCTTTAGGACAATGATGCTACATACATGTCATCTCACACTCCCCCACTTTGGGCGCTGGACCATCCATTACTTTATCCTACTCAGCATCGAGTGTTGGGTGTGAGGAAGGCAGAAAACTTGCTCCTCGGTTCACAGGTCTCAAATTGAGAGTAACTACACTTGAGAAACCTCTACCACACCTGGACCTGATTTAGATGGTGAGCTCCTGGACTCTGAGCTACTGTCATGCTAGAATGAGAACATATGAGCCTTGCGATGGGCAGGAGTGTATTTTGCATGTGGGAGAGGCGTGAAGTGTAATGGCCAGGGGCAGACTGGTAGGTAGTCTCTCTCCCTAAATGCAGGCTGCTTCTCATATCAAGAGGTGGAGTCTAATGACCCACTCTTTGAATATGATAGCCTAATCCCAGTGGCTTAATTGACTAATAGAGGATAGTGGAAATGACATTCTGGGGCTTCTGAGGCTAGAACAGAAGAAGCTTTTCAGTGCTACTTGAGCCTCTTGGAATCAGCCCCACATGGCATCACATGGATCAGAGACAAACCTCCCACCCAAGCTCTTCCTAAGTTCCTGATGTACAAAGTTGGGAGCAAAGGCCAATGGTGGTTACAATATACTATATAATATAATACATATAATATATATCATATATATAATAATCATATATGTAATGGTTATAATCCCTCCCAGAACCTAGGAGCCATGCTATTGGGAGCCCCAAAGCCACATTCAAAATCCACCAGTATGTGTTCCTGTCAATACCCTGGAGGAGCCCTCTGCAGACAGCCAGCCTAAACCGCGAGTCCTGGGAGATGTGAGGGAGCCATCTTGGATATGCAACCCACTTGGGACTTCAGATGACTGTAGCTTCAGTCTCCATCTGCCTGCGACATGAGAGACCCTGAGTGAGAGATAAGAATACATTGTTTTAAGTCGCTGAGGTTTGGGATAGTTTCTCACACAACAGTAGGTAGCCTATACAAAAAGGCTTTTTGTTTTGTCAGAAGAAAGGAATTGTTACTTCAGAGATGTGGCAGAGATGTCCACCTCTCAAATTATAACAGACCCTGGAGATCACCCCACGTTCCTCCACTCCCTTTGCTTAACATCATCGACTAAGGAGCCAAATCCTTTGCTACTTAGAGTGTGGAAGACAACACTCTCTCAGGATGCAAAAAAAAAGAAGAAGAAAAATTGTGAATAATTCACATGACTTGTGGTCTGGGTTGTGCAAATATTTGCATATTCAATATTCCTAAAAATAACAATAATATATTTGAAGGTCACTTTCCTCGATTTTTATTTTAAAGTGAGATACATATGGAAAACACATGGGGACAATATTTTCGGGATAAGTTGTTGAAAAGGCAAATATTTTAATGCACACATTTTATTTTTTATTTATTAAAAAAAATTTATTTTATTTATTTTTTTGACTTAACCAATTTTTATTCATTCTTTTTTGAACTGGGTACATCACTGCCTGAATAAAGTTGGAGTTCTGTTAGCAAGGAAGATGGGAGGGTATGGTTGGTGGATGCTTAATAAATAATGTCAAGCATAGCACCCCAATATCAATGTCTTCAACCCAGATCTTCTACGTGAAGTTTAGCCCCATTTATGCCAATGCCTACAAAACATCTCAGACTTCTCAGATTCCATAAACTTATTATTTTCCCTAACAATCCTCTTCCTAAACCCTGAGGTCCTGTCCTATCACATGCACACACCTCCTCCTGCTTTAATGAAATGAATGGCATTGCCGTTCGTTCACTTGTCAAAAAGAGAAACTTAGGTGTAACCCGTAACATCTCTTATCTCTTAACCTTCACATTTTAGTCAATCACAGATTCCTATCCAATGTATCTTCTAAATATGGCTCAGATCTTGTATTTCTCTTTATCTTCCTTTCCACAGAAGCAAGCAAAATCACCAAATGATTCATCTGCCAACAAACCAACTCATTATACAATAGTTACAAAATTTACAAATTGTATTTTTAATATTTTAATAGACCTGTTTACCAGTTTTAATAAAAATTTTGAATTTTAGTTACTGATGGATAACACTTTGTGGTTTTTTTAGCATCTTTATTGGAGTATAATTGCTTTACAATGGTGTGTTAGTTTCTGCTGTATAACAAAGTGAATCCACTATACATATACATATATCCCCATATCTCCTACTTCTTGCATCTCCTTCCCACGCTTCCTATCCCATCCCTCCAGGAGGTCACAAAGCACCCAGCTGATCTCCCTGTGCTATGTGGCGATGCACACATTTTAAAAGAAACACTTTCCATTATCTCCTTTTTAAATACGATAGGTAAAAGGTTTTAGGATTTGTCCCACTGGAGGTTTCCAGCTTATGAAAACTCTCCCAGGATGACTGCAGTTCTTTAGGAGTGAAACGAGACCAGTCCGAGGTAAAGCATTTATTTGTGGTCTTTGGGATTCTTAGCAATCCTGTTGCTCCTAAAACTCCTGCTGCCTCGGTAGTCCTTGTATTCCTGCCAGAACGTGGCCTAGTGATGCACTCAAAACAGCTGTTCAGATGTCAGCTGAACAAGAGCATATCTTCAAAATACAGACAATGGAAAGACAACTGCATTTTATTTCTACCTTGGGCAAGGGTTCTTGACTTGTGCTTACCTGTTAGTCTCTGGAGAAGCATGGCACTTTAGCAAGTGTCACTGCTTTCAAAGAAAACCCCCAGTCCGTGACATCATTCCATCTAAAGGACACGAATGAAGGTTAGAGAAGGAGAAGTGACAGGAAGGCCGTTGTTCAAGGGAAAGATGGGTTTGGTCACTCAGCTTTAAAGTCACAAGATGTCATGAAAAGGCCTGGGAGGCCCTAGAAAGTGAAGATCATGGAAGAGGTCAGATTGTTGAGAAACGTGCAGGACTGACAGTTTAGAGAAAGCAGGAAGACAGAGCCTGGAGGGTCAGCCAGAGCCAGAGGAGACTTAAACAGTGACAGAGAACCAGTAATATGTGGACAGGAAACAAGCCAGGAGGGTGGTGAAAGCCAAGCTAGTGGTGGAGACCCTCAGATAGATCTGCAGGAGTTCCTGGGCAGGTCTGGAAAGTAGTCTGTCATGTGGGTAATGCCAGTTCATCAGCCAACACAGATAGAAAGCTCTTCCCTCACTCATCTATTCATAAAAAGAAGTATCTATCACCTGCCTATGACGAACTCAGTTGCCAGGGTGTTGGGGATATAGACATACCTAGACTGACCCAGTTATTCCTTTCACAGAACTTACATTCTAGGGCAGAAGTACTGAGCTGCGTGCCTATCACCAGCCACGCAGGGTTACACAGATGCTTGAGGGTGGGCAAAGAGAGTTCTTCTGGGGCTGTGACAGTTGCCCCCAATCCAGGGGGCCATTCCACCTGCCTTTGTCTCATCTCGAGCTGACCACCCAATAGTTTCTAAATGGGTGGCAAAGGAATCCTCGCCCACTATAGGAAGACACCAAGGAGCCGGGGGAAGCCAACACAAGATCCCTGCTCTGGGAGAGTGCACAGCGCTGGGAAATTACACACCTCAACACAAGAGGATCCCCACCACCCAGCGGGGAGCTACTGCTGCTCTGGGTCCTGCCCCCTCGGTGAATGCTGAGCTGGTTAGAGATGGCTGCTCTTATTAGGGCGTCAAAGCAGAACTTTCTCCACAAGTTTTTGAACACAGTGCAGGAACATGAACCTGGCATGCTGAGTAATTTCGCCAAGAACAAAGAGACCAGAACTTGTTGCCCTCCAAGAAAGGTCAATTGCACCCCCACCTGATTCAGAGGCTGGCTCTGTGGACCTGGCATGCTCCCTAAATCTCTTTTAAGCTCTCTACTCTGGTTTCAACCCACCCAGATACTACCATTGCTCACGGCATGTTGCCATGTAGGCAGAGGCTGCTTCTAAACGATGCCCTTGTTTAAAAAAAAAGAAAGAAAGAATGAAAAACCTACAAGCAACCAGCACTGGCTGCCATTTCTCATAAGCTCAGTTTATAATGACAGCTTTGCCTCCATCATGTGCATTGTTTGGTAGCTTCCTCTCGTTGTCACCTGAATAGTAATGAGAAACCTGTTCTCAGTATCACAGCAATCGAGAGTTTTTGAAATATAAATAGGACCTAGAGAGGGGAGCTGCCCATAGCAAGCAAGAACTGAAGTAATGAGGTAGAAAAAAACTCCAAACAAAGAAAAATACATGCATATTTCCTCAGATGCTGTCTATGCACAAAAAGTAATACTCTTCTTTCTATTTTTTTAACATAATAGTTTAGTAAGCCATGTAATTTCTCACCTGAGAAATAATTAGTGGGTAGAAATTGAAATTTGGAATCCACCCTTGATTTGTATCTCACCTCTGTCACATGCTAGCTGCATGAATTTTCATGAGACGTTTAATCACTTTTTCTGTATCAATTTTACCATCTACAAAATGGAAGAAATGATATTACTATACTTCAGGCCAAAAAATAATACATAAGAAGCTTCTGACATACACTAAGCACTGAAAAACTGGTAGTTAAGTTGCCATATAGAGTTACCTGAGCCAGTGGTAAGGGTAGCTTCTGAACTGTGTGGATTCCCCTTGATATCAGCAGTCGGTGGGTGCAGGAAACAAAACCCCTCACAGAATCCTGTCTTTGGAAGACCTGTTCACTCTCTTCTGTATCTCCTGCATCTCCTCATCACATGTCATAGATAGTTCCCACTCTCCAAATGGGCACCGAGAGGAAATAAAATTTCCAGTTGCATGTGTGTACATCTTAATAAATAAGACAAAGACAAAGGAAGCAGGGTCTCTACAAGAAGATGGTGGCATGGGAAGACACGGAGCTTGCGTCTCCCCACAACTAGGGTGCCTGCTGGATGCTGGTGGGGGAACGGGAGGAACTCCCAAGAGAACTGGTAGGATGTGGGGGTATTGAGAGGGAAGGAGAAGTGGAGGCCAGACAGGACCAGTGCCCCTGAGGGGTGGCTGGGAGTGGGGAGGGCTCCCATGCCTGGAGGGACCCTCGGGGCTCAGATTAGCGGGGAGCACGTGCCAAGCATTTCCCCTGCCTAATCGGCTCGGGAAGTCTGCTCGTCTCTCTGGCTTAGTCCTACAACCTCAGAGGCCCCTCTGGGCTGCCTTGGTCATGGGGCATAGGAGGGAGGCCAGGGAGAGAATAGGAGAGGTAGGCGGAAGGGACAGGACAGAAGGAACGGGAGAGGCCCGGAGGGCATTTTCCACACCCACTCAGGCCTGGGAAGCCTGCTGGGCAATTATACTCCAATAAAGATGTGAAAAAAAAAAAAAAAAAGACCTAAATTTAAGGCCAAACAGTATTAAACTCTTAGAGGAAAACATAGGCAGAACACTCTATGACATAAATCACTGCAAGATCCTTTTTGACCCACCTCCTAGAGAAATGGAAATAAAATAAAAAATAAACAAATGGGACCTAATGAAACTTAAAAGATTTTGCACAGCAAAGGAAATCATAAACAAGACGAAAAGACAACCCTCAGAATGGGAGAAAATATTTGCAAATGAAACAACTGACAAAGGATTAATCTCCAAAATTTACAAGCAGCTCGTGCAGCTCAATATCAATAAAACAAACAACCCAATCCAAAAATGGGCAGAAGACCTAAATAGACGTTTCTCTGAAGAAGATATACAGATTACCAACAAACACATGAAAGAGTGCTCAACATCATTAATCAGTAGGGAAATGCAAATCAAAACTACAATGAGGTATCACCTCATACCAGTCAGAATGGCCATCATCAAAAAATCTACAAACAGGGCTTCCCTGGTGGTGCAGTGGTTGAGAGTCCGCCTGCCGATGCAGGGGACGCGGGTTCGTGCCCCGGTCCGGGAGGATCCCACGTGCTGCGGAGCAGCTGGGCCCATGAGCCTGCGCGTCCAGAGCCTGTGCTCTGCAACGGGAGAGGCCACAACAGTGAGAGACCCATGTACCGCCAAAAAAAAAAAAAATCTACAAACAGTAAATGCTGGAGTGAGATGGAGAAAAGGGAACAGTCTTGCACTGCTGGTGGGAATGTAAATTGATACAGCCACTATGGAGAACAGTATGGAGTTTCCTTAAAAAACTAAAAATAGAACTACCATATGACCCAGCAATCCCACTACTGGGCATATACCCTGAGAAAACTATAATTTCAAAAAGAGACATGTACCACAATGTTCATTGCAGCTCTGTTTACAATAGCCAGCACATGGAAGCAACCTAAATGTCCATCAACAGATGGATGAAGAAGATGTGGCACATATATACAATGGAATATTACTCAGCCATAAAAAGAAACGAAATTGAGTTATTTGTAGTGAGGTGGAAGTACCTAGAGTCTATCATACAGAGTGAAGTAAGTCAGAAAGAGAAAAACAAATACCATATGCTAACACATATATATGGATTCTAAAAAAAAAAATGGTACTTATGTACTTAGTGGCAAGGCAGGAATAAAGATGCAGACATAGAGAATGATCTTGAGGACATGGGGTAAGGGGAGGGAGAAGCTGGGGCAAAGTGAGAGAGTAGCATGGACATATATACACTACCAAATGTAAAATAGATAGCTAGTGGGAAGCAGCCTCATAGCACAGGGAGATCAGCTCAGTGCTTTGTGTCCACCTAGAGGGGTGGGATAAGGAGGGTGGGGGGGAGGCTGAAGAGGGAGGGGATATGGAGATACATGTATGTATGCGGCTGATTCATTTTGTTGTATAACAAACTAACACAGCATTGTGAAGCAATTATACTCCAATAAAGATGTATAAAAAAAGAAAGAAAAGAAAAAAAAAAAAAAAAAGAAAGTAGGCTCTGCTAATATCCATACAGTCTTGAACTGGCCCCCTGACTAATTTGAAAGTGTAACCTAGCATGACCCTATGGGGCCTTCCTGAAATGACCCTCCATCCCACATCTTCCTCCTGCCTCTTGTCTATAGAAAAACTTTAGCCTCCTAGGCCTTCTCTGATTTCCACAGAGTATATTTAATTAGAGAAGCAAGAAAATGCAGAAAGAAAGGAAAACAGTCAAGCAAGACAAAATAATAATAGTTTAGCCATTAAACAAAGTCACGGACTTTTAATTCATCCTCAAGGGCTATAGATAATATTCTGAGACATATCTTTTGAGCTGTTTTGCAGATACCAAAACCTTACCAAGTGGAAGAAATCAATGGTATGCTGCCCACAAGCTTGTAGACCCTAGACCCGTTGGAACCAGAAGTTTGGTGATGTTGACTCCTGATTACCTCACCACCAACCAATCAGAAGAATGTCACAAGCTGATCACACACGCCACAACCCTCCCCTTCACCCTGTCTTTAAAAACCTTTCCCTGAAATCCTTTGGGGAATTTGGGCCTTTTAAGCACTAGCTCCCTGGACTCCTTGCTTGGTGCCCTGCAATAAGTACTTCACTTTCTTTCACCATAACCTGGTGTCAGTAGATTGGTTTTACTGCACATGGGCAAGTGGACCCAAGTTTGGTTCAGTAATAGGAGGAGCACACGTAATGGAGATTCTATGAGGAATTTGAGAAAAGGGTAAGGTGGGATGTCACACCATCACTAGACACTAGTCCTCTTGCTTTTAGCCGTTTGTAGTATTTGCAGCTTACCTGTGAACAGTTGCATGAATTTTTGAATTTAACAAAATAACACTCACAAAATAGAGAGCTTAAAAAGATGTCTGACAAAGAAGTCTAGCTTTTAATAAAATTAATAAGGCCATCACAAGAGAACAACAGAAATGATGGGGATGAGACCTCTAATGTGAGTCCCCTGGAAGGCCACCCAGTGTGCCACCGTGGCTGCTGCTACTTCTGTCAGAGTGGCAGGCATGGGGCACGTCTCTGATCTCCCCTCAAGAAAGAGCCTGCAGTGGGGCTGCAAGGAGCTGTCTGCCTCTGCTCTCCCCCGGGGCCCCCAGCAATGACCTAGCACAGCCGGAGGAGAGAGCCTGGCCATTTCTGCCCAATATAGGACCCCTCCGAGGGCGATCTTTGCTCTGGAGCATCCTGTGGGGTGGTGGAGACACCTCCAGATGTGCAACTCAGCCAGAGGCACTCCTGCACAATCCTGCTTCTCCCCTCCTCCATCCCCCCACCTCTGCCTTCCCTGTCCCAGGAGTCAGCCTAGCACTGCGGCACTGAGGTCTGAAGGCTTTCTTCGCTGTCTTGCTTCATTCTTCTTTACCTTTCACAGGACTTACCTCCCAATAAAGCTTGTGAACCCCTAACTCCAGCTCAGCTTCTGCTTCCTGGAGAACTCAAATGACATAGAGGGAATCTCTGGAAAATGATTAAGAACTGAAACCTGGGACCTGGAAATTGGGTTTCCATAGAAACTAAATGAATAGGGTATCTGTTCTCCTTTTTTTTTTTTTTTTTTTTTTTTGCTTATTTAGTTGTCCACTTTTTGTTTCCTTGTACCTTTAATCATCAACATTCCACTTGTCATTTTCTGCATATTTCTCGTGGTTTATATTGGACTTGTTTTCACATCATTGTTCACATAGAATCTTGGCAGGTTTATTATTAAAACACATTTTTCCACTGCATTTTTACAATTCTTCCCTAACTTACTATCAAACTAAACTATTTTTCAAAAGATAAAGTGGAGTTATTTAATCAACTATGTATTGAACTTTTATTCTGTACCAGGCACTGCTAAGGTGCTGAGCTATCTGCTTTGAGCCTGACAGCCAAGATGTCCTGCATTTGTGATGCTTACATTTTCCTGAGGGAGACAGACAACAAGCAAACCAACTGCCATCCTGGAGCACTGCTCAGAGCTTCGCCAAGCTTTGTCCTTCACTTTATGCTCTGTTCTGACGTCATCTTATAGAGGCCCTCCAAGCATATCTCAAGGCAAACAGCTCTTTCTCTTTATCTCGCTGAGTCTTTCTTCGTTATACGTATTGCTTAAAAAACTACAACTGATCCTTGAACAACACAGGTTTGAACTGCATGGGTCTACTTATACACAGATTTATTTCAATAGTAAATACTACAGTACCACAGAACCTGGGGTTGGTTAAATCCGCGGAAGCAGAACCGCGGATACTGAGAAATCGCGAATGCATGGGGCCCACTGACTCCAAGTTATACTCAGATTTTCGACTCTGCTGAGGGTCAGCACCCCTAACCCGCACACTGTTCAAGGGTCGACTGTATATGGATTTGTTTATTGTTTTGTCTGTATTCCTGCTAGAAGGTAGGCTTCATGAAGCCAGAGATTTTGTCTGAATCGCCAGTTATTAGAGCAGTGAATTTCCCCTAGAGCTGGGCTCGTCTCCAGCCACATTATGATGGGAAAACAATGACAATTTGTTTCTCTCCCCTAGAATTAAAGAAACAAGGTTATTTGAAATATAAAATTATATTCATTATTGACATGATAGACCACCTCCTAAATGCATATTACTCTTTGAGAAATTAGATAATGATAGTATGAAACTATGAAAAAGAGAAAACATTTAATAAATTGCAACTTCAGGTACTTTTTAAAACTGTCTATATTTGTTATGTTTTGGTTGTCTCAATTTATAAATAAATAAACATATATAATATGTATAAAATACATAATATGTATATAAATATATTATATAACGTGTGTGTGTGGGGGGTGTGGGTGTGTGTACATATATGCAGGGGGTATGTGTTGAAAACATTTTTTCTGATAGATTATACACTCAGATATAGTGGTGACCACTGCTCTAGACACAAATTTTAAATTGTTTAATATGATAGAAAATGTTAAGTGCTAAACTGAATCTCCCCCTACCCTATTGATATGTTGAATTATTAACCTCCAGTACATCAGAATATGACTGTATTCAGCAATATGGTTTCTAAAGAGGTAATTAAGTTAAAATAATTAAGTATGACTGGTTTCTTAAAGAAGAGAAAACTAAAACATAGAGGGAAGACCGTATGAAGACATAGGGAGAAGATGATTATCTACAAGCTGAGGAGAGAGACCACAGAAGAAACCAACCCTGCCAACACCTTGATCTCAGACTTCTGGCCTCCAGGAATGTGAGGAAATAAATTTCTGTGGTTTAAGCCACTTAGTCTGTGGCATTTGTTATGGCAACCCTAGCAAACTAATATAGAAGATTATACAGATTTCTGCACAATTCTACATAAATGTGTCTTTAATTTTTGATAGTCATTGATTTCCTTTTTTATAACTATACTTATAATTATACTTATAAGTTATAAATACTTAAAATCTGATATTTTAAAAATTATATACCATATGAATATTACTTCTATTTAAATTATCTATGCCTGAATCTAGAAATCCCTAGAAATAAATAATGGAGTTATCATATAGTTTGACATCACCAGATACACATATTTAAAATAGCTGTGTTAAAATTCTTACAACCTATGTAATTATAAATTTGTCTATCCTTACTAATCATTTTAAGTGGAAAAAATTAATGTTCAACCAGAACAGTTTAGAGGAAAAAAGTAAATATTCATCCCCAAGTTGTAGGTTTGTTTTGTGTATGTTATTGAAATCTATCTGTTTGTATGGAAGTTGAAACCGAGTAGATTGCTAGGGACATATTGCTCAGAAAAGCTGACCTTTTTTGGTTTGTCTGGTGATGCACTGGGTTCAGGCTCATGAATGTGTGTTATCACAATGCCTCAGCCTCAGCCATGACCCAACATCAGGCATCTTGTAGATGCTAGTGAAATACTAGCATTGCCAAGAGAAACGGATACCCAGAAACAAAGAAAAAGATTGGATTTTGTTCTACTCTCTGTGACAAAACAGTCATGAAATCTATAAAACAATACAGCTCCAGAGCTGATGGATTCTAGGCAGAATTTAATAAGAAATATATATATATATATATACATACATCTGGTTAGAAATGCTCCGGGTAATTATTTTCAAATTCCTGGGTAAACAGCAATTTACTACAGACATTGAAATGAGTCAAGCTAGCACTAATACTAAAGACAAATAAACCAGATAAGGAGAGATCTTCTTTACCCACCAATATCCTTAGGACCCAGTCCAAGGTATTGGTTGACATTTTGGCTCAAAGATTAGAATGTTATTTAATGGTGTGAATCAAGGATTAGATTCTCATTTGAAAGGATAACATTATTAATAATTTTATTGCATGCCATACATCTCAGTCATCACAGTGGACAAAAAGGCACAGATGTTTCATTAGATGTTAAGAAGGAATTTATTAAATTAATTGCCATGTAAGTTTTACATTTAGTAAAATGTCTCATAGCAAGTAAATCTTTGCAAAAGATTAAGATGTACGTTTCAAGGGGGAAACCTAACATCAATACTTGCTGTCATCAATTTCTCTTCTCTCATTCTCCCTTGAATCTATGCCAGTAAATATTTCACCCCATCACCCATGAACCCCAAATCTCAAAGACCCAAGTATGAAACAATGTACAATCTAACTATGTACAATGTTGGTCATTATTATGTTGATTTTGTCAAACAGCTACTGTCAAGGTCACCCTCGGTCGATTCCCAGTTCTCATGTTATTTGACTCATCAGTGACATTGGACAGTGGTTCACTCCTTCCTGCATGAAGCCCCTTCTTCCCCTGTCCCCTAGGACAACACCTTCTTCTTCCTACTCTTTGATCTCCATCAGTGGCTCCTCTTTCTCTCTCTGGAATCAGGAGTGCCCCACGTTTGTCCTTGGTCCACTTCTCCAACTCCATTCATTCCTGATGATCTCATCCAGCTTCATGGCTTAGCCTGCCATCTGCATGCTGACACCTCTGAACTTATATCCCAGCCTCTGTGTGCTCTAAACCACAGACACATTGATCAACTACTTGCCACCTCCATTTGGATATCTAATAGCCCCCAAAGTTAACATCTCCAAAGACCAACCGATTTCCACCTACCCCAAACAGGTTCCTCTTCCAGTATTATTATCTCCATCTGTTAATAGGGCATTCCTCTTTTTTAATTGCTCAATGCTTTGAATCACCCCTTACCTTTCTGCCTCTTTAGCTCACTTCCTTCCTCCAGTCAGTGTAAACTGTGTTGTCTCTACCTTCAAAATATATCCATAATGTAATTCTACTTACCAACTCCACCACTGCAACCTGCTCCAAGCTACCATCATCCTGCTCCTGGATACATGTTTCCCTAGGTGGTCGGAGTGCAGCCAAAGTCAAAAGGTGGATAAGTGACAACCAGGGAAAATATCAGTGCATGGTTTGAGGTCACTAAGAACTAAGGTGGGATCTTTGCATTGGCAGACCACAGAACCACAGGAATCAGACAGGGGTCAGTTCCCCAGAGGAGGTCTGTGGACAGTAGGAAAACATAAGCCATTGTCCACTGTCACCTATTTTATCAGGTGGTCATGGTATAATACCTATATTTATTTAACCTTTGACAAAATCAATATAAGTGATAATGACCAACATTATAACAGATTCATAATTAGACCTTTGAGATTTGGGGTTCATGGGTTCTTATTACAGTATTAGGCTATTTAACTAACTAAATATATAAATGTGGACCATGCTTAGACCGATGAAACTAGTGCATCAAAAGTAAAGGGCTATTAAGCCAAACCTGTGTACCTAAAGTTCAAATAATAAAATAAAATTTAAAAGTTTAAGAAAATAGGGCTTTCCTCTTGGAAACTGAGTGCCAGGAGCGTGGAGCAATTGGCAAATACTCAACATGGCAGGATATTATCCTCACAAGGGACATTGGAGCATTTAAGGACAAAACTTGAAGTGTGTTAATGCTGGACCATTGTCTCCTTTGTCCCAAGCCTACATGTACTCTGTCATCATGCTTTCTCCCTTAGCCATCTCTCTGTGAAAAGCTGCTCAGGGAAGGGCTCTAACGATGGACCACAGGTACATAAGTGCTTGTTAGCTCAGTGTTACCTCCCCAAAGTGCTTGGAATCATAAACCTTATTTGAAGTTGTAGACTGAACGTCTACCCCTCTTAAATTAACTGTTAGACTATTCATGAAAATGTAGGTGGGAGAATTTTTCAGATATGAATTTTCCCCTAGTACAATAAAAATCATAAAAACATATGTATGTACACATACACATGCACCTGTGACTAGATTTACCTTTGATATACTGACTACAATGATAATTCTCTAACTAGTCCAGTCCAGACATGAAGGAGAATCTGCAAAGGGTTTTAAATTAGGAGATTCACTCAACCAATTCTCTACTCTATTTAGTATTAACATTCTCTATGATAACCTTTCTGTGTTTTTCTTAATAATAAAAGACATCTATTTATTGTGCTCTCTGCCTTTATAAACCTTAATTTTAATTCCTCTCAACCACTTTGTGAGGCAGGTATTACTATCCCGTTTTTTCGATAAGAAAACTTTGACTCAGAAGTGCTAAATGAATTTCTCAAAGTCACATAGCTAGTTTGTGGTAGAGTTGAGATTTGAACCAGTCAGCTCCAAAAAACCCTATTTAAACGCCTGTAAGAGAAGAACAAAATGTCATGGAGGTATGACAGGAGGAAGAGGGCTGTCCAGTTAAGAAGTAGGAAGCATTTTTGCAGGACCAGAGTGTACAGGATGCATATGACAACCATGAAGGGAAAGGAAGCATTCTAGTCTAGGGGCTCTTCGCAGGAAACACGATTGGCTGAAGCATGGGCTGTGCCCTGAGGTGATATTTAGCCTGATTAGAGAGGACTTTCATCAAAATAAGTTTATATACCTAATTGGAGAGCATGGTACTTGGCCTCACTTATTAAACATTTGCTCCATGCTAGACAATTAGTGTGTTTTTACTCCTGTGATGATAATCTAATAGGAGTATATCCTGACACTGGGAAACATGAGCGGAACTGTCATTACCCTTGGCTCTTTGCAATTTGTGCCACCATTCTGAGGTCAGAACCTATTTATTGGTTACTGAGAGACATTTACAGACCTACATGTCCCCCCTCCTAAATTCTATCCTAGCGTGTCTGCAATTGCCAGCAATCAGACACTTCTTACTTTGCAGTTTTCATCATTCATGAGAATATGATTTATGATAAGGAATTCTACCAAACTGCCCAGAAGCAGATAATTATGGCAAAGGCCAGATGGAAAACCATGGACGCCAAACTGTAAGAATAAAGGTCCAAGCCAGTACTCAGGAGCAGGAGTAGAGTACAGCAATGTCAAATCAAGTACAAGGGCAACATGAAGACTGGTTGAGAGGACAAGGCTTTCTTACTTTCTGACTTCCTGGGAGGGTGTCACCCCTCACCACTCAGCACTGTCTGCAGGGCCAACTCAGAATGTGAGGCCAGCCCAGGACGTAGGGCCGGACAAGCTAAGTCTCACAGCTGCCTCAGGAAACTAGGAGATAAGAAAGACTCTTGCCCTGATGAGAAGGTGTCTTAAATTATACCTGTGTTCCCCTTGTAGAAAAGACATGGTCTGAATTTAGACATCAATAATTTGTGTGGATTCATTATAAAAGGGGCAAAATGCATTGCAATCTTTTCATACTGACCTATGTGGAAAAACTCATTTGGATCTGCTGTGAGCAAACTGACCAGAGCATCCCGAGCTCTGTAGCTGTGGTGAGAGAATAACACTCCTGCTATATAGGTCTGCCCTTGGATTCCCCCTCTGGCTCCTTGCTGACAATTATTTGCTAAGTATTGCAGCAAGGGCCGGGTGACAGGAGAGCGGCTGAAATATCAGGCAACTATATAACCTTGTCCCAGCCTCATGACTGCTAAAGAGCTCTTGTTGAACTTGTCTTTTTGAAAGAAAAAAAAAAGCATTATGGAACTGATATGTATACCCAGAACTCATATCAAAGCTGACATATCAGATACACATCCACACTACTATGCTAGGCTGTGATAATAATTATTCTGACTGTTGGTATCATTGTGTTCACACTATTACCCAGAAACATTGCACCTTGCGATTGTAGTGTTGATTCAGATTTTAATCTATTCATATCTAGAGCATAGAGATATAGCAAAATAATTTCAATATCCTTCCTCAGTAGAAGATATAATATCAGGCACATCTCTAAAGCAACATTGAACTAAAGCGCAATTCAGTGACCCACGAGAAAAGAACTTGAGTTAACTTGAGGTTTTTTTCACTAGCAATCTTCTGAGGAAGTTAACTTCTCTGTCTTCATATCTGTTAAAATGTCAATAATAAGAACAATACATAAAAGACAATAGGTTAGGTACAGTGTAGGTTTCATTCTCCTTAAAAAAAATCTTAGAAAATGCTGAAGCCTAGCTATAAGTGTCCAGTGTAAGGATATGTTTATTCTATTATTTGCGTATAGAAATATGAAAAGGTCAGTACTACAATATTGTTGCAGGAAATTTGGGGAAAATATTTTGAAATCTTCACACAGGAAAATCAAAATGTTAGACATAATAGGGACCTTAGAGGTCATCCAATTCAGTAGTTCCCACAGTGTGGGTCCAGCAACATCAGGCTCCTTTGGGAACTTGAGAGACATGTAAATGTCCCCACCTGACCTCAAACTCAGAGAATCAGAAACACAGGGTGGAGTCTAGCAGTGTGTGATTGACAAGCCCGCCTGGTGATTGTGACACCCACTAGAGTTTGAGACCCACTGATCTCATTCAAGGTCTTGGCCAATGAGGAAACTAAGGCTCAGAGAGTTACCAGAGTCATTACTGGTCACAAGGTGAGATTAGAAACCAAGTTTCTTTTGCTAGTGCTATCTATCCCTTTCATCTCTAAGCATTTACTTAAAATCTGAACCTAAATTATGAATTAAGCAATCATTTTCTTTAAGGAAAAGCAGTGAAAACTTACAGAGGTGTGACAAGGGGCTTCCTGGGGGCGCGGTGGTTAAGAATCCACCTGCTGGGCTGCCCTGGTGGCGCAGTGGTTGAGAGTCCGCCTGCCGATGCAGGGGACACGGGTTCGTGTCCCGGTCTGGGAAGATCCCACATGCTGCGGAGCGGCTGGGCCCATGAGCCATGGCCGCTGAGCCTGCGCGTCTGGAGCCTGTGCTCCGCAAAGGGAGAGGCCACAGCAGTGAGAGGCCCGCGTACCGCAAAAAAAAAAAAGAAACCACCTGCCAACGCAGGGGACACAGGTTCGATCCCTGGCCCAGGAAGATCCCACATGCCGCAGAGCAACTAAGCCCGTGCGCCACAACTACTGAGCCTGCACTCTAGAGCCCATGAGCCACAACTACTGAGCCTGTGCTCTAGAGCCTGTGCTGTGGAGTCTGTGCTCTGCAACAAGAGAAGCCACCTCAATGAGAAGCCCTCTCACAGAAACGAAGGGTAGACTCCGCTCGCCGCAACTAGAGAAAGCCTGCATGTAGCAACGAAGACCCAACACATCCAAAAAATAAAAATAAATTAAAAAAAAAAAAAAAAAGAGGCGTGACAAGCCTGCAGGGTGGAAGCAGAGAGGCAGAACCACAGTCTCAGGACCGTGTTTTTCTTTAGGGTTTCAGCCTGGAATCATTATGAGGATCTTACAGACCCAGCATTCTGTTACAGCATTAGGGCAACAATAAAATTAACTTTAGCCGTTTGTAATTCATGATTATAAAATTATTATCGTCTTTTCTACTCTCTAAACTTTTAAGTTGCTTGTAATTTGTCTCATATTTTATGCCACTTGTGCTTTTTTTCCCCAAATGTAATAAAGCATCATGCCTCCCAGTACCTGAAAGATTGTCTTGAAGGTTTTTGCAACACATACTGAGAAGATAGAGTCATTTTTATTGATTATTCACTTTTCAAAATACTTTTATGCCTCTTATTTAATTTTATCGAAGTTTTCTTTCAGTATTTTAAAGCTATACTTCTATTTTGAGAACTGAAAGCTACTTACCTTTATTTATAATAGGAAGTTATTGAAAAAAAATACCCATCACTAAACAAACCTGAAATAAAGGTTATTTTGAATAAGATAATTTCTTAACTTACCATTTTTTTCAACCATATAACAGAGAATGTAAGATAGTCATATTCTACGGTTCTGGAAAGCTTTTATGACAAGAGTCTAGAGATATATACTTGTATTTCTCCACTATTCAGGCAGGAGAACGTTTAGAACCAAGAAAGAAAAAAAAAAAAGCAACTAATTTTAGTTAATGTGGTATGTAGGGAAGCATCTGGTGGTTCAGAGTCAAACATAGCCATCAAGGCTTTAAAATACTGGATATATTGCTCAACTGCTCTTGAACTTGGCTTTCCCATTTGTGGATGGAGGATGATAATAATACCTGCTTCACAGAATTATCATATTGAATAAAAAGACATCACATATTGATTCTAACAATGTCATTTATATCAATGGCTATAATGCACTGACATCAGCAGTAAACACGCATCAAAGTTTAGGTATCAGACTTATATGCTTTTTTATTCTCTCATCAAAAGACTACATAATCCCACATGTGCATTCCTAACACATGCGAATGTGTGTGTGTGTGTGTGTGTGTGTGTGTGTAGGTGTACGTGTGTGTTTGTATTTCCAGCAGCCTCAACTATCCCTGCATCTTCTCTGAATTGGGGCAGTTTTTATCCTTGTAATTCTGTTTATCAATACTTCCAATATGGTTTTTCAAACTGTATCCAAAATGTAAATGTAATCACTTTTAAATGGTAACTCTTCTTCTTAGAATTTATAGACAATCAGTTTATTAGGCATTCCATCTAAAAAGTATGTCAATTTCTATCTGAAGCTATGGAATGACAATAATTTATGAGAAGAGTTGAGCTTTAGGTATTGCCTTAGCGTATCAGAACACATATCACCTTGTGAATGCAGCTACTAGAAAAACCTAAGAATTGTTTCGGGGTATTTATGGGAAGTTCTTGAAAGAAGACAGTTATGGGCCAAGCTGTTTGAGTTTGATGTTATAAAGAGTCTGACCCCTGGTACTAGTGTGATTGTGAGATAATAAGAAGATAGAAGAGGGTGGTCACCTATTTTTTCTGTTTTTTTTGGTTGTGCCACACGACTTGCAGGATCTTGGTTCCCTGACCAGGGATGGAACCCGGGCCACAGGAGTGGAAGCATGGAGTCCTACCCACTGGACCACCAGAAAATTCCTGAAGGTAAAGGAGAGATGTGAGGTTTATACTCCAAATGGGCAATGAATATTCTCCTTTTATTTAACTTATACATTCAAATATTTTTAAGAAAAAAAAAGCCTCATTTATATCCAGATGGTGACAATTCAAATAGTCTTTCATATTTAAAACATTGATGTATTTATTCCAAAAAAAACCATTTTGGATTTTGCTAATTGTAAATCCATTTATGTAAAAACAAAGATGCATGTAAATGACACCAAGTTTTTGGTTAAAATTCATATCAAATCAATATGCATTCATGTTTCTAAATATCTAGATAGCATATCACATTGGCCAATAACTGGTGACTGGATTTTAAACTTTTCTTCAGGATGGTAAAATGTCACACACTTGGCTACACTCTGGTGTTAATTTCGTTACATTATAATGAGCATGGATTCTAGAGATAATCAACCTAAGTGTAAATTCTGGCTCTCACAGTTTATGCTCTGTGTAACTGGGGGAAATTATTTAACCTCTGCAACCCTATTTCCACATCTAGGGAATAAGGATACAAAATTTTCACCTTACTGAGCTTTAGAAGACTTAATTCAAATAATTTCATACCATATTTAGCATATTTCTGGCAAACTGTTACCTGTTATTATTATTAACAGTACATTAACTATTATTATTTTTATTCTTAAATATTTAAATATATTTGGAAACAATGTTTGTCTAAATAATAGTTAAGAAAAAAAGGATAACAAATAAGCTCTAGAGTTCCTGATATAGTCAATAAATTAAATTTGCACTATTGATTATATATATCTAAAGAAGACATCTAATAATGAAAATATCAGAAATCACAAACCGATTTCAGTAATATGAAATCTCTGGAAATATCTCTTGCCTCATTTTAGCCCATGCACAATGACCCTGAACATATTTATTTACCTCACAGGTGTCCAATAAAAATCAATCAAACTTCATAAGCATTTTCTAAGTTTTTCTTGTGAAGATGTTACAAAGCACTCTTATTACATGTTTGAAAATTACCATTTATTTCAAAGTCTTGCTGAAGAGATACAGCCGAAAACATTTTCCAGGAAGAGGCAAAAAACCATGATGATTATTATAGAGTTAAATTGGTGCACTCATACTGAAACACTGAGAACTCTGAAAAAATAGCATTTGGAAAAATAAATAACAAAGTCATAGCCTTTGGTATTCTAGATGGTATAGAGGGACCCACAGGGAAATATAGTGCTATTTCATGAATCTTTTACAAACCCGAAGGATGTATTCAAATTACCCCCAAACAATTTCAAGGCAATGATAAACATATCTCTGTTGATCCAGAGGGATGATCTCAACTTCCCATTTCTTGGCTAAGGAGGATTAACATAATTAAGATGAATATCCTTCCCTGGTCTGAAGCTTTATGAAAAATCATGAGACAGAGGCAACTGTTTCATTTTTCCTGAGGTTATGAGGGCTGGGGTTGGAAAGGAGACTTGCAAGGAATCCTCTTTTATAAAATTTCTTTAAATGAGGAAAGAACTAGAAGAGTGTTATTTGGGTCGATCCCAAAGCCTGTAAATCCATGGGCCAAGTTAGTGGTTCCCCAAAGTTGCTGCACAATTAAATCACCTGGATTTAAGAAAATAAAAATCCTGATGTACAGATTGCACCCCAGACTAAGTATATCAAAATGCTGCAGGTGGGAGCAAAGCATCAGTATTTCTAAAAGACTCCCAATGCATTCTGCTGTGTGTCCGAGTTTAAACCAGTCACTGATTTAAGTGTGAGCTTGGAGACCTCTGCCGTAGACTCTGCTCTCTTTTCTTATGTAGAACTTCATTTTGCTAACTAAAGATTTTGACATTAAAGCAAATACTTAGACAAAACGATTTGAGGTTGGCTGAGGTCCATGAATTTTGGCTTTTCTATGAAGTAATACTTAAGTAAAGTGGGAAATTAAAAAAAAAGATACCAGTATATCAGGCAAGATTTTAAACTTTGCTAGCAAGGCAAGCAGTGCTGCTACAGAGGGGTTGGGATGTCAGCGGTTATGGGACTGAAAAGAGAATTAGAGACTTCCCTGGCAGACCAGTGGTTAAGACTCTGCACTCCCAATGCAGGGGGCATGGGTTCGATCCCTGGTCAGGGAACTAAGATCCCATATGCCACACATTGTACAAAACATACTGTTGCTATGATGTCACTGCATTTGACCTAACCACTGCGAAAATTCATTCCGCTGTAATGTTTTCACAATATTTAAAGCAGAAGTACATCAGGATTTCCTTCTGCATAAGGTTTTTTTGTAGTGTAATGTCATAATCATAGTCTACCATCAAATATTTTAGGAGTATCTTTAATATTTAGATAGTATATTAGCAGCATGCAATAATTACATCATAAGTTCTCAAGCAGAGGCAGTCTATTGCAAAGACCTTTGCTGCCAGTTATCATAGGCTGTTTTAAGTTAGAAAACTGAATAGCAACACTGAATACTGTAGAAATGCACTTTGCTCATTAATACTGGAGTTGTTGCAATATTTGTTTATCCATTTGGCTGTTACAGAAAAATTCTTAACTGTAATTGATGGTTGTTGCCATAATAGTATATTGCCTGCATTTCTACCTCTAGTAATGGGCTTTATGTGCTAGATGTTAATATCCTTGAGCCTGGGCAAGTGCACAAGTCTTTTTAAAAGAAACATGGTTTACTTGCACAAAACTGATCAGTTTTGAGAGATCGTGAATGCCCTTGAAGTGGTCTTTGTGGGCGTGGCCTTAAAAAAATAAATAAATAATAACAAATTAAAAAGAGAATTAGAATGAGTGGGTTCAGATTGTGCCTGGGAAAAGTAGGCCTTACATTGATAGTCACATAAAATATTTCTAACTTACAGCTTATTAAGCAATGGGAACTCTGTTTCCAAATATACCCCAAAAGCTATTCTCCTACTTAGATTTCTTTTGAAGTAAAATTTTTTTGTGTTTTATGGAGCCTCAAGGCTTTTGACAAATGATTCCCAATCTGATGATGGTGTGAGAAAGTGCTACTTCTCAGAGAAGTTTGGACCAATCATGTTTCTATTTATTTCTAAAGACTGATAAGCAATTTGTAAATGCTTCTTGAGAGTGCCATGAAAATTTTGTACTTCTCTCAAGGTAATCTTAGGGTATCTAATACTACGTAATTTATTTGTTTTGTGTGACTATTTTGGTTTATTAAAAACTCAAGACTAGCTTTACTTTAGTTTTCATCTTTAAGATCCCTACAGCTAAATTAGCATGGATACGGATATTCCCTGAGAAATATTTAAGACACTAACAGCTTTATAAAAACGTTTCAAGCAAACCTCAACCACTACCCTCCAAACGAAAGAAAGGAGTTAGATAACACGCAGTAATGAAAGTTTGATAAATAGGTGGAAATGCTTCCAAATAAATAGGAACTCACCTTTGGAATTCTACAATATAGAAGTCATGACAACACTTTGTACATATTACTTAGTACAGCTGAGAAGGTCAACTATTGGAAGTTGAAAGACAACTTTTAAGCTTTTTCCCAATATTTCAAATGTGGATTTTGCCCAGCACAACATGAGCCTGGCTAGGACTGTAACTTTAATGACTGCGTACGATCAAACTAGAAGTCTGCATGTTCCCATTTTAAAACATTCATAAAAGGATGGGGTGTAAGACACTTTCTTGACTTGCATTTTATTGTTTAGCTGAAGCTCTTTGCATAGTTATTCAAATAGATTGCCTTTTATATGCTGAACTGTGCAAGAAGGTGAGATATTATTTCTCCCACTGGTGACACAGTATAAAATGCATATCAAGATAAAGTAGAAGAAGATTGTGTTTTTCTGTAATTTTTATGATTCTGCCTACAGCTATTTAGAAAATAGGTAAGAAATGGGTTTTGTAAACCTATGCAGTTTTAGAAAGGTAGCCTGCTGGTATACTTTCTTAAAAAAATTAACTTTCAGGAGGTTGTGGTAGTGGAAGGAAAGGGAATTTGGGCAAAAGAGGAAATTAAGTTATAAAAATAATAATTAGGTATTTCTCTTTCTTTGGCTTACATTTCTTCACTATTAAATACCATCAAGTTTTAAGAGTTAAACTATTTTATCTACCCTACCTGTGATAGCAGATTGGCTTATATAAGCATCAGGCTATCATATGTGCTCATAAATGCTCCATTCAATGAGGATATTTCTTGAGTGTGTGTGTGTGTGTGTGTGTGTGTGTGTGTGTGTGTATACCTCTGCTTCAACAACCAATGGCTCTTTAATCTCTTTCACCTTGACTTTTTTTCTCTTTTTCTACATAGATTCCATACATTTGTGGTTTGTGATGTCAGCTGAGTTTTAAAATATACTAAGTGTTAATTCTGGCTAATTCAAATATTTTTGCTACATCTTTAAAATTTTGGTAGCCTGATTATACCTTGGGTTTGGGGGCTATTGGTGGAGACTGGATGTTTTGTTTCCACTTCTCTCCGTAAAGATTTCTGTTAACCATAGCAAAAGTTAGACATGGTAATGCTAAGAGATTTTGCCTGTGTCACACCTTGGCTGCTCCTTACTAAGAAGGTTAATTTGGGTGGAGACAGATTGAAAAAATTTGTTCCCTCAATTTTCTTGGGAAAAAGAGAGTAGCTAGGGTTTCTATGTACACTGTGGAGAGAAAGTCACTGCTACGCTTTCCTGGGCTGCCAGCATTTCTGTCCTTGGGGACAGATCCTGGAAGACCAAGGAGAAGGTACACTCTCTATCTCAGTGTGTCCTGGTGAGCCCTTGGCGTGGTCAAGGGGAGGGAAGTAAACATTGTCTTATATGCGCAGACAGCATTCTGTGTTTTCTCTCTCTCTCTCTCTTTTTTCTCAAAACAGCACTTTGAGGCAAGTATTATATTTTATTTTATTTTTTCTTGAAGTGTAGGTGATTTACAATATTATATTAGTTTCAGGTGTACAACATAGTGATTCAATATTTTTATAGATTATACTCCATTTAAATTGTTACAAAGTAATGGCTATATTTTCCTGTGCTGTACAATATACCCTTGTTGCTTACTTATTTTATACATAGTAGTTTGTGTCTCTTAATCCCATACCCCTATCTTGCCCCTCCTCCCTCCATTCTCCCCACTGGTAACCATTAGACCTAGAGAGTATTATGCTAAATGAAATAAGTCAGAGAAAGACAAATACTGCATGATATCACTTATGAGTGGAATCTAAAAAATACAAAAAATGAATAAATATAACAAAACAGAAACAGACTCACAGATATGAAGCAATTATTTTAGCCTCATTTGACTGGTGATGAAACAGGTTAAAAAAGTTGAGTGTTTTCCTCAATGTCATAATTAGTGAGGGTCCCAATCAGTACTGTAAGCAAAGTCTGTCTTTCTTCCATATCCGTGCAATTGTCTCATCTGCATCTGATTAGAAAGAGACTTAAGAAATCCACAGTTCACATTTGTGCCCTAAGGCAGAGCCTAAGCAGGTTTTTTCCCATTCTTTCTGGAGTCCTTGCTTTGCTCTGGAAATCTGCATGTTCAGGTATAGATCTCTCTTTCAAAACTTCTCTAAAGCTATTTCCTGAGTTCTCTACATTTTTTATCATTTACTCTTGAATAATCATAGGGCTCAGAGGTCTAGCAAAATGCTTGATGTTTAAGTTGCTTTCAGCAAATCTTTTTGGAAGTTTAAAATGAGGCATACCGTCCTCCAGTGGGTTACTGCCACTTAACTTACACTGAGGGGTCCTTCGTCACAGAGCTTAATGATTGAAATAATAATAACCAGGCACTCTTCTAAGCTCTTTATATATATTAATTTACTTAATTCTAAGAGCAACCTTATAAAGGAGAAAATGAGGCAAAATGCATTTATGTAACTTGCCCAAGGTCACACCACCTGTAATTGGTAGAACTGGGATTTGAAGGAAGAAACAAACATTACTCACCTTCTCCTCCATCCAAGTTCAAGTATTTGTAGATGCCTACCTTGCTCACGCTCGTAGTTTTCCTGAGGACAGAAGAGTCTTAATTGTCATACCTCGGAATCCCACGAAGGTAACAATTTTACACATCTACTTCTGAAATGGAAACAGGGACTACTCTCACCTTTCGCCATCAGATTTTGAAAATTAAATTGAGAAAAGATGCTGCAAACTTGATAACGAAAAGAGTGAGTTTGGAGAACCAGAACTGCAGGAGATTTGGGAACCAGTAAAATGCAAATCAAGATACAATGTGCCGTATATTATCAAAAATTATATGCATTTACACATGATAATAGCTATCATTTTATAGTCAAAGGTGGAGAAACTACCAAGCAAGTCAGAGTTTATTTCAGTAACTCTTTGAAAGGTATTTCTTTAGTCTCAATAACATTTATGTATTAATTTATTCAGTCATAATAGTTTTGAAGTGGTTAGCTTTAAAGCATCGCTATTTATACATCTGCATACATATTTCTACCTGTCTGAAATATATTAAAATCAAAAAATACTAATGAAAACTATTTTATTTTAAAGGGGATGAGTCATTTAAAAATCCAAAGAATTTTTGCACAGCAGAAATTAACCCAACATTGTAAATCAATTATACTTCAGTAAAATTTTAAAAATCCTAAGAATAATAATAAAAAAAAAGGCTTCAGAAATGCCAGACATCTTCTTATCTGATTTTCAAATCATCTGAAACCTGGTGAGAAAATGTCTGTCCTCCTTGAGTCCCATGTGAATATTTACATCCAACGTATAAATCCCTAAAATTATACAGACCCTAACAGCAATGCTGACCCAACCTTAGTCATGTTGTTTCAACTCTAGTCCTCTGGCTGACATTTCAAGATGGATAATAACATCACACAATACTCTCTACACAGCGCTAAACCAACAAGCATAATTAGATATGTGTACAAACAAGATTAAAATAAAGAAATCAAAATTTACTATACCCTGGAGCACTACAGAAAGAGCAAACAGCATTTATTCATGCAGAAGTTGCAGGTCTTTAATTCAGGCAGCTTACTCATGTGCTGAGCAACACTGGCCGCTTGTAACCTAGGGGCCAACCCAGAGAATTCACAATGGCCACGAAACTCCAGGTGGGGCTCTTTTCAGGTGGGGCTCTTTCCAGGTGGGGTTGTAAGAGCAGATAAATCGTATGTAGTTTGAAGAGTACAGGATGTGATTTAGAGTTTATGGGATTAAGAGACCTTGCAGGTTACATGCTGCAAGATTGTAGGAAGCTTTAGCAGCTACAAAGAAAAACCTTGAATTTGAGACTGTGCTTGACTGGAGACCACCAAAGTGAAAGAAAGCAAAGCAGCGAAATTCTTGGACTAGGGGCCATCCAAGCCATGAAACTTGAAAGGCCACAAGGAAGTTAGGAAATACCAACCCAGATCAGAAGCACATATACCATAATCACTGAAAATAAGAAAGCATCAAATCCTTCCTTACAATATATTTGAATTTTACCAGGTTCAGCTGAAACTATGGAAAAGCGATTGGCAAGAAGATAACATCTGAAATTCCATTTCAAAGAAAAATAGTCATCATAAAGTTATTTTAAATTTGCTCTGTATTTTTAAGAGTTCATTTTTCTGTTTAATTTCATGTGTTCTTCGTAAAGTTACTGTTTAAAAAAAGCAAGGCAAATATCTCCAATATGATAGACCAGAAAACTGAGTTTTATAGAGTTAAATAGTTCTCCCAATGTTAAGGAATTAGTAAATGGTGGAACCAGGACTAATACTTCTATAGCTGAGAACTTCTAATACTGAGAGCCTCTAACTTTTTCCTCTACCTTAGTTATTTGTATTCTCTCTAAGTGTAAAGATTTTTCCTTGATAGTAAATGTATATGGAGATACCCATGATGGTTGTTAAAAATTCCACTTAAAATTGTAGGTGAAAGATTGTATTTTAGTTATATGTGAAATGTATTTATTTAGCTTCAGTTGTGGTGACACAGTTTTTCAGTCAAAATTATAGATTATGAACCTACCGTGTGCAAGACAGCCCAAATGCAGCACTAGGTTAATATATGGAAAGGAAAATTCCTTACAATAACTCCATGGCCACAGCTCATGCCTAGAGAACATTTGTACTACTATAATGGAAAATGAAATCTTTATTTATAAAAGGAAAGAAAGTAAAAACCATGATGATATATTTACTCCTGAAAGATGGCAAAATGCATATCTCTAACAGCAGATGTTGGCTCTTATCATTAACACATTGAATGTGTGAAGGCAGTGTAACCGAAAGTGGGGTCTGGCTGCTCGCCGCTCAAAAGCCAATAAAGAGGCCAGGTTGGTGGAAAGGAAAGTTTGCTTTATTTCAGTGCTGACAACTAGGCAGGGAGGAGGAGAGGGTGGACTTCTGTCCAAAGTCTCACTCCCCCCGACCCCAACCCGGCTGACAACCAGTGGGCAAGAGCTTTTATAGCTTTTATATACATGCAGAAAGAGCACAGTCAGCTCTGACAGTCATCTTGAAATTGGTCATGCGGTGGTCTGACGAGGGTCATCTTGATTGTTTTGAGTACAGTTAATCTTCAGTTCCAGGACTGTTTTTTTCCCATTTCCTTGAGGCCAGTTCTCAGAGTTGTGGCAGCTTTTGTCATGGCTACAGTCTGGTCATCATGTAGTTAACTTCTTCCACATGCTGGGGGTTTCAGTATCTATAAGACAGCTCACAGGGTATGGCTCAGAATATTATCTATAGCCCTTGAGCAGGAACTAAAGGTCCTGGACTATGCTTAATACTAAACTATTATTATTTGGTCTCCTTTGACTGTTTTCCTTTGTCTCTGCATTTTCTCACTTCTCTGATTAAACATTCTTTGGCTAAAGTTTTTCCACAGACACAAGGCAGGGGGAAGACGTGGTGGGGGGGGGGGCAAGGACCACAGGATGCTGCTCTGTTGCAGCAGTAGATGGGAAACCTCTTCAGCCCTCTTCCCAAACATATTGCACAGGCAGGGAGCAGGGTCTGCTGCTGCTTTGGGAACAGAGAATAGAGGTAGAGTGAGAATTACAGAAGCAGGTGTTTCGCTTATTTAACCCAGCATACCCACATGGTAAAGCATGAAGGTATGCATTTTAAGAATGTTCAAGTCAAGAAAACAGGCTAAATACTAAATGTGACATCACCTGTGCTAAGGTCATATAGACCTCTTGCTAAAGGAGAGGAGGAGCTATACGGTTAGGAAAATACGTAAAGTTGTTAGCTTGATTATTTGGAAAGAGATGGGGAGAAGAATCTATGTCATGGCAGTGGTGATAGTTTAGCTAGTCAGAATGGTATTTTGGAAGGATGAAGTTCTAATTCCATGTTTGTTTTTCATTCAAAAAAGTTTGTGAGCAGCTAATTGAACATAAATATGATGATTTTATCCAATCAGAAATTACGATGTGATCATAAGTTGCTGACGTCATTTGGAGTATATGTTTGGACAAGATGTGTCGATCTTTGTGATACTGTGGTCTGGAGGCTTCCCACGGGGTTATGCAGATCTCCCAGGTCAATGAAGATGAGGACTATGTGAAGCATGGCAGAGTGCAGCATCTGGGAAACTTCTGTGACATTGAAAAGAGACACTTCAATAGAAGGAGAGTGGTTAAGAGGCTCAGTTTTGGAGAATGGTCTTCACGCATTAGGTTAGGACTTACTGCTGGTGTATCAGAGTCTTTGAGGCAGTGAAGAGCTTGAGGGTCACATGACTCTCAATCACTCAACACACACCAACCAGGAATCTGCAGGGTGCTAGGAACTGTGCCAGGCTTTGGACTAGAAATGTGAGCTGCACAAAAATTCTGCTTCCTATCTGTGAGGCAAAGTAATTGACAGATAAAGAAATAATGTAAAATATGACATAACATTACTGGGTAATGGAAAATTCGAGATTTTCTGATTCCTTGATTGGATGGCAGAATAAAGTCATGCAGAATTCTCTCCACCACTTCTCCAATAAGTAGCAATGAAAGATTAAATTTAAAACATATATTTAGATGAGAGAAAATGTAAATTTGCACATAAGCACATAGATATAATTTTCTATTATAACTCAGAATGCTATGCCTATTAACAAATGATCTGTTCTGTTGTATAGTTCCTAGAGGTGTGTCCAAGTCAGTGAAGAAGATGCTTAGAAAGTGGAAAAACGACATTGTGATACCAGTTGTGAATTGAGGGGGATTGTGTATTTTTCCTCAACTTTAAATTTGTATCCAGTATTTGTTTTAAAGATAATTCCATATTCTTGCTTCATGGTATAGGCATAGAAGCTACCACTAGCCTTTAAATCTGTGCTGGGCTCCATAGATACTAGGAGGAATAAAATAGACTCACTTGCTTCTCTCAGAAAACTCATAATGACAGGGAGCATGAAAGAACTTTGTATTCCAAAATCACAAGTGGTTTAGTCCAGCAGGTGGGGAAAATGGTGGAGATTACAAAGCAGGATCCCAGCTGTTGTTGCTATGTTGAGTGCAGCTCTCTGATCAGTGAGGGGCCATTAAAGTCTTTTAAACTGGGGGAAACCCAGATCAGATATGTGTTAGAGAAATGACTCTGAAGGTCATAATTAAAAAGGATTAGAGAAAGACAAACACACTGGAGGCTGTAACATTAGTCTAGGTGAGAGATGATGAAAACGTAGTTTAGGGCAGTGGCTGTGAAAAAGGCGCTAGATTCCAGTGATAACGAAAAGCTAAAATCAGTTGGACATAGTGAACCATCGTTTTTGAGAGATAGGATCAGTAGTGATTTTTTAAAAACTGAGAAAAAGATAAGGTTGAAATTTGGGAGGAAAATGTATAATTAATATTCTAAAATTTATTTGTAAGTGAGTTATTTCAGAATTCACAAATGTGTGTTTATAAGTGTTTGTCAAATGGATAGTTAGAAAGAAATGTAGACAAAAATATTTCCCAGGAAATAATAAGAGCTAACTTGTACTGGGCACTTACTACTGTTTTAAGTACTTTCCAAGCATCAATTAACAGGTTTAACAACTCTTGAAGAGGGTACTATTTAGTCCCATTTTACAGGTAAGATAGGAGAAAGGATACAGGGAAATTAAGTTGTCTCCTCTGTATTACCCATGTGGTGATAGGAATTAGTCCCACATGGTCTGTATTCAAACCCTCTGCCATCACCCACCACACTCTGCTGCCTCTTCAAGATGTAAATGGTAACTAGACTCACAAGTAAGCCCACAAAATTCTATTTTATTCTATTCTTACTTAACTATAAAATTACTGATACAATCCTGAGATTGAGAGCTGGAGTGAGAGACTTTTGTATTCCAGAAGAAGAAAAATATTCTTTTCCCTTGCCTAGGTTTAATTTTAAAATATTCACAATCACAGCTCACATCTTTCTGCAGATTACTGTCCCTTAGAAAACACTCTCACCATGTCTTTGTCTTGTCAGACAAGATATTGGTAAATAGCTCTTCATTGTCTCTCTCAGCAAGTCCAATTTCTTCTACTTGATTTCAAGTTCTTTAATCTTGCTCTGTTATTTACAACCAGTGAGACCTCCTACTTTTTTCAACATCAGGAAGATGCTGCTATCTGGTCTCGTTTGCTAATTATCTCCTCCCCACCTCCCTTTTACACTGGGGTCCCCATCACTGTGGTCCTTGGCTCAGTCTCCCGGGCTTTCCAGCTGCCCCAGCCTATCACAGAAGCATCCATCCTTGCTCTGCAATTAGTTTCTCCCTCAACACCCGTTTTGCTACCACCTTCACTGCACCCCATTTATCCTTCAGAGCACCTGATCCACACTATCTTTTAAGAAAAAAAATAAATAAATCTGAATTAATTTGCACTTCAAGCATTCTAAAATATTTATAGAGTGTCTACTGAATGCCAGAAACAGCTTAACTCCCAAAGGACATAAAGCAAAGATTTCTATTTGGCTTCTGCCCTCCAAGAGCCCTTGATCTAGTGGGAGAGACACACACACATCATCTGACAGAACACAATAGGGGAATCACAGCACCAGCAGCAGAAGCAAAGCACAGAAGAGAGAAGTCTATCTCCTGAGTGTCAGTGAAGGCTTGGAGGGAACAACTATGAGTTGTGTATTGAAGACGGGGATTTCCCTGGTGTAGAAAAGTGAGAGAGAATGTGAGAGCGGAGAGCAATGCTGTGGAAGCGTAGAAGGTGATTCTATTGCTCTGATCCAGAAATAGAGAGTAATTAATTCATTCTTCAAGCATCAGGGCCAGACCTTGGTTCTGTAAACTCTATTCCCACATCCTTTTTTTTTCTGGTCAGAATTGCCAGTAGCTCTTTATTGCCTCTTCTATTACACTCAGCTTCTCCTAGCGGACTCTCCAGATTTCCTGCAATTCATCCCTGCCTTTTATATACACTTTAATATACAATATTACTTGCTCCTTTTATATACGGTTTTGTATACACTTTAATAAACAGTATTACTTGCTCCTTTGCAAATCTGAAGGATGGCATTCTTTGATGTTTGCTGGTTTTGTTTTTCAGGTAGATCAGAGGAGGTTTAATTGCTCCGTGTCTGCTGGCTCTGCACCACAACTAAGCTACCAGGTATTCCTTTATGAGAAGCAGAGCCATCAAAATAGCAGCAGGAGCCCATGCATGAACTCCTGTCTATTTCTCAGGTCAAGCTAAGCACGTATGTTTGTAAAGTCAGATTCGTGTGGTTTCTGTTAAGTTGGGTTCCGGTGAATACACTTGGAGCTCAGCGTGCAAGGGGTGACGATCTAAGTGGAAACATGGAATTACAATAACATATGACCAGCAGATCCCCTGCCCAGTAGATCCCTAAAACACTCGTGCAAATGTCAGAGCTGAAGAAAGCTGTGGGTCTCTTTCATTTAGAAAGAGAACATTGTAGCCACATATTCTGTCTGGTTTTCAGTCTTAACAGTGCTTATCTCTAGCTAACTGACAGAGGGACACCAGGTTAAATTTAGAACTTTCTCTTGTATTTCACTATAGGTCTAACCATCTGTGTAATGTGTCTGCAAATTCATGTCACTTTCAAAAAGTATGTGTGAGTTGTTTGCCCCCTTTCTGTGAATTGTGAAATATTTTAGAAATGTGATTTATATGAACACAGTTCTGCATATGTAGCTTAATTTTCTCTATTTGTTTTTCTCAAGTTAGCTGTCCAGTCATTCATTTTATTTAATTTTGGTTCCATAGTGAAATGGTGAGACTTGAACAGTATGTGTTTGTCTTCTGCTAAACTAAAACCAACATTACTTAAAACAAATGTGCCTGTTGTTTCTTTCTCTGAGCATCTTTAAGATCTATGATTAATCATTCATTAAAAATATCCTGTGCATTCTTAAGTTATATATACAACTACAAATATACTTAATTAAAGTCTATGAATTTCAAAAGGGAAACAAAGATAACCTTCAGTACTGGAAACCTGGGATATCTGAAATAATGAAATACATGTTGCAGGTTATTTCTTATGGAGCTTTGCTTGTTATTCATGGAGGTTTAGAATAGACAACACCTCACTTGTTACTGTGCCCAAATCATCAAATGCCAGCAATTTGAGAATGCCTACTACTGTTACATACCTAAGGGATTTCTAGTGCTGTCACAGACCCATGGAACACTTGACTAGATCTACTTATTGCTACTTACCAAACTTTGTGAG
Organism: Kogia breviceps; assembly: GCF_026419965.1. Taxonomy (NCBI): domain Eukaryota; kingdom Metazoa; phylum Chordata; class Mammalia; order Artiodactyla; family Physeteridae; genus Kogia; species Kogia breviceps. The sequence goes on from NC_081322.1 coordinate 26,852,931, forward strand.
ATAGGTCCAATTAAATTAGATCAATTAATTACATTTATTTTAACCTCAAGGTCAATCAGAAGAGGTCTTTTATGGTTTAATAATAGATTTAATTACATTCAATCACTGAACTTGAGAAAAAAATACCCCCCTACATCACTTAACTCTGATGAGGTTCACAGAAGCATCCTATTGAAATATTGTATTCTCTTGTTCGTATTCTTCAAGCTATGCTGAGATGCATTAGACAGAACAGTAGAGCAGCTGGGTAGGGGCTATTGAAGGGCCACTGCCACAAAGCCAAGAGCATGCTTTTCCCTTCAGAGCAGATTGCAGGTTTGCCAGTCACCATGCACGCTTTTATCATTTGTTAATATCAGTAGTTACAACCTTTTGAATTGAATTTAGGAATTTGATCACCTCTTTGATCCTCTCAGAAGCTTCTCTCAAAATTGATATGGAATTTTCACTGTAGCTAACAACATAAAACAAAGGGTAACAGTAGAAGATAAAAATACTTCAGCAAAAACTTGTTACTGATGATCACTGTAAGTATTAAAATCTAATTTTTACTTAGTGATAGAACGTGTATATCCTTCATAACAGCTTTATACTTTTGGAGGAAAACGAGTGCTGGTAGAATAGTGTATTTTTGTACCACTTATAAATCCAGTACTTTAAGAGGTCATTTGACTATGTGTCAGTGTTTCAGGCTATGTAATAATCACTTTGTGAACTTCGGAAGGGCATTTCTTGTTGAAGAGTCAGGGAGAGCCAAGACTGCAAGATTGTCTTTCAATTTCAGTTCAGCCTACCCTGAGCCTCAGCATCAGGAGTGTGATAACTAGTGATCGCATGTCACCTGGTATCTGCCTAGTCTTATTTTTTGGAACATGTTTGGATATTTGTTCAGAGTTTGTAGAGCTTACGATGGTGAGGCTGGAGAAAAGGGAGTGTTTCATTTTATTTCAGGTGCAAGCTGGTCTGATCTAAGTCAGTGTCATTGATAAACAATCAGATAACCAGATTTATCACTTTTCCCATTTTCTCTAGACTCTATGTTTGCATCCTGCCGCGTCTTAAATGCAGAGACTCTCCAAAAGTTGCTGTATTATACCAAATGTAAGAAATATTTGTCAGGGTCTCATGACAAAGTATTGCCTTTTCCATGCAAATATTCTTGTTAGTACCATGTAGTTGTAGATTCAAAAAAGAACAAAAGAGGTTTTAATTAAAATATGTGACAGTTTGGCTCTTTGAAGACATAGTCTTAACTTGTCATTCTGTCATAATTAGAGTGGAATTAAGTCTGTGTGCAGAAGGAGGGGATGCAAAGGATAATAATTTTCTTCATATTCTGATTGGCTCCCTGAAATATTTCAACAAAACCTTTACTGTAAACATCTCCTTTCATGATATTGTGTAAGAAAATAAAGAACGAGTAAGGGACATAAAGGAATCCACCAATGATTGGAGACAGGTTTGTCTTTACATTGTCTAATAGACTCGTTTATTATTGTAAGCTGGTAAAAAGAGACTTATGCTTCCTGTTGAAGAAAGAGTTATTTGTGCTTGATACATTGAAGACACTGTTCAAAAGCATTTTGTCCTTATAAAAGGATGACCCCTGTAGTAATTCTTAGGCAAGGAGGGACAAATTCAACCAACAAAAAGCACATCTCGCCCCGAGTTCCCCATGATTTCTCCACATAGAGAAAAAAATACACATCAGTAATTTATTTGAACATGCACATCAGTGAGTAGCACAGTTCCAGGCTACTCAGGAAACAAAAGGGAGAATATCAGCATTACCTAAATAAAAAAGAGAGGTGACTTACACCATTTTAATTGTCTTAAAAACACAGAGAAGAGGAGCAATTAAAATAGCATCCTAAATAGTACTAGCTAATGTAGATTACATAAGTATACAATATGATTCAACTCAGGGTGCTTTGACAAGCATACACCACCAATCCTAGTAAACAAGGCCCAGATCAACTGCCGAGAAAAGGTTAGATTCAGATGGAACAAAAGTTACTTTTATTTCAGTCCTGAATGCAAAACACAAGTCATGTGTGAAGACACCTAAAAAAGGTGGCTCTGTTTAAGCAAGGAGGCCGTTTCCTTTTGCATTATTATTACGTTTGAATTCTCTTTCTGACATTTGCTTTCTCTACCCTTCCTCCCCTGAGCACTAATTTATCCAAAAAAAAAAAACCCCAAAAAACAAAAAACAAAGAAAAAGGATTTCAAGGTGCAAGTTGTACATTCTTATCGTTATACCGTTTCATCTCTTTCTGGAAGACAGTATTACAATCAGCATTACAAGGTTAATTATTTTTCTCTGAATATCTGTTTCACATACATGTATTTCAAAATCATAATGTTGATTGGGAAAAGAAACCTACCAACGAGAGAGTGATGCGTCATACTATTGTGCTGTGTCTTTCCCATCCCTTCTCCCTTTCCCTGTAAAGAGCTGTAAAAAATTTAAGGCAGATGAGGTATATTGCTGAAGGAAAAAGTTATTTTTGAAAAAAAAAACTCAAAAAAACTTTTATTCTGCCCTTCTACTCAAGAAAGACTACTCAACTATAAATCTAGTGCTAGAAAAAAGCAGGAAAGACACCGTTTGCATGTACCCTACTATGTCTTCTATTTCTAGAATGGCTTTTTGTTAATTTAATTTTAATAGAAAAAATAAGCACCTTAAGTTATGAACAAGAAAAGAACTTCATTATTAGTGAGTCTAGAATCCAAACGGAATTAAGAACACTCACTCAAACTCTTTCACTCATTCTCACAAAGGCCAATGCTACTGATTAGAATTGTAAAGTGCTGTACTTAGTATAAACACTTGTATACACTGCAGACACTGAAAAATAACCCTCAAGCACATTGTGTTATAGTTCCAAAAATATATTTACAGTCTATTACAAAGATTACAAATGGAAGTGTCTAGGTGACTATATTATGCTAATTAAAATTATTTTACAGATTATTTCTCCTTAGGGACAAAAAACATTTTAGTGAAATTAAAATGATTTTTCTAGTCAATCAAAAAATAAATTAAAATATCAAACAACACTGTACAGTGATTTAAAAGAAAAAAAAGGGGTGGGGAGGGGTTGGGATGCAATCCTTTTGAGTTTTTCTATAGCCATCTTTGGTCCTAAATGTGGGAAAACACATTATGTAGCACTGAAAATACCTGTTCTTTTGTGATGCTCTGCAAGTAAAATAGAAAAATATAGTGCATTTTCAATGTATTCAGAGCCCACTACAGAGAAATGTGTGTACAAAACAAGACAGTATAAATAAAATTTACAAGTTTTACAAAGGAACATTTACAGGTTTTGTTTCTGTTATTTGATCGTTTGTTTGTGGGTGCCCACATTATCAAACAAGACCAATTAGGACCGATCCCTGGGATCTTTCTCTATTAAAATCATTATAAACAGCCCAATTCTCTTTGGAAATACAACAGTTCAATTCTGGGGTAGTTCATGATTTTCGTTACTTTTGAAAGCATTACTCACAATATGTATACATTCCTGAAATAGCTATAAAGACACATTTAATTATTGCTTATGAAATTCTAACACAGTAATCAAATAATATTGTTTAATAAAGCTTAAAGAAAAAGCCAGACCCTTCACCTCTTCCTTACATGGTAAAAAGTGTTTTTTCATTTAACAAGCTTCTCACATCAGCGTTCACATATAAAAAGACTTTTTTTTTTTCAACTGCAGTGGTGATATTCTGTGCAGCAAATTTGTTTTTGAAAGGTGAAAATTGTGAACTGCCCCTTTTATCATGCTTCAGAGTTCTAATATAAAACTTAATTCTTTCCTTTCATGTTTGGACTGCATTAAACAGGATATAAAATATATGTCAACTATTTCTTCTCCTAAATTTCCTAATGTCTCGATATTGAAAAAATCGTGATGTTCTCAGATTAAATTTTAGATAACACTGGATAGTTCTTGCTTTCAGCGACTTGCCTTCACCAACATTCTTTAGATGAATTGCCTCATCTTTCTTTTTTATAATCATAAACCTACAATTTGAGTTTTTATTAAGATCTGTCTAGTAAAATCACTCTATAAACAATCTGTTAAAAGTGCCTTATAGTATTTATGGATCATTATTGCTTTTTTCATTGAAAAGATAGTGTGTTGTCAGATCTTTACAAAAAGAATTCTTTTTAAAAAATATCAGAGCGCTTGGCAACTTGCATTTTCTTGACTACCTGCCAATTAGCAAACAATATCAAAACAGCACTGATTAAACAAAATTAAATGGCACAAAAGGGATACCATTGTTCTGACAGAGATATATCTTCAATCATGCTATGCTTTTTTTTTTTTAAATTGGAGATTCTTTCAAAGGTACCCAGTGTAGTAATGTGTCATAGATTAACACTAAAAAGGTCCAAAGCTATAAACAACTTTCTAAAACAAAGTCCTTATGAAGAATAAACACAAATGATTTTAAAAAGGAATAGTCTGAAATCACGTATTTAAGGAAAATATTTCATTGATTTTAACAATAAGATCATGATTTTATTTGACAAATATATTCTTTCTTAAATTCTTTATGTACATTTTAAAAAGTCTATCAGATAAAAAGGAGGTTAGAGATCTCAAGGTGTTTGGATGTTTTTCAGGTAGTACTTTGTTTATTGTCACTGCTGTTTTCCTGGCCACCAATGGTGGATCCTAAATTCCCTTTTTATATATTCTGGTGGCACTTAGGAGTTCAAGTCTATAGGTGCTTCTTAAATCTTCTCTTCACTGTAGGAAGGACCCAGGATATCAACTGTCTGCTAGCAGCATTCTACGCATATACTGAAGGCCAGTACTGTTCTCTCGTGGTCCATAGTCTCCCTCATAAGGGAGAAACGCTTATCACACTTGAATGCCAGTTCCATGTAAGTGGAGCATTTGTGCTCTCATAGTCTGAATGCTGCTCATGATTTTCTTTTGATGGCCCACCAGCGTGATCCCTAAACTCATCACATCCCTGAAAAAGACAAATGCAGTTTTTATTAGTTACCTTACAAAAATTTTATTTGGTACTAAACTGTCATCAACTCTTTAATTAATATGTTTATCTTGGGCACACATCTTATCTTGGCGTTCTTGGATAGTAAGATCCTATTCCCACAGTGGGTTGGATTGGCAACCTGCATCAACATTATCCTTTGTAAAACCCTGCTACTCAGGATCTCAATTAGTCATGATCAGTTATTTTTAAACTATTTGACCTTTTTTTTTTTTAACAGGGTGAGGTGACTTTATTTTTTGGCCGCTATGCGCGACTTGTGGGGTTGCTCCCCGAGACCGGGGATCAAACCCGGGCCCTAGGCAGTGAAGGCACTGAGTCTTAACCCCTGGACCACCAGGGACTTCTTTGATTTGACATTTTATTTAAGAAATTATCAAAGCCTTAAAATTATTATTAACTTAAGGTACAGCTAGGAAACGTTACTTGAAATGTAGTATTCTTGAACCTAAGGAAAGTTTAAACTATTTCACTGTTTAAATAGGATATAGTATGAATGGAAACATTGCATGGCTTTAGTAGATCAAGAATAATCAAGGATCATACAAAGTATTATAATGAGTTTAATTAACGTGTGGTAATCCTGAGCATATTATTGGTTGTATATTTCAGTTTAGTACAATCATTTGACCACATTTTGGAAAACAAAAATTCCTTAAAGTGTGCAATACCTATGTTTAATAGCCTAAATTTGCCATATGCCAGCTGTATCTATTAGCCAAAAAGACTGAGCTCAGGTATTTACAAGTAGCTAAAATATAGCCACAGTAGAGTACTGCGATATTTCATAACTGTGGTCTAATAAGACCTTGAGAAGCACAGTTTTTCAGGGGAGTAGATTACTTTGGAGAGATAGGTGTAATTACATCAGCTCTACCCACGTGGTGCCTAGCAGAAAACCAAACGAGAGACCATGTACGTGCTGAAATTCATGTATATGCCATTTCCTGACATGCCAGGAAAGAGTATGTGATTGCTGGCTTTCTTCTCATCTGAAAAATGTGAAACACTTCTCCCAACAGTACATAAATAGCATCCCACTAAAAGAACCTTGATAATTGTTTCCCATTTTCAAACACACTGACTGAGAGGAACTGCATTGCCTGTAAGAGTTATGCTGCAGCCAAGGAAGCTGAGGTCCAGAGATACTAAATGTATTTATTTCCTAAGACCACATAATCAGTTATAGAGCCGGAAAGAAATATTTAGTTCTTTTTACCTCCAGTTCAGAGCAATTTCAAAAACTGTTTTATCAGGTCATTCTTCAATTAAAAAAAAAAAATCAATCAATCACAAACCTTCCAAAACTTAAGTTAAATTCTTATTATGGTTAATTGAATTAGGCGTCCTTTGACCTCTTCGGAAAGTGCTCATACTGGATTTCATAATGCATTTTGGTATTGAAATTTCGAGATTTTTAATGTCTGATACAAACACGGTGAAAGAAATCCTCTTTTGCAATGGAGAAAGTTTCCCCAGTGACTAGGAATCTAAATAATACAGCAGGAGTTTGGGATTGATATGAATATACTGCTATATTTAAAATAGATAACCAACAAGGACCTACTGTATAGCACAGGGAACTCTGCTCAATACTCTGTAATAACCTAAATGTGAAGAGAATTTGAAAAAGAATAGTTATACATGTATAACTGAATTACTTTTCTGTACACCTGAAACCAACACAACATTGTTAATCAATTCTACCCCAGTATAAAATAAAAATTAAAAAGATAGATAATACAGCGTTTAATGAAAGAGGACGTCTCACTGGGTGGTGATTTGAACTCTGGCTATGGAGACAAATTAGCTACCACTTACGATTGAGTCAGTTTAGGGCAAATATTTAAATTCTCTGAGCCTTAGCCTTGTCGCATGTAAAACTACTGACTTAATAAATTTGTTGCCATGAAGGTTAAAAAAGATATTGTACGTTCAGAAGTCTGTTTAGCAACACGCCTGGGACATAGTAGGCACTTATTAAAGGGATACTTTTCTCCCTGATTTTAGGGTTCATACCTCTTTAATATATGGAAGATGACCTAAAGTCTAACATTTGGATTGCACCTGATACATTCTTCAATATAATTTTGCAGGTTTAAGCTTACTCGATAGTCATCCTGGCGACTGATTCAAGGGAGTTGTAGCCGGCTGCTGTGAAGTTATCTTTATATCTTTCCATCTTAATAGCTTGTAGCCATTCTCCAACTGAACAAAAGGCAGTGAAGTCAGGAGTGTTTTGATCCAAAAGAGGGCTTATTGGCCTGGGTGAGAATAATACAGAAAAGCAATTTTCTTCATGAATTACGAAAGAAAGCATGCCTTAGACCCACAAAAATAAGGATATAAAAAAATAAAATTACATATTTTAATTGATATTGTTAATAACAAATAAACAGATATGCTAATAAAAATCTAATGTGTAAAGTTTGCCCAATAATTCCAAATGCATAAACAACAAAGTCCTACTGTAGAGCACAGAGAACTATATTCAATATCCTGTGATAAACCAGAATGGAAAAGAATATGAAAAAGAATGTATATATATGGATAACTGAATCATTTTGCTGTACAGCAGAAATTAACACGTTGTAAATCACCCATACCTCCATAACACAAGTTTAGAAAAAAACCCTACTAACTACAAAATTTCTATTTTATTTAGATATGATGACCAGCAGATTTCATCTTCCATGTACTTTTCAGAGTATGGCCAACAATATTTGTAATCAGTAAATATTTGTTCATTTGCTGGGAGTAAAGAAAGTACATCTGGCTGTGAACTAATTTGTTCAGAGGGTGCTTTTGAGAACATAACGCACCCACTGTACTAATGGCACCCCTTGTGCACCTTGTGAGTTCATACACCTCCACAAGGAAGGGCCTGACTACAGTACAGACGACAGAGCAACAGGTCTACCTGGCAGCTGAAGCCGAATAACTACTAATCTACATTACCATTACCATGAAGCATGCATGGGGCGGTTAGGTTCTTTTTAATGGGTATACCTCTTAAATCATGTATTGAATTACCTTAATAATCTTTAACTTCATGGGATCATTTTACTATGAAACTCAAAGCAAAACAATCCAATAGATAATATGGATATAATAAAAAAATAGGGCAAGAGCGAGAAAAATCCATGTAATATTGATAATTTGAAAATGTGAAATGCCACCTAATCACACAAATCCATTTGAGAAATTTTTCTAAAATGACAGCCAGTGATATTCATCATAAATTTTATTTAAGGCAATAACAATGAATAGATCTCTTTAAACACTGATTTAACTAAGGCAAGCCATCTGAAAAGAAAAAAAAATTAAAACTTCTATAAAGATAAGAAATTTAACATGGACTTTAATAATTTAACACAAATGTCGATTTGCCATTGGGGTGGGGCTAAGGAAATAAATGGTTCATATGCAGTTTGAATTTCTCCCAGATTTCATTTCTTTAGCTATTTCTTACCTACTACACGTTCCCAGGGGTGTCTTCAGACTATTTGGGTTTCGAATCATTTTGTCTAGAATTCCAACTATCTGTTCAAACTTTGGCCTTTCCGCACGTTCCTTCTGCCAACAATCCAGCATCAGCTGGTGCAGCCCAGCTGGGCAGTCCATGGGTGCTGGTAAGCGATAACCTTCTTCTATTGCTTTTATAACCTAATAGCCAAAAGGACATTAAAATATTACTGACTGAGATTCAATTATAATCAAATGAATTGTCCAGGAGGCAAAGTGATTTATCCAGATAAGAGTAAAGTACACTGCTATGCAAAAGACTAATTTTTTCCAAAACATCCATGGATATTCAGCATGCTATTAAGGGGTGCATGAAGCGCAGGGTATGATGACATTTCCTAGTTAATTCAGCAATAGGGAGCAGCAATTAAGCTCACCCAGGGCGCAACAGATGGAAACTTTTTTTTTTTTTTGCGGTACGCGGTCCTCTCACTGTTGTGGCCTCTCCCGTTGCGGAGCGCAGGCTCCGGATGCACAGGCTCAGCGGCCATGGCTCACGGGCCCAGCTGCTCCGCGGCCTGTGGGATCTTCCCAGACCGGGCCACGAACCTGTGTCCCCTGCATCGGCAGGAGGACTCTCAACCACTTTGTCACCAGGAAAGCCCCAGAGGGAAACTTTTTTAATGTCATCCCAGAGCTTTTCAAAAGGGAAGATGTTAACGGAACGATTTTATTGTATATAGCTGTGCATGTACATATCTTCCCATACATTTATGAGTTCCTCAAGTTGTAAAAAGAAGGTCTGAGTTACCCAGAATTAGCCCCTACCACAAAGTTTCACTTTTTGAAGAGTTCAAATGATACTTTTCAACAAGATATCCAAATATGTGAAGGTACCATGACAGAAAATGTTACCAACCACACTATTATTTTAAACAATATGAAGCTTATATACTTATGAAGTGTATAGTGTTACAAGATACAGTATTGTGCTAGAACCGATTTGTACTGTTCATAAAGGTGATTGGATCACTTCCCAACTCCAAGTTCTGTGACCTCACACAGGCAGACTGAAACCAGCCTTGAGGGATGGAGGGAGGAAAGGTTTATACCAGGAAATTGGGAAAGGTTACAAATCAGTTTCCCACTCAGAGTGCTGGCTGTTAAACTTTTATCAGCCCATCACTACCCATTTATATCTATTAACAGCCTAAGAGGCTATTTGTATCAAGCTTTGAATGTTAATGCAAACTAAGCCTCCATAAACATTTGTACACGGCAATCAGAAAGTCCAAAACTTACTTATTTAGACTTGGGTTTTTTATTTATATGGAAAGCAAAAAAAGATTTTAAAATCAGACATTGTTACAAATCTGAGCAGCACAGGGAAAATAATAGGAAAGCAAAAAAACGCAAATAAGAAGAACTTGTAAAACATCAAAATATTATTCAAGAGGGATTAACAAATCCTTTGATACGAGCATAATAGTAATAGAAATGTAGGAAAAAATGGCTCTCTGGAAAAAAAAAAGAGGTAACCCTGAGTTTTTGAAGAAAACAGGACTAAAGTAGGCAGACAAAAGCTGGCTTTAAGAAACGTCAGTGAACCTACTATTTGTAGGGAAACATATCCTTAAGATGCTTGCTGACATTCAAGAATAGCACATTAAAATGTAAAAGGTTGTAGGATGGAATAAATAAAGTAGCTAGCATCAACAATTTTTAGAGAAAATCCTCTGTATAAGAAAAACAGTGTCCACTTTTCTCTAAGGAAAATTTATAAACGCAAATTGATAAAGTTTAAAAGGTAAAGAGATAAACTTAGAGTAATTTTTGAAAAATTTCATAAGTATAAAATCTTCAGCCCCAAATCTCCCCTGGTCACTAGGCTGTAAGTCCATTAGTTTACTAGATATCTTCCCCTGGATTTTCCATAGGAACTTCATACTTTATTTAAAATTGAATTTTTTTTACCTTTCCCCAAAGCTCTTACTGTTTCAATTAATGACACTTCCAGTCATCCCATCCAGAGAGCTGAAATGAGAACAATCTAGACACTCTTACATGCACAGGCAATTAGTCACCACTTTCTGATGATACTACTTCCTAAATACAATTTACTCAAATGGTACAAGTATTTTTTCGTATATGGATATGGATATCTCTCTACCTCTGTGTATGTGTATATATATATATATATATATATATACACATACACAGTGCTGTAATTGGAAATGGCTTTACTCTGAAAACTAGGTTAGTGGGTTGGTGAAAATTATTTATTTTTGCTTATGTACTTTTGTTTTAAAGCTTATTTACCCTAAAGTTTATTATTAATTTTGAATACAACAATTTTTAAAATGTTACCTTTATATTTGATTTATTAAATAGGTATGGGGTGGTGGGAAGTGTGGTAGAAAATACCATGAACATAATAGATTAAAATGCAACACATAAATATATATTTATTTTTGCAGTAATGGAGCCATTATCCCATAGTTATGTAGTTATGTCTTTACCAAGTCTCACACTATGGGATCTTTCCTTCAGTACTTTATTTTGAATAACAGATATGGAGAAAACACCTTAGCGTTAACTGACTTTAATCAGTGTTGGTATTGAATGCTAGTGAAAGTCATATGAGAGAAGTTTTAACATTTTCCTGGGCTTCCCTGGTGGTGCAGTGGTTGAGAGTCCGCCTGCCGATGCAGGGGACACGGGTTCGTGCCCCGGTCCGGGAGGATCCCACATGCCGCGGAGCGGCTGAGCCCGTGAGCCATGGCCGCTGAGCCTGTGCGTCTGGAGCCTGTGCTCCGCAACGGGAGAGGCCACAACGGTGAGAGACCCGCGTACCACAAAAAAAAAAAAAAAAAAAAAAAAAAATTCCTGTTTATGACTCTAACTACAAATGTTGGATATCATTGTAAACATTCCTCTATAACATCCCTTTAGAAAGCACACAAGAAAACATACACAAATGGGACCTCTGTAAAGATCACCAACATATAACTACAGGAGGAATTAAATTAAAATAAAAACTTTTAAATGCAAAGAATTTCATGTGGCTTTGCATAACACTCCAGGGACAGTGCTATTTTAGGATTCAAAAGTGCTCTATGTTAAACAAGTTAGATAAAACTGAAAATAATGTGTTTTGGAAAGCTGGATTAAGTTATTTAAACAGTGGCTCAAGTTGTGAATAAGTAAATTAATAACTGGTAAAACTTTATATATTCAAATAGTAAACATTTTTTTTTTTACGGGGAAAAGAGTGGCTTTCCTCTATTTTGAGGTTGATTGTATCTGAACATATGCAGTATTTTTCTGAATTGATCGGACTCCACCCCCAAGCTCATAAGATTGGGGCAATGCTTATTATTTTCTACCACCTCCTATTTCCCCACTTGTAGCTTTTTCTCAGAAGTTCTGAAAGGAACAATGCAGGTAGAGAAATCTTTCCTTGATTATTTCCCTCTAAAAAATCTTTTAAACGTGCATCTAAACCTTATCATGATCCTCTTGACAAAATACCCTTCAACAGCTCTCCAATTAGAATTCTTTGGCTTTGAGCACGATATATTCGTAAATCTTTGTGCCAATGAATAAAGTAACATGAAATAACTCTTACAGGAATGAAAGAGTTAGTAAACTTCTGTAGTTATCCTATTGCACTACAGAATGTTGACGATTCCTAGTATTAGAACAGAGAACATTTATCAACACAAAATGAAACTTCTAGCTCTCAAAAACACAGTGGTTTACACATTTTTAAAGGAGCAGCAGCAAAGTATAATTAAAATAAGAGATGCTCTGGACTGGGAATGGACTTTGGGACTCCAGAGTTGCCATTAACAATCACGCTCCTACCTACAGGGGCACCAGAGATACGTGCTGGGAACCTTGGTCTCTATAGAGCATAGTTTGGCATAATTCAAGGCAAGCCTGTTGAGGATAAACCCGCCCTCAAGGGATGATTCAGCCAGCAACTGAGAATAGAGGTTCCGCGGGTTTTATCTGGTTAGCCTGCCAGAGAAACAAGTTATCTTTTAAGGATACAATAATCATAGTAAATAATTATTGAATACTTACTATACGATTAGTATTGTTTTAATTATCTCATTTAATCTTTACAAAAACCTTATTACGCAAGTATTATTATATTGATTCTAGAGACAAAGAATCGGAGGTGCTGAGAAGTTAAGCACCGGGAAAACATCACATAGCTGTCAGTAGAAGAGACAGAATTTGATGGAGGCTGTCTGACCAGAGCCCATGCTGTTGAGAGCTGCATTATATTTCCAACTGGGAAAACAAAAAGTGTGCTGCGCAAAGAGTTACGTGTTCTCAGAAACAACAAAACACACAGTAAGATGACTGATCCTACACTTCTTAAAGCGTAACGTAATTATCCATGGAATTCATTTAAAACATCTTTTTGTGAAATTACTAGAAACCCCTTGGATTTGCCTGTCGAGATCTAGCCTTAGAATTATAATAAAAGTCAAAGAAAAAAAGGAAAATATTCATAGCAATTTCTAATTCTAGATCATTCCCAGAGGAATAGGAAGTGACTAGGGTAAATGACATTTTAAAAGAACACTGGGATCCAACAGGGGACACTTCTTGGACTGCAGAGAAATACTTGGAAAACACACATTTCCTTGCCGAGATGTATTTCAGTATTACTACAGTATGACACTAGTTAAGAGAAAAAGGAGCACAGACAGACCCCATGATAATGGGCCTGTAATAACTCAAAATGGGAGATAACATGATTGGCTTCTGTTCTCCATTTATGCCCATTTTCATCTCATCAACCTCACAATAACATGACCCATTTTATGCAATTAAATATTTTGGACCCCACATACAGGATTACAGCAAAGTTTTACCAAAAAATCCACAATTTTTTATATCTTAATATAAATAAAGTAATAAATCAGTGGTGACTTTTAAAAGGAAAAGGTGAGGGCCCACAGTTTAGCTGAGACTAAACTTAGTTACAAGCATATTATATTTTCAGAGCTCTTAAATGTCTTTTCATGGACCACTTTAAAGAATTATCTTTATGTCTCCTCTCTTTATGGATGCTTCATTTTTTACCATCCTTGTGACTACCTACCAGTAAATTGGATGATTTATTGGCCTACCTTAAAGTAAGAAGAAATGACTTTGCTGAGTACTATAAACAGGAAAAAAAGTAATCCATATAATGAAGAATTTTAAAATTTCATAATTTGACTATGAAAATTATATTCGGACTAATTAAGACATAAATTCAACTAAAAGACAGCTTCTGTGAATGCCAAATATAAGTATTTCCAATTCGTGTATTATGCATTATATTTGACTGCATTTATACATACAAGTTCTGTCTTTGAAAGGTCATTAATGGAAAGGGCTAAACACCTACAGATTTTAAAGAAGAATGAAAGTTGGAAATTTATTGGGAAGGCCTACCTTCTTGTTTTTAACTGCAAATACCTAGATTCTAACTGCTTCCATTGCAGTTAAAACTCAGGAAATTTATGGGCACATGAAAAACAATGAGCAGTAATCCTGTGATAAACCTATTTGGGTGTGGGTAACTTCATACATATGCATATTATCTTTTCCCAAGATTTTCTTGCTTATTCCCTGCTTTAGAGTGCAACTAAAGCCTCCTGGCACTATCTACCTCATTGATTTTACAATACAGTCAGCCCTCCATATCCTGGGAGGATTCGACATCTTCAGATTCGGCAGCCATGGATGAAAGCATTTCAAAAGAAAAAGGAAAACCAGAAAATTCCAAAAAGCAAAACTTGAATTTGCCACACGCCAGTAATTATTTGCACTGCATTTACATTGTATTCACATCTATTTACATAGTATTTATATTGTATTAGGTATCATAAGTAATCTAGAGATAATTTAAAGTATACAGAAGGATGGGCACAAGTTTAGTGCAAATACGATGTCATTTTGTATAAGGGACTTGAGCATACTCAGATTTTGGTATCTGCCAAAGTCCTGAAACTAATGTCCCATGGATACTAAGGGACTTTTTTATTTCTTCAGAGTGATCACAGAAATCTCACTTTATTTAGCTTTCAGCCTAGAATTCTGTGGAGTTCCTGACAAATATTAACTATCAATTTAGATCCTGTTCTCATGGTGACTTAAGAAAAGTCTCTTGTAATCCAAGGTATTGAAATTTGAGGGCTTTCTAAAATCCCTAACAAATTTCTAGCAACTAAATTTAAACAATATAAAGTGAGTTGATTCAATCAAGGGTGATTCTCTCGATCAATCTAGACTGAGTTTTAAAACATTAATGTCTCTGAATATCTGATTATAGCAACATTCCCAGAAAAATAGCATATATTCACATATACAGAGGATTTCCATATGCATCAGGGAGTTGGCAGGTCACTTAAGTCTCTCTATGGTCTCCTACCCAGAGACTCCAAGAAAAAACTTTTCTCTAGAGAATTTTTTTGCTAGAATGGAATTCATTATTTTAAATTATCCAGTTTTTTTCCACCATTTGTATATTGCCAGTTTAACATAAGTATAAAATAATGAATATTATGCTTTAAGAAGAATATTAATATCAATTTCACTATAAAAACTGAACTGCATAGGTAATTTCTTGTGTTTGAATTTAATAATTTAATAATTCAGACCTTTGTGATTAAAAAAAGAAGATGGTGCTAAAATGTTCTAGGTCAGAAGTAAACTTCATTGTGCCTATAAAAATTTCATTTTATCAGTAAAAATATTTATTAATGCTTGATAGACTAAATATACATTTATGATATTTAATTTTCAACAAAAACAATAGGGAATATTAAAAACTAAATTGAAGATATTTATTTTTTTTCTTCTTAACCATTTCTATTATTTATTTTTAGAAGTTAAGCAAACTTTGAATTTAAGTCATCTTATATTCCTGTCATTCCCTTTATGTTTGAATCTAGTACAGAAGGAAGGTGTCAAAAGAAATGAAACTCTACCGAGTGTCTAGGGAAATGTAAATATTTCTCTTTCTCTGCCCCAAGGATTTGTTTGCCCACATTTTGACAGTCCATGAAATCTTTGACACTGAGACCTGTCAAATATTAACAACTTTGCCTCTGCCAAACGGACTCATCATTCAGACTTTTATCTTTGAAAAACCAAAACCAAAACCAAAAAAACAAAAAAACCCAAATAAAAAAATTGTATGTCATTATTCAATTCGAAATAGCAAAAGATTTCACTGATTTCAAAGCTCCCCCTCTTTAGGCTGTGAATTTTTCAGCCAATGGAAAAATTTGTTTAAAAAATGTATTGAAAATTACCTTACCAACAAGCAGTCTCATTTTAGTTGTCTAAAAATAGCTATTTATAAGTTTTAAGAACCATAGGAACTTGATGTGGAAAATTCTAAAATAAAAAAGAGATACTAATTTTATATAACAATGACCATGATCTGTTTTTGAAAAATAACTCAACTTTAATGTTAGTCAGCGTCTATTGCTGTCCATGTTTATAGTACCTTGAGAATTGACTACTCCAAACCGGTTTGCTCGTCACATCCTTCTTTTCAATGGTAATATAGAATTTCTTCAAGCACCACTTATTTTTTTACTCTATTCTTCAAGAGCATGCAATTTTACCATTTCCAAATTCCTTCAAAAAAAAGCTTTCATCAATTTGCCCCAACCTAACCTTCATTTCAAATCACTAACGATGTATGCATCTCCCTTTTAGGAGATGCACAGGAGTCTATTTGGTTGGTCCCCATACACTTCACTAAGCCTTTATTTCTGGACTTTCCAAAGGGCTCCCTTGGCGAATTCTCTAATCAACTATGAACCAAGGTCTTCTCCATATTTCTAGTTCAAATCCAGGGTACCTTCCTAGATTTTACATTAGCTCTACTTTTATCTAAATTTCACTCATATTTTCAATAAATTAAGCCATATGAATCTGCCAGTACTTGAAAGCTTCTGGCTTACAAAAATGTTAATTTCGTAAAATTCAACTCAGAGAAGCAAACATTTACTTGCACTTACGCTATATTGTTTTATAAATGGTTTCTTGGTGTGAGATGTATACACTCAATAACTATCATCAGCTTCTTAAAGGATAACAACGTATCTTATGCCTTAGTAACAAGATACACATTTAATAAGTTGTATTTTTAGAAGAAATTTCCAAAGATAGTCCCACTGTGATTACATTCTAAAATATCACTATGAAACACCAATATTGATCATAAAATCTAGGTTATCTCATGAAATTAAAATTTAAGTAAATCAATGAACAGTAGATAATTTAAACAGATTTTATCAGGAAATTAAAAAAAGAAAGACAAGCTTCAACAACAAAATCAAACACAACCTTCCTCACCCTCCCCTCCACAAATGATTCTTTTATTCATGTGACTCTCCCACTACAGGTGTGCAAGCTCAGCATGATTACCTTTATTAAGGAGAAATATCCTTTGCAGGCTTCTATTATGTCCAGAGAATTTAAATAAAAAAAGAAAAAACAATTCTTCAAAATGAAGACAAAATGAAATTAATTGAACCACTAATTTATGGTAATTATTGTGGTAATTTGTGGTAATAATTGTGAAAAGTCAGCAATCATCTTTTTATGATTCTGTAAAAGTTTCTTCTTATGAGCCATTACTTACACATTCCCATAATATGAATATTAATGTATTAAATAAATCCTTTTTGTTTAAGTAGTGTAACACCTACATCTTGATTTGACATGTCCCAATAAGGTCTTTCTCCATAAGACATAACTTCCCACATGACTATTCCATAGCTCCATACGTCACTGGCTGATGTGAATTTCCGGTATTGGATGGCTTCAGGTGCTGTCCACCTCACTGGAATTTTTCCACCCTGTATAAAAAGAAATTGACATTTTAAGTATGTATAATAATGTATAAAACATTTATAGCAGAACCATTAAGCTACAGTTAAACACTTGTGTATTTGGTTGGCAATTCAGCAGTATCAGGTCTATTCATCTTGAATTTCTCTAAGTGCATTTAAAGTTACTAATCTGTTTTTTAAAATGTCACCTTAAGTTTTCATTTTTAAGGCAAATCAATAATGGACCTATGTGGTTGTAGGGCAAGAGTCTAGTCGAAAGGACAATGACAAATTAGACAAAACAGCTACTAAAATGGAATGAAATATTGGAATAATATCAATAGTATATAAGTAAATCCTCATATTTTCTCTTTTTCTAACCTTACAAAAGTTATAAGAATTAGCATAGTTAATCTTTTATTAAAACCTTTATTAAAATGGGATATTTTTCTGCTACAATTATGACTGCTAGTAACCAAATATTGTATGTGTATATTATTTATATGAACATCCCAACATAAAATAAGCTGTTCTCATTTTTATCATTACTTATCATCTTAGCCTATATGTAGATTGTAAAAGCAACAAAGATTCTTCCAAAGGAAAAAAAATAGCAACAACAAAAAGCTGAGATCAATTTGCCTCTTTTCTCCCATTTAGTTTTGTATTATTAGGCCCTGCTTTCTTGGTAGGAAAATCGCAGGAATATGAAAAGGTGCAGTAATAGACTTTTTCTTACAGTCGTTGTATAGACAGCTTCTGGATCGTCCTCTATAACCCGGGACAGGCCAAAATCTGACACTTTACAAACAAGATTGCTGTTGACAAGAATATTACGAGCTGCAAGGTCCCTGTGAACGTATCCCATATCGGCCAAATATCTCATTCCAGCAGCAATTCCTCTCAGCATTCCTACTAACTGAATGATTGTAAATTGCCCATCGTGTTTCTACAGGAAGACAAAAATGAAAGTCCAGTTAGCTATACTTTGAAAGGGAAAAAAAAAAATCACCATGAAAAATGTCTCCACCCTAGTCATTTTCTATTGTATACTAGGAATCACCAGTTAATTTTCTATGTAGTGTAGACACTAGTGAAAAACATAACAGGTGCTGATTTAACTTGATAGATAGTCAGGTAATATAAAATAGAGTTCTGATAATCATTTAGTTATTTATATGGATGTGTTGTTAAAATTAACTAATAATAATTTCAGATTGTGCAAATCCAAAAGTATATGCTACTTTTTAAATGGAAGTTAGGGAATGGAATATAAAAAAAAAAAAATGATCCCTGACAGCTAACTGTTTTCCTCACTTGCCAAAAATTACACAAATAATCTAAAAATATAAAAGGGATAAAGATACATATATTAGCTTTCTTTCTGCAAATGGTTAAAAATGTAAAGGTGAAAAAGCTTTTGAGTAAAGATGAAGAGAAACTAAGAGGTAGAAAACGATTATACTGGCTGACTTGGTTTTCATTTTACACTTTTCATTGCTATCCGTAGGTACATTACTTATAACCAAGATTCTCTAAAATACACGTACTAGCAAGTAGAATTGAGCACTCTTTGCAACCAACTGGCCACCATATATTTTTAAGCCACAGATTTCTCCAATTGAATTACAGATACGGTGCATGAGGACCATGGATTGAGCAGATGAGCCTGCTAGGTGATGCTTTCTTCCTGAGTTGACAGTTATGCATATCATCTTGCAGGTCATATGCAAGATGACAGTTGCATCTTGCATATCATCAAGATGCAGCAATAAAGACCTCTCGAAATCCTCTGAATCCTTATTAAACTGGGTTGAACTTATCATTCTAGATCATGTATGTTCTCATTATTTTCTCTTTGCATTTGAAAAAAAATGTTAACATGTGTTCACGTTCTTAGGTGGAAAGTCTCTGAATGTAAAAATACATATGTTTTTACGTTTAGAATTTATTATTTATAAAAATAACATACTTGTAATTCTAAAAAAGGTTCATAATTCTTTATTTTAGGCTTGGTGTTCACATAACAATATAACAGAAATGGTTCCACAGAGACGAGCTGGGATCATCCTACCAACATGGAATGGCTATCTCACTTCTCAGTCTTCTCTGTATTATGTCTGTATTTCATTTATAATTGTACTGAAAAAGTAAAATGCTACGCTACGACAGGTATTCAAATTACACGGCTTCAGGTATCCATACCTGTGGTAATATGGCAATGGAAACTTTTTTTTTTTTTTTGCGGGACGCGGGCCTCTCACTGTTGTGGCCTCTCTCATTGCGGAGCACAGGCTCCGGACGCGCAGGCTCAGCGGCCACGGCTCACGGGCCCAGACGCTCCGCGGCACGTGGGATCCTCCCGGACCGGGACACGAACCCGCGTCCCCTGCATCGGCGGGTGGACTCCCAACCACTGCGCCACCAGGGAAGCCCAATGGAGACTATTTTTTAACTACATTGTATCACTTAAATGCTCAAAAATATTTTAGTTCAATCCAGTCTAAGACTCTTTTAATCTGCTTTTCAAAGACAATTTTGTGACCCGTTAAAGTTTATACTGTTCACATTTTACACTGCAAAGAAAAGTTCAGAAAATTACATTGGTAGCATGTATATTTAGAATGGGAGAATAACTTTGTTACTTACCCTGAGAAATGCATCTAGGGCTCCATTTTCCATGAATTCTATTACAATCATGACCGGTTTCCCTAAAATTACAAAAATATATACATAAGAAAAAACAGTGTTGCTTCCAAAACTGTAATCTAAACTTCGTATTTATCCTCCTTCTCACTCCGGATAAAATACATGGTGCTCTTTTGAAAGACTGACTGGGTGGGTGGTGAGTATTTCTAACGCTTTTAGTGCTGCTAAAGGCAAAGAGTCATTAACTGTCTGTTTGGAACGTGGTCATGATTCACAAAATTAAACAGTAAAAGTCAATGTGTTCTTCTGACTCCTGCTTTGTGAACAAAACTCAGAGAAAATGACACTTTACAGAAAATGTGAAGACTAAACTGTATCACTTTTGTGGCTTTGAAGCTAAATGAAAATATCTGTCACTCCATCTATCTATCAGATATATTCTTTAGCTCTAAACCTGCATTCCTTTATCCTGATTTTTTTTCTGAGGTGGTAACACAAAAGAAAATTTAGTCAGTTACATATCAAGAAAAAAAATTCATTAAGAATATGCAATGTATTTACAATTTGATTTTTTAGTATCTATGAAATAACACTAATTTCTGACAGTTCACTGGATAAATGAAATATATAATCAATAGCTACCTCTTGTAACAACCCCTTCCAAATGGACAACATTTGGGTGGTCAAACTGCCCCATGATGCTGGCTTCACATAAAAAGTCTCTTCTTTGTTTTTCTGTGTAACCAACTTTCAGGGTTTTTATGGCTACCGCAACATCTCTTTTCCCTGGAAGTTTCAAACGACCACTGCAGACTTCTCCAAATTCTCCTGAAGTAACAGAACAGGCAGGTGTATTTTAATTTCAGGAATATTTCCTCTCTCAAAGTAAATGCATTAAATTCTTTAAATGCACTTTTAAACTTTCCTAAACTATCTGTTACACAAACTATTATTTTTTTTAACTGGGTTAACAAAAACTCTTTCAGAAACAACATTCAGGTTTGAAATACGCTGCATAATGTACACTGCTTATTAGAGTATAAGGGCACAGTAGCAAATTCTAAACATTGCTGTTGTTTTCACAGCTTGAGAAGCAAATACTTCTCAAAGATTTAAAAATCTGGAATTCATATCTATTTATGTCTGCTAGATTTAATGGACTTGATCCAAAAATGTATAATTATTCTGAAGATACATTGTATCCATAGAAAATAATGCTCCTTTTAAATAATTTATACATATTAATTTTCTACATGGAATTACACAGCACAAGGGTTAATACCTAAAGTTTAGCAGGACAATGGTAAATCAAGTCAGAGGAGATGCATATTCCAGCAAAATTCGGGACATTCTAATTATTTTAAATATGAAGTCATTTCTTGGACAGGCCAGAACTATTATGAAATAGCTTATAATAGAACGATATCTTAAAAATCCAACAGAAGACAAAAGATACACGATTCTCTGCACCACATGCTTCTTTTTCACTTTTTTTCTTAAGATTTCATAAACAAGTACAGGCTCATTGCTTCTAACAGTTCAGGTAGATGCAAAGGTTCTATACTTGAGTTATAATTATTTGCCTGTCATTATGATGTATGACTTTCGATCTTGGCTAAATGGAACAGCTGAACAAGGAAGCTACAACAGCCTTACCTGCTCCAATCACACGCTCAATTTTAATACAGGAGGCATCTAGCTCCTTGGCGAATTGATGGACAGCTCTATTTGGGTCCTCATAGGTTTCAGGGTCAATGTAGGTTTTGGTGCCTGGAAATTTAACTGTAATGATGTAAGAAAGCATGACTGTGATGAAGCAAAGCACTTATTGTGCAGTCAGCCCAGGAATTTCATTATGCAGAGTGCTCCTTGGAACAGTGAACTTGCTTCCACATCACCTGATTCACAGCAGTTTTAACAGACTACTTCAGTCTGCGGGCGTATAGGTATTATCTGCAAGCTTCTATAGGTAACATAGGATCCAGCTCATAGTTTACTAACTGAATTGCTTTTCCAGTAAATTAAAGAAGGACATCACCGAAATTCTCTGACATGACTCTTATCAGACTGGAGGTTTAATTAAATTCACTGCTATCATGGCATAGTTCAAGCCATACTGAGGTTTGTAATGGACTTGGAAACACATTTGTAAATCTATCATTCAGTCAATCAATCAAATTAATACACTGGGAAAAGAAGACATTTCATTTACAGGTAGCCTACTACACTGACAGCAATATTAAAAACAGTTAGACATCTTACTTATTCTTTTATTTTTTTAAAGACCAACCACCATTGACATAGACATATAAATTAATACAAGATGTGAGGGACTGCTATCACAGAACCAGAGAGAAATCTACTATGACACAGTTTCTTCTTCACCTTGAAGGGCAATAGAGGCCAGATGTACAAAGTGCAGAGTAAAGTTAGAAAATTTACAATATTCCTGGGATCTGCTAACCATGTATGACAGCAATTTGAAAGAGGAATGGTTTATATGAACTTTCAATTATAAGGCTCTAGAAGATCTTAACTGCTATGAGGAGGTAGCCAATATGCCTCAGAAAAGGTAGTCAAAATTCAAACAACATAGAATCATCTTAAAAGTTAAAATCTTCTTAAAATGCACCCAGAAGCATGCAGGTAACAGATAATGCTATGTCAACTTTAAATCAATTACAATAATGTATTCCAAATCAAATCATTTGGTTAAAGACAAAGATAAGATAGATAGGCATATATTTGGTTATATTAATGCAATGAAAAGATACACTGTATCCTCAAAAAAACTTTATTGTTTTTAACAAAGCCACTGAACAATCTTTTCATTAAATCTTACTATTTGGAGAACAATATATTTCTTTATGTATTACACTGCAGCCTAACTGTGCTTATGTCATCACATCCAATTGAAATTATATTTTTAAAATAAGCATATAACAAACGAAAAGAAGCAGAATGTATAAAGGAAAAATGGGATTTTAAAATCTTGAATTATTCTGCTGTAGTTGATTGTTTATCCAAAATTGATTGTCTTAAACAATTACTGTTGCAGTCTATAAAACTGACAGATGCTCATTTGTTACTAAAGCTGAACATGAAAAAAAAACACAAGAAAAGAGAGAGGGGATAGAAAGAGAAAAGAGAGAAAAAGGAGTACAGGGAAGGGGGGGGAAGAGAAAAAGAGAGAAGGGAAGAAAACAATAGGTTAACCTCCTAGATTGGTAGGCAGATGGAGAATGAGCCATCTTCTCCCTTTTTATTCTCTTCCTTTCTTTCATTGTTTTTTTTTTTTTTTTCTTTTTGGTTTGGTTTTGTGATAAGGGAGCTGGATTGGAGGTAGCCTTCTGCATCTCAAATGGGTCTCTGATGGTTCTTTATTCAAGCTGTCATAAAACATTTTGACAGGCCAGAGCAATTTTGGCATAAAAACATGAAATACTGCCCGGCTTAGATTCAAAGACATTGTTAGAAGAAATGGTAGGAGGAAACAAAATGTAAATTGGAATTGCTTCACTAAACTCCTCCATCGCGTTTGTATCTTTAAATGGAACACTTGTGGCCATGGAGAGTGGAGGGCACCTGGTACAAATGACTGGACATTCTATTAAATTCAGTGCTCTAAAAGCTACTAAAATGGTTGCTTTCATGTTTCTGTAAAAATTCAATCTGGTGTCTTAGCACCTAAGGAAATTGTCTGTATACTAAAGGAATAAAAGGACACCAACTTGTAAATAGCTGGTGACCACAGTGTTGTACTTTACGTATTGTAAATACAGTCATAAAATCAAATAAAATGCCTGGTTCTCATCAAATGACAAGAAAAGATATCCTTGTGAAAAGGGTAACTCAAAAATATCAAGGATTCACCAAGATAGGATATCTTAAGTGTACTGTATTTTTTTTTCATTATTCATTTCAAAACGGATGCTTTAAAATAAGAAAAATTTTGATGTAATTTCTGAATATTTTGGTCTATTGTTTTTCCTGATTTAAGAGTATGAGCTTTTTAGTGTTTTAATATCTCATTTACATTTCTCATGAATGTTAAACATCTTAAAACCACCACTGATATTTTGCTCTAGAGATGAAAACTGTTTATATATACCTCAAGCTTATCTTTCCTATGTTAGCAGGTAAAACATGCAGCTTTATTTTTTTCGAATTACAAATTGGATGTCAAATGTAAAAAAAGGGAATGGTATCAAAATATCAAAACTGAGTGATGACAATTAAGCATTAGGCTATACATCATGTTTTAGGTAAGCCATGTTTTAATTTACCTTCAGCATTAACCTGAAAGCTAAAAGCAAAAAAACTAAGAGGCAGCAGCATTTGATCATTTGGGGATGTCTCAGATATCCTCAACAAAGAAAAGAAAAGTGACATACTGATTAAGGTATTATTAAGTGATTTTGCCATCAAATTATTCACATATGGATAGAGTCAAGGATTCCAGCAACTATAGTCTTATGTCACCCTTCTATATACATTTTAAACTAGATACAAAAATTAATGCATTCAAGTTTTGAGCCTCTCCTTTCTGTCTGGGGAAGTGTTAAAAGTATTCTCTCATGTCATGAAAGAGAAAAAAAATGTAACTTCCACTTCTTCTTTATATCCTCTAGGTGTAAACGGCCTATGGTACTCTCATTACTGGGACTTGTCACAAAATCACTGTCAGATTAGCAAGAGGACCCACTGACATTGGGATAGCATATCAAATCATCCCGGGGGGGAGGGGGCAGAATCACATGTATTCAGTCATAATCAGGGGCAGATTTTAGTTTTGTGGGGCTTGAACCTTCTACAATTTGGGATACTTTCTTTAAGAAAAAAATATTCTACATACTAACTTGCTAGGGCTCTTCCAGGGCCTTGAAAAGGAGTCTGTGAAAGTGAGGGACTTTGAAACTTAAACTTTACGATAAAGCGCCCTTTGGTCATACCTTTTACTATAATTTCTAGTGTCCTAATACCCTTCCTGCCATCAGTGGTTGGAATTTTACAGAGTTTCATCATCAATTTGGATATGTAATATGTAAAGCCACTTTTCTTTTGAAAACTAAAGTTAAGGGAACTATTCATTCAACAATTAATAACACACTGAAGAAACCTAGGAATGATAATAATGGTGTTCACAATTTGTGTTTTTTCAACCACACATTTCCCTGATTGATGCTTACATATTCCTGTGACTTTAGAAGGGGTATATGACAATATCTTCTTAGATACTGACATAAGAGTTTGATAAATAACACAAAAATAGATGTAATTCTTATGCTATTTACAGGAAATTTATCTCCCCATGAGAAATTTTCATAAAGATTATGGTTACTAAGATAAATAATAAATAAAATTATTTTTCAATACTTTCAAGGATTAAAAATAGGAATAATGGGTTTGGATAAGAGCATCATCAATTATCAGAACTAAAATCATTTCCCTGTTAGGATTTTACTTTGACTGCAAGAAGTCAACATTTACTTGCACGGCTCTCAGTTTTTCACTTGCCATCCACATGCAACAACGATAAGATTAATGCAGTCGGGCATCTATTTTCTTTAATCCCTGAGCTTTCTTCTGATATTATTTCCAAAATGAACTTTTAAGAATCAGGTAGATCAAATTCACAGGAAAACATCAGAGGATTGAATCCTATTATTATACTATTTACATCCCTTGAAATATCATCTGTGACGGACATTTTACGGTAGATGGAGAGAAAGAGACTCCTTAGCTTAGTGTTTCATTATATCATCGCTCATTGGGTAGAAAAAAAAGGGCCTGGGCTTCCCTGGTGGCGCAGTGGTTGAGAGTCCGCCTGCCCATGCAGGGGACACGGATTCGTGCCCCGGTCTGGGAAGATCCCACGTGCCGCGGAGCGGCTGGGCCCGTGAGCCATGGCCGCTGAGCCTGCGCGTCCGGAGCCTGTGCTCCACAACGGGAGAGGCCACAACAGTGAGAGGCCCGCGTACCGCAAAAAAAAAAAAAAAAAAAAAGAGGGGGGGGCTATCCTTCTAACTTGAAATGAATTCCTGAGCTACAACATGGGCACATGCAACATTTAATGAATCATTATTAGAATGATATGAAACACTTGGGCAAAGTTTGCAAAAGGAACAATTGTGACATAAAAGCTGCTGAATATCCTTGCAGTTATATAAAAATTTCTTATGAGAGATTACATGTCTGAATATATTTTTAAAAAATTCACATCATATGATCTTCATTCTGCATATCTTGTTCAAATGTTTTAAAGTAACATTTTGAGCTCATGATATATTTTCAAGCCTGATGCATTAGGAATTTATTCATGCCAATATTAACAACCAGGTTTCTGTATTAATTGGGGTAAATAATAATAAAGAAAAGCCAAACACTTACAATGAAAGTAAAGCTCTTCATCCCCTTCTTGGTCAGCTTTGCTATAACCACAGTGCCTGGAAAAAAATCAGATTTTTGATGATTATTCTCAACCAATAATCTCACTTTATATATTTAAAATTTAGTATGATATACCTTAATTACTTAACAACATGCTAGTTAGAGCTATAAACAAAATACATAAACTTTCTGTCCATAGTTCTGAACTCAATAATAATATAGCAATCCACATGATTTTTAAAAAGCAGAAAATAAAGTCTTTATGGGAGACATTGTGGAAGGGACATATTTCATAGATATAGATTTATCAATGAGTGAATATTTGCTTATATTTTTTCCTGAAACAACAACAACAACAACAACAGATTTTAAATGGTTTCCACAAACTAAGAGTAAATCTTTCCCCAGGTGTCTTCTATTTATTACAAAAGTCTAACTCTGAAAATAACTAATAAAAAAGTCATCCAATAGAAATTACAATACTCATTCCCCTTAGATGAAAGGCAATGATCAAGCTCACACTAAATTCTGACCTTGAGAGAATGGAAATTTATTGACCTTCAATGTTTCATATGAGACAACAAATGTCTGCATTTACTGTTTAACATTCTAAACTAAACAATAAGTAAAAGGCTGACATAATTCTGAAAAATCAACACATTTTATGTTAGAGATTAGAACAAATTTGTCTTCTACCTTCTTCCAATGATGAATCCAAAGACCATGAACACCAAAATGATGGTCCCAGCCACTGCAACCACGGCAATTATAATAACAGGGTTCTGTTCACTGGAGACTGCCGTAGCTATAAACAGAAAAAAAAAAAAGGCTCAATAAAACACTCAATATCTTGCAAGCACTTGAGAGAGGTTAAACAAAATCTTATAAACAAGACAGCTAAACTATTACATTCACCTTTAATTTAAATGCATTTTATTGTAACATAAACTTAAATAAACATTTATTTTTGCATTTTAAATAAGTGGTAAGGACAATACTTTCATCTATTTTATATTCTTCAGCTAGAAAAGATCCCTACAAAATGCCTTATTGAATGGCTATCCCCTGCTTCATTGTTGGAAACTTAGTTATAAATCAAGAGATAAAGATCTTTCATCTACAATTGCTATTAAATCCCTATTTTTCCCTCAGTGAGGTATTTGATCCCTCTGTGTCTGTTTTCCTGGTGTGTAAAAAAGGAACCCAAATACATACTCTCAGCATTTTTCAAAGCACCTTAAATGATTTATCTCTCATATCATCAATAGAGAATAAAAATCATCCTGTAATCATAGTAAATCATTATGAATTTATAATCCACCTTAATTAAGGAAAATGAACAGAATTACTGGTATTAATTTGACAAAGTAGGCAATATACACATTTGAGAGTTTAAGAGCTAGGCTATTTATGAAAGAGCCAACCTTCTGCAAGCACTGTAAAAAACATTTTTGCATTATCTAATTGTAGTCGCTTCCTGTACAATGCTAAGTGATTCTTCTACGCTCATTAAGGCAAGCCCAGCTGAACCTTTCTGAGAGTCTCTTTGGGAACAGTATATGTTTACATGTCCTTTCAAGCAGCCTCTGATTCTGATTCTTCATCAAGTCACACGGCCTTCTCACTTGGATTTTTCCAAATTAATGAAGTTTTACTTATCTGGCAATTCACAATTGTCACATTTTCCCCAGAGCATTATATTTTCAATACCAGTATAGACTTCATAAAATAATCAAAAGAATGCAACACAATGAAAATATATATTCCAATTGCTGATCCAGTTGCAAATTGATAATTATATAATATCAAAAGAATATAGTTTGCTTATTTCTGAAAAAATCAACAGCTGTAATCTTCGAGGTAGGATGGAAAATACTACTCCTTCTTGGTGTGGCAAGGGACCCAGTCTCCAGAGCAGTAAATTTTATGTAGGCCGAGTGTGTCTTGCCCCAAAAGGAAGCATAAATTTTTCTGATTGGCCTTTCTCTAGTTTATCTACGTCTCCCTCCTTTGACAACTCATCTCTTAATTTTGTATACCCATGCTAACTATAGATAGCTCTTATGTTGAAAAACAGTAAAAATAGCTCTGGTGTATTGGTTTCTGAAAAGAGGTATTATACACACTGTAATTCAGCACCTGCTGATTTGCTCCCTGAGGGGATGAAACAAGGGAAAAAGAAAAAGAAAGCAACTTTACAGCTTTAATTTCTGAATTACAGCCTATTATGATTAAACAGAGAAAAGATGCCTTCAAGTATTTTTCTTGGTTTGGTTGTTTCCTGTTTTTATATGTCTTTTAATATATATTAAGAGAGGAAAAAGAATGGAGTGGTTTTGTTCTTGAGAAAGGAAAAAAATTAAACACGTTATGTGTAGAAATTGTTTTCATTCAATCTGTCCCATGGGTCTAATTTTTTGCTTGTCTTAGGCTCTGTTCTGCCCATAGCTTCAGAAACAGAACTCCAATGAGAAAACTGAACTCAGGTGAATGATAAATTAGAGTTGGTGAATATTTACTTACATGTTTTTATATATATTCAGGGTCACACTTTAATCTTAACATAGTCAAAATGTATGGTTCATATTTTCATCTAATTCATGGATAATACATTTTAAAAGTAATTTATATGTGTCATAATCACTACACCATGATTTAAAAATTGTGAAAACAGTAGCGTCGGCTCTGCGCAGAGGTGGATTTTAGGATGTATGTGCAATGGAATAATCTGAGTTCTCTTTCCAAACAGTGCTCAGGTAACTTCTCTTTGGTGGCATCTTCTTTCTTGCCCTCCTTCCTAGCACAGAGGATCACTGTTTCCTGACACTCTGATAGCACTGGGCCATGCACTCTACCAGTGCTCACTTGTACGGTCAGAACTTGTGTACAAGTTTCTCTCTTTCACTAACTGAGAGCATCAAATGTGCCATGTGTTTCTGTACATCCCTAATTCTTAGCACAATAACGTGTGCTAAATCAGTAGTTCTTAAAAGGTGTCTGGGAAACCCTAAGGGTTCCTCAGAAACATTCCAGGGAATCTGCAAGGTAAACACTATTCTCATTTAATGTTATTTGCCTTTTTCACTCTCACATGCTTACAAGTGCATAGTTGAGTTTCCCAAGAACTTACATGACACGTGATAATATCACTCCAATGGCTAATGAAATGTGTGCTGTGTATACTTGTGTTTTAAAATTTCTCAGTTTTAATTTCTAAAGTGGTGAACATAAATAAATATAACCCAAATAGTCAAAATCTATTTGGGGATCTTCAATAGTTTTTAATAGCTTGTAAGGGTTCCTGTGACCAAAAGGCTTGAGAATGGCTGTCCTAAACAAGAAAAGCTGACATTCAAGACTGTCTGTGTGCTAGGCACTGTACTTGGTACATTAACTTATTTAATCCTCAGACTACTCTAAGAGTTGGGTACTGCTATCCTAGCAACTTTTGCACAGAGAAGGAGCTCATCCAAAGTCACACAAATGGACATGGCAGAGCTGAAATGTGAAACCAGGAATATGTCTACTAGCTCCGACTGATCCTGATAATCTGTTTTATTGATGACTGTGAGGTATTCATTTCTTGCTTACTTACTGACTGCCTTCTATGCATCAAGTACTATATTAGGCACTGGCAAGACTAAAGTAAGAATAGGAGATATGGATTGTTCTTTCATCAACTTTACCTTCCAGTGGAGAGAATATTCTGCTGATAAAAAAATCACCAAATCCTTTCTAATGCAAAATTCATTTTTAACATTAATTTCATGTGCTCATTCATGTTCTACTACTTCATCTCAATTTCTCTGAGGGTTAGTTACTTCATTTATAAATAGTGAAAATAATACCTATGAACCTCAGCACTAATAAATAATAGTTTGACCCAATATTCTTAATGTACGAAGTCAGGAAAATGTACAAACTCATTTTTGAAAGTTTTCAAACCTAAACTTTTAACTGATAAAGCATGTTTGGGTAAGTATAGCTGACTGATGGTTCTTTAAGTTTGAACTATTCATTAGAATGTGAAAAAAACATAGTTTGAATTATTTTATTATATTAGAAATTACAAAGTAAAATATCAAGGGATCAGTCTAAATGAAAAACCACTGCAACACATTTAACAGAAGACCACTCAAATGTTTAAATGTTGAAATATTAGTGTAAAACAATGTAATTTTTTTTGGCCATTGAACTTAGATATTCTCAGTTTTAATCTTACACACTCCATTTAAAAAAGATGACAAAGAATAATAATAATAAGTTTATCACATGATATTATGTGAAATCTTTTTCAATTGATGACTTTTTTGTCTATAATTCTATATAAATGATTTATATTTCAAATTTAATTCAACATATGTTTTATTATTTGAGGCTCTGAGAGTTACTGCTTAATTTAAGAATATAACAAAATATTTTGAGAAAAGACTACTGTTAGCAAACTTAATAAGCATTAGCTAATGCAAGAATTCACCAATTTATTCTACCTTTTAAAAGAGCTAGAAAAATATTCTCCCGCAGTCAAAATAACTCTTTGATCAAAATTGTATTGATTTAATTTATTTTAAAAATTTTCTATTAAAAATTGAGAAAAAAAATCAGATAATATTTTTTAGCTAATATTTGTGTAGAATTCCACAGGAACACTCTATTGTTAAAGAGAGGAGGAGGTAACAGCTGGGTGAACCTTGAGTCTGAGTAATATCGGGAGAAATCAAAAACTTCCAAAACACAGAAACACACCCTGAGGCTTCTACCTAGCTGAATAACAACCAGCAGTGGTACTCAAGCTGTTCTAAACTTGCACTCTGACAGTAGACTGGGATGTGCATCCTAAGATACATCTGCTTATTTGTGATACACTATAGACACATGTATTTTTGTTATGTTCCTATGCTCTCTTATAAAACACAAAGTGATAAAGGGGATTTGAGATATTGCTGATGTTCTATTTTTAAGCTGAGTGGTAGATACAGAGATATTCAATTAATTATCCTTCTTAATATTTCACATATACTTTAAATGTGTCATTTAGTATGTTGGAAATATTTCATAAAAATGAAAAAAGATGACAAAAATAAAAAGAATGACAAGGTCTAAGATCTTCTTCTTGAATGGCACGTTTTGAAATTATTGCTAAAAGGTAAGTAGCTTGAATTAAGCATGATTATTATAAACCACCTTTCTCTGGCCCACCCTGGTGTACATCATGGCTTCATCTGGCTTCATTGTGGGGGCAGCTGTGACTGACAGCTAGAGTGAGATCATTTTGGGGTGTACCAAAACAGTCTGTATCAATACACATTTGAACAAGTCCTGCTTCTGTTTCTGACTTCATCTTTTCAAAATAAACCCAGTTTGTATTAAAGAAACTAATTTAAGTCACAAGGGTATAACATCACAAAACAAAACTGAAAATTTTAAATTATTATTCTGAATAACCTTTACAAAGAATATATATATATATATATATATATATATATATATACACATATGCATATACATTCACCTTTAAAAGCAAAAATCATCTTGAACTAAATCATCGCCCCCAGTACTGAAAACAAAAATATGCCAGAGTTATAGAGAATAAGAATGCAAACCAAAGATGGTAATTACCTTCAAACATTTTACCTGTAGCTTCCTCTAGTGTAGCAACGTCAAGTCTGGGACTGTAATTTCCATAACCAGCAGCAGTAAAAGCGCGAATCTGGAAAACGTACACTGTTCCTGGCTTCAGGTTGTTAATGGAGGCTGAAGTGGACTTGGTTTTTAATGTCGAGTAGGTCCGTTCCCTTTGATCCTAGAAACAATACAGGGAATATTTAGTTGTGATTGCAACCAGGCAATTTGGCAGCCAATTCTTGCAATTTATTTCAATTTGCTGCATTGTTTTTACAAAGGCTACATTGTACCCTGTGGAATATTGGAACACTGAGTTGTTTCTCAGATAATATAAAATGTAAATGTGAGCACATGCCTTTGTTCTATAAATTTCAAAGGGAAATAATTTTTTTAAAAACATTTATGATGTTTTGAGACTTGGCTTTGTTGGTAGAGGGCACAGTGGCAATAACTATTTAGCCATAAATATAATCAAATGTCCGTTTGACCAAAACATAAGTACACTTGTAAAATCTACAGTTTAGTAGAGGTCTTCACTTCATAATGTGGTTCTCTTAATACTGTTCCTGAATGTTATTCAACAAGCAAAAAAGCCACAGGCTAAAAATAAAGAAATCTATAAAATCAAGAAACTTAGCTAATACCACCAGCATAGTGACATATCAATTGTTTTCATTAAAAATTGCATTTCTCGGGCTTCCCTGGTGGCTCAGTGGTTGAGAATCCGCCTGCCAATGCAGGGGACACGGGTTCGTGCCCCGGTCTGGGAAGATCCCACATGCTGCGGAGCGGCTGGGCCCGTGAGCCATGGCCGCTGAGCCTGCGCGTCCGGAGCTTGTGCTCCTCAAAGGGAGAGGCCACAACAGTGAGAGGCCCGCGTACCGCAAAAAAAAAAAAAAAAAAAAAAAAAAAAAAAAAAAAAAAAAAAAAAAATTGTATTTCTCAGGGGACTTCCCTGGCAGTCCAGTGGTTAAGACTCTGTGCTTCCACTGCAGGGGGCACGGGTTCGATCCCTGGTCGTGCATGCCGCATGGTGCGGCTAAAAAAAAAAAATGTATTTCTCACAGAATAAAATCACTTTTACAAAATAGCATTTGATGGAATATTTGAAGTTAAAACTATTAATATAAAAGTTAATGTCTTAAGGGCTTCCCTGGTGGCGCAGTGGTTGAGAGTCCGCCTGCCGATGCAGGGGACGCGGGTTCGTGCCCCGGTCCAGGAAGATCCCACATGCCGCGGAGCGGCTGGGCCCGTGAGCCATGGCCGCTGAGCCTGCGCGTCCGGAGCCTGTGCTCCGCAACGGGAGAGGCCACAGCAGTGAGAGGCCCGCGTACAGCAAAAAAAAAAAAGAAAAAAAAAGTTAATGTCTTAAATATAAAACTTAAAGTGTTATATGATTTGGCAATTTTTAAACATCTCAGTTCAACTTTCCCATTTTTCAGATATGAAAACTGAGGCTTGTAGAATTTAAAAATGTGTTTATCATATTACATATGATAAGCTTAAGAATGGAATAATTAAAAAATCAAGAATATAAAACACTCCATCAAAACAATAGTTAAATGAATAAAAATGTAAAGCTTAGTTGATATGATTCTAATGTGTTGTTTATGAAAAAAGTTATAAAAATTACTCATCAAAATATACAATTCTAGACGTGTTCTTACTTGTTCAATAATAAATACCTGCACTCAACTGTGTCTAGAAATAAAACTATTCAGTGAAATCTGAAAATGTTGGTTTGGTTGTTTGATTTACCTTCACGATGATATTTGCAAAAGCGTAAATATATGTATACTTAAACTGGAGTTAGTGAAGCTGACTTGTCATTGTTTTCCATTATAATCATTTATAAAAATGAGAGTTGATATTATAAATATATATTTATCTCAAATAAAAGAACTAGGCATAACTGATATTAGAAGACATAATGATATACACATTAGATCACAGGCTTACATACATTATAAAGCAATAGTATTATTTGTAAGATTATTTTGTAATTTGTAAAATTCAGTGAATGTAGATACACTGTTTCTGTCATGTAAAATAGAAAAGTAACTATTTGAACAAATTTATTCCAGAGCAAGGATTTGCAAAATATTGTGTTGCATTGTAAGAAACTTTACTCTCACTTACCACCTAACTTCTATTTTTAAAATGTATTTCATTGCTTTTGAAATCTGATGAAATTTCAGAAGGGACTTATAACTGTCAGAGTTCACTGGAAAACAGACATAACAAACCAACACTAAAAACAAGGATCCCCTTAGAAATACATTTGATGAGACAAGAAATGTATTCTCTGGTACAAAAATGAGGTATTTAAAATGTAAATTTGGCTATGGAAGTTACTCATTCATAAAGGAAATAATAAGTAAAAATATTGTAAACTCAATCTGAACGTTGAACCTAATCTTAAACTATCTGTTTTTCCATCAAAGTGAAAAAAACGTGTCTATTGCCAAGGCACTGTATGCACTTAAATGATTCAATCAGGTCAATTCAGTCCCCAAATATTTCCAAAGCTTTATGTTTCCATTTTGAAATTCTGTCTAAATGGTTAAAATGGTTATGTATATTAGAGTACTTCAGCTAATTAAGTCAATAATAGTAACTCTTATTATTATTACTATTAGTAATAATAATAGTTTCCATGTTTCAAACCTTGAATCAGGTCTTTCTGAGAGGTAGAGCCTAGAAAATAATTTGTGAACAGGGTTGTGTCTGTCTGTCTGTCTATCTTTCTCTAGATGGGTCAGAAATAAATGCACTCATACACTGAGATATGTCACTATTTATTAAAATTTAGCCCTTATAGGGGATTAAAAGGGCAGTACTTGAGTTTTAGCCATGCTATTTTTTTCATGGAGAGAAGGGTATAAAGAAGTAGTAGACATAATTAGTATAACATATATGGAAATAAATTTCAGGAGGAATTTAAAGGAGTGAAATACCATCACCTGATTCTGAAGTTTGGAGAACACTACACATTTATTACAGAAAATATTCTTAATTTTTTCAAATTACAAAATTATTTGAGGCCACATCATTATCACCGAAACCACATACATAAAATAAATCATCAAGGGCTCAAACAGACACCTTAAAAGAAACATTTTCAAAAACACAGAGGGAAAAAAAAATACCACATTGGGTTCTGTGGTTTCTGTGGTACTAAACATCCTACATCTAATCATTAGGACATCAAAACTTGAATACCTAAACATACTACTAGTGGAATATTTTCATCTGTGTAACACAAAAACTTAATACACAGAAACTATCATTATAATAATGAACCAGAGATTCAGGGAGAGGGTTATTAAAAGTGGCTAAAATTAACTATCTATTTTGAAGTAGCTCCAAATAGCTGTTATAATGACCAGCTTTAGTCGACAGTGCAGTAGGATGACATGAGACACACCGAGCGTCGTACATGGTTGTACATTTAGCTGTTCTTAGCACTTACTTTCTCGTAATACTTGATTTCATATTCGGTGATGACTCCATTGGGATGCTCCGGTTCCTGCCAGGAAAGCTCCACACTCCGCTGCAGCACTCTCTCCTTCATTACTCCGCTCACTTGCGAGGGAGCTGTTTGGACAAGATGTGTCAATAAACAATGAGAAAATTCACTGGATGCCTCAAATCAAATGTCACAACTGATCAGTCCCATGCTGTGCCAGTTTCATTAAGGTAAAAGAAAGCACCTTTTCATAGCTCACAATTCGGAAGCTAATGAATATTCAAACAGGACCTTATTACTGTTCATAAACCTTAATAGAAATTTAAATTAAAGTGCAAACAGCAGAAGATAGCATTGTTCAAGTTAGTGAAAAATGGAAATGATGGGGCTGAGAATGACAATTAAGCAAAGGAATGCTAATTAAGGCTACAAAATATGATTTCTAAGTCCAAATATTTATTTCACATGCAACAGCAATACACTTTTTACAAGAAACAAATAACTTAATACTGTGCCAGATAAAGTGTATTAATGGCTACTTTCATTTTCAATTAAAGGAATCAAACTTTAAAAAAATGTTTTTATGTTTCACGTGTGTGTCTGTGCGTGTGTGTGTGTGTGGGGGGGTGTTTTATACTTCATTGGGTTAAGGTGCAAGAAAATGCTAAGGCTTCTGTTACTTAAATATGGGCATGATCACACATACACACACAGGCTCTTCCACATGTAATTTATACCTACGTAACCCAGGCTTCAAGCTTTCATAGAAGCAATTCAAGCTACAGTTTTGCTTTCTCTCTATATACAGATAATAACATGCTAGAGTTCTTTCATCCTAATTAGTGGCATATACTCTTTTTGGTAGCTAAGACTGTGGAATGTAGCAAACTAATTTGCTCTGTCTGATTTGTTCAGTGACGATTAACTAGTTATCTTCTCTGTCTAAATGAGTAGCTGCACTGGCTTGGCTGAATTTCAGTGGGGTCATGGTGTTTCATCTATCATGCTCTATCTCATTTTGCAAAATATTTTCAGGCTGTTAATTTAATTTTCAGATGTCCAAAATTGTTAATAATCCTGCTGACAGAAAAGCAATCATATGGGTCTAAAGCTGTTTAAGCAAGCTTCTGATGTTTATCCCTTTGGCTTTATTTTGTTTCTTTGACTTCTTAATATTTTCTTATATCAATGTCTAGAAAAAAACATTTGTCACTGCTGTCTGGCTTTTGACGATTTTGAGGGAAGGACCTGGAAGATGCATGACTCCTATTTCCTCTCAGATTACTAACAAAAGCATAACTAGGGCGGATTAAGTGCAACAACTTTCCCTTTAGGGGCATGCAGCTGAAATACTCAACAGACTGTGTTTACAGACTGAATGTGTTTCTGATACGTTTCCAATGAAGCCAATTTCTAATAAGGAATCTTATTTTTGCCAGGACTTTTAAAATCTGGATATATGCAGTGAAGAAGAACTTGGTTCTAAAGTAATATATCTCTCCACCCATAACATTTTTAGCATCTCAGCCAACTGTGTGGTTTAAGACGCTGCATCCCCAAGCCATAGCCTTGGGAAACACATTCCCCAGCTAATGGTGAGAGGAGATTCTACTTAGCCAGTAATCTCTAATAGTCTAATTTACTTAACGCCATTCATAAAATCTGTATTTTAATTTTAATTAGTAAAAAACAGTATGCAGCACAGGTGAGAATACTGCAAGAGTCAATACATAAATTACTCGGTAAGGCTGCTGCGTCTCCGATCAGGGTTTACGGCATGACGTGTGCCATTTGGAAACAGGGTAAATGGAAATAGGTGGGAGCACACTAGTAGGTGGCAATCTCTAGGTCTTCTTTAAACGACACATGTAGCTAAATGTGATTTTCAGTGTAAGTCAAACTATAAAACACTTTGCTCAGTTCCTATCCCTAAACGGCAAGGTGAGAGAGACGAGACACTGAATCCTCCAAAATATGGCAGAGATTCGGGGTATAAATGTACCTCATTTAGTTCTAATATGTTGCAGCAAGATCTAAGTATAGAATGAGACATGATTTCTGCAAGTTACACATTAACATTACACTCATTATCTCATCCTGGAAAAAGAACTTTTACCAGTAAAATGATGGTAATTGGGAAATGGGGGGAAAGATGCCAAAAAACACATTTGAAACGTACAGTATTTTGAAGCCCGTAACACAGCACTAGCAGTGCAGTACTCCACAATGTATTTTCCCTCTTTTGTACAAAGAGCCATATCTGTCAGTGACTATACTCCTGATTTCCCGTGTATTTCTTATTTTAAAAAATTTATCCCTTGCTAATACTGTGTCAAGCCACACGTTTAAAAGAGTCAGAAGTACTAGCACATGGCCCTTGAGAATAGATAAATTACATGATAGGAAAAATCTTTCCCTACCTATGTCCTTCAAATACACCACTTTGGTACATAAAATTGATAATATTTTCCATTGAGTTTCAATATCTCAGGCATAGAGAATATATAACTCATAAGATATACAGTTTATAAACAAAAATATCTCTAAGCTAATCAGATTCTAACAGTCATGATTTGCAGATAGTTATACATAAAAGTAAAATTGAAAAAAAAAGTAAAATTGAAAGAAATATTAAAAAACATTGATTTATATGGTTAATATATTTGATCTGCTAAATTAATCCCACTGTAACAATTTCACTAAGAATATGCTCCTACACCAAAATATTCAATTAACTACAATCTGAAGTTCATTTTGAAAAGAATATGCATACAACTAATTAAATCATACACATACTTAACAACCCATAAGGTATTATGACATTTATAATTTTCATAATTATCAAAGTGAAATAAAATCTTTTGTAATGGGAATTAATGTGAAATAAAATCCTTTGTAATTGGAATTAATGTGAAGCTAATAAATAGTAACCGACAATAGTAAATTCCCTGCATTGGAAAATGTAAGAAAACAAATTCAGAGAGGCAAGCCTTTTAAACATGAATTTGTAGTACGGTTTCTAAAAAATGATTAACAGATTAATTTCTCACCTAAGTTTCTAGAAATATTCAGATATAAAAATTAATTTCAACTGAAGAAACAGATGGAACGTTTTGCCCTTAAATATTTTCAAGAATTATTGGGGACATATCTGGAGTCTATACAAATGACAATGAAAGACGATCTTAGGAAATACAGAAATGGTTTCTGTGGTTTAAAGTAGTAAATCTCCACAGTATAAAAACAAAGTTGATGCAACAGAAAAGCAAAAGTCAAATAATAGGCTAAAACGTAAATTTGTGGGCTAGGATCGTTTAGTATGAGGATTTGAATTTAGAAATAATCAGTAAAAATGGTGGGTTTATGTACAGACCTGAACCAGTCAACATTTTCGAGATTTTGCGCTTCAAGCACTCATGCATGATCTTTGATCTTAA
Organism: Kogia breviceps; assembly: GCF_026419965.1. Lineage (NCBI taxonomy): Eukaryota > Metazoa > Chordata > Mammalia > Artiodactyla > Physeteridae > Kogia > Kogia breviceps. The sequence continues at coordinate 26,891,870 of NC_081322.1, forward strand.
TCAATTTTTAATTAAAATCCAAGTACAAAAATTATACTTAAGTCACAAGATGAAATATACTCATAAGGGCTCCATTTCCCCTCACCCTATGCGCCCCCCAAATGTTAAGCTTACCTATATGTATGGAAACATTATCTAGCACAGAGTGAGGAAAACGACAATTTTAAAACATAACATAGTAAGCGAATGGCCCTCCAAACTCCATACTCTAATCTCTGGAATGTATGAATGTGCAACATTACAAGGCTAAAGGGACACTGCAGATGTAATTAAGGTGATAGACCTTACAATAAAGATATTATCTTGGACTTTTTCAAGCGGGCCCAATCTAATCACATCAGTCCTTATGAGCAGAGAGATTTCTCCAGCCAGGGCTAGACAGATGTTGCGAAAGGTGAAGCCAGAGAGATCTGAAGCATGAGAAGGAATCAACCCGCCACTGCTGGAGGAGTCACGTGGGGAACATAAGGTATGGGGGCAGCCTTTAAGGATCAAAGACATGCCCTAGGTGACAGAGGCAGAGAAATGGAGACCTCAATGCTACCAGCACAAAGGCCTGGAATTCTGACATCAATGAGGTTGGAAGTGGATCTTCCCCAGAGGCTCCAGATAAGAGCCCAGCCCATCTGACAACTTGACTTCAGCCCAAGAGGCTGGCAATTGAGGCTCCAACTGAGCCCCACTGTGCCCAGACCTCTGACCCACAGAACTGGGAGATAAGAAATGAGCGTTGTTTTGAAGATTTTGTGGTAACTATTTATGGTATAAATAGAAAACTAATACGTACAGTAAAGAAAGAATAGACTTACTGGAATTTTAACAAAGTCTATGAAAAAAAGTTAGTGATAGGATAGTTTAATAATGCGATATGTTGAAATTTATGTTGAAATAACATGGAATCAAGGAATTTTGATCTTGATTAGGACTCAAAACACAATGCCTTATAGAAAAGAAATCTCCATCATACATTTGGAAGAATTTTTGTGTGTGTGTGGTAGTACTTCAATGAAGTTCATGAATTTGATTTTGGATTTTAAAAGTAATTTATTTATACTAGTCATTATTTTCACTACACAAATTCTCCCACTAAATTTCAACAAAGAATGGTGAGTAGAAAAATAATATTTGTATTTCTAAATAATACAATCAGGAAAGATAGGTCAACAAGTATGAAACGACCTTTTAACCACACACCTCAAGTTGTTACATCTACTGACACTTGTTAGATTTCCATTAGGTAAATACAAAAAGTGAAAATGAAGAAACCTTTAGAACACAATCAAATGCAAATCTGACAATTATAGAATAATAGACTTTTATTGAACACTTTTGTTGCTTTATAGTATGGAGTTCATTTTTGTCATCCTCTGAAATAACAAATGTGTGTATTATTAGGAGTTTAGGATTTTATAATACACAACTTTTAGCTTTCTTACTCTTCCCCATAGGTGTTTCATTTTTGCACTACAGGACAAACGTATAAAAACACATGTAAATTTATTCCAATAACAAAAGAGTAGACCAAAAGTATACATGATCCAGTGGAGTATCATGTAACTTATCAATTCAATTTTTAGGGTATTTAGGAATATGTAAAAAATTCTAACGTGGGCTTCCCTGGTGGCGCAGTGGTTGAGAATCCGCCTGCCGATGCAGGGGACACGGGTTCGTGCCCTGATCCGGGAAGATCCCACATGCCGTGGAGCGGCTGGGCCCGTGATCCATGGCCGCTGAGCCTGCGCGTCCGGAGCCTGTGCTCCACAATGGGAGAGGCCACAACAGTGAGAGGCCCGCGTACCACAAAAAAAAAAAAAAAAAATTCTAACGTTATTTCACTAAACTTCAACTTCCTGGCTGTGAACAAAAAAGGGTCAGTAATAATATCATGAGCAATAAATATAAAATTTTATCTAAAAATTAAAGCACAGGGATTAAGGACAATTGAGTATGCAGGAATTATGAGCAATTTGCAATACGTACCTGTCAAATTGTTTTTGGTTGGAGAGAAACATGATTTGTGGCTAAAACAAACATAAATCTCATTCTATAATAAGCAGTTGAAAAAAATCACTGGGAAATGAATTGATCTTTCTCAACATTAAATTATGCTCTTTGCATTGCTAGCTATCACCTACCAATTAGAATGATGATGTTTTATTCAAAAATGTAAAATACACAATATAATACATAAGACATATCACAGAATGTATTTCTAAATATATTTAAGAACAATTACTGAAAAGACAACTTGAATAAGAGCTAAAAAATAAGATCTGAAAGTTCTGTAACAAAAAAATGAATTATATTGAACTGACAAAGCAGGAAAAAGAAAGCATGGTGATTGGGGTGCCAGTCAAGTATATAATGTGAGTAAAGTCAATATCGTTTCAGTAGGGTAATAACACTCCTCACAGAACAACAAACGTCACTACTCTGCTACTTGATCAACTAAGGATAGCGCTGTTCTGTAAAGCAACAGTCACAACATCTTTGCAAAAATGATCTGCTAATACATCTTTCTTAAAATAAAGTTTCCTGTGTCATCATCAGATGATTAGTAACCAATTGTTTGTATGTTTAATTAATTACAATAGGAGTTCGCACTTCCTGGAAAGTCTATGTAAAGTGCTTTAAAGAGCAAAGAGCTGAGGGTTGTGGAGAAAAGCCACTGTGGCAATTGGTTCTAAAAACATATCTGAAAAAACAGAACAAACAAACAAACAAAAAACGTATCTGGACTCCTGCTTATCTCTGCTTAAGTACTGACTAAAATGTGAATTGATGAGGCCGTTAATTTGTAACTCCAGGTGCATTTGCATTTTCATAGAATTACAATGTAATTGTAACTGTCGATGTAAATAAAATAGAATATTGTAAAAACAGTAGGTATAAGTTAGGCAGCTGCCCAGAACTAGCTGTACTATTCACACCAGTCTTACCCACAGAGGAATATCTAAATGATAACCTAACATGACAATCCAGCAGGGTTAAGGAGCCCTTGATATTGAGTCATACATGTCACCTATCTTTTCAATCAACAGTTAATACTTTTTACTAGGTCAGTTCTACTCAACAAATGTTTGTTTGGCATTTACTCGATGCAGGGCATGGTGGCATTTCTACAGAAACTTACAGTTTGCTATAAATATATATATATACCTCCTTTCTTCCCTACTGCAACCGTGCAGGTAGGTAGTGTTGTTCTATTTATTGGTGGAAAAGCTAAGGGTTACAGAAATTAAATAGCAGCCACTCAGAAAGGGGCAGATTTTGGATTCAATCACGTTTTTCAAATTCTAATCCCTATCTTTTTTTTTTTTTTTTTCGGTATGCGGGCCTCTCACTGTTGTGGCCTCTCCCGTTGCGGAGCACAGGCTCCGGACGCGCAGGCCCAGCGGCCATGGCTCACGGGCTTAGCTGCTCCGCGGCATGTGGGATCTTCCCGGACCAGGGCACGAACCCGTGTCCCCTGCATCGGCAGGCGGATTCTCAACCACTGCGCCACCAGGGAAGCCCATCCCTATCTTTTTTTAACTATGCTGCAATAATTCTAGGTGCTGGCACTTCTTGAGAGCAGGCACTAGAAGCAGGAAAGCTAAGTCACACACTTAGCATTTGTTGAGAATCCATGATGGGCTATAATGATGAAAAGACCCTGAGGGATCTACTCAATAGGTGGTAGTCCTAGAACCTGCAGATATCAGAAGAGGTCAATCTGAGCAGAGATTTTTTTAATTACTTTTTTTAAAATGGCAAATGCGTATTATATGCAACAAAATTCAAACGGTACAAAAGAGAATAGAGTGAAAAGGGAGACTTCCTCTGAACCTGGTTCCCATGTCACAAAGTTACCCTTCCCTAAAGTAACTACTTTTAGTAGTTTCTTTGGTATCCTCACAGAAATAGTCTAGATATATATGAAAGTATATACATTTTAAAAACAGGGATGATATTATTCTAATAGTTCAAAACCCTGATGTTTTTCATTTGCCTTGTATTTTATAACTTGTATCATTCAACATATAAATATCCGTAATCAGCTGTGTTGTATTCCATTCTGTGGATGTACTACTGATATATTTGCCCAGATGCTTATAAATAACTGTAGTCCTCTCCTATTATCTTACATAATAACAGAGCCAGGTTCAAGATTGGATCCATGATTTTCTCTCCAGTGGCCTCCACCAAAAAGTTACAACTCACTGAATCATTCTTCCTCTGCTTCGGCTAATACAGAATTATTTTATTATTTTTTCCCCAAAATCCTATTTCCCTTGCTGACAGTACTACACAATGTAATGTTTAATTATTTCATAGTTGTTTATCTCCTCAGCTATTCTGATGCTCCTTGAAGGCAGGACATTTGGAGAAGCAGTAGAGCGAAGGACTGAAGAGCATGGGCTCATGAGCTAGTCTACTGGGTGTGCACCTAGGTTCCAGCGTTTATTTGCAAATTGTGCCATCTTGAACAAGGAACCAAACTTCTTGAGCATCAGTTTTCTCAGCTTTAAAATAGCTTTAATGAGACTGCATACTTCATAAATAGAATTGTTCTGGAAATCAGTATATAAATACATGTTAAATACTTAAAAGCATTCCTGCGACATGGTAAGAAATGCATATATATATATGTATATTTATTATTATCCGATACTTAGTTTGTCTGTATTAGACTTACTGATGCCTGGGACTCATTCCAGAATACTCTGATCCTGAGATCAGATTCAGGCATCATTATTTTTCAAATGGTCCTCAGATGAAGCTGCTGTACAGCTAAGCCTGAGATCAATTCCTCTGAAGCTTTGGCAGGAAAATAAATTGTCATTTCAATGTGGAATTCCAGGGCTGTCTATAATAAATGCTGGCAAATGTTAGGCTTTTAAATATTGACAGGTTTGATTCAACTTCAATCATTTAGAAATGACCGATTTCCGTAATTTATACTCTCTATTTTATATACACCAGCTAAACAGAAAGACATTAAGGTTAAGTCATTTAGAAGGAACGTATCATTGTATAAAAATGAAATAACTACCAAAATGGGAAGAGGTCCAACAACACATTCTTTTAAAAATATTACATATTAAGTTGAGAGAAAAATACAGATGAAGCAATCTCTTCTATTTTGGGTGGTGGGGAAATTAATATTTTGATTGCTTTAGAGAAAAAGCACATACTTTCACATGTGGTCTATCAAGTAATCTGACTCCATCTCTAATTTTCCATGAATCTAGAGCTAAAGGCTACCTATTTATAAGGTCAACTACGTGACTATAGTTTCACTTTAATGATGAACTATTTATAGAAATGATTTATAATGTAGTATGGGATAGCTATAGCCCACAATCAGACCTTTTCAATGATGAAAATGAACCCTTATTAAGAATAAGATATACATGTGTGTGTATACACATTTGTTAATGACCAAAACCTCCTCTACATGTCATCAGAATAAGCTTTTCAGTTGTGTACATTTTCTTTGACCTTGGAACATGTTTTATTATAAATAGAGAATCATGTTGTATTTCAATCACAGAAATATTGTAATACCAGTCGACAATTTTTGAAACATTGATTTAGTCCAAATCCTTGTGTTATGGCTATCTTTAATTATAATTTTCATAGTTATCTATTTACATTCTTTACAACATGAATATTTTCTATTAATTTATATTAAACACAGACTGTCTAAATTTTTTATTCAATATACTGTAACTATACTTCCTTACAATATGAAATGAATGTAGTCCCTCATTTAAATAATTTTAATTTATATACTATTATATGTATCATGAGCACATATGAATGATTCTTAAATTATGTAATAACATATCCTAATATTTACATATATAACTATGTGGCTAAGTAAGCTCATTAGTTCCTCTTCCTAAATATCTACACAATGTTTAAAATACCGCTCTGTATATTATAACATTCTGGAATTCCAAAGATTCAGTTTACTTTTCAGAGGCAGTATAGCATTTATTTAAATAACATGTAGGTTGTTTATTAAGAGGAACATTGTTAATAGAAAGAATATTAAAGAAAGAGGAGACATGAGATTTGCCTTGAAGCAAGACATTAATAATGTATATTCAGAATTCCCATTAGAATAAACTTACATTACGGAATGCCAGCTGTGTGCTTACTATGTGACTACACTGCATTTTTAACCCCCAAGTCCTTTTCCAGTACACCACCATTTCTCATCATCATAAAATGGGTACAATGTGTTACAACCAAAGTTTTTCAAAAATGAATGAAACCATAAAAATTGAGTTTACTGCATATAGTGATATGGTTTCATAAAATGTTTGTTTCACATGTGAGTGTTTGTGTATAAATATACCAAAGTACAGATATACAACGTGCATCTGTGAATTACTTTTAATAAATATGTTAAAAATTTTCTGAAAGCCACTTTATTACATGATATATAATTGAGGGTATATCTATTTACAAAGAGATATGAATGTGTTTAAAGTGATACAATATGAAACGTAATACAGCAAAAGTAAGCGTGACAGTTCCCTGTTACACCATTCTTTTACTCTATCCCAAGTTCTTGATAGTGGTTGAAGAGAAGAGCCAATTTCATTATATTCTGGCTGCTATCAATCTCATGCTTTTCCACTTTACAGTTTCTTTTTATTTTACTTTTCCTGCTTGTGTCTTCTATTCTGGTATGAAGTATTTTTGACTGTATTTTCTAGGCCTACCTAAAACTTGTAAGTATCTAAATCAATCTATTTTCTTAAATATTATCTAACAATTTATTTTGCAGCTATTGTTCTTCATTAGTGGTTTTGTTTATCTTATTTTTTTACATTTTTTTGCAAAAATCATTACTACAGTGCTCCTCACAACTAATCTGATGTTAATTCTCCATTCTATTATAAGTTTGATTATTCAAGAAGGAAAAGAAGAAAGGAGGAAGAAGAATGTAACAAGGAGGAAGAGGAGAAGGAGAAGGTGGAGGAGCAGAAAAAGAAGGAAACCTAGGGCTTCCCTGGTGGTGCAGTGGTTGGGAGTCCGCCTGCCGATGCAGGGGACACGGGTTCGTGCCCCGGTCCGGGAAGATCCCACATGCCGCGGAGCGGCTGGGCCCGTAAGCCACGGCCATTGCGCCTGCGCGTCCGGAGCCTGTGCTCAGCAACGGGAAAGGCCACAACACTGAGAGGCCCGTGTCCCGAAAAAGCAAAAAAAAAATGCAATTAAAAAATGTTATCATCCCAATTGCTCCAGGTACTCTGAATACATTTCATCTCTGAAGTGCATAAACTTAAGAGATTCACATTGCTTAATAATAAGTTCTCAACACCAGTCAAGATTTATTACTTTATTTCAAGAACCTACTACAAACTAAGTACATAGTTTAATAGAGTCTCCTAAATACATTTCAACTAGCATTGCAGCTTGTATTTTAAAGTTGTTGCTATTGCCTAGGAAGTCAGGCATAAATGAAAACTGCCTTAAATTTCCTAAACCTTTATAATGCCAGTGGTGCCATGTGGCATTAATTTACTGAATAATATTTTAGTACCAAGAGAAAATTAATGCAGTTTCCTAAAGTAGCCAATTAATACCCAAAGAGTCACTTTTATACATTGGGAAAATCTGGCTTATAATTAAATAGTTATATATAGGGAGAGTTACCAACTTATGAATAAGTTTGGTTCCCAAAGTTAATTTGTAGTTTAGTTGTTTGTAACTTGGACTTCATTTTCCATAGAATCAGTATCAAAAAAAGCATTTAGATTGCCAGGTTAGCCAACAAACACATTTTGACCCAGAATGTCGTTAAAATATTGTACATTTGTCCAGAAAATGAGTTAAAAACAATTCTGCTTCAATACTAGTAACTATGGAAAACAGAAAAACCAATAGGATGAAAAAAAATGTGTTTGCTATTCCTCTTTAATACAGGTGCTTCAATACAAGAATTAAAATCTTCCAGAATCCTGCCAAAATTCCGATGTCTCTTAGCCAGAGACAGAAACTGATCAATATTTGCTAGGCTTCTGCCACTGCCCTCGTCTTCCTTATAGGGAGTTTTGACTTTATTCCTAAATAGTCTCCAGCCACCAGGAAATAACCATCTCAATAACAAACTAGAACATAAATACAAGGACAATATATCCCTAGTTTCACCTTTTATCAGTTAGAGCAGGGGTCTATGGCCTTGGGCCAAATCTGGCTAGTTACCTGTTTTTGTAAATAAAATTTCACTAGAACACAGCTGAATCCATCTGTTTACATATGGCTTATGGGTGTTATTTGTGCTAAAATATCAGAGGTGGGGAATAATAACAGAGAAAATATGGCCTATAAAGCAGGAAATTTTTATTATCTTGTCCTTTTCAGAAAAAGTTTGCTCACTTCTAAGAGTTTGTTTGGTTGCAAGTAAGTAAACCCAAATAAACAAGGGTTTAACTGTTTTTTACTTTTCTCATGCAAAAAAGGAATATACTTCACAGGTGAGCAGTTGCTATATTTTGTCCAGTGGCTCAAGGATGTAAAGATGATTCTCCTGGCCTTTCCCTCATGGTTGCAATGCATTGCGATTGCCGCTGCTACAGCAATCATATCCATGTTGCAGGTTTGCAATGAAAAGGCAGTGTGGAATGCTCCGGGTCTAAATAAGGGAAGCCAACTATTCCAGCAAGTGCTAGCAGTCTTTTGTTTTTGTCTCATTCATCTTATTCCCTAGGTTGGACATGGATTTCTAAAATTTAAGCTGGGTGTACTGCTGCCCTAAAAAAACGATAGTAATAAGAAGAGAGAACTTGATATTAGGGAGGAAACTAGCAGTGTCTGCCACCCTCATCTTCCCAATAGCAAGAGAAAGGGAGATCATTCACTTAACTTGATTCCTACACTTCCAACCTTCTCAATTAATTTCTCTTCTGAATATAGAACAGAAAGGATGAAGGAAAGTGATTCAGATTCCTAAGTGAAGGCACCAGATCATAGATAAAAAGTAAGGTTATGTAAACTGGGACTTGAGAGATATTTATGATACCACTAAATCTTTATCTGGCAAGTTTAAGAGTGAAGTGAGAAAATTTTTTCTTTGTTTGGTCCCATCGGGGAGCTATATCAGGTAAGGCTTTTTCTTATAGGACCAGATTGCTGTAGAAAACCTGAACAGTGCAATGGTCAGGTCTGAAAAGGTCATGTCAGGTGATTTAAACAGATTTTCCTGGAGAGAAGCCATTTACTAGGCAGCATGAATAACATGTTAACTAAAGAGAACTTTTTATAAGAACACCTTTTAATGACATTATTTCATTTAGCCATTTGACACGAGAAATTCCTTGGTGAAATAGAGTCTCAAAATGATTGACAGTATTAGCAAGGAACACACCACCATGCATATTTTAGCCACTTAGTACATGCTAAGTAAATGGATACATTTATTTCATACAAATTACCCTTTCTCTTTTATGTAACCAATCTCTTCCTCTCCCTTGGATTCTGCCATGCAAATAAAAAGATTTACAGATTTCTCCCATGCAAATAAAATTATTCTCAAGCCTGTATCCCCTTCCATCTGCCAGGGAATCACTCTTCTTCCCTTTACAGCCAAATATGCCAAAAAAGTTGTCTAGATTCTTTTTCTCCCTTTCTTCAAAACCCATTCATGCTCCAACCTTTTCTAGTCTGGCTTCAGTCCACCTCATTCTATCCAGTTGGTTGGATAAGCCACTGATGCCCTCATCTAACCACAGTGAAGTACTTTTCTCATTCCTCATCTTTCTTGATTCTCAACAGCATTAATATTGTTAACTTTTCCTCGTTTTATCCTTGGCTCACATGACACATTCTTCTAGTTTTTCTCTATCTGTCTGGCTAAATCTTTTCTTTCCTTTTGCAAGCCACTTCTCCTCATTCAAAAGTCAAATTTCCTGAAGGTTGTATAAAAAGATGCTTATTTTCATTAGTCATTAAGGAAATGCAAATTAAAAACACATTAAGATACGATATACTTGATATCAACTAGAATGGCTACAGTCAACAAGACAGATAATAACAAGTGTTGGAAAGGATGTGGGAAAATCTAGAACTCTCATACACTGTTGGTGGAAATGTAAAATAGAACAGCCACTTTCGATAAGCAGTTTGGCAATTCTTTTAATAGTTAAACATAAAGTTACCATATGACCCTCTAATTCTACTCTTAGTTGTCTACGCTGGAGAAATGAAAACCTAGGTCCACATGAAGACATTAACATGAATGTTTATAGCAATGTTATTCATATAGCCAAAAAGTGGAAACAACCTAAAGATCCATCAACTGGTAAACAAATAAAATGGAATATATACAAGGGAACAGTATATATTCAATTCATAAAAATGAATGGACTTGCTATATGGTACAACATGAATGAACCTCAAAAAACATTGTGCTAACTGAAAGACGTCAGATGCATAAGACCCACATTGTATGACTCTATTTATATAAAATGTTTAGAAAGACAGAGCAGCGGTCCCCAACCTCCAGGCCGAGGACCAGTACTGGTTCGAGGCTTGTTAGGAACTGGGCCACACAGCAGGAGGTGAGCGGCAGGCCAGTGAATGGAAGCTTCATTTGCCACTCCCCATCGCTCACATTACCGCCTGAACCATCCCCGTCCCCTACTGTCAGTGGAAAAATTGTCTTCCATGAAACTGGTCCCTGGTGCCAAAAAGGTTGGGAACCACTGCTATAAAGATGAAAATTAGATTAGTAGCTGGCTAGGTCTGGGGGTAGGAATGGGGAGTGACTGAAAATGGGCAGGAGGCATCTTACTAGGGTAGTGGTAATATTTTAATATTAAAATTTTAATATTTTCTTGTGGTGATGATTACACAACTCTTTAAATTTACCAGAAATCATTGAATTATACACTTGAAATGGGTAAATTGTAGAGTATGCAAATTATATCTAATGAAAGCTGTTAAAAACTGGCTTTCCATGACTTTAGAATAAGGACCAAAACCTCAACATAACTTACTGTTTGACCTCCATCTATCTTTCCAGCCTCACCATGTATAAATATCCCCCCATTCTGTGCAACCTATATTCCTTTTGTTCCTCAGCTGTGACAAACTCCTTTTCACACTGAGGTGAAACATCTTTCTGACTGTTCCTCTTAGAGTATCTTTTCCAACTTCTCTGACTGAATACAACCCAATCTAATTATGTTCTCATGGAATTAAAAAATTTCCATTTACAGCAGTTTAGAGGTAGAAATTGACATGTGTTTGTATAATTATTTGATGGATGTCTGTCTCCCCCACTGTATGCTCCATAAGGTTGGAGGGGCATGCTTGGTTTTGACAGCAAAATGTCCTCAGTATTTATCACAGTTCCCAGCCTTTAGGTACATATTAAATTCTGGTTTAACGTATAAAGTACAACTGTCAATTATCTAAAAATTTCCTCTAGGATGCAGATTTTTGTTGTTGTTGTTCCAAGATAATTATTCTCTCAAATTAAAGTGTGAAAGTATCTTTCAGAACTTTGCAAAGTTGAATACATACCTTAAGATCAGACTGGGTTTTTTTGACTACTGCTTGCAATATCTATTGCAATTCTCTAAGGGAGAACCATCACAAAATGCCAAATGATAAAAAAAAAAGACAAACTAGTGAAACCATCCTATATTAGACTAACTTAAAAGTCAGTTATTAATTTTTGGTAATTATATATCAATATCAGTAAGATAAATTCTGATACCAATGAATTCAAACTATTCTTTCAAATAAGCATAATTTTGCTTATGGTATTCTGAGGTGTTATTTTATTTTATTAAAAAAATTTCCAAATGCAACCAAGTTCTCTCATTACATCTTGTTCTGTGTGTCTGCACAGGATTTTGGAGATATATAAAATCATAGGACATAAAAACATTTGTTATATATAATATACTTGTTAATAAAACAAAGCCCATCAAAATATTAGTTTCAATTCCCTGAGTTTTTATTTAAATGGTCATCATTCAGAAGGATTTTAGTTAATACCTAGTCTTGTGGCCTTAAAACTGCTTGGGATAAAAAAGCAAAATGTTTGAAAATTATAAGAGAACAAATTATTTTTATAAAAATTGATACACACTTTATATTTATATACATATATAAGATATATCTTCTTAATATTTATTTGAAGTAATTTTTATGTAAGAAAATACTACAGTCCTTCATCTACAGGATCTAAATATAAATACATATGTATCCTGTATATGAACATGTGCATACATATGCACATATATATAATGATACTCATATACAAACTTTACATATCTGTAATGAAAAGCACTTTATGACCAACATATTTTGGTAATTTTATCATTACTGATTTCCAGATATGGTAACTACAGAAGAGTATTGTGAAATAAATGACTTGTACATTAAAGATATTTCTCATTGATATAAGGCAGTCTCAGAAATTTTATTGGTGCATATTCTCTAAAAATAAACTCTATATTTAATAAAGGTATGAAATTGATAACTCTTCAGCTTTCTATTCAAACAATCGCCAATACATGAGAAATAGCATTAGACTTTTCCTCAACTCTGTGGGTCAATTTGCCAGGTCTAATTTCAAGGGACTATTGTCATCATAGTCCATTTTGCTTTCAAAATTCTGATAAGAAAACTCTGATCTAAAATTTTCCTCTGACACAGAATTTCTTTCTTCTTTTCTCTCTCCCTACTGTCTCTCTCTCTCTTAGTTTTAGGTTAGTTATGCAGTTGTAGAACTCTTTTGTCTTAAACCAACAGACTACCTACAAACCAGCACCAAGGCTCAACAGCAACTTCTGTCTTCTGAGAAGTGAAGCAATGCCGGGTTCTGAGCACCTTCCATTACATGTTCACACAGCAATCTTTCCTCACTTAATGCTAGAGCCAGGCTCTTCAGAATGCCCAGTGACCTGGTATCTCATGACTAGGAGCCTGGCAGAAAGTCACATGAATAATTCATCTAAGGTAATTCTACTTCCTGGTTAATACTAATCTGACTTTTCACCATCATAAAACAAAAGAAAACAAAAAGTACAACTGCAGGCAGAGAATGTAACATTGAAATGTATTGGTTTTATTTGTTTTTTTTTTTTTTTTTTTTTGCGGTACGCAGGCCTCTCACTGTTGTGGCCTCTCCCATTGCGGAGCACAGGCTCCGCATGCGCAGGCTCAGCGGCCATGGTTCGCAGGCCCAGCCGCTCCGCGGCATGTGGGATCTTCCCTGACCGGGGCACGAACCCGTGTCCCCTGCATCGGCAGAAGGACTCTCAACCACTGCGCCACCAGGGAAGCCCTGAAATGTATTCTAACTGTCTATGTTGCAAGTATTAACCTGCTGATGCTCACTTAAAATTGCAAGTCTCTGACCAATAAATGCTTAAATGCTCTTTAAGATGAGTGCATTTTCTCTTTTGTCCAGTAATAAAATTTGTCCAGTGGCACACTGCTCGAGCAAACTCCATCATATTTCTGAACACATCCCTTATTTCTGCTGTAAATTGTCTTGGATGACAAACAAAGGCAATTGTGTAACATACATTGTGTTACATATCAATGAAAAGTGAGAGACAGATTCTGTATGGTTTGTGCTTATTAAGAATTTAGTTTGAATGGAAGGTTCCTTCTACAGTATTTTAAAATTAAGAATATTTGAATTTAACAGTTCTAGTGTTCTATGGTTTGGGTTTTTTTTGTTTGTTTTTGTTTTTTTAGTCAAAGACAAAAAAGAATTATCATTAAGCATCTAACCACACACCCAAATAAAGTATTTGATAAAAGTTTCAGAACAGATTAATATTTTACCACTAAATAACAAACAAGGAATAATTTTCTGGTGCCAGAGTACCAGGTTACATGTGCAAGGAACAAGAATCATTTGTTAGCTGCTCATTGGTCCATTTCAAAAAAACTGTAGATTATTCCTTAGGTACAGTGCAAAAGGACACTGGGCCACTGAGGACACACACACACACACACACACACACACACACACACACACACCCCTACACACACACATACACGCATGTGCATACATACACACATGCATGGCACGTAACTTCATTATGTCCCAGAGTTAGAAGGAAAAGTATTTTCAAATCAGTCTAAATTTGATTTCTCATGCTTGAAATTAACCCCCACCCTCAACACAACATACGACTGGGCACTGTTTTGTATGTATATATAAGTAATTGGAGTAAATGGAAAGAAAATGTATTGATAAAAATGCCCTACCCCCGAACTTCACAAGCTTTGAAGTCACACAGAAAATATTTGATCCCAGCTCTGCCACGTATTAGTTACGTTGTCTTGCTCAAGTTGCTAAACTGCTCTGAACTACATAATTTTTCATCTGCAAAATTGAAATGATACGGGTGCTGCAGAGATTTTAAAAGATAATAAATGTGAGTCACATACATCACGTTTAGCAATTAGCAATCTTTCAATAACTGTTAGTATTATTATGAAAGAAAGAAATTAAAGAGGAAATAAGCATGCCAAATCGACTTTACAAAACGGCACAACAAAAAACATTTCTATTCGGTTCACTGACGTTATTTTCTTCTAGTGCAAACTGTCATTTTCTAATTTAATGTAAATATTCTAAATACAATATATTTGAAACCTTGAGTATTTTACTTTAGATCCACGGGGATATACTATATTCAGGCATCAGGTGCAGAGATGCACAGCTCAGGTGCAGAGATGAACAATCTTATTCGATTATTATATCTTCATTTTTTTTATTATGTGTGTTAATAAAGAATATGACTTGGTAAATGTTGTACAAAATGTGACATCATCCATGCAAACAAATTCTAATGTAAGGATGATATTTACTAAATAATTTATTATGTTAAATTCTGAATATTAATTATAAACTAATATTTTCTGATAAGAGGGAATTATCTTTGCTAATACACTGATTTGTTATTATTTTAAATTATGTAAATGGATGGCCTTAACACTTCTTGATAACATCTATTATAACCTTTGAAAAAATTCTGATTTTATTATTCGGATGCTTCTAAGCACTTTTAATCGCTCTCAATTAAGAATCGTAGTGCTGGGTACTTAAGCTCTGTGACTTTGGGCATATTATTTCATTTCATCGTGCCTCGGGTTTCTCATCTCTCCAAAGTAATAATATCAAGTTTTAAGGAGATACCTAAAGTATTAAATGAGAAAAGATAGGAAGTGCTTAGCAAACTAAGTATAGAATAAATGATAGCTGTCATAAAATGAGCACAGCATACAAGGCCTGTCCCGGTTGGTCTCTGTTTACTTCTTCAGCATCACTTAACTGTCATTTCCTTCTCATACCTATCTGCCAGGATTGCAAAATGCCTTCAAATTTGTTTAACAGGGAAATCTCTCTCTTGTTTAACAGTTCATGCTATTTCATGACTCCGTAGTTGTGGTTACTCAATTTCTTCTACATGGAAACCCATGTCCTAGCCTGCTGGTAAGCTCCAGCCCACAACTTCAAGACAACTGAAGGCTCAGCTTCTCTGTACTTGGTGTATATTTCAACTAGGGGAATTACCTGTTTATATGCCTTCCTCCCTTACAGTACATGAGCTCCACTGGGGTGGGGACTGTATGTGTTCCTGGTTACATCCCCAGACACTGCACAGAACCAAACACAAAGTAGGTACTTCATATGTGTTTGTGGAACAAATTTAAAGGTTTTTTGACATTTGGACAAGCAATGCATCTACTTAAAGATGCTTTAAAATAAATTTACAACAATATCCACATCTCTGCTTTCCATGTTGCCTAATATTGTTGATATTACCTTAGTATTTTAAATATCTATGGCCAGACTGATACACTCATTAGATAAACAATAGCACATAGACTTTTTATTGGAAAACTGATGATTTAAGAAAAAGCAGGTTAAAGACAGCACTCTTAACTTCTGTTAAAAGGTTTTTCTTTGTTCTTAGGTTAAGTTACCAAGTGACAAAGCTGACCCTGATAAAGAGTTGGAGTACCACTGTATTACGCTATAAACACCTATCGCTTTAGATCAATATCCAAGAAATTCCCCACTGTGTTTACAAGCCCAGCATACTAAATTCACCATAACTAAATCATTTATTTTATACTAACAATAACCTACAGAGAAGCAACTTAACTTCCTCACTCAAACTTTCATTTTGTAGTACAAAAATAACAGAATGCTGATAACTTCTTTAAATGCTAAGTAGATAGGCAAACAACACTTTGAACCACAGATGACAGGAGCAGATAGTGGAGAGGTATTCAAGTTAAGTCTATGCTTCTGCCATTACTCCGCTTCTAATCTGCTCTTATTTTAGAGGAAATAACTCTTTATATTTGTGCTGATCTGTGGGAGCAAAGAGAATGATGACGTTCTTATCCTTTTAAGTTAGAATATATTTTTAAAACAAAAAGTGAAAGAAATAATTCTGAATCTTGCAAATATTCAAAAGATGATAATTTCTGTTTTCCTAATAATAAGTTGTAGATTTTAAAAACTATTGATAAAAATGTTATACACTAAATAATTATTTAAAAATCAGGTAATATTTAGAAAAGACTATGCAAGCCATACATGACTCATAAATAATGATTTTTGTAATTCACAATTTAGTTTGTAAAATATTTGATTTGTTATTTAAATTTATTTGCACTTGTGGTTATATTTTATTAATCAAAATTTTGGTGACAATTTAAGAATGTTTTTTTAGAATACTCAGCTATTTTAGTATCAAGAGATTATTAATAATTTCTGAAATGCTTTTTCATTTGTTTTAAAATATGAGTGTTTCACAATATGAGATAAACTTCAGAAAGAAACATAAAATTAAATAAGCCATTTAGGAAAATTAGATATGAAGGTTTATCTGTCATATGTTTACTGTTAGTGCTTGCTCCCAAGATCCTCTTTATGAAATCCCTTGTTTCTTTCTTTGACATTTGAAAGAAAACATCATCATTCTTGTTTTTTTAAAACCAATCTGTTGACACTGGTATCAAACAACTTTGATCTGATGTTGAGTTGTGTAACAAGTGACAATATCAACTCCCAAGACAGACGAAATGCTTGCTTCATGAATGCATTCTGACAGGTCGACACCACCCCGACGCTTACAAATGTGCAGCAGCAATAAGCGAGCATCACAAATAGTAAAGAAAAGCTTCCATTTCCTTGGAAGACATGTTTATATGCTCAGGAAAAATGTTATATATTAATTATCATTCCTTTGTTCTTGTCTGCATTGTGATTCAGCTCAGGCATTGTATTTTTCAGTTGCAAAATGTTTGCCACCTGCTTGTGGATAAAAACTCTGGCCCGTAGGTACTGCTGTTTGTAAATGACTCCCAAAGGCAACAAGACATTGTTTTCCCAGGTGGGCTACTCATTTACTTTCTGTTTCCTTTCTCCCACTATTCATCTATGGTGACAAGTGTCAATTATGGACAGGAGATTTATGGAATGGGAAAGATAAAGCCCAATTTACAAATCATTTCCTGCGCAAGCAGACAGGTGCAATGACAGAGCCGACTTGCTGTAATTGAATTTCTTACTGCTATCTACTCAGTCACAAGAAGATGTCAACCTCAAGGATGTTAGCTGTGGAAAAAGTCTTAATACACTATGATTTTGAATGTGGAGATGACAATTTACCCGGGATTTTAACTTTGGACTCTGAATAGAATATACTAATTTTTTTTCCATGTAGTAATAAGATTTTCCTTACCCTCTTAAATGGGCAATGCATCAGGGGCAACATGCTAAATTAAGCTAACTTTAAATCAAATGACAATTATAGGTAAGAAAACAAACTCCATTCTGATGTACTAAAAAGTTGATTTATATGTAACTACCAGTAAACCAAAACTGAAGAAGAATGTGTGTTGGAGAAATGTACATTTTTTCATGGCTAAGTAGTTAACTAGTTTGATCTTTATTATTAAGAGGAATGTTTTCTCACATATACAGATTTAAAAAAATAAAATTATGATGCTATAAATTTATAGTTAAATGTTGCTTTGTTTCAAAGAATATATAAATATACTATGTGTCATCTTAGATAACCATCTATGGTTATATTAATTACAGCTTCCCAGCTCTCAAAAACTTATATACCTTTAATAATGATGTATACATGCTTAGTTTAAATCCAACTTTTTCAGGGCATATGTTAATAGGTAAGTATTCACACATGCCATTGATAATAAATCAAAGCCTTGTAGGTCTACAAAAAGTAGAATAAAACCAATACCTTTGTTTGCACACATTTTATTGAATTTCACCTGAAATATGTGACAGCTCTATTTAAAACTCTGTTGGCTTGTTTAATGGTCATCCTTTCAAAGTTTAAGATATAAAAGTTTTGAATTACTTTTTTTTGTGGAAAATTTCTTCCAAATCCTATCAAGTGTGATTACTTTCAGAAATTGAGAGAGAGCAAGAGAGAGAGGGGTGGGGAAAGAGAACAAAGTTGGGACAAAATTTGATTAAAAATTTAAAAAAAATCCCACATAGTCTAAAAACAGAAAGAAAAATGTTATCTAACAGCCAGTATTTCCTAATAGACATTTAAGTTAATGTTCCATTTTTATTTGTAATTAATCACTGACAATGATACAGTGAACCATTTTGAACATGTGTGTACTAGAATTTCAATAGTAAGATAATTTTCATTTTGATTAATATTGCTATAGTATTTTAAGCAGTTTTATAAATTTCTATTTCTACCAGGAATTTATAAAATTTCCATTTTCATATGTTTTAAACAATACAATATTCTATTTTTGATTACTATTTTATTCTTCTTATGTGTTAATGGTCTTTTGTTGCTGTTCATTTTTGTATTTCCCTAATTTTATTGATTTATTAACCATTCCTGTTTCTTCAGTTTCATATATTTCATAAGATTGTTTTCTTTTTCTTAGTATTTTTGCAATTAAAAAAAAATAAACATGGGACACTACTCCTTTGGTAGATATGTATAACATTTCCTCTCACTGTGTGCCTTATATTTTCCTTATATGGTCAGTTTTATCAACCTTTTCTTTATGGACTGGGTTTCCTGGAAATTCTTTAATCAAAGGTCATAAAGATAGTCTTCTATATTTCTTCAAAATTGTTTAAGTTATATTTTTCTCTGCACAATTGTCTTTATTCTACAGAATTGTTATTTATTTTATACAGTACAATAAATTGTGTTATAGTATTATTTATTTAATTATTTCACCACTGTCACATATGGTATTTCTGTATATGTCTGAAATCTTTTTTCTGTTTCTTTTATTAGGCTACGTACCTTTTGCTGATGGCATATTTTTAAAAAATTCCACAGCTTTATAATACATCTCCACACATTTTCTTCAAAATTGTTTTATCTATTCCTATCCATTTTCCCTTTTCCCATTCAGTTCAGGAATTTGACTAAGTTTTACACACACACACATGCACACATTATATGGGAAATTTGATTATAATCATATTGAATATAAAAATTCATTTACGAAGTCTTGATATATTTATGGTATGAAGACTTCCAAGCAATAAATATTGTCAGCCTTTCTCTACCTTGGGGTCTTTTTTATGTCATTTGAAAATGTTTTGTAGTTTTTTCTATAAAATCTTGCATAACACATGGCCCCTTACAGATTTTTGTGTTTGTTTTTACAACTGTCAATTGCATTTTTTAAATTATGCTTTCTCATTGGCCACTATTCATTAATTTTCCAACTACTGTATGCTGTTCACTGAAAAAGGTGTGTTATATAATTACCTAATTTAATCATCAAAAGTCCTTGGATAAGGCATTTTCACCATTTTACAAATAGGAAGTAGATAAGAGAATTTAAGTAACTTTCCCACGGTCACTAAATCTACAACACCAAGAGCTGACAACTACAATGTAGAGTCTACATGATCTAGGTTTAACTTACTTTTTCTTTCTGAGGAAAGTGAGCCTAATTACTTGCAGGTTACTGCATATGGATCTTGAGAAAAGCATTTTGTTCAACGTGGCCATAAAGACTCCAAGCCACATTTTAAAAGAATTAGTTTTGGTGCTCTGTTTCTACTCAAAAATCTCCTTTTCTTTGATGTCACATTTATTCTTGTGTTAATACTCAGTTTAGGTCCACTATTCTAGAGATGACTGCAATTCTGTTTAGCTATCCTGAACCAAAGGATTTTGAGAAATGGAAGGTTCTTTATAAGTGCAAAGCTGTCACTGGTTATTAAAATAAAAGCTTTCTTATATACAACCTTGTCAGCAATAGCACTTAGTGACCTACAGGGCAGCTATTTACTAAAAACAGAAACTCAGTAATTGAGGCCCCTATATACTATATCTCCAAGTCTGCACCAAAACATACTACAAAGGCTTGAGCTAAATGCTTTTTAAGCCACTAAAATTTCTACTTCAGCATGTCTCTGCCCAAAATACCCTGGCTGACCCTTATTTCCATTATGATATTTTACATCTAATTCCTCATTGATTAGAGTTGGAATTATCCTTAGTTTGGGTGGGAACAAAATTAGCTTTAGCTTTTAGATCTGTGTCATTTCAGAAATTCTCTTTCCAGGAGGCATTTGGTAGATCAGCATGTTGTTAAACAGAAAAGCTGCTTCTGTGACTTACACATCCTCTGTTTTTGACCTGCTGTGATCTTTACATTGACTTCAACCTAATATAATTCACAGATGAAGAAAAGTTCCAATTTCAGAGTATGTTGAACAGGGACAAAAATTAAGATTTATTAAGCAGAGGTTTTCTAAGGCTTTATATTAAAATGTTCACATATGTTATTTCATTCACTCCTCAAAATAAACCATTGAGGTGGCTATTATTATAGCCTTTGTACAAATGAGCATTTTGAAGTTTAGAAAGGTAAAGGTAAGGAAGCTTATCTGCAGACACATGCAGAAGCTGGTTGAATTAAATTTATACAAAAATATGCAGGTTATAAAGCCTAGTATATTACCTGATGCTATTTCCTGAGCTTCTTGGTTTTAGTGATAGTCACTAGGGAATTTATTGTACAGTCATTTCTTGGTATCCACGAGGGATTGGTTCCAGGATCCCCAATGATACCAATATCTACAATGCTATTTATATAAAATGGGGTAGTATTTACATATAACCTACATACATCGTATACTTTTCTTCTTGTACAGACCCAAAATGTTAAGATTTTATTTACAAAGCTTCTTTGTTGTGCAGAAAGTAAAAATGCTGTTACAATCTCAGTGCAACTGGTAGGGTAGCCACAGACAGTTGATTCACCAATCACAGCTATCCACACTACAGCAAGAGTCTTACACGAAAACCTAACAATGCTTACAGTTTTGTTGGGGTGAAGTCCCCAAGCTTGATGATGGATTTCCAAGGGGGACTAAATGGAGGGAGGCGGAACATCACAGGAACTATTCTTTGGCCCTTTGGGTGGGTGGGTGTGCATACTTTTAATCATCTTTACCTATTAAAAACCCAATTCAATGTAAATGCTATGTAAATAGCTGTAAATACAATATAAATGCTATGTAAATAGTTGCCTGCAAGTGGCAAATTCAAGTTTTGCCAGTTGAATGGGTGGATGTGGAATCTGCAGATACAGAGAGCCAACTGTACTTGAATTCCAGTGGCTATATCTTTCTTGATTATAACTTAAGGCTTAGTTCTCCCCCAGACTCCATCACAATTTGTAATACAGACACAGAGAACATTAGACTGAGGACGGTTCTAGGTGCACTAGAATCTAATTTCCATGGGGACACGGACTTTGACTTATTCACGGACACAGAGCCAGCAAACAGAACAGTAGTAGGGTCACAGTGGGAACAGAGTCAATAAATTAAAATATCTTTTCCAATTCAATATCTTGAATTTTATAGCTGAGGACACTGAGACTCCAAGAAGTAAAGTGACTTGTCAAGGGTAAATGGTAACTTAATAGATCAGTAGATTAGAATTCAGTTTTTCTTGTATTATAGTCAGTGAGTTTTCCAGTATGTCAAATTGTTACTAACTGTGCAGCCACAAGACCGTACTTCTCTGATCCATGTATTAGAACCACAAAGAAGACAAACAAAAAACATTCCCACTTTTAGGTACATTTTGCTACAGAGTTTAAAGAGGTGGACCATTGGGCATGGTGTGAAGCACCTTCCAGAAATGCTCTGTTGAGTAAATTGACTAAGAAAGAGTGCACGGTCTATCATTCATAGTGTACTATTTCATAACCTTTAAAATGCAGCACATATCTGTAAATTTTATGAATTGAAAAGTTGGCTTTCTTATGGTAGATTTAATCTTACAGCTCTGAAAGTCAACAGTGATTTTATTTTCCTTCAGGCATAAAAATTCATTAAGAACAATCACCTAGGAATAAACCTCAGAAATCAACAGGACTTATATGAAGAAAATAATAATCCTTTACTCAGCTACACAGACACATAATGTAATTAAATAAAGGAATAGAATATGTTCTGAGATGGGAAGACACAATGTTGGACAGATCTCTATTTTATTCAAATTAATCTAAAAATTCAATAAAATGACAACTCAATGAAAATTCCAAGAGGCTTTTTAAAAACCTCAACACAAAGAAACTAATATTTGGTTGGACAAGTAAATACTTTAGAATGAATAAAATTAGGATAATTATAACAAGGTGGCACAAATTACAAAATATAAAAATCTAAATCTGTATTAAGTAAAATAATGTCATATTAGCCAACAAAATAAACAATGAAGAATTAAATAAGATTAAAAAGTCCAGAAACAGCCTCTAGTCTCTACATGGCCTTGGTATAAATTATTAGCATTTTAAAATACTAATTTTAAAGGAGAAGGATGAGATGAGAAGGATGAATTTTATAATAAATAGTATCAAAGCAACTGAAAAGATTAGTGAAAGGAGAAAGTTAAAAACATCTTCACATTGCATATGAGATATATACTTGATAATTTAAAATCTTATTATAAAATCCAAGCCATTTAATAAAAGAAGAATAGTTGAATAAGTATTTTTGTAAATTTGTTATGGGTAAGGTTTTTCAGAGCATAATTAATACTGATATAAACCATTAAGCAAAAGATAGACTTATAAAACTGTAAACTTCTCTGTGTCAAAGAGTGGCATATATAAAATTAAAACACAACAAACTGGAATCATTTGGTGTGTGTATATACAGACATATATATATAAATACATATCAAATTATATATAAATTCGTAATCATAATTATTTCATTCACTCAATCAACAAATATTTTAGTGTTTAATATGTTTTAGGCACTCTCTTAAGTGTATTAAGCAATGAATAAAATAGATTATATATGTATATATGTATATTTCCAAGGAGCTTACATCCTAATGGGGGTGGGAAGCAGATATATAGGAAATAACATGAATAAGTAAAATATATACCATGATAACAGTGAGAGGTGCTAAGAAGAAAAAATAAGGCAGGGTAGAAAGATGGGAAATACTGTTTTTTCTTTTTTTTTTGGTGCTAGGCGGGCCTCTCACTGTTGTGGCCTCTCCCATTGCGGAGCACAGGCTCTGGACGCGCAGGCTCAGCGGCCATGGCTCACGGGCCCAGCCGCTCCGCGGCATGTGGGATCTTCCCAGACCGGGGCACGAACCCACGTCCCCTGCATCGGCAGGCAGACTCTCAACCAGTGCGCCACCAGGGAAGCCCGGGAAATATTGTTGATGGCTGAAATTTTATATCTAGCATACAGATCACCTCCTTGAGTAGTAAAACCTTACCATTCATTCCTTTTTAAGAAACAAAAGGGAAATAAATGGAGACAAAATCGTACACATAATCATATGAATCAGCATAGTATACACTCTGCATTTTAAAATGAAATTAAATAAGCTTTAACTGGAGATTTTTAATTTTGTAATTTTATCAGTAGATAGGTGATTTCTGATTCTGTAAAAATGGGAGGTGAAGTTGTATTTTTGGAGTATGAAAAAGCAAGGCAAAGGACCACTCTATTCTGTGAATGTCCCCAGGAACCCCACCTATTTTCTATGTCACCTTTTTCCATGAATTGTTCCTCCTGATTTTCTTTGATTGAATTGTCAGGCATTATTTGTGGAAACCTTTCTACTTTCACCTAACAGCCACTTAATATGCTTCTCACATGCTGCAAATAATAAATGTCTGAGAAATGAATAGGAGGAAGATGGTTGTGCATTTACTGTTAAAGACAGCCTTCATTGCCCGCAAATGAAAAGAACACTGGAGAAATTTCTGATTAAATCAGAGGATCCACTAAAGAAAAGTGTAAAGACCTAATAGGCATTCTAGGATGGAGGGGTTGTAACACGTTAAGTTCTAAATTTTGGATACTTGCTCAAACTACGTCTTTAGAAAGACAATATAGAGGCAACCTAAGGGTCTGTGATTTGTTCTTGGTTCTAGATTGAAGATAGAAAAACAGTTTCTATCGGGCTGCTTGTATTAAAGGTAAACTAATAAATCTGTGCAGAAAAGATTTCCAGGGCTGCCAATGCTGGTTGTAATGCTTATTTTATGCGTTCTACTCCAGCCTTCCAAACCAAATCAACGATTATTTACTTAATGCCACTATACCATATACCTCACTCCCAATGCTCCAGGGGGTATAAAATGATTGATTATACCTTATGTCCTTGATTTAAAGTGGAATATAATCAGGTTAAGAAAGTAAGATGCAAGTGCATAAAATAAAAGATATGCCTTAAAGAATGCTGTGGATTTAGAAGAGGATTCTTTAAAACCCTAAGTCAGATTACATCACTCCTCTGCTGAAACTCTCCAATGGCTTTCCAACTACATCAGTGAAAAAGCCCAAATCCTCAGAGTAGCTACATAACTTCACTGCCCACTACTTTCTCCCTTGCTTTTTAGTAATAGTCTTGCCGTGACCAGAACTCGCCAGGCATGCTCTAGCCTCATGGCTTCACATATGGTGTTCCATCTGTTTGGAACATTCTTTCCTTAGATATGCACATGGTTTGCTCCCTTTCCTCCTCCATGTTATTAATGTTACCCTGTTTTTTAAACTTGTTCAATCAGCCTCTGCCTTACCACCCATTCCTACTCCCTATTCCTATTTACGACCTTCTAAATCACCATATAGTTTATTAATTTTGTTGGTTATCCCCCTCATTTCTCTAGAATTTGAAAATAAATTCTAAGATTTTATTTTAAAAAGATATTTAGAACATAAATTGAAGCTGCAAAGAGGGCTTCAGTTTTTGTGTTTTTTTTCACAACTATTTCTATAGTTTCTATTTCTATACTATTTCTATTGCTTCCTGATATAAAATACATATGTATGGAATCAATGAACAATTGAAAGAGTTCGTGAAAGAAAAGCATATACTGGACCTCAAAAGATGGGAGAAGATTTGATTATGCAGAGAAAAAGGAAAGTAAAAGGTGATGATAGTGAAAAGAGAAATTATGCAAGTAGATGTCCAAGGAATCATATGAGAGGTTGAAGCAGTTCTACTCTACAGAATTCAGTGGATTTAAATCTCCTAATAATGCTCTGATATGCTCTATGCTGTTTACAAATCACTTTTTGTAAGGAATATTTTCTCCTGCAATTTCTCTATAACCACCAAAAACCACATGGGCAATTCCAACCTAAAATGCCCATGTAAGAGAGAAATACTTCTCTGGTCACAAACAAAACACAATACATAATACTAAGCAATTAAGTGACCAATAATTAGTGATTCTGAAAGTGGCTTTCCTTCTAATTCTTCATAAATTTTAATGCTAATTTAGACTTATTAGACATATTTAGGTTATGGTGAAAAATACACACTGTAAACTGCCAAGCAGATGAAAATCAAAGTCATTAAGTTATTCTATTACTTATGGGAATAAATACTGGGAACTAAGTAAATCCTCCCCCCCCACCACGTTGTCAACACCTCCATTAGTGCCATCTTTGCAAACTCGTAGAAAGATTTAAAAAAATATATTGACCCTATATATCTTGAATGTTCTCACAGAGGTAATGATATTTAAAATAGTCACCATTGGGCTTCCCTGGTGGCGCAGTGGTTGGGAGTCCGCCTGCCGATGCAGGGGACACGGGTTCGTGCCTCGGTCCGGTAAGATCCCACATGCCGCGGAGCGGCTGGGCCCGTGAGCCATGGCCGCTGAGCCTGCGTGTCCGGAGCCTGTGCTCCGCAACGGGAGAGGCCAAAACAGTGAGAGGCCCGCGTACCACAAAAAAAAAAATATATATATATATATATGATTTGACTGGAGAATTGTGGAAGCAGCCTATAATTCTTCTCTACTCTCATAAATCCTTCCAGGAATCCCAGTTGGAAGACTCTTTGTTTTGCTGACATGCCAGAGATTGAAAACTTTATATTTTATCTTGTTTAATGGGATAAGGAAACTGTAAACGTTTGCTTCTGTGGGAATGAAAATATAAAAAATGCCCTCAGGGAGTCTGCCAAGTATTAGGTTCCTACAAAGTACCAAGAAGTTTTAGGAATATATTTTTCAACTACTCAAATGGATTTAATTAAATAGTAATTCCTGATGATATACCCAACCCAGTAATGTGTGCATGGCACAGAACTACGGACTTAAAAATTATAAAACCAGAGGCATTAGATCAAAACAGAGACCTAAAGCTAGATAGTATTTCATGTAACCTATGTTATACTGAACTGAATATAGTCATTTTTATGTGAAATTAATTCTAATGTTTAACAAAACTCAGTGTAAATAAGTTGCTTTTTCTTTCCTTGACTTCTAAGCTAAATTCATGTGCAGCTCAAATCATTTCATATATTCATGAAATAAGTAAATAATACAGACCCTCTAAAAATCTAACTACATTCTCTAAAGCATGAGAATGTCAGCCCTCAGTTTATTTACAGCTAGGATAAGATTTGAACTGAATTTTATGACCTACAGTGGGAATGCTAGGTTCTCACTGATGTTTTGGTTCATCAGATGAGAGAAATAAATTCCCTCTTAAATGAGTGAAAAGTCTCTCTATTAAAATAAAACAAATAACCTAATTCTTTTAATAGCAATTATTATTTATTTTAACAGAAAATATCAGAGTAGATTGATACACTTAGAATTGTTCATATCTCAATTTAATCGCAATAGAATGATCTAACATAAAAAAGTATAATTACAAATACTATATTTGAACATAGGATTTTAATGTAACTACTAGAAAAATGAAATCAGACTATAAATTATCAAGCCTACCTAAATTGTATCTCCTTACAAAGAAAATACTTAATGATACTATCATTGTATCAACCAAATGTTATATTTCTCTGTATTTTCTATGTTAGAAAACCAACCAGTGTGACAATACGTGGCATAGGAAAAAAATTCACCATGAGGACAAATATAAACATAAAATTCTAGCTAAGGCACTTTCTATCCCATGTAGCAGAATTAAAGCGAAGATAATAAACCTTTAATGAACTCAGCTAATGAACTGAGTTGTTCTGACTCTGATAACAAATTTTAAATAACTGTTTTTTTTGCTACCATTTTCAGCTTTTTCTGGACTAAATTATTCCCACACTACTTAGCAAATAGATATTATGGAAAGAAGAGTTTTTAACCTCACCCATTTTTTTTCTTCCTAAAATAAAAAGTTTTTTTAAGGAGATGAATCTGTTCAATGAAAGCTAAAAAATGTTTTTAACTTTTATGCTGTAAAGTATACAATTTTTTTTGTTTGTTTTTTTTGACGGTACGCAGGCCTCTCACTATTGTGGCCTCTCCCGTTGCGGAGCGCAGGCTCAGCGGCCATGGCTCACGGGGCCCAGCCGCTCCGCGGCACGTGGGATCTTCGCGGACCGGGGCACGAACCCGTGTCCCCTGCATCGGCAGGCGGACTCTCAACCACTGCGCCACCAGGGAAGCCCGAGTATACAATTTTTGAGTCAAGCTTATTTGTACTCCCATTAGGCTGATTAGTACAAATAGAATTTCATGGCATTCAGATCAAGCAGTTAGCAGACCCTGGAAAAATAAGGACAATTATGGTAAAATGTGTGTGCACTTATGCTACATATTAATACAGACCAATCTTTATAACTTATCCCCTGACGACTATGTGATCACATCTTGTCCTCCTCCTTCTGGGGAAAGCTCTCATCCAGGCTTTGAGTCCAGATGAAACCAGGAAGATTTCCTAATGACAAAAATACCTTCTATGGTTACTATAAAATAGTGAAAGTAGCAAACAATTTCTACCTGGTTCTCAAATATCAATGTTTCTTTACAATGAATATAGATGTGAGCATTTTTGTTCGTATGTCAGCACTCTCAGAATAAAGAGAGAACATTATCCTGAGCTCTCCCACTGGCAGTGTTCCCTGGTGAAGGGTGTAGGGTGGGAGAGATGTGTTTGGGCAGAATAAGCTAACAGTATCAGACAAACAGTATCAGAGTCACAGAAACCTGACACTGTCCAAATAGGAAGCATATTCTTTGTATGCTGCCCATTTTTAATCTTTTGAGGTTTAACCACTAATGAGTGATACGCTACATGAGAACTCTGTCTCCGGCTCTGACCATTCCTCTTTCTCAGGATACTAGAATCTTTTCTCTGGGGCTCACTGAGCTGAGCACACAGGCCCTTCAACACCTGCTCTGGCTACCATGTAACAGATTTCAATACGTAAGAGGAAAAATACTCTTATTCTTTTCTTTTTTTTGCTGTTATAAGTAGTAGAATCAATACACTATTAATTCTGATAATAGTTAAAAATTCATAGTTGAATACTTACATGGGGATTTTTAAAACCTAATTAATATGACAACTTTTTATGAATAATTTAACTATCTTTTAATTTCAGAGATCTTTCCTTGAAGGGTACAAATGGAATAACCTTAACTTATGAAATTCCTCTTGAAATGTTGGCCACTTAAAAAAAATTCTGTATTAAATACTGTATAATATGAAATACTGATAATAAGAAATCATTGTAGTCATCAAAGTTATAAAATTTTTCTGGTCAATACTTTTTTCTAGCATTCACCACATTAATACATCAATTGAAAAGCTAGTATTTATTTAAAAAATAATGGCATATAAGGAAATTATCACTTTTATTGAAACAATGCCAAAAATTCCTGGTGCCCAATAAGGTTAATCAGAGATGTCTTTATTACATATGTTATTCAAATAAAATCCATTTTTCAAATTTCATAAATTATGGTCTTATATAATTTGTTTAATTAAACATAAGTATATAAGAAAATGAATACATACCTACCAAAGTATCATGATACTATTAAAATATTTTATAATAAGATGTTTTATTCTTGAGTTACATGTAAGTAAAGAACAAAATAAATGTTCATGTAGAGACTAGCAACTAAAATTAGCATTAACATAACTTCTGATATTAATGAACATGAGTAGTTGCACAACTAAATAAACAATGTAGATAGATGTTCTGTTAATCTCACTTACATCAGAAAATAACATTCTTCAGTTTTTACTTTTTAAAAGGCAAACAAAGAAAGTGAGGTCAGGGTTATGGAAAGCAAGTTTAGAGGTGAATTTTAACCATTTTTAGTCACTTTATACTTGGCTCACAGTCCTTGACAGTTTTATTACTTTTTCAGGCATCTAACAAGTACATTTTAAAAGACTAAAAAGGGCTATGTTTTTGAATAGTCTTCAATAAAGATGAATTATTATAGTTAATTTGCATTTTCATGGTGCTGAGTTTTGGAATAAATTACTTGGCATATGACATGAGTCAAGTTCATATAAATTTTGGTTATGGCCTCAATGGAGAAAGTTATACTCTCCAACCCCCAAGTAACTTTTCAGTTTCATTGTGGAAGACAATGAAAATTGAATGAAAATCAGCAATGAAATCTCGCCGGTAGATGACATCAATTTTTTTACATAGTGTTTCACTTTGTAGTCTCATAAAAGTTCAAAACAAAACTTAAAACTCAAGGCATGTTCTCTCCTACATTGTTAGATACTGTGTATGCTGAAATAAACCCTGTGTAAAGCAATTTAACAATAAGCACAAAATCTTTGACTGGGCAATCTTATTTCTGTAAACGTATCTTAAATAGATGCTAAAAGGTATATCTTGAGAGAAATAGGAAGGGTCAATTGTGGTGAAGATTTGAAAACAATCTAAATATCCTGCATATGTTAATATTATAAAAAGTAATGTTTTCAAGAAATATTTCATTTCAAGAGAAAATGATCGTATGTGGTATTGAGGAAAAAGTAGCATATAGAATCAAAGAAAATCTGGGAAAATTTTAACTGTTGGTGATCATTTTCTTTCCTGTTTGAACACTGTACATATCTGGGCTTCCTATTTTCTATAACAAACACATGTTGCTTTTATAGCCAGAAACAATAAATGTTATTATTAGAGAACCTCATATAAGCAAAACATTCTTATTTGGTATAATCAGAGGTACAAACAAAATTTAATATACATACCTAAGCAGAATAAGACATATTCTTTTTTAAATAATTACCAAATATGAAAATGTTAAGATTGCAAAATTAAACCCAAGGTATTTCTCATACGATTTCTGGTTTTAAAGAAACAAAATTTTTAAAAATATGTATTAATCATCAGAGTTAAGTATTCCTTAAAGAGATGGTACAAGCAGTATAAAGATTCAAGCAGGGATTTCCTTACCCTGTAATGAGGAAGAGGACCGGACTAAGGAAGGCGGTTTCAGTCTGGGAGAGAGGGAAAATTGAGGCAACAGTTCCATACCTAGCGCTAATTGGCAGCCAGACACAGAGGGTAGCAAATACATTACAGAAAATGAAGAGTTTAGGGATGGCCTTTCTCTTCATCTTTCCTATTCGTCCTGTGTTCTGTGTTCTATTCCCAGTCCTTTTATCTCTCTTCTCTTTTCAATTCTTTTGATTCTGTATTGTAGTCTATACTTTTTTCTCCATTATTTTTCTGTTGCATCAACCACTTCATCCCTGTCTTCATCTGTTTATTCCATTGTCTGGCTTCGATAAGATGTTAGTTTCATTTGACAACAGCTGTCTCAACATGCACGACAGAGGCTGTTTAGAGTGTTCTGAAAAATAGTCATACTGAAACAATCTTACTGGGCTCACATTTTTCCCCTTGAGGCTAAACAAGCATATCCCATAGGAAATATTTCTTTTCATTGAGGGAAATATCTAATTTTTAAAAAACTATATATAAAAATAAATTACATCAAAAAATAAATGTTGAGGGGACTTCCCTGGCAGTCCAGGGGTTAAGACTTCACCTTCC
The DNA here is from genome assembly GCF_026419965.1 of Kogia breviceps. Taxonomy (NCBI): domain Eukaryota; kingdom Metazoa; phylum Chordata; class Mammalia; order Artiodactyla; family Physeteridae; genus Kogia; species Kogia breviceps. Next base: position 26,923,168 of record NC_081322.1, read on the forward strand.
AATGCAGGGGGTATGGGTTTGATCCCTGATTGGGGAGCTGAGATCCCACATATCTTGTGACCAAAAACCCAAAACATAAAACAGAAGCAATATTGTAACAAATTCAATAAAGACTTTAAACAATAAAGACTTTAAAAATAGTCCACATCAAAAAAATCTTTAAAAAAAGTTGAGAAGTTTCAGTTAAATGAGTAAGTTGCTTTATTTTTAAGAAGTTTTACGGGAAAATATCCTATATAATACACCCAATTACCACTACTCCTATTATGTTGTCTAATGTTAATTATCTATTATTTAATTGGCACAGTAACCATCCTAATAACTGCTATGGTGATTCAATTTCGAAGATGAAGAATTTTAGGCCTGGAGGAAGATTTAACAAGGTAGCATAAAGACATCTGAGTGCAAAGGGCAGAGACACTTCCCCAGACCCGCCCAGCTCCATCATATCTCCTAACCTACTTCACAATCACCAGTTATAACATGCATCTACTGAGCATTCAGAGATCTTCACTCAACCAACAGAGTAGCAAGTCCACCTTACGGACATGACCTACAACCATGACCAAGCATTAGAACCACAACCACAAAACCATGTTAGTGAACATTACTCAGAAGAATACATGTGCCAACCTTTTAAAAGTCAACACCTTGAGTATCTGCTGATCTTCCCTTGTTCAACATTTTGATACAGTGCACCATGCTTTTGCCTTGCCAATTTCATGGCCTATGAAGCTATTTAGGTTTCTCCCAATGTGTTATTTTACTTATGATAAACAAAGTGCTGATAATTCACTCAGTTTTATCCTCCCTAAGAAGCAGTTTATGTTTTCTTATAAGAACCCTACTGGAAGACTAGGCCTCCTGGAATGGGTACCATAAAATATACCTGTAATGGTTTATGAAAAAGTTGATTTCATTGGACCTGTTGTAGAAATTAAACTTCCTCTGAGTCAAGGAAGAAATGGCTAAGCTCCTACTTTTTTTTTTAGGCTTCATTCAAATTTTATTAGTTTTTCAACTAATGTCCTTTTCTGTTCCAGGATCCCAGCTAGGATCCCATATTGCATTTATTTAAAAAAAAATTTTATTGGTGTATACTGATTTATAATGTTGTGTTAGTTTCAGGTATACAGCAAAGTGAATTAGTTCTACATATATAGCTCTTTTATAGATTCTTTTCCCATGTAGGCCATTATAGAGTACTGAGTAGAGTCCCCTGTGCTATACAGTAGGTTCTATTTTTATACATAGTAGTGTATACATGTCAATCCCAATCTCCCAATTTATCCCTCCCCTCCTATGCCCCCAATAATCATGTTTGTTTTCTACATCTGTGATTCTATTTCTGTTTTGTAAATAAGTTCATTTGTACCATTTTTTTTAGATTCCACATATAAGTGATATTGTATATTTGTCTTTCTAGCTCCTACCTTTTTTGAACGTGTTGAGAGGCTACAGTGAGAAGACACGATGTAAAAGGAAGCATATGACTGAGTTATGCTATCATAGGAAGGTTCTGAACTGTCATAGTTATGATAATAATAGAGGGAAGCCAACAGATAATTAGATGAGTCTACTCTCAAACCGCAATTGGTATGGCAGGTGCAGGACTTGATTTCTAAAAATCTTTTCTATTTAATAATGAATATGTAGCAGATTTTCTGTGTTTAAGTCTGAGAGTGTAACGTCCCCTTTCTAGCTTCCTAAATAATGTGAAAACTAAATCCTTGTAAGTTTTTCATTTCTTGAACATGTCAAGTAGCTTATAACATTAGGATCTACTCTTACAGAATCGGCCTGAAAATATTTAGGTTTTTTCCCTGTGGAACTAGAGATATTTTTAGAGACCTTGAAAGCTATAGTTTGTATTTGATTATGTATTATATTTACAGAATTTTTAGGTTGTGTGTAATACAAGCTCATTGCAAACATCTACACTTTTTAAGCAATATCTACTCTTTTAAATGACTCCCTATCAGGTCCCAAGTTGCTTTTTTTTGATATGCAATTAATAATTTACACATAAACTACTAATTGAGATAAGTAATTACTTTCTATATCAGTTGGTAAAAATGACTAAGTAAACCTAAGGCATGGATTTTCACTTCACTTCTAAAACAGAAGAATTATATATTTTCAGGAACTTCCTGTTGATTACTGAGTTTCTACATTATATAAACAAATGCTGCTCATTTCAAAGTTCTCAGATATATTTCCTTATATGTATGGCTTCTAAATGTGTAAGTGATGGACCTATAAGAACAAATATTGAAAACGTTTAGAAGTCAGAAGGAAAATAGTAATTAGCCTTGACAATAGAATACCAAACCACACTCTTACGATGGAATGTAGTCATTTTATATTGCACATTTAGTAACACTACCTCCTACGTTTACTAGGGTCATTCCTCCCTAGCTGCTCTTTGCCAAACATGCTGGACACTTTGAATTTTCTCTCTTCCCTTCTTTTTCTCTCTGCTAGGATGAAAGCAAGCTTAAGGGCAGAAGCCCTTGAGGGCTTTATTTTCTACTGTGTAAGTTGTATGTTCGCCTGGGTAGCTATAAAACAGTCTTACAGAAAACCCATAACCTTCTGGCTTTGGAATTTATTATAGGGATTTTAAAGACGATTTACTCTCTTAATTATATTTTAAATAAGCTACTGTGAAAATGAACTGACATTTCTCCATGCATGATACTTGGAGGCATGTCCTAGGAATGTATGCTATAAACAACAATAGGAACTAGCCTAGAAACAAAGGTGTTCTAAAAGGAAAGGTGCTAACTTGGGGGGCATGTTTATATAAGACCCAGTTTTGTGCTGGTTTTGATACTTTTTATGTATGAATTATGGACCGTAGTGGATTCCCTGACACATTTTTCAGGATATTCTGTTTTAACACTAGCAAAGTGATTAATCCAACTATGAACTTTCTTTAATAAGGTCTTGTCATATGAAGGTTTAATTTTAAGCAGCATTTGTACTCTGTCACAGAGTTATACAGAATGACAAGTATAAATATTGACTGCTTGGGCAGAACCAACTTTGCAAGAATAAAACAGAGCTAAGTTATGTCCTTCCTTCACATCACCTCCCACCCAATCCCTTCAGCTGTTATAAAAGCAGAAATCCTTGACCCTGTCTAACACCTCAATATGTGAAGCTGGCTTCTGCTGCCATCACAGCTGGCTTAAGAACCCCTTGGAAAGTCATTAGCTACAGAAAGAGATGAACTAGTTTATCTAATGAGGTTACAATATGAGTCGGAACTCTTCATCCTCCTTCAAGTCAGCCATCCAATAACCACCGCTCTTGTTCTCACCTCTATACCTTCTTTATAATCATCATGTTCTGTATCTGGAATGCTCTACCATTTCCTTTTTTTTTTTTTTTCTTATTTTGCGGTACGCGGGCCTCTCACTGTTGTAGCCTCTCCCATTGCGGAGCACAGGCTCCGGACGCGCAGGCTCAGCGGCCATGGCTCACGGGCCCAGACGCTCCGCGGCATGTGGGATCTTCCCGGACCGGGGCACGAACCCGCGTCCCCTGCATCGGCAGGAGGACTCTCAACTACCGCGCCACCAGGGAAGCCCTACCATTTCCTTTTGATCAAAATATTACACTGCATGAAGAGCTAATCCACTACTCTTCTCAGAAGAAAAATGTTGTTCTTATAAGACATACTGTTTTCCTATGTGTTAATATCTCTCTCGCTAATTCATGGATTTCTTAAATGAAATTTTATATATATATATATGTGAAAACACTAACATAGTGCTTGGTATATAATATGGCTCTCAAAAATGTTAGTTTCTTTCTCTTGCTTTTATTTTGCCTACAAATTCTAGCACAAATTCTAGTTTTCACTGCATGGCAGAATAAATTGGCCTGCATGTCTCTGTAGCTTGCCACTATGCTACCATCTGCTTGGTGAGAAAGTGAAAGATACATGTATCGATAGAAAGAAACTACTTGGAATCAGGCATTTTGAAGGCAATGAGTTCACTGGTTCACAGTATCTAAGTGCAGGTTTGTGGACTACTGCTATTCCTTATGCAGTTTTCACTAGAAATGAGAAAAAGACAGTGCTAAAAATCAGTGCATTTTAAATAAAGACAAATGTATTTAATTTAAAAGATGTCATTAATCATGCAATTTTATGTTTTGCTCATATAGTTTTTAAACAGAATTGCTTTTAAGAAATAGTGGAGGGCTTCCCTGGTGGCGCAGTGGTTGCGAGTCCGCCTGGCAATGCAGGGGACACGAGTTCATGCCCTGGTCCAGGAGGATCCCACATGCCGCGGAGCGGCTGGGCCTGTGAGCCATGGGCGTTGAGCCTGCGCGTCCGGAGCCTGTGCTCCGCAACGGGAGAGGCCAAAACAGTGAGAGGCCCGCGTACCGCAAAGAAACAAAAAACAAAAACAAAAACAAAGAAATAGTGGAGATAAAGCTATACAGTCATTTTTTTTTGTCTTTTTGCTTTGTAGTCTATGTCATTATCTTTATGGTGCTGATATCATAATGCAATTAGTTGTTAAAGCTTCCTGAAGTCTTCCTTGTCTGTCAGCCTTTCATTTTTTTTTTTTTTTTTTTAAATTTTAAAGTTTCCTGAAATTCTAGAATCAGGAAAATATAATTTGCGGCTGACAGAAAAAAATGGTGGTCTTTTCTGACCAATATAACTAATTTTTCTGGTGTTTCTACTTAATCTTTGCAGTCATTTAAATTTAGATTTCAATTCTTAACACATAAATAACTCGTAACACATTTAACACATAATATGTGTTTAATAGTTCACCTTCTTACTAATGTCACAATTCATTTCAATTTAACAAATATTTACTAAGGGTTTACTATGTTCACACAACTCTTCTGTTAGGGAAATAAAACCAAAGAAAATAAAGATCTCTACCCCACTGCAGCTTATATTCTGCAGAAGACAGACAATAAACTTAACAACTAAAAAAATTATATAGTGTGGAAGGTGAAAAGTGCTCTGACATAAACACACAATAGAGCAGGGTCAGCGTGTCAGGGTACTGAGAATTTAAAAGTTGTCACATTAAGTAGGCTGTCAGGATAGACTGCATCAAGAATGTAGGCTCTGAACAAGGATTTGTGGGAGATGAGTTAGCCAAACTGATATCCAGGTGAAGACAATACTAAGGTAGTGAGAATACCAAGAACGAAGGCCCAAAGGTGGGAGCATTTCTGGCGTGTTTTAGGAACAGCAAAGAGACTGATATGGCTGGGGTAAGTGAGTGAGGGGGGTTATGGTAGGAGACGAGACCAGAAAGGTTAAGGAGGTGGGGTAGGAAGCAGAGCACAGAAAGCCTGGTGTACTTTTACTCACGCTCTGAGTGAGACAGGGTGTTATAACAGCTTTCCAGGCAGAGGAATAAAATCGTATATGCTTTAAGAAGACTCTAGTTGCTGTGTTGAGAACTGACAATAAGGGGCCCAAGGTAGAACAAGAGACCTGTTAGGAAGTTTTGCAGTCATCCAGGTAAGAAATACTGGTGGCCTGAAAGAGCCTAATAGCCATGGAAGTGAACAAAGTGGTCAGATTCTACATAGATATTTTGTAAATATATAAATATGTTGAGGATAAAGTCAACAGGATTTCCTGAGAGACTGCCTATATTAACAATCAACTATTATAATAATCTTTATTTAGTAACCAATAACTGATCATTTTAAATTCACATAGAAAATAATATCTATAAGGCAATGAAATCATTCATTTTATAAATTTTTTCAATTTATGTGGTAAGCTGAAAAATAAATTTTCCATGCTGAGGATCCCTCTTACTGGTACATATTTACTAGATATTTGAATGATGGACTGTGTGTTAAATTGGGAAATATGTTACAATAAGTATGTTAGATAATTAAAGATGTGACCTAGTGGTAAAATCCGTGGCATGTCTTGTGTGCTAGTATTAATGGGTTACTCATTTAAGGAAGAGAAATCACTGATTCATTTCATTGATTAAGTAACCTCCTTGTGAAACTGTAGAAATTTTATCTGATATTATATTTTCATGCCTGGTTTTATTTTACTCAGAATTGCTTTAATAAATGTTGTATTTTAATACTAAGAAGATTCAGCATGTTGGAATATTCTGCAGCATTTTGATACATAAGGAAAATTCGAATAAAGATTCGGTATATTAGTTCTTTCATTTCAAAAGAGAATTCTTTAAAATTAACATTATATTGCCATGATAGGTAAAGTGATTAGAGACTGAATATTCTTCGCCATTTTAAAAGTATACAATCATTAGCACAAAATGATTTGTAGCGCAATTTTACTTCACTTGGGAGAAAAAGAATTCCCTTTCATATTTAGTAAATATATTTATGAATGTAGCTAGAAAAACCAGGTTCTGTAGAAGTATAATGCTTACTTTTCTCTTCTGTGGTTTTAAAAAGATGCTATTAGACACAGGTCAGATGTGCAATTACAACTGAGGGAAGTACATACATTTTACAATAAAAAATGTGTTGCATTTTTTATAATAAATGAAATTTCAAAAGCACTAGTCAGAAAATATAATTTGGAAAATTATATTTAAAGCTTACACAGCTTTACTAGTATTTAATGCTTTAGAGACAAGATGGCCCAACACAATTAGCCAACTTCTGAGGCAGCATTAAAATTCTGAAATATGGGAATGTAGGGAGCTTACCAAGTCAGAAGTTTTCCAGAATAATTTGATTAGTTAAAATATAATTTCACTCATAATATATCTCGTGTTTACAAAAGAATTTGTATATTTTTATGTATTTTGTTCTCATCTAATAACTGATAAATAAAATAGCAGTAACTTTTACTTACTTACCGTAAGTGCTATGAGGAAGGCTTACAAAAACACAACCCACACCCTGAAGAAGATATATGAATTTCTATTCTTATGTATCTTTTAAATCAGTATATCTCAAACTGCTATATAAACATCTGGCATATGTATTTAAATTAAGGATCACCTGCATACATATAAACATGCACATATCTGGGCTCCAACCCAGTAACCTACAGAATCAGGACTTCCTGAGTTTAGGTTCCAGTGTCTGCATTTGTAACAAGTACCTGACATGAAGTTTGGGAACATAAAATTTTGAGAATCAACGAATGGGCAACATCAATATACTAATTGTTGATTACATACATATATATATATATATATATATATCTCATAGTGGCATAGATATATATATATGATATGATCTATAAAAAGTCATAGAAAAAGGGAGGATTGAGAAGTTCTTTAAGGATGGGTAGAATTTGAATGTGTAGAGGTGGAAGGTAGGTGTTTCTGGTGACATGGCTAGATTATTAGGGAATAGTTAGAAAACAGTTACTAGATGACTTAGGCGGTAAAAGTGGCTGGGGCTAGACTGTGGATAACAGGCTGCCATACTTGCTGTGGTGTACCACCCAGACTCCCTAGCTCCTCCTCTTTAGTACTAACTGTGTTGATACTGGCTGAGTGGCCCTCTGAAAACTTTTCTAGGCTAATAAGAGCCACATGGCTCAAGTTCATACTCCCAAGTGGGTGCATATCCATGGCTACTTCACGGTAAAAGGGAGGACAGACAGCATAAAGGCCTGGCTCCTTGCCCCAATCAGGTCAACTCTGTAATACCCGCCCAGTGCCAAAGTGCTCTGTGGGATTGGCTGAGGCCACTATTGCAGTTGCATCTTAGCTCAGGGAGTCTCTCTGCTCAGTCCTGCTACTTTTGCACCCTAGAGGTGTTGATCTCAAGAGCAGTCCCCAAGAAACTTCCTGTGTGCACATCTCTGTCTCAGACTCTGTTTACTCCTAGAATTCAACCTGGCTCTCCTGCTGAGCTCACAAATTAATGCACTTCTTCTTTCCTTCCTATTTTTCTGTTTTGTTGACACAGTGCGGGTATTGTTTGTTTTAAAATTGAATTATTCCACAAGAACTGTAAAATCTTGAGATTTCACTGACAAAATCTAAGTTTCTGGCTTGCCTTCTGGAATTGCCAGACCTGGCCTCCCTGGGAATGCCTGCATCTTCAGTGAGAGGTGGGAGGCACTGCCACCTGAGAGGAGTCATCCCCTCTCCAGGTCACCAAGGTCCACGTGGCTCTATGGGGACCTCAACATTATTGCCTCAACATTGATAGGTTAATTGCTTAGGAATTTGTTTAAAGGAATTGGCCAGTTACTCAGGTGAATATCTAAACTATGTCCTTTAAGACTTAATTTTGGATCTTAAAAGGACTAGAAAATTAGGACAGGGCATTAAGGCATAGTGATAAAGAGCATGAACTGGGGTTTGATTCCTGCCTCTGTACAACTTCAAACTTTATCAAACTTTATCAAACTTTTATCAAACTTTCTACACCTGTATTTTGTCATCTGTAAAATGGAGAAATTAACATTGCCTTATAGGATACTATGAGGATTCACTGAAATGATGTGTGTACAGAACCTAACACAGGTACTCAGTATAAAGTAAATTAAGCAATCAGGTTTTTATACCACACAGATGCACACACTCACACATTTTATTTATATATATAATAGATACATACATATATACACACACATATATATACATGCATAATTTATACTCTAAGTTATATATTATATACATATATATAATTTATACTATAGGAAAGTGATTTAAACAAGTAAAGTTTAAGACGAATATTGGAAGAGAGGAAATATAGTATTCATTACCATTCTTTTTAAAATTTAGGAAGATATACTGCAGTAAATAACTACATGGAAATAAAAAGCAAATATCTTTTATTGTCTACGCATAGCAATTCTTTTTTTTTTTTTTGGTCTTGTTTTATAAAATATGAAGCTCCCTGGAGAGGCCAAAGGATTTTTTATTTCACAGAGGTGTGCTTTCTGATAAATATACTAGAGTTTTGCAGATACACATGATTCCTTAAACAATTTCTAAATCTGAACTAACTAATTCATGGTAGGAAACATGCTTTTCCCTGCCCAAGGGTTTGGTAAGGAGATATTTTAAAGTAGTATAGTTAGCTCTTGATATATCAGTGGCAGAATCAGGGAGGCATATTAGTGACTATCTTATTCTGATTTTTTTTTTTTTTTTTTGGTGATACGCGGGCCTCTCACTGCTGTGGCCCCTCCCATTGCGGAGCACAGGCTCCGGACGCGCAGGCCCAGCGGCCACGGCTCACGGGCCCAGCCGCTCCGCGGCACGCGGGATCCTCCCAGACCGGGGCACGAACCCGCGTCCCCTGCATCGGCAGGCGGACTCTCAACCACTGCGCCACCAGGGAAGCCCCCTTATTCTGATTTTATATTTATAAAACAGGGATCCTAAATTCATGAGTTCATTAAATCAAATTAGGATCAAAAATTCTCTTTGGAGTCAGTGGTTCATTTAAATCTCTATGGTAAACCTTCCAAAAGTCACCTGAAGATACTTGTACTCACTGTGGTAAGCGGTTCCGAGTATTCAGGGGACATTCCATCCCCCACTCTGTGTGTGTGCACGCTTGTGTGTGTGTTAACGGTTCTATGAATAAATATATTAATTGATGCTATGGAGGTCTCATATAAAACATCGATCAAATTGGTCATTTTCAGTGAACTTAAAGTTTGGATTTCTATTTTACTAATACAGTATCAAAAGGGGAACCAAACAAAAAACACGATGTAAAATTTTTTATTAACTACAATTATGACTTTTGTTTATTGCTCTCAATTCAAACAATTTCAAGTGTGCAATATAGGACTTCTTGATGTACATGTACATTTTGACAAAATAATTTATTTCTAATAATTCACCTTTTGGGGACAGAAATGAATAAGTTGACTATATTAAGCGACCAAATATACATGTTATAAAACTTAGGAGTAAACAGACTATTATTCCTTACTAAGCTGGCCTTTTATCCACTTCAGTGTGGGCTCAAATACTGGCATCCCACAGGGTAAAATGTTTTCAAATATATTTGGGGCTCCTGTCATTCTTCCCCAAATGCTTTCCATCTTTCTTGCACTATTCTACTCACTATCCTCTGCCACTTCTTACAGTTTAGCTCACGAAACCAAAATGATGACTTTAAGTATATAGAATATAAAGTTCTGAGAAATATGTGTGATTTTGTATGCTTACAGATACATACTATTCATTTGGTACCAAATTTCAACACATGAAGTAGCATGTGTTTCCTGGCCTACTGCAATCATGATTTTGGAAAGGCAGCTGTTTGACAATTTTATTTCTATTTTCTCAGGTTTTATTTTTGAAGTGGAAAATTCCATCTGGATTACAGTATCCTCCTACAAGGTTAGAAAATCAAAACTGAGGGAATGCTACCCCTAACTGATCACACTGGCTTTCATACAGTGCTGCTCCTTAGCATCTTTCGGTTTGATATCATTTTTGGATGTAGATAAATGCCAGATACCCTGACAAATATACACTCTACCAGCTGGATCTCCATCTGCTTGACTAAACATTTTCACACCAAATCTGTATAAAAAGCTATGTTTTCAAAGAGAGTTATCTATCACTGAAATATTAACATCTTAACTCCAGGAGTCCTTCCACTTATACGTTTCACATGCACTTAATCACAAATACAAAACTACCTCCAAGGATTACCAGTGGTCTGCTCTTCGTTGCCAAAAGTTATCTTAAACCATCCATGAAGGGGGAGATGGACTTTCTGAGCCCAGGAAATATTTTTGAGATTTTTCACAGGAGTATTGCTACTGTCTTTTGATCTGTTTGCTTAGAAAAAAAGCCACAACATTAATGTTAATGGATGGTATCAATATGATTGTTTCCAAATCTGCATTAAGTTTGTCCGGGGATAACTTTCTTTACCTACATATGAATTTATTAACTAACAAGAAATATTCTTATGATTGAATCCTTAATAATATTTATGAGAATGTTTTTTCTTGGGCCTCAGTTATGTAGAGTGGTCAATTAAATCTCAAGTAACTTTTTTAAAGTTTCTACCTGAAAATGAGATTAACTTCAGGTGGTGTTAGAGACTATTCCATAAACCTCAGTGGCTAGAAGGTTTTTCAGTTTGGGGAAGAAATATCTATAAACCATTATTAGATTTGGGGAGACCCAAGAGCAAATGAAAGGTATGAAGTACAGAAATATAACAGGATTGTCACTGAGGCAAAAATGGGATCAGAAAAATTCATACAACATACTAGTGAATAAAAGGAAAAGTCTGGAAACAGAAAACTGCATATTCTCCGAACCGTGTACATTACTTCTAGATAACATTGATGGCCGTGCTTTAGAAATATGTCTGCAAGTATGATGTGGCCAATAGGAGGGCCCACTCTTTGACTCTGAGAAACATGGTCAAGAAAAGAAAGAACCGAACCATGTTAACTACACTTATTGTGGTAATCATTTCTCAGTATACGTAAGTCAAATCATTATGCTGTACGCCTTAAACTTATGTAAACTCACTATCTTATTTTCTACTTAATTAATGATAATCCTGAAAAAAGCATTCTTTCCCATAAATACACCTTTTCTAGGACTGGGGTTTATGTAGGCTAAAAAAATGGGAATGGGTGGGGAAACAGTGAGATGGAAAGGGAGGCAGCACATAAAGAGGGAGATTTTCCTCAGTTAAGTATCTTTATGAGAAAAACACCTATTAGCCTCCATCTCTGCACCTCCCCAAGTGACAAGAAAGTGCAGGAAAGAAAAAAAAGACCCAAATCACAATGCATATAAATACCTATGGTGCAGACCAAAAGGTTTTTTAAGGAAAGGAAAAAAAAAATTAGAATTGCCAAGAGCAATATATAAACATTGGGAAATACTTGTATAAAATACAGTTCAAAGCAGAGGACCAATGGAATTTAGAAAAAATTAGTCCTGCCTGGTTTTTATTTAATAGAAATGTCAACATTATCTTACTTCTTCGATCTCCTTTTTTTTTTTTTTTTTTGTGGTACGCGGGCCTCTCACTGTTGTGGCCTCTCCTATTGCGGAGCACAGGCTCCGGACGCGCAGGCTCAGCGGCCATGGCTCACGGGCCCAGCCGCTCCGCCGCATGTGGGATCTCCCCCGACCGAGGCATGTACCCGTATCCCCTGCATCGGCAGGCGGACTCTCAACCACTGCGCCACCAGGGAAGCCCCGATCTCCTTTTAATCATCAAAACTCTAAGTGAAAAAACTCTTCACCGTATTCTTCTAAAAGAGATAGTATGCCCCTTCATCAAAGCAACTGCCAGGCCCATTCAGCTGCACGACAACATGGGCCAAACCAGTGATATATAACTGACTCACAAGATCCAAGCATCTGTTAGGATCTATTGTCTAAAATTTTCCATAATTTCAAGCTTGGGTAAGGTAAAAGTGAAGATACAACATCCTACTATATACTACTGCTTCCTACCCTTCACACCTATTCCTGCTCCTGCCAAATACATGCACTAGGGCACCCAGGAGAAAAATAAAAGATAAAATAAGTAAAATGAATTTTTAAAATATTCCAAGAAAATGAACTACCACCTTTTTAATATTGAAAATAGGTATACAGTGAACCAATTCTGCTTGCAGTAGAAAAATTGTTTTGAACATACTGGTGTACTTTTAATATTTTATATATACTCAGACACACTTTGAAGACTCTGAATATATTTAATTGGCTGAAAAAAGGACTTTGAATCATAGAAATACCAATGAAGAAAACTTGCTTAATTCAAGCATTTGCCAAGAAAAACGGTTATCATCAAACACATGAGATTAAATAATTATCTGTTTTCTTTGCTGGCTCAAGATAGATGTAATGCTGATGCCTACGCTTACTGAAAAAAATGACATAACATCCTGTCTTTGCCATCAGTGTGACCCATTAACTATTCAAGAACAATAATTCTAGACTTATAAACTGCCTGATGTCTTCACCAAACAGCCATACAGCAGATAATCCTATTAATAGGCTAGAGCTTATTAATGAAAATCTCATAAGAACACTCAAGAATAATGTTACACGGAAAGTAGAAGCAAAAAGGAAAAGAGATTGATACCTATCTCCCCCAATAGTCTAGGTTCCATGGGACACTATGCCCATTTTACCACAGAATTCCCAGCCCTCAGCAAACTACCTGACATACAGTAAGCTCTCACTAAATATTTGTTTCACAAACGAGTAAAAGCACAACCCAAATAAGAATACAACATTGACAAAACACTGAGTCATTTAAACATGTATAAGAAGTGATTTTAAATGAATTTAATATGAGTATTAAATGTTTAATGAATAGTACAACTAGAACTTCCTTAGAAGAAAGGCTGACTAGCATGTGATCTAAATCCACCATATGTGATGATTTTCAGTAATTCACTGGAAATTATAAGCAGAAACAAGCAAAAAAAATAGCAATTTTTAAAACACAAATATTTTGTTCCTTGAATTTTTAAGGTGAGATTATACTGGCACTTCAATCTGAACCCTCTTTGTGTTTTTAGCTATACTCACTCCATGTATGATCACATTTAGTTTCATTACTTTCAATTCCATATTTTGCTGATAATTCCAGATTTATATCACTAACACAGACCTCACACATGAATTCTAGATTTGTATATCCAACTATAGGCATCTTAAACTTAGAATATCCAAAACTGAGCTCCTAATTTTCTCCTTCATACCTGTCCCTCTCATAATCTCCTGCATCTGAGTTACTAGCAATTTCATCTTTCCAGTTGCTCAGGTTAAAATGCTTGGAATTACCCTTGATCTTGCTCTTTCTCTCATAGCCCTCATTCCAACAGTCAGCTCATCTTGTGGACTCCATATTCAAAATGTATCCAGACTCTGACCACCACTCCTTACCATTCCATTGCCAGTAATCGAACACCGTCCAACTTCATCTCCCTTCTAGATTATTGCAATAACCTCCGCAACTAGCTTCCCACTTCCACCCTTGAGCCCTTCTTGTCCATTTTTAACACAGCAGCCAAATAATGTTGTTAAAATGGAAGTAGACTGATGTCACTCCTCTCCTGGAACTTTCCATCTCCATCTAAAGCCAGTGGTTACAATGACCTACAAGGACCAACACAATATCCTCCAATCCCATTAAATCTCTGGCATCCACTCTACTCTCTTCTATCTCCCCACACCAGCTACCCCCTCCTCCCAGCCCAACATGCCCACCATGCTCCTTCCTCAGGACCTCGCGCACAGTGTTCTCTCTGCCTGGAACACTCTTCCTACCCTTGGTTTTGCTTTCATATCTTACTCAGGCTTTTATTCAAATGTCCTCTTCTCAAGAAACATTTTCTGACAACGTTTTAAAAACTGCGACCCCTCTGACACTCTGTTCATGCCTTTCCTACACTATTTGGACAACATCATCTAGTTTTTAAATACGTCACACATTTAATAGACTTTTGTCTGTTCCACCCTGCATCTCACTCCTACTAGCAGCTTCTTAAGAGCGGATTTTTTTTGTCTAGTTCTTTCTCCCAGCACCTAGAAATATGTATAAAATGTATGATATACTGAATGAAGATTTTTGCATAATAAAAGAATGAATAAAAGGGGTTTTTTTTGGCCATGCCACACGGCTTGTGGGATCTTAGTTGCTCGACCAGGGATCGAACCCGGGCACTGGCAGTGAAAGCACAGAGTCCTAAATACTGGAGCGCCAGGGAATTCCATGAATGAAAGTTTTAAGGGAAAGCATGTCACCAGTGAATTATCAACAATCAGCCAGCTGGGAAGAGGTCTGGTGTGATGGAATCCTCACCTTCTTAGAAGTGTACCATACAACACACTTTATTGATTTTTTTCCTAACTCAAAATAGAGGTAAGCTTGTCTTACCCAACTTTATTATTTTTGGATACCAAGATTTCTCCTCGGACATTGGTTCCTGAGTTATAGCAACTGAAAAGGATTATAGGGTCACTATTCACTCTGGGTAATAATACATTCTCATTAGAGAATGCCCATGAAAGCTCTACGTAATCAATGTGTCCCTCAAAGCACAAAACTGAAATAATAGGAGGAAGATTCACTGGGGGATATATGGGGGAAAGATAGCATGGTCTCCTTAAGCAAACTACATACACACCATGAACAAAATAATACTCTGATTTAACAATAAAGTAAATAAAATAAGCAAAGTTCTAAGTTCTTAAAGATAACAAAATTAAGAAAGGAAAAGAAGAAAGGAAATATCTTGTAGACAAAGAACACCAAAACTACATTATAAAATCCATTTTTGAAACCACCTTTCATGATCAAAATCAGCTTGTAATGATGACACCATAACGGTGAAAGTCTCATCATTTAAATACATGCAGATAACGAACTCCTCATGAAACTGAGATTAATGAAGTTATTTAGTTTTTTAAATTACCATTAACTTTCAAATTTTGTCTCCTTTAGAAATTTCATATTTTAGTGTCAGACTGAACAAATAACATCTTTCTCCAAGTTCTAAAGGAGACATTGGCCATTAAACAATTACTATTTACCTTCTAAGCAGAAATAACTGAATTTTTTATTTTTTTTCTTGTGGTATGTGGGCCTGTCACTGTTGTGGCCTCTCCCGTTGTGGAGCACAGGCTCTGGTGAAATTTTTAATAGCCAATTATCAGCAGTTTTTATTTCAGACAAAAAGTTTGAAAGGTTTTATCAATTAACGTCCAAGCCAGACCATAAGCAATATTAACACAAATATGAAATTAAATTGTCATTTTTAGACAAACTAACACAGCAACAGCATTTGGTCCAAGAGCTCTTCCAAGAATTTTACTCCACACCTGATAAAGAATGTGAGTGCTATACAATGAACTATGAATCCTGATATACTTGATTTTTCAAGTACTTTTCCAATATAGTTGTTCTCTGTAGAATTTGAAAATAAGGGGACATTTCCCAAAGTATACATTCCATACCTTAGAAAGCATGACTGAGGTTAAATAAATTTAGGTCTTGGATTTTCTCAAATAATTTTTGTCATTTCCTCAAGAACTTTTGATAATGTTATGTATAAAATAATCTTGCTTTATATATTGTTTACTTCATACAATAGTAATGTGGCAGAACTAGAAAGTAAAATCATGTCTCTCTTGCTTGAGGGCTCCATCTTTTTTCTACTATGCTCAACAGCTGAAGTGAAATCAAAAACAAAGACCTAGTCTTGGAATAGAAGATACTGAGCAATGATATTGTTGAATTAAATCATTAGCAATGTAAACTCTCACCCAAAGTATAACCAGATCCATCATTTTACACTGGTCAAAATAAAAAGAACATTTTTGGTGGAGTGGAGAAAAATGTCACAATCGGTGGGATAAGTGGAGGAGATGGCTAAGAGAAGCTTGGAATAGTCCTTGTATACAATGGTAAACACAGTAATTAAATTTTTCCAAATAATGCATAAAGTGGTAATCATGGATAAACTGTTTATCCAAGGAAATCAACAGCATTTTCTTCAAAGCCCCCCCCCCAAAAATATAGTTCACTCTCTTCCTTGTTAGCTCAGGCATTAGGTGTCAAGCATGTATTGACTTATCCTGGAACTGATCTTAGGACTGTTCTTTATGGAGAACACACACACTTAACTACAATATTGAGGATTTCTTATTTATTTATTTATTTATTTATTTATTTATTTATTTTGCGGTATGCGGGCCTCTCACTGTTGTGGCCTCTCCCGTTGCGGAGCACAGGCTCCGGACGCACAGGCCCAGCGGCCATGGCTCACGGGCCTAGTTGCTCCGCGGCACGTGGGATCCTCCCGGACCAGGGCACGAACCCGTGTCTCCTGCATCGGCAGGCGGACTCTCAACCACTGCGCCACCTGGGAAGCCCGAGGATTTCTTAAATGGCTTTACAGTAGAAGATTTGTCTGATCATATTCACATTTAAGGGTGATCAAACATTTCAATAAACCGTGGCTATTTGAAGAAAAGTTTGCAATATTGAAATATAAACTAGCAGCATGGTAATGTGGTAAAACTATAAGATTTTAGGTATAACTTTTGGCAAAGAATGTATAAGTCAGAATACTATAAATAAGGAATATCACTGTACTTTAGGAGAAGCAGTAAACAGAGATGGCCTAAAAACAGAGTTTTTCCTCCAGTTTCATTTCTCATATAGTCACACCACTATAATAAAACCATGTTTTCTAAGGTTTCCATTGATATCCTTCTAGCTAAATCCAAATGTCTTTCGCAGTTTTCTCCACCCATAAACCCTTTCCAAATTCTGCAACTCTTGAATACATGCATTCCTGAAATATGAATTACATCTTTATCCAAAAAAATATATATAAAGGGCATGCTCTGGAGCTCCCTCAAATCCAACAGACATAGGTCTCTTTTTTTTCTTTTAGAACTTACTTCAAAAAAGAGATTCTTTCTAGAATGCACACTAGATTTGTTTATGTACGCACATAAACTTTTTCAAAGAAACAATCACGAAGAGTTAAAGAAATAATTTATATAACTAAGGACAAATACTTTTTTTCATTTGAAATATACAAACAATTGAGGCAACAGTGCTTTTTCACCCAATAAATTTCTCAATGTTATTTGTGTATACGTGACAAATATCAACAACTCTTTATACATTGTTTAGTTTATCAATTATTTCTTCAGTGGTACGTATTTTTCACTTTTCAGCTGCTAGTGTAAACCACTATGTCTTTCTGTCTGTCCCAAAGTATCCACAAGCCACTACTGAATGAAAAGGAGTCCATTATATCAACTCTGCCTTAAGGGGAACACAGGCAACTCTAAGTCACATTTACTCACATAGTTCAATTCAATAGAAATAATGTATTAAAATCTAATTAATTAGCAGTATCTATTTTAATAAATAAATAAAATAGAAAAATATATTTTATTAGTAAAATAGTAAGGGAAATTAAGAGGTACAAACTTCCAGTTACAAAATAAATGAGTCACAGGAATGAAATGTACGGTGTGGGGAAAACAGTTAATAATAATGTGGTATCTTTGTATGGTGATGAAGGTTGTCCAATGGTACAAAGTTCTGGTTACAAGGTAAATAAGTACTAGGGATGTAATGTACAACATGATAAATATAATTAACACGGCTGTATGTTATATATGACAGTTGTAAAGAGAGGAAATCTTAAGAGCTCTTCAGAGGGAAAAACTGTGTTTCTTTTTCTTTTGAATATATATGAGGTGATGAATGTTCACTAAACTGACTGACTGTGGCAATCATTTCCTGATGTTTATAAGTCAAATCATTAAGCTGCTGTACACCTTAAACGTATACACTGCTGTATGTCAATTATATCTCAATAAAACTGGAAGAAAGTAAATCTACTTTCTCAAGAAGTATGTATTTTGCACTTACTATGCACCTTACATTTTTAGGTGTGTGACCACAGAAAACATGTTGAATAAGACCACCTGTTTAAGAATATTCTCACAGAACTGTATTCACGGAATGTTTACAGTGAAGCTCCATGGACCTGCGGGGAGCTGGGGAGTGGAACTGAATCAAGCAAAAAATAAAAATAAGCGAATAAGAAGTCTTTTTGGAAGATTAATAAATGAATAACAATGTTCATAAAATATATACAACAACAGATATTTTAACTCTTCTTACCTTCATTGGCAAGTTTCACTTCTGCTAACTGGTTCTGACTATGAAGAGAACATACTATAAACAACGAACAGTTATTTATAAAGTGTGAGCTTTGTATATTTGTAATCTTTAATCTGATATGAACTTTTATAAACATTGCAAATTCCATTTCTTTCTTTGCTAAGTGGCTTATATTTTTATTATATGCGGTGTTTACACAGGAACTCAATTATAACTTTTTTTTTTTTTTGGTGGTACGCTGGGCTCTCACTGTTGTGGCCTCTCCCGTTGCGGAGCACAGGCTCCGTACGCACAGGCTCAGCGGCCATGGCTCACGGGCCCAGCCGCTCCGTGGCATGTGGGATCTTCCCAGACCGGGGCACGAACCCGTGTCCCCTGCATCGGCAGGCGGACTCCCAACCACTGCGCCACCAGGGAAGCCCATCAACTATAACTTCAATGAAGTTAAATTTTTGTGCTACATTGTAATATTCTTGTTCATCGCAAAAGTAAGCAAGTTCATATAAACATTAATATTGGTTATGTGCACATCCTATTAATACACCTGAAGGCAAAAGCCACAGATGTTTTAGAAAAATGCCTTAAATTTTCAATACATTTAAGTAGAAAATAGTATTCAGGATGTTTTTGAATTTCAAATTTTCAAAGAAACTGATGTGATGAACCATGTAATCTGGCAAAGATTTAAAGCAATCAAATTGTGTAAAGTTTTAATTTAAACATGAAAAACGCTGGTTCAAAATTATCAAAATAATAGAAACTAATTTTATATTTCTACTTACATTGATTTGGTATTTCTAGAGATAATTCTCTAACCTGCATATACAACACCTACAATTTGAAATACTTTCCATTACTAGAGAGCAAATTTAACATATAATGTTGGAAAAATGTCCAAAGAAGTATGTTAAATGTTACCATGGCTGCTACACTGGGTAGAAATCTACATCCTTGTGGGTGTTCCATGCATTATAACTAGGGTATTCTGAATCAAATCCACAAATATTAAGGTTAAAAGTGTGATGCAAATCCATTTTATCCCCTGAATTCCATGAATACAATTGCATGTTATACTTTTACACTTAATCCAAAAGTGGTATAGATTTGTGATGTGTAGACTGTATTTAGAAATTTTCCAGTTTGCGTATGCATCACATGTTTATTAGGATGGACTTTTTCTCCAGAAATAAGACAACACAACTACAAAAATCAAGAACAGGAAGAAGTAATATAACCTAGGAGATAAGCGGATGGGCCACAGTCTGACCTCACCGGTCAGCTCACCCAGACACTTATCACCTGGGGCAATTTGCTTAACTTTCCCCAGCATTCTGAATAATAACATATTCCTCACAAAACTAGGGAGTTAATAAAATGTTAGTAGGCAGGACTGAATCACTAACTACCTCTCCTGTAACTCTGGTCTTACTTTTTTCTGTTTCTTAAAATATAAGGGGGTACTCAGTAATATTAGAAAAATTCTCTCTACTTCTGTTTTTAGTATTAGAATGAAATGAGACTTTTCATCCAATGTAAAGCGTAATCATCTACATGTGTGATATATTATCTGTCTAGGATTGTAATATAAGCTTTTTGGCCTGACCAAACCTGGGACATGAATTCTATTTAAAATTTTACGATTTCATTCGTATTTACATTATAATTCCAAAGGATTAGTTAAAGCTCTGGGTGTCATTAGGGACATAAGGAATTACTTAAACAAAAAGCAGTGAAATAATTGTATTTAAAAAAGCACCTGTGCTTTGTGAAGGAGACCACCAGAAATATAGAGTACTAAGATAAAGAAAGGGGCAAAAGGCAAAAATCCTATTGGACCCATAAGTTAACCCATAATTTAGTGACATTATGATCATCAACCACAGTTTCTGTTTTTTAATTTTAAATCCCATGTTATCTATAGGAAGTAAAATGGAGACCTGGAAAATAGTTATAGTTTCTGAATTCTTATAACAATAATTTCTTACTGAAATATGAATCACTGTAAATTACATCATCTTCCTTTGCATTTGGTGAAAACGTAAACAGAGAGAAAGAAGTTATTTAGCTATTTAATAAAGAACTCCCTTATTCATCTCTTGATAGTCTATAGAGTTGGTAGGATAGAGATCCAAACATTTATACAGGATATGAGAGATGTATGATGCAGCTTTCTCTCTAGAAAAGAGGCACAGGTATTATCCTTGTTACACAATATAAATTGGATAAGGTCTAATTGTAATTTATACATTTTAAAAAGCACACTTAAAATAGTATCATAAAAGGGAAAAAACTTTAAAAGTTTATGTAGTGTACTGAGTACCAAAACTTTCAAGCCTTTCAACTACTATAAGGCTTTTTAACATGAGAGAAAAATAACATATAACCATTGTGTAACTTCATTTACAACATTGCTCTTGATTCATAAGATGGCTCAGAGGAATATTCCTTGCACTCTCTTCAATGAGTTTAGCATCAGTAAACCGTGCAAGTGCAAAACATACATAAAGTTTCAGATTCTACTCATACGCTGTTTATTACAAACTGTTTTGATACAGTGAGCCCACCACTTTGAAAGCCTAATGGGGAGTCAACTGTACAGGTGTACAAAGCCTTTTACACCTTCTAAGAACAGGAGAAGCAGTTTTCCCCATGACCAGCTCCAACAGCAGCTACCGCTCAAGCAGCCAAGAGTAATCTCTCTTGCTTTGTTTGCATGGTATCCTTCTTCCAATTTAGCAATTTTACCGTAAATTTGGATGGTGCTTAGAGTGATATAAATTGGATCTCCTTTATTAAACACTATAGAAAAGGAAGAAAAAAAAAACAAAAAACAAAGAAGCTTATATCAGCTAACTTGTTCCTTTTGTTCGGCATCCTTAGGGATGGGGGTTGGAAGTGGTTAAGAAAAAGGCATGAGTGAAGTTTAAAGGAGTAATTAAAAGGGACTGATGGTGTGGTTTTGCTGTATTTGGCTGAAGGCACATTAACTACAGTGAGAATCTTCACAGGAAAGTACCTTAAACAACAGAAGAGTGTACTGCTGCTTTGTTTTCAACTCCACAAAAACCTCACTTTTCTCCCATGGGAGACTGACCCAGAACACTAGAGAGAAAGATCCTCAAGGATAAGATTGCTCAATAATGTCAAAGACTACCTGTGACAAAGGCAAGGTTCCAGTGACCACACACCCTTTCTAAAAGGTCAGAATCACAAGATCTTGTAGTAAGTGACTGTATTTACACACTGGTTGAATAAGGCTGTAATAAAAGACTCTATTTTTATTCTTTGGAATACAGACTAGAAATGAGACCTACTTTTCTGTGGGTAGTTCTCTGACCAAGTCTACCCTTAGAAAAAGCTACTTTTACAAATATAAAATTGGTCTAGACATAGTGCTGCTTTTTACTGAAGAGAATTTTGAAGTACCCAAAGGAAAGAAAATCCTGTTTTCAAAAGGTCTCAAACACCTATTTTTAGAAACCACTCATGCAGATTTGTATAAATGCATTCAGTCAATAATTGAGAAATTTCTCTCATAGAAAGATGCCAGGAGAAGAAAATATTCCAATATTTTTCCATATCAAACAGGACAGTATCAGAGACAAATCTGTTGTTATTCTCACCACTGATCTCATACCTGTAGCTCTCAGGTCAGATGTACCTAAGAAAGAGAAGTAAATATCACAGGATGGAAAAAGCAGCAGCATACTGGAGGCAAAGAAATGAATTCTCAGGGAACAACCTGTCCTTTGTTTACCATTTATATGACTCTTGTGACACTGGAATAGTGGTTTCATATTGTAGCATGTTTTTTTTCTGTACCTAGCTGCTGCTCACCACCAAATCAAACAGGAAGGCAGGAAAGGCAGAAAGGAGAGAGAAAAGGGCGGGGGGAGGGAGGGAGGAAGGAAAGAAAAGAAAAGAAAAGAAAAGAAAAGAGAAAGAGATGACATGTCAAACAGTATAAAACTCCAGGACAGGAGGCCCAAGAATATTGTCATGTTGCCAAAAATCCCCATCAACAGCCCCTGGGGGTAGAAATGTAAAAGGCAGACAAGGATTTTCTGAGGTAAAGGTCAGTCTGGAACAGCTGTCATATATGATTCCATCCAAAACTAGAATGCATGTGCAAAGTCATGTTCTCCTCCCTCTTTCGTTTTTTACATCTTTTGGCTTCCTAATTCTTGCATTTTTGTCCCCCAGTCATTTGAAGTAATCTAAGCAGGGTGTGTGTGCAAGAATGTGTATTCAGTGGCTCATGTTTTAGCCAACAGAAAAAAACCACTGGAAAAGTAGAAACCAATCAAATATACCAAATAAGAGAACAGTTTCCAGGTACCTAGTAAGCTTGTACAGAGTTACAAAATGGATTACTCTGCTTGTGATCCTATACCATATCTGAACCACTGAAATTCAACTTTCTCTCTAAACTGTTATTTCAATAAATCATATTTCTCCTACTCCCAATTTGCCATAAATGGGCTTAAATTACAAATATAGTTGTTCCCAGGTATTTAAAATTTCTTCACAGCTTTCAGCTATATCTGTATATTAAATAATAATCAAAACAAAAATAGGTCATTTTAATTCTCTTATTATTTAATGGAGATGGATACTAGGATATCTTTTAAAAGCATAACTAAAGATTACTGACCTTTAGAATACTTCCAATTTGTTTCTATAAAATCATTTTCTTCTAGATTTATATTATCGTACCCTCAGAATACAATATAAATTGAGCCTAAAAGTGGAAGATCCCTATATTCTGATGGAGTAGTAAAGAAAATTGTATATAGCTATAATATCTCCATATATCTAGAAAATTAAACTTTATGTTAAATTAAATCCTAAAAAATGTTAAATTTTAAAATTGATACTGAGCATAATTTTCTAAAAGTAAAATAATATGAAAACTGGCAATAAAAATAGGCTTTTAATTTATTGTGAGATAGGTTCTTAAGAATTCGAAGTTCATTTTATGCAATCGATTATATCTAATATACCTGTTATTAATTCCTGGAATTCTCTGAATTATGATGGTTTTGCCCAGAAATAGGTTTTTAGAAATGCCTTTACTTTCGTAGGCCTGGTTATTGAGAATACTACATATTGGGAGAATGAGGTCAATATTAATTTTTGCTATAATCAGTATTATTTTGCTAATTTTTCCAAGACAGTGCTTTTGCTACAAATTTATAGCACAGCTGTTCAAATTTCCATTCTAGTATATCAACACCACCAAATGACAACTGCAAAGTGTTTTTATTTTATAAAACTTTTTCATGTATTGCTTTATGTAATACCTACTTAACAAGTAAGATATAGAGATTGCATTAATTGCCCAGGGTCAAAAAACAACTTATATAGCATGGATTCAAACACGCTGATTCCAAATCCAGCATTCTAAGTCAAACTTATCTAATGTGTCTTTTAAATCTATCTCTCCATGCACTATTATGTAGAAACTGATTTTATTTTGATATATTTATTGGCTCTGTAAACAGCCTAAGCAATAAATATTTTTGGCAAGTCAATACACTGAAAAAGATCAACATCAAAGAATATATGGAAGAAAAGCAAAATAACTCTGATAGAATGTTTCTAGTTAACACACCATTCCTAAATTCTAAACTAGATTCTACTGATTTACTATATGATGCTATATAAGCAGTCTTTCTCATTTAAGTCTCAATTCCTTTATCTGTGAACATTAATTATATTTGTTATATTCCAATTCAAAATGATGTGACAGGGAATAATAACAATTACTGATAAATATAAACCGTCATGAATCAGAAATGTCAAAAAGAAGCTAAATGTAGGGACAGATGTTGAAAAGTCATAAGCTCCTTGTTTGGCTATTAAAATTTAAGAGGAAATATAACTATTTAAGAGATACTATATATCTAATTATCAGGGGCATATATGTTAATAGTGTATTCATAAAGGAAATAATTCCTTTCAAAATGTCTAATATGAATTCATACATATTCATACAACATGGTATGTACATATCTGGATGTGCATGTGTGTATATATACAGATGTGTGTGCACACACACTTTACTGAGGAATTCACAATAGTGAACCATTCAGTAGCAAATATCTCTGGCCAAATTAAATTGTGAGTTAAGCTATTTTGTAGCTTGTAAGCAATAATTATGAACATATCTAGTCAAAATAGATTAAATTGAATTATTGCATCTCCATTCTAGAAATATTATGAATAGTAAAACATTTCTATATATTCTTGCAATTAAACCACTGTGAAAAAAATAGAAGACTCATTTCTAAATGACAAGGGAAACTAATACTTGGATAAAAAAATACTATGTAATTCTTAGAAACTTGTGTTAAATGCTTTTGGAATCCATAATTAATATGTATCCCATTAAAATGTGTTGAACTATTTGTCTAAAAAACAAAGGGTCAAAAATTAAAGTTACATGTTAAGAGATTTTTAAAAAACTAGTTAGATTTTTTTCTGTGTAGCATTTGGTTTGATAGCGGAATACTAATAAATTCAATCATAACCTATGGCCTTGTGGAGATACACAGCATGAATTTGTGAGAGGGGTCAGAGTAAGCGACGGAGATGTACATGATTAACCATACAAGGGTGATAGTAGAAGGTGGAAAAGTACTCATCCTTTTTTCTCAGTATCACCAGTCCATATTTTCCAAAATATCTTACTGTGTAAACATTATAGCCTATTTAGTCTACGAAAGATTGGACGGCCTTCTCTTCTGCTAACCAGTCAATCTAAGGCTTAAAAAATTGACAGATATTAAGATCACTTCACAGGCAACTGATCTATTTACACTATATTTTAATTTGATTTTCAAGAAGCTCCCAGTGTTTTTTTTGTTTGTTTTTAAACATCTTTATAGGAATATAATTGCTTTACAATTGTGTGTTAGTTTCTGCTTTATAACAAAGTGAATCAGTTATACATATACATATGTTCCCATATCTCTTCCCTCTTGCATCTCCCTGCCTCCCACCCTCCCTATCCCACCCCTCTAGTTGGTCACAAACCACTGAGCTGATCTTCCCGTGCTATGTGGCTGCTTCCCACTAGCTATCCACCCTACGTTTGGTAGCGTATATATGTCCATGCCACTCTCTCACTTTGTCACAGCTTACCCTTCCCCCTCCCCATATCCTCAAGTCCATTCTCTAGTAGGTCTGTGTCTTTATTTCCATCTTACCCCTAGGTTCTTCATAACCTTTTTTTTTTTTTCTTAGATTCCATATATATGTGTTAGCAAACGGTATTTGTTTTTCTCTTTCTGACTTACTTCACTTTGTAAAGTAAGACTTTACAAAGTAAGACAGACTCTAGGTCCATCCACTTCACTACAAATAACTCAATTTTGTTTCTTTTTATGGCTGAGTAATATTCCATTGTATATATGGGCCACATCTTCTTTATCTATTCATCTGTTGATGTACAGTTAAGTTGCTTCCATGTCCTGGCTATTGTAAATAGAGCTGCAATGAACATATTGGTACATGACTCTTTTTGAATTATGGTTTGCTCAGGGTATATGCCCAGTAGTGGGATGTCTTCAGAGTAGAGAAGTAAAAACTATATTCCCTATATGCATAATTTCCAAATTAGAAAATCACAAAGCACACTGAAATTTTTGCACTAGATTTAAAACAATACTATAACAGAAAGGCAAGTTATATATTTCAGAATTATGGTATGTATGTGTATAACCTAATTTGGTAAGATCATTGAACTTTGGTATTAATTGGTATCAGTAATTCCTTAATGAAAATCATCAAAAGATAGAGAAAACATAATAGGTGAGATATTTGTTAATTCAGAACAAAGAAAACTTTTGAAAAGTATATGACTAGATATAAAGCAGGATAATTGTGATTCTAATTTTTATCTAACCATCTTTTAACTCAAATATTCACCTAAATTCATATAAATCTTAAATCCTGAACTAAAGCAACATGCTGAAGTGTAAGTGGTGAACTGTGGCAAATTTATATCAGCAGATTGATACAGATGTTAGCTACAGTTAACAACTGAGCACAGCTCCCCACATACAAAATTACGTACAGATTGGCTATACCTAAAAGTGAAGGCTTTCATGATTACAGTAATCTATAGGCCTCATTAAAGATGGAAGTGTATTTTTGATGTCAAATATAATTTAATCACAATATCTAAGAAAAAAAAAAACTTTCTGAGTCACGGTTCCAGGATTTGGAAGGCCCCAGATCTCTTTCAGGGTCTGCCTGGTTAAAATGACCCAAGACCCATTCAAGCACACATAATTCAAGAGGCCTGCCTGCCAGCAATAAAGGCCGAAATTGGATACTTGGTGAGATTAATTACCTAGATAGGGCTTGATAATGCAAGTCAAATGGGAATGTAATTAAAGTGCACCTTCCATGAAAATTATTCATTGCTGATGGATCAGGTGACAGATAAATCAAAAGGCATTTTAAAAAAGACTACAGGTTAACTTGAAGCAGGTCTTTCCTCTTTATAAAACTCTGTAATTGCAGGTGTGGAATTCACTCTTGCTGGCCTATCCTCATCATGATACCATAAGACAAAAAGGTAGATTGTAATGCAACCTATTAGAAACAGAAGCCAATAGAAAAACTATTAGGATCATGGTTACAAACAAAAGGTCAGCTAGACTGGAACCAGTTGGCTGGCAGTTTTCAGAAGAGAATATCATCCTATGCTCATACTGTAATAGGGATGCGACCATAAAAGAACAAGTGATGAATTAATAAACTGGCTAGTCTCTAGGGTGCAATTCTATAGATGAAAGGCTTGCTGGGGTAATCAAACAGAGTTATAAATTAGATAAACTGAATGGCATAAGATGTATTTTACATCATCATTATTTAAAGTCTTCTTGAATGTGTTGTTAATTCTTTACTGTCAATACATTTATTTATAGTCTAAGAACAATTTAAAAACTGTTTTATAATAACATCAGGGTAATTTCAGTTACCTAGAGGGATATTACATCTAATTTCTAATTTGAGTTCTTTCAGGTATGTTTATTACACACCTAACAGAAGACAGATGAAGCAAAATGTCCTGTTAAATGATAGTTATTGGAAAATATGGTTTTACATGTTACTCATTTGTTTAACTAGTGAACACATCTTGCTTTTACTGACCTGTATAAAGAAAACGCATAATAGTTTTCTTGTCTACAAAAACAAACTTAATGCTGAACAAGGAAAACATGTCATCTAGTAGACTGCATATGAAATTCACAAAAACAACCAATCACTGTCTCAGAAAAAATAAAAACAGCATAAAAGTTGAAAGATTTTTGGTGTATGAAAATCTTTAAATAATAATGTAAATATTGATTTACTGTTAAAAACCCTCAAATGATTATGTAGCTTTCATAGGCAAACACACAATAAGATTTTAGATATGTAAATTTGATACACAGGGCCAGTTTTTGTTTGAAGTGCTATAGGTGAACATATAAAAATACATCTGTCAGAGAATTATCTGTTTATAGTTCTCCATTCCTAAAGGTTACTGATTAAAATTGAAAACAGGCATGGTAAACATCCAATGCATTTTATCAGGAGACACTGTTCTTTATGTTCCCTGCAGGTTCCAGTTAGTAACTTAATCCCAGCCAAACTATAAAGTAAACTGTTCATGATTTGTCAGATTAGCTGATGCTTGTTCAGAAAAATGGTCTGAAAAAAGAGTCACCAGGACACTATAATTAAGATCCATTCATCCATTTCATCCCTGGATTGAAGAAAATAATGAAACATCAAAGTAGTCAGACAGCAGTCTAAAGGAGGTCAGTTAGTATCTTTCCAAACATAACACCAGTATTTAATGCTGCAGGTGCACGAGAAGTGACTTACAAATCCTAATAATTCCCAAGGTTTGGTGAAATAGCATCATAGCTTTCTGTTTATGTAATTTTTAAAGATAAAGGAAATGTGACTCAAAATAAAAGGTGAAGGCTTAGTATTATCATACTGAAAAATAGCAAGAATAAAGTTTCCAAACTTTTAGGTAGTTCTCCTACATTTTTATAGATGAACACATGATATGGAAAATAATTTAAAATGTCTGAGGAAAGCAAAGCAACTATGGAGAAAAAGAACTAAGAAAACAAAAAGCATAACACAAACTGCAACTATATCTATACCTATACATACTTTATTTTATATGAAGAAAATATATATTAGTATAATAATTAAGAATTAAGCAACATTTTATATTAAGAATGATAAATGCATAGTTTATCTTAACAGAATTAATATCTTTTCTCCTATGACCTCTATTTCTGAGATTATCGAGTTCTCAACAATGAAATTTATGTGGGCTAAATCTGGGTTCTTAGTGATGTCAGGGATGTGTGAAAACAGGACGAGATGTCAAAACAAGGAGAAAACGAGGTTAAGATAATGTATTAGAAAAGAACAAAGACAGTCTTCTTTTCAAACAAAATTCAGACTCATAATCTATCTTAGAGTCTTTACCAGTCTGATAAATGTTGTATGAAATCAGCATAAAAAGTAATTACATTTCAATTTAGCCAACACTGAGCACTTACTCCCCATATGTCATAGTGTGAGGCTTTGTTTTGAACCATGACAAATATGATCATGACATTCTCTACCCCAAGTTGTCTATCAAAATTGTCTCATGGCTTGAAACTGTTAAATCCAATGGACTTTCTTCTGTCTCCATTCTATTGACCTCCTGTGACATTTGATTCTATGATCAACTGACTCAGGAAATTTTCCTTCTTTGGTTATTGTGACAGCCCTCCTATCCAAATCCTTTTTGATTTTTGTCATGTGCTTTGGATATTCTGCCAGTTCTCTCTCAAACTTTTAAATTCTAGCTCCACCTCCTCTTTCCCCCAAAAGGCTATTCATTAACTTGCCATCTATGATTATGATTCCCAAACCTATAACTTTTAAGTTTCACCAACATCCTAAAATCCATTCGTTTAGGAATGTATATATGCTCATAAAATGTATGAAGTTAAAACATACATATAGTTATAACTGTCCATATACATGTCTGTAGATACATCAGTTCACATGCAACAGCCTAATGTAACCGGAGCTAAGGGTGTTGTGTTTAAGAGTATTAGCAACATTTGAATAAACTATACAATAGGGATATGGCTTAACCCGTATTCTCGCATTTGTTATCATATAATACATGACTGCCATTATGAATGCTATGCTCAGTGTTCTGTATCTTTCTATATGCTGAGGTTATGATCAAATATTATTAAAATTTGGGACAATAATTATCTGATGTCAACATGCTGTGGATAATTAAGAACTGTGTGCGTTAAAGTTACGCTAATTGTTTTTCATGGATCATCTCTAGTCCTTGTGTCTTAAAACAAGGCAAGCAACCACAGGACTGCATGCACATCTCTGCCCCGTGCTTTGTCACAGAACATATATCATCCACTCTGCCTTCTCCCTGATTATTTTGTTAAGTTGCAGCAATTATCTCTCCCTTTGTGACTAACTCCTTTGTAAATGGAGTGCAGGAAATTTGGATACTTTTTCCTGGGTTTTTACCTCTTAATCCTTGTTTCTTGCTTACAATAGCATAAAGGGAACCAAAGTCATAAAACAGTTTGAATTGAAACAAGTAGCAATCAGGCTTTTGCAGTAGTAATTGACAGATGTGAAAAGCAAGATCTTGATAGTGTTCTCTCCTTTACCCTATAACTTAGACCGGTTGGTAAAAACTGTTAATGAGGGTTTCCCTGGTTGCGCAGTGGTTGAGAGTCCGCCTGCCTATGGGGTTCCTGCCCTGGCCCGGGAAGATCCCACATGCCGCGGAGCAGCTGGGCCCCTAAGCCATGGCCGCTGAGCCTGCGCGTCCGGAGCCTGTGCTCCGCAACGGGAGAGGCCACAGCAGTGAGAGGCCCGCGTACCGCAAAAAAAAAAAAAACCACACCAAAAAAAAAAAAAAAAAAAAAAACTGTTAATGATTCCCTTGGATCAATGTCTTTTCCTTGTAGCTCTAATTTAATGCATTGGTTGATTAGTACAGATGTTTTTGTGGATGGTTCTGCATCATTCCACCAGGCTGCTTGTCTGAATCAAATTTGCTTCAATTCATCACCAGCGAAGCAAGGAATAAAATAATCAACATTTACTCTCTCTTAACACTGGTACTGAAAACTGAACAACTAAATGCTTGTCAATTTAAAAGCTGTCTCCTACCTGTCTCAAAGCTATGTCCCTCAGCTCATACAGGGCTTAAAATGATGTGTATAGTTGGGTGTAGCACAGTGTAGGAGATGGGACTGTGTGGAACCTAAATATGTACTTCAAATCCGTTTTTTTTTTAAATTGAGGTATAATTGACATACAACATTATATTAGTTTCACTGAATGTTTATCATCAATATCATCATCATCACCACTACCAATTCACATTATATATACTCGTCTATACATGAATAATGTATGAAATTACCATCCACTGACTTTTCATTCTCTGAAATGCAGCTTATTGATTTCTTGCTCTTAAATGAAGTTTTTCTGAAACTGTGCCTGTCTTCATAATGCTATTCCTTTGGGACAATGGTTATGACAGTTTGCTCTGTAAGAACTAAGCAAACAACTCACAGATCAAAACCTTTTTGTATTGTGGAACACCACCAAGTAAATCAGGTAACCAGTTTTGGTCAACTAAGGATCAACCAAAAATCACTTCTTGATTCAATTCACATTGAAAATCTTTCACAAACGTGTTAGTTTGTATTCTTAGTAGAGTAATCTTACTATACTACATACATTTTGCTGTTTTATTATTTATGATTGTGTAAAACCTCCAGAAAAAGAGAATGGATTCAATATATATTGACCCAGGACTGTAACCTGAAAAAAATTTGCATATTTTACATCAGTCCCTACTGTTAACTTGTTTTTTGTATCTTTTTCTCCCTAAAAGTAAAGAACAGGTGGTCTGGTTAGTCACATTTCAGTTAAAACAGATTTTCTATATCTCACTTGAACAAACTTCTTGACTTTAAAAGTAAAGTAGCTATTTCTTTATAAATAATATTCTAGTGGCTATATTTTCAGTTATCTATAATCTCTACAAACTCACAGTAGCAAAATGAAGGATCTCCTATTAAGGACAATGCATATATAATAATAATTACTTTACGTAATTCCATCATTATGGACTATTCCAGAATAATGATCCTAATGGGCAGTCATATTTTTTTAAGAGTCTGTTTAGAGGAAGCTTAAATTTAACAAGTTACAAATTTAAATATCCAAAACAGAGAGTTATAAAATTCTTTTCCCTAGAAAATCCTGAAACTGCAGTCACTTCTTAATCATGTAGAAATTGCTAGTTTAAAATTGCCAAGAATATGACAAACTTGCTCAAGCTTGAATATGCAGGGACAAAACTCATAACTTATTTTGTATTGAATGTTCTGCTACCATCAGTGTAGCACCTTCTACAATTTATGAGATAATGAATTGGCTCTGGTTTAAAAAACAGAATGTTTTTAATGTCAAAAGCAAAATATTACTATTGGTCTTTCTGGCACTTACTAATGCATTGCACTAAATACATTTAGTACTTTTTGATGGGGCAAAATCACAGAAATGCATAAAATGCCTACAACTCCCACTCCTTGATCTATTCATTAAAACGTGTTCATGCCTTAGCTGTCCTCATGCATATGGAAAATAAATACTTTCCCTCAAAATAATAGGATGGAACTAAACTATCTCAGGGATGAGTATTTGTATTATTCTCCTCAGGCTTCTATAATAAGACACCATAGGTTTGGTATTTAAAAAAAAAAAAAAACAAATTAGTTTTCTCATAGTTCTGGAAGCTGGAAGTCCCAGATCAAGGTCCAGTAGGGTTCAGGTTCTGATGAGGCCTCTCTTTGTGGCTTGTAGATGGCCATCTTCTGGCTATGTACTCACTGACCTCTCCTCACTGCATGTGCATGGATAGACAGCCAGTTCTCTGGTGTCTTTTACTGTAAGGACACTAATCCTGTAGGATCAGGGCCCCAAATTTATGACCTCATTTAACCTTAACTACCTCCTTTTAGTCCCTATCTTCAAATATAGTCACACTGAGGTTAAAGCTTCAACATACAAATTTGGGGAAAGACACAGTTCAGTCCACAGCAGTATTATAACTGAGTTATTGCACAAATCAACTCTTTCTTCCCATTTAAATATCATTACCCACAAAACGGCAATTTTGAGATCAAAGAGTTTAAGAAAATATTAAGATATATTGAAATGAAAACACAAGAGACTCTTAAAACATACTAGATTTCTTTCAAACGTTAACAGAATCTTTCCATTCAACAGTATGCAGATCAACTTGTCACCCTGACAACATAAGCATAGATAGTTCACTACAAGTATTTATAAAATCAGAAAAGGGTGGATATTACAACGTACAAAGATACTGAGACTGGAGAACCGGAAGGAGGGATGAAGATGAAGGTGTGGGGTGAGAACACAGGTGCTTACAGGCATTTCCTTACATATATTTTAATCAAGAAAAATCATAGAACAGCTATGTGCTAGAGTCTTAAGCAGTTACAAAACTACACAAAGGAAAAAACTATTAAAATAAGCTATAAAAAGCTGGTGTCATGTGCTTAAAATAGTAGTCCAAAAAGAAAAAAATTAATTCGACCTTCTGCAGGTTTTCAAAATATGAAGAATTATAAAAGTTTTCAAAATTAAATGTGACTTTTATCTTAATATTTCATAATAAAATTATTTTAAGCTTTTGTTCTAAATCTCTACTTAAATACCAAGTTATGGATAAAAACTCAGTTTAAGATTTTAAGTATATCTATAGCTTTAAGAACAAATCACAGGGCTTCCCTGGTGGCGCAGTGGTTGAGAATCTGCCTGCCAATGCAGGGGACACGGGTTCGAGCCCTGGTCCAGGAAGATCCCACATGCTGCAGAGCAACTGGGCCTGTGAGCCACAACTACTGAGCCTGCGCGTCTGGAGCCTGCGCTCCGCAACAAGAGAGGCCGCAACAGTGAGAGGCCCGCGCACCGCGATGAAGAGTGGCCCCCACTTGCTGCAACTATAGAAAGCCCTCGCACAGAAATGAAAACCCAACGCAGCCAAATAAATAAATTAAATAAATTTATTTTAAAAAAAACAAAGAACAAATCACAAAATTTTTATACTTCAAATCATCTTATATATTCATTGCATAATTTAAATAAAATGCATTTGAATTTAACTAATCCTTTATGTATTAATCTTGATAATCTTAGAAAGTCTCTTTACATGACAATAAACAATGAATTTATGAATTTAATTCAACAAGTTTACTAAGCATGTACCCTGGGCCCAATATGTTACAGAGGCTAGAGAATAAGACCAAAGATGCCACTGTTCCTTTACACTGTGAATTCTAACAGGGAACACAAACATTTCACACATAATATGTGAAAAATATTATAAGAAAATGAATGAGATACTTACTGTAAGATCAGATCACAAAAAGACATAATTTTCTCCCAAATTTTCAGTGTGAATTTGGGATGTGAAGATACTGTGTAGACATATGGGTGTTTACATGTAAAGTGATCAGCACATACTAAATAGTCAACAAGTAGTCACCAATACTTGTTATCAGTACTTATACCACATGGTTGCATTTCCTATAATGAAAATTTTATTAAAATAGTATCCAAAATCACTGAAGAAAAACTTTAAATTGATCTACATGTATATTTTTAAATTAGTGGTGTCACAAAAATACTTTATAAAGAATTAAATTTCACTAACATAGTCTAAAGCTCCTACTTGCAAAGCAAAGCATATAAATTTCTAAAATGTCATGCCCTCTGGTATAAATTAGCATGACTGAATTCTGCTATGCCATTCAGATACATCAGATTTATAAAATAACTAGAAACAGAAATGCATTTTTGAATGGCTTACTGTTAAAGGAATCACATTCAGTTGATTTTTCTACCGCAGACTGCATAAGTGTGTGTATGTATGTATGCATGTTTTAATAACATTGACACTATTTCCACACATTTTTGGTCATTGTTGGGGTTTTTTTGCATTTATATCTTGTTTCACCTTATGGCAATAGCTGCTTTTAATATTACTCAGGAAATGCTCTCAAATAATAAAATATTATTTTCTTAACATTACGTTCCCTTAAAAAATTAAGAAATCTCAAAATATATAAACTTAAATGGAATTAATTGGTTTTCCTTAAAGGACACATAATTTGATGGCCTACTATTTAAAATCATTGAAAAGAGATGATCTGAGTTAACTTATGAGAAAAATCATCACAGTTGAGTCACATTAATAAATGTGAGTGAAGATATTTCAGACAAATACAGGAAATGACTTTTGGTATCGTTTCTTTTTTGTAGATTTTTTCTTATGTATAATGTTATATCATATAACTCTATGATTATATTTCATTTGGAACATTATGTAAATATCACAAATCTAAGTAAAGGGAATACTGAAGCCAATCTTAATTTTGACAGAGAAATAAGATTTGAAATATGATTTGAAAACATAAGGGAAATAAGTCCATTAAGATATGAAGGGATGTTTCTGAAGTTTCTTAAAGAATGGCAATAAAATCATAGCCAGGAGGCAAATACTATAGTTACCAATGCTCCCTCTCAGAGATTATATGTGTTATTAATATTCTCGGGGAACAAAACTTCTTAGGAGGTCCCCTTTTCATTGAAGAGTAATTTATGACCAGACCATTAAATCAATCTGCAGATTCCCATGTAAAGGACTATAGAGCTAAATTCTTTAAGATAGCAGTCCATGGTAAGATTACAGAGCATAATAATTCTGAGGTAAGGGGTATACTTGATTACAATAATCTGGGTCACCACTTTATAATTTACCATGTGACACTGGTAAGTCTAAGCTTCAACTTTTTTACCTGTAAATGGTATTAATACTTGTTTTACCAACTTTATAAATTTGCATCAAATTTTATTGATATAATATGTATATAAGTGCTATATAAACCATTCACCCATATACAACAAAATTGATGATATGAAAAAGAAAATAGTTCTTTTTGAGAGAGATTCTATATGATATCTTTGTAGAGAAATTAAGAAATTTTGCCTCAAAATGGCAACTTTGCTGATACTTTCTCACGTTTTCAGAAAATGTTTTCTATACATCTATTTTCCAGAGGAATCAAGGCTAAGCAGGAGAATTTTTTTTTAAAACAAACTGCTATATGGAATACATCAAATGTTCTGTGGAAGATACACAAAAGTTTAAGACGTAGACGAGGGTCAGTTACGTAACTTTTCTGTTCAAAAACATCCAGTTCCCACTATCTCCTCCCCCCATTAGAAAGGTCTTCTTTCCTAAAAATAAACTTTCCCATTAGTTCTTCCCACAAATCTTTATTCATCCAGTTGCTACCACTTATTCTCTAAACACACTCTGAACTTTGCCCCTTGTATCCTTTGGCATGATTTAACTCTATGTAATGGATGTTATGATGGACAGTCCCCATTACTCTTGGTGAAGGAACGAAGAACACATTTGCTACCTGCTGAGATAGCTGCACAAAAGCAAACCTCAGTTCCCTGCCGCCCTTTAGAATTTCCTTGTCTGAAAAATGACACCTTCCTGGAGGAGCCTGCTAGAGGAGTCTGCAGCCAGTGTCTATAGGACAAAGGGGTATAAAAGTCTGCCACTATCTCTTCAAATTGGGACAATTTGAAGGTCCCTTACGGGTGGAGAGCTTGCCATGGAGTTGGCAGAGAATCCCAATGAGACTACATGATGGCTCAATTTCCCTGCTGCTCAGTCCTGCTCCTTTCCTTTCTCTTCAGATGGCGCTGATCCCAAGTACATGCCCTAACACAACTCCTGCAAGGAATCTGCATCAAAGTGTCTGCTTTCTAGGGAGCCCAATTTGGGAAATTATATCCTCTTTCAAGAGGTTCCAGTTTTCATCCTTAATTCCTTCCCAGTGCTTTCTACAGCATTGTAAGTCATGGATCCCATTAAAAATGATAGTATCTGTATACATATTACTCAGCTATCAATAATGTGCAGTCAATCCTGCACTGTGCAATGTATAATTTGTACTGTATTATGATTGTCCATTCAATTATGGACATAAGATGGGCTCTTAGAGGTCTTCTGTCCCAGACCTCTCCGTTATTCAGGAGGACTACATGAGTCCACAGACATTAAGTGACTCAACTTGACACACTTTCCGTGTACCTGGTACATTTAAAAAGTACCCAAAATGTATTGTGTTCAATCACTTGTAACCCTTATCATTACTTCTATTATTATCATTGTTGTAGTACAATAACACACTTACAAAAACAAAAACACTGTTTTTATTCTAACAAATATAACAGGTATTAAGCTAAAAGCTCCTTGTTTTTTTTTTACAATATGAGGAGTCAAGTAACATGATCCCATTTCAGGAGAAAATTCAAGTTAAAGAGGTGAAATAACTTGTCTAACATGAAGTTATCATGTCATCTAATATCAAATCCTATGCCTTTTCCATTCATGTCTGAATGTTTTCACTCCCGTAAAATCATTTAACTTTTCTTGTGTGTGACTAGTTTCCTTACTGGAATTGATTACACGACATTAGGAACAGAGAAAGCACTGTGTTAGCTGGTAATGACAAAAACATAACATGATTACTGACCTGACGAATAATGACTAAGTCTCTTAAGTCTGTTTGTGGGAAAGACCACATATTATAATTTTATATTATGTTTTCTAAAAAAGTTAAAAATTATCTAATTGTCTAAATGATCCCACAGTGAACGAAGGTATTACAGACAGAGACAGTAATTTTAGGGTGACCTGTTTTAACTAACTTTTCTGCAGCCCATTTTGGTGTGTTAATGCACTTGATCTGTGGCAATGAATGTAGTGGCAATGATTATGTTTTCATGGGACAGGTCTGCCTGAGGGCCTAGAATATGACTTACTTGTCCTCCTTCTGGCAAAACCATAACCATTCTAAAGTTCTAGATTGATTGGCATCTTTTCTGTAAGGACTCCCCTTTTTTCCACAGATAGAAATGAATCGTTCCTTCTTTGGGGTTCTGTTATTTTGTTCCTAATTTTGTTCTATAGCATGCATCACATTATATTCAAGTGTCCTATCATTAGTTGTATAAATTAATATATATCTGCTATAGTAACAGCTCCTCATAAGGATAGGACCATTCTTTGCCTTCCTATCTTCAGCATCCTGCACAGTGCTTAACATATACTGCTCAGTACAGTTGGCTGGGTTAATATTTTGAAAAGTAGCATTTAAATAGTTACCTCTTCAGAACACTTGTGTAATTATCTGGAGACTTCCACTGTAAGGAAGAATGAGGATCATAATGCCATAAATCAAATGCATGTGTTTTCCATCTTACATATACATATATATATATATATATATATATATATATATATATATATATTTAATATCTCCAATGTACCTAAGTTTGGTCTGTGTGACTTCGCCCTTAATAGGTCAATATCATTCCTAACAGAACAACAACAAAAAGAATACATTCCAGCCAGCTTGTGTAGGTAATATGTTCCCTATAAGTAAATACAAAAACTATCTAAATATGAATATCACGTATTAGGCTTCTCTATAAACATCTCATCTTAAAGCTAATTATTAGTTTAAATAAGAACCTCAGTCTTAAGATAACTTGTGACTAGATAAGAAAAATTAATTTCTCCCTCCTGCAATGTTATAACACATAATTGCCAATCCTGGGCCTCTATTATACACCCCACCCTGGACACATGGCAATAGGTAAAGATTTTAGTGTGTTTTGCCTTGACAGGTTCATAAAGAGTTACATAAAAAGAGGATTAATCAGCATTCATTATGCTACTCACTGCAATAACATTTTTATGACAATAAAGAGTTTTTAAGTTTTCTCCAATATCTCATTTAACAGGATAATGCAGAAAGATAGATACCATCTTATCTCCATCTTACTCATGTAGAACTTTAGCAGTCCACCCAACAGCACATACCTCAAAAGTGGCAACAGGGGTTGGGGTACAGGTCCTTAAACACCAATAACCC
This sequence comes from Kogia breviceps, assembly GCF_026419965.1. Classification (NCBI taxonomy): domain Eukaryota; kingdom Metazoa; phylum Chordata; class Mammalia; order Artiodactyla; family Physeteridae; genus Kogia; species Kogia breviceps. The sequence continues at coordinate 26,961,915 of NC_081322.1, forward strand.
TACTCCTACCCTGAGGAAAGGACAAGGGGGTCTTCAATGTACTTCCATTTCCACAAACACTGGTATGGGGGGTCCTGAGCTCCAGACTCCAAACTTAAAAGAAAAGGAACTACAAAGTGCATACTACCTTTCACACACTACCTGATGATTTTCCATCCTTACTCTCTCTTCTTGCCCAGACACATGCAGATTCTTTTTGTACTAGGCATCAGTGGATTGCTGATGAGCAATAACTGATAACTGACCAGAGATCCTTAAATTCATTATTGAAGTGACTGCAGCATAATCTAGGTGGGAGGTGATGCTCTTTGATTAACACAGAATGAGAATTTTTTTAAGCCGATATTCATTTTTTTTTTTAAAAAGTATTTATTATTTATTTATTTTTGGCTGTGTTGGGTCTTCGTTTCTGTGCGAGGGCTTTCTCCAGTTGTGGCAAGTGGGGGCCACTCTTCATCGCAGGGTGCGGGCCTCTCACTACCATGGCCTCTCGTTGCGGAGCACAGGCTCCAGACTCACGGGCTCAGCAGTTGTGGCTCACGGGCCCAGTTGCTCCGCGGCATGTGGGATCTTCCCAGACCAGGGCTCAAACCCGTGTCCCCTGCATCGGCAGGCAGACTCTCAACCACTGTGCCACCAGGGAAGCCCCAGAATGAGAATTTTAAGGATCATTGCAGGTTTCCATGGAGAGTCATAAACATGGACAAAGTTTCAAATCATTCCCCCCTTAGAAAAAGCAAAAATATTGACGATGGGGTGGGGGGAATGGGTACAAATTTAACTGAACAATAGTCACTAACATATTCTAAATTTCCTCTGTTAAAAAATGAATTAAAGCTTTAAAAATTACCACAGCTTGCTGCCTTATTAATGCCTTTCTTTTTGAAAGCAGAAAAAGCTAAGAGTGTAAATTCATGGGTTTTTAGTATTTGAGATGTAGTTGGGACCAGGCAATTTTGAATTAATATTTTAATACAAAAGTACAAACCTAGTTTGCTTTTTAACTTTATTATATTTATTCTTTTAAAAATGTTAATAGCTTTACTGAGGTATCATTTTCATACCATAAAATTTACTCATTTTAAGCACATAATTCAATAATTTTTGGTATATTTAAATAGTTGTGTAATCATAGCAATCTAATTTTTGTACATTTAAATTACCTCCCCCCGCAAAACCAAACAAACCTAGTTTGCTCTTAACCGGAAGAGAATCAAGGGACAAAGCCATTTTACGTAACTACTATAAGATAGTTGATTCAGGAACTTATGGAATATCTATGACCTATTTAGGCTGTGTAGTATTAACCTGAAAAATTAAACAATGGACATTTAAAGATCACGGAAACAGATCCCCAAAGTGGCCTATCTGGCAAACTCTATTTGTGGTATCAGTTCAGTATCTTTAGGTTGCATTAAAAAATAAATAAAAATATCCCTTCTTTTACTTATTATCAGCAAGAATAAAGCAGTTATTCTAGCTCAGCAGACCTAAGCGTTTTTATTAATGGTTCCAAAGATAGCTCTAGTGTCATAATCATGAACCTAAAATGTTTCAAACCCACTCACTGTAACGTTACGATGACAAATTTCAATATAAAGCAAAACAAGTAAAAACACCTACTAACAACAGCATTATAAAAGAATGGCAAATGGTATAAGGAGAAATAAAATGAATCAATCCAAATATCAGTTAAATCAGTTCCTTCCTTTGTCCAATTTTTGAAGAACTAAAAGTTTCTATGAGGCTTTACCTCCAGACTTCAGCTTTTACATAAGAAATCTGATTTGCAATAGCCTTTTAAATAAACATCAAAATAAAACCTTTAGAATAGAAACCCACTAATCTGTTCAAAATGGTAAGCATGAGACTATATGCATAGGCTTCATTGTGCAGATATAATTTAAATAGGTAACATTTTATTAAAATCGGCATAGATATGAAGAATAGATTAGTCTATGTCCAGGAATTTGGGATAACATTGACTGTTGACAGCTAGCCAAAGATCAAGAAGACCTTGTTATAAGCTTATTATGATGCTTACACAACTCAGCACTCCAGTGCAGGTCCAATTTTATTAGTGACGATGACATAGCACTTGGCTACTCTGACTACATAGCATCATCCTTCAGCAGCAAGAATTTTCAAAAGTTTGAAAAATCCCTCAATTTCTGGAACTTCCCCCAGTAATAATATTTTTCTAAAGGTTTAGAAAGTCTCCAATTTTTGAAGCTTCCTTCCCAATTTATATTTTCCAAAACCTACTTACCACAGCAAAGAATGACCAAGCAGGGCATCTTAAATGCCAATAAGAAAATAAGCGAAAACTGCTTTTAGGCTAAGCTACCAGTTCACAATCATCACGATTATTATATTTCTGAATTCATTTATTTTGAAAGCCTCATGAGATCTCTCAAGTACTTATTCGAATACTATAGACATCAATATGATCACAAATCTAGTGAGGAATGTAACATTCCCTCATGCAAATTTTAAGGCAGACTTGCGTCTATTACAAATATAACATTTTATGTGGTAAAAAACTGGTTAACACCATGTGAGACACTGAAGCCAACTCCTTCATTATTCCTAATTATCCTGTAGATTTTAATCATGAGCATGTAGCACACAAAAAGGTAAATAAAAAATACAAGAAATATCCTACATCTTATTTTGTCCAATATTTTCCCTCTCTTCCCCTAGATCTTAATAGAGTTGGTCCTCTTAGAGCAGTCTTAATTGGTTTACAATTTATCCCCTTTTCTTTCTCCTGCCAGATCTCTGGAGGAGATGTTAATGAGTCTAGTAATGGTTTAACAGGCAACAGAAGAAATAGCAAAGAAAAGCTAAAGGTGTGAATAATCAACAAGCTGGAATAATCAAGTTCTGTAGAGCCAAGTTAACGAGATATTCAAGCGAGAGACCTCACTTATGTAGTCACATTTTTCACTTAGTCAAGACAAACACAAAAACATACCTGCTTGACCTGTGGTGACACTGACAGCCGCAAAGAGCCTCTGGGATCGACTTAAGTCAGAAACTCCATTTACAGCTTCAACTTCAAAAGTATAATTAGCGTGGGCCAGCAGGTCCATGACAGTGACGTAGTTATCCTCTAATCCAGTCTGCTGGGGCATGTAGCCAATGCTACTCCCACAGGGAACGCATTCGCCCTGCTCCCAGCTGCACCGCTTACACAGTATCCTGTAGGTCACATCGTTTCTGCCCCCATTGTCTGCAGGTGGACTCCATTCCAAGCTCACTGTGGTTTGGTTGATATTGAAAATGAGGTTCTGTGGGGCAGACGGAGGCCCTTTGGAAACCAAAAATAAGCAAATAAACAAAAATAGACAAAAAACAAACAAAAATGAACTAAAGGATCCACGTGGGGCATTTAGCTAGTGGCTCAATCACCATACAGAAAACTACTTGAAATGCTCTCTCGCACATAAACATTTCATTACCTTTCCTAGAGAAACTGAATAAAAGCCTTCTTGAATTCACTTGGCAAGAGGCTTTATTTTCTATTTAATATGTCAAAATGAAAACAGGATAACAACTGTCTTTGTCCTTTTGCCACGGTCTTTAGCTATTTTTCTTCCAAGCTATTCAAAAAGAACAGTTAATGCACCTAAAAAAACAGTTGTGCAGTTGTTTAAAAATACTTTGCCTTTTAACCATAACAGAGAATACATCCAGTCATTCTTAATGTACTCAGGAATGATTTATAGTAATGTCTGGAATTGGCTTTGGATTTGAGTCTCTCAAACATTCATTAATTGAAGCACCAGGATGTAAGATTTGCCTTATTTAGTGATGGAATTTTAATTCAGAAACCATTACTTTTTCATAACATTTCACAGCCATGCAAGACTCAAATAACTTTTACATTTTATTTATTATTCCTATTGAATACATGTGTAAAATATGATTAAAATGCATTTTGATCTGGCAGACATGAAAAGTACACTGATGATGATGTAAGATGTATCTCTTTTATATTATTGTTTTGCCTCACCGGTTGGTGGAATGTACTCATAAATTTCATGCCTATCTCGATGTCACAACACTGCCAACAAATGGAAGGGATCTGAAAATCCTTATTTTACAATTATGAACTTACTTGTGCACGCCACATACGGTGGGTCAGACGGAGCTCTGTAATACCCGTCCTCACAGTCACACCTTGGGGAGCCTTCTTTATCAGAAAAACTGTGGGCTGGACAACGAGAGCATTGCAGATCTTGAGAGGAGGATTTGTAGAACCCGCGGCCACAGGCTGGGAATGCAGAACAAAGTGAAAATAGAAACATGAGAACAAACAGACCTTCTTTAAATTTTAGTAATATGTAGCAAAGAATAAAATGTGAAATTTGGTTTCCAAATTTGCTATCACCAGACTCAATAGAAACCTAGATCCCAATAAGAAATTTCTAACATATTCTTTTGATATCTGTTGTCATGTTTCCTGGGAACTAATTATAAACCATAAGTCTCTAATTATATGAAAAAAGAAGGGAAAAACATGCCCTTTATGGTAAAATTCTGTTTAGTGTATATCAATAACCCAATTGTATAATATTGTATTTTAAAACAAAATAATAAAAACCAAATGATACAGCAAACTTGCACCTGTAGTTGGCATCAGTCCAAAGTCTGGAGCCCCACACTAAACACAAGCATAATTTATTTAGATAAAATCTCAGGATAGTTAATTCAGGGGAACTTTGATTTCAGTAATAATTAACTTGTTTGTTGATTCCCATTAACACACTTCGAAGTTATGTTTTCTTAATCTAGTATAGCTACAAATTAAGTTTTTATGTGTGAATTTGGTTCATAGTGAAAAATATTAAACTAATGTTATTACCTGACTGGAAATAACAGTGATGTAAAAACTGTCATCTGAAAATGATAGAAATGTATTCCCCCTCACACCCTGCAATTTTCAGAAAACTTCAAGATATAATTTCAACCAATTTAAGTTCCAAAGCAGGCTGCTTTCCACTAAGCGAATTTCCTTCTTACTAAAAATAATGAAATCCTATGCATAGAAGAAACCTATTCTGCCAGAAATAAGGAGAAAGCCATCAATTACAAACAGGTGATAACTGTTTCTCCTCTGCTGGGAGAGGTTAACATAGTCGCACTAACACAGCAACTGCTCTCAGCAATGAATAGACAGCTCTATCACCTTCCAGTGAAGGTGCCCTAATTCACTTAGCAACTACTTGTTATTAAATCAAGTAACCTGGAACTATTTACTACCCCCAGACATTTTACATATTTATCTTCAACTAAAATTTAGCAAGTTCAATTTTCCTTATCTCAACAATTTTAAAATTAATTGATGGTACTATACATTGAATATATTAAATAGATACAATTTACCCTCCATCTTTATTAAATGAATATCTATTTAAGTTTTAGTGACCTTCAAATTTAATAGAAATTAATAAATCATATCTATAAAGAAAAATAAGTGAATATTTAACATAAATTCAATTATAACTTTTAATAGATTCAAGTTTGTTTAATGTTCTCAACTTGAGAATTATTCAAGAGCGTAATCACATTTTCACTCTCGGGTGGGAAAAACAATCCTATCTTATAAAGATAGTGTATTCTCCAGAAAAAAGTCAAGTCATTCTGTACTTTTGTTCACACGCTGAATATATATATGTGTGTGTGTGTGTGTGTGTGTGTGTGTGTGTGTGTGTGTGTGTGTGTGGCACGCGGGGCTCTCACTGTTGTGACCTCTCCCGTTGGCGGAGCACAGGCTCCGGACGCGCAGGCTCAGCGGCCGTGGCTCACGGGCCCAGCCGCTCCGCGGCGTGTGGGATCTTCCCGGACCGGGGCACGAACCCGTGTCCCCTGAGTCGGCAGGCGGACTCTCAACCACTGCACCACCAGGGAAGACCACATGCTGAATATTTAATACATAATCTGGTACAATTGAGAACTCCAAATTATCTTTTAAGCTTCAAGAATATAAGTCTGTTTTATATGAACAAGACAGGTATTTTAGATAACTTAGAAATTAAAGATAGGTCATATTGTGATAGATAAGTTATAGATTTGTGAACAGAACTACCATCATCTCTTTGTAAATTATGATCCACTGCTGCCCTCAGAAGCCCGTCTGCCTTTAGTTGGCTTCCTCAATTCATACAAGAGGGAAGCACTCACAAACATATTAGGCAACGAGGCATAATGCATCTTCACGTGCTCTTGTAGCAATTACTACAAATCTAAGACACAGAGAGAAAAACGAGCTCGATTTTGAAATAATATGAAACAAAATAACACTTTAAAATGTTTCTAAAGATACAATCTTGCCACATAAAAGAATGGTGAACTGGTAGGATAAAGGATTTAGCATGGATTTCTCAGGCTGGAAATTCCTTTCTTTAAGTATGCACTGTATCTTGCCCCATGTATTATCTGTAATTCAGTGATCAGATAGAACATACGTAACACAGAGAAGGCAATGCTTTACTCACAACCTGCAGCTTGATAACATTAAGGCCCAGAGAATTAACAAAGAAAAAGAGAGAGAGAGAGAGACAGAGAGAGAGAGAGACAGAGAGAAGAGGTGTATGCTGAGAGTTTTTTATGATATTATGTGTATTTACTCACTTTTTACAGGGAGAGGAGTTGGGGAGCAAGGAAATGGGGGAGGAATGGCAACACGATTTAACATCCACTACGTAAGGCTTCCAGAACTGTAGGCAGCACACTACCTAGTGGAATCTCTCGCAATTCTCACCCTCCTGTTGCAAATAAAGGCTTCTAACCAAAGGCTTACTTCCACTTTTCCCACAAATAAGTAGGTCCATTTCTTGCTCCACTTACATGATTTGTAGAATGTATACAGTACCTAATGTAGAGAAATTTAAAACCCTTATCATTCTACTTTCAAATTTCATTAAATTCTGTTACCATTTTAGCAGATGGGAAAACAGATTTGAAGCAAAATTAACCTGAGTTCTTCAAATAATTCTGTTTGTCTAGGTTAAAACTGGATTTAGAACACAGGACTGCTGAGACTCAACCATATGCTATTGCACCAGCCTTGACTGCTGAATGAGCCAAAGTCTGGCATCTGTTCAATGGGTCTCGAAGCTTTAGCAACCCCAAAAATGAATTTTCAATGGGCCCCTATTGTCTTTTATTATACCCTTTGACTAATTTAAAGCTATTACCTTAACTTAGAAAATGGTGAAATAATATCCCAATACACCTTACAGAAGAGGTATTAAATAGATCTCCTCAATTTCACCATGAATTTTGGCATTGTAGATGCCTACAAAATGATGCAGTACATGTATGGCCATCATTAAATAGATAATGAGAGAAGCAATCTCGAAAAAATGTGGTCATAAAAGTCTTAACATTTTTTCTCTGAGGTACTATTCTGTTTCAGTTCAGTTAATATGGAAAATAATAAGTTGTAACAAGAGAGTTTTCACTTAACATCTAAGGAAGCTATTAATTTAGATTTATTAAAAATAAGTACAAAATCTTGGGAGCTATGGTGTGAAGAGTAAAGCCAAGAACATGAGAAGACATAACCTGTATCTCTCAGGACAGTAGTGAGCAATTGCATAGTAAAAAGTTTAGGAAGGAAGTAACAGATGCTCATAAAATTAAAATTTTAGATGAGATATCTAGATGAAATAGCTTGAGTAAAATACTCAGTGAGAGAAACTAGGGTGAAGTGATATACCTGAGATTTAACCACTTCAGGAAGACTTAGATGAGCCCTCCAGCTGCTCCCAAAAGCCTACATGGAAATAGGGCAATTTCTCCTGTCTATATAAATGCTGCTGGTTTTCCAAAAAGGTACTAGTAAAAACGTTTTTCATGGTAAATGCCTTCTGAAACCTCAATCAAAGATAAATTCCCTTTATACATAATGATGAAGTACATAAGAATAACTTTCTAGGAATCGTGCAATAGTAGTTTTTTTTTTTTTTTTTTTTTTTTTTTTTGCTGTATGTGGGCCTCTCACTGTTGTGGCCTCTCCCGTTGCGGAGCACAGGCTCCGGACGCGCAGGCCCAGCGGCCATGGCTCACGGGCTTAGTTGCTCCGCGGCATGTGGGATCTTCCCAGACCAGGGCACGAACCCGTGTCTCCTGCATCGGCAGGCGGATTCTCAACCACTGCGCCACCAGGGAAGCCCAATAGCAGTTTTAAAACTTTTTTCTTCCTTTGCTTTATTTCTCAATTTGTTCAACAGCATTTGAACTTAAAGCAAACTTTAATTAATATGCTGTACACACTATGGTAAAATTAGTTACAGTAAGAAACATGCCATTTTAATCTCCTACCTTTCGATGACTTTGTTTTTTTAACTGAACATTGTTTTAAGGTAATATTTCACTGGACTGATGAAGACTGGGAATATGTATAAAATTTGTTTTCAATATTTACTTTTGTAAAAATAATATTTCACCAATTATTTTAGTAACAGTATTTTTCAGTGTTACCACAAAGGCCTGGGACTGATTCTTTGGACTGTTTTTTTCTAGCCCTCAGGGCCTTAATGAATAAAATAACATAAGTTCATTATCCTAGAGCTAAGAACCATAATCTTGTCAGATTTCATACACTGAGCAAGTTTTCACTTAGCCAGTTGTTTAAATGGAAAAACACCAAAGAAAAAGAAAATCTAGGAAGCACATGAAACTTCTTTTTACTGGACAGTAACAAGATTATCTACTGTAATACACCTACTAAATTATATTACAAAATATACTATATTCCAAGATCTGCTTTATTGTTTACTGCAATGAAGTAACTGTAATATTATATTTAATTTCAACTATTTTTAAATAATAAGATTCTCTTATGTAACAAAATTGGTTCAAATAATATGTGGGATTTAAATTCTTAAAACACACACACACACACACACACACACAAAGTGGAACAGGGTTTCCCATTTATAAGTAAATTACTTAAGAGCAACAAAATTCTGAACCCAAAGATATTTAAATACATAAGAGAGCTGATACAAAAGCCTTGTATCCTGATTCTCAAACTCTGCTAACATTAGCATATTCCATAGGTGTCTTCTATGGATTTCAAGTGTTTAAGCAATGCGGTGCCAGGCCTTTGAGTACATACTTGCATGAGGCAGTCTGTGGAACAATCAGGGTACTGGTGTAACAACTCTGTGTTCTCAATGAACAATCCTAAAGGCCAGTGCAAAAGCCGCAGACAAATTTCCACTCTTTAGGCTAAGCAGTTGGATGAAGTGGAATACCTCTTTTTTTTCTGATCAAGGGTGTAGATACTCAGACTTACCCTGGTGCTTTAGGTTTATGACCTACAAGGGTAAGCTTGGGGGGTATCCTATCTGATTATACTTCTAAGGACCTTCTCCCACAAACTGGTTATCCCAGAAAATCCACATACTTCTAGAATTTCTCTACAGCCAAGAAAGATTCCCTCAACCATAATGGGCACATTTTTTTGGAAATCTTAAACTCCATCTTTACTTCCAGACATAACTGACCCATCCTGAACATTAAGGCACTGAAACTCCATATCTTAGTGGGCTGTCCCCCATGACTGCATATGAGGGATGCTTTGAAAAGAGACTACTGTCTTGGCCCTATTAAAGATAACTGAGTCATTATTAAGGTTCAGATATATCTATATTTTAAAAGCTTTCCAGGTGTTTAGAATCATCATCCTGGAGGTTCTAGGTCTTTTCTCAGACTATCAAAGTCCGTAAAGAACGCATGATAAAAGATATGTCCAGCATAAAATTGATGAGGGAGATAAGATTAGATATTATTGAGAATTATAATAAGTTAGAATTTTAAAATAATCAAAAAATTAAAATTCATGAATAAGCCAGTCAAAAAATAAGCAAAGAATCTGAACAGGTATTTCTATATGGGACATATACAAATGGCCAATAAACACACAAAACGATGCTCAAGATCATTAGTCATCAGGGAAATGCAACTCAAAACTACAATGATAAACCACTTATACCCAGTAGGAAGACTATTAAAAAAGACAGATAAAAGAAGTCTGGTAAGAATATGGAGGAATTAGAACTCTCATACACTGCTGTTGGGAATGTAAAATGGTTCAGCCACTTTGAAAAAAAAACTGGCAAGTCCTCAAAAGTTTAAACATAGTTATCATGTTACCCAACAATTCCACTCCTCGGTATGTACCCAGGAGAAATGAAAACATTTACTGACAAAAAAACTTGAACATAATTGTTTATAACAATTATTCATAACAACCCAAAGTGTAGAAACAACCAAAATGGCCATCAACTAATAAATGAATACACACGATGGAATACTATTCAGCAATCAAAAGAAGTTAAATTCTGATACATTCTGAAAACATTGTGCCATGTGAAAGAATCCAGTCACAAAAGATCACGTACTATATACTTCTGTTTATACGAAATATCCAGAATAGGCAAATCTATAGAGACAGAAAGTAGATTAGTGGTTGCTAAGAGCTGGGGTAGTGAGAGGAATAGCAAGTGACTGTTAATGGGTGCAGGGTTTTTTTCTGGGGCAATGAAAATGTTCAAAAATTGATTGGTAGTGATGTTGTACAACTCCATAACTATACTAACAAAACACTAGATTGTTACCTGTCATGGGTGACTTGTATGGTATGTGAATTTTACCTCAGTAAAGTTGTGATGTGTGATAAAATCCACTGATAATGCAACTTCAGACTGAACATTTAAGTTAGCCAACATTAAGAAAAAATACCAAATTTTATCTGTTGAAAATGTTAGTTTGCCTTTCTAACACATATGCTCTATTTTCATCTATTTATATAAAGCTACATTTAGGTGTAAAATTAACTATAAATTCCAAGGAAAATATATAAACAATATATTCTTTTTACCCATTTCTAATTTTAGAGTTTTATAAATAATAATTTATCTTTTATCTGAGGGCTAGCATTTTACTGAGTAATTTTATAACTTAAATAGATGCTTATCAATACCAAGTTATATGTAGGGGAGATAATATACAAAGTTAGTTTTCAGTGAATATATGAATAGACCTTAAACATTCTTATTTTTTACCTACATCACCTGTGCCAGACAAGGGCTGGTTTCCTTTCCCGCCAAACTCCTCCTCCAAGGAGCTGACTACAACTAGACGCAGCTTCCTCAGGTCTTACTCGTTTCCAGACCTGTGATTTTAAGCACAATTAAACTTTTTCTGAAGGAATTATGTGTATGTGTCTGTGTGTAAAATATGAGGCTTTGCAGATGTTTCCGGCCACGGTTACACAGCTGCAAAGAGTTTATTAATTATGAACTATAAGTGAATTGTTCTGTAATTGAAACTTTCTGGGCTTTAATATTATTGTAGAATCTATACACATACATAGCTACGGATTCTAACGAATGCTGTTGTTTTATTTATTGCAGGTGGACAACTGACTTAATTTAGGCAAAGCTAGCCTGTTTCCATAGGAGCTTTCAAATATTTGTGTCATATTAAGGTCTATGCTTCTACATGTAAAGGGGAAAGATTGCAGAAATAGTACTCCCACTGATCAAAGTGCTGACCTCATCTGGGATGGACAGATCCAGAATCTGTATTTTAATCCTACTGACAGTTCCTCAGTGGGAATAATTTAAAAAGTCGGCCCAAAAGCCAGACCTCCTGTCATTGACATGTTATGATTTTTCACATTGAGAATGAACAGCGGCAGGGAGGATAAAAACAATATGATGTAACGAGTATATGACAGTCTGTGAAGCACCGTCCATGTTATCCCATAACCAACTTGCAAGAGTTTAGAAAAGAAATGATGCAGAAATATAAAGTTTGATAAGAGGTGCTCAAGTGCTGAAAATAATTTTGGGATTTTTAAAACTAAAAAGAAAAACTGGGGCTTCCCTGGTGGCGCAGTGGTTGAGAGTCCGCCTGCCGATGCAGGGGACGCGGGTTCGTGCCCCGGTCTGGGAGGATCCCACGTGCTGTGGAGCGGCTGGGCCCGTGAGCCATGGCCACTGGGCCTGCGCGTCCGGAGCCTGTGCTCTGCAACGGGAGAGGCCACAGCGGTGAGAGGCCTGCGTACCACACACACACAAAAAAAAAAAAAAAAAAAAAAAAAAGAAAAAAGAAAAACTAATTTGGGGGCATTATAAATATATATGTTATTTATTTGTGTTATTTAATTGAGTACTTCATGTTTTTTGATACTATACAGTGGAAAAGAAACAGATGTAAAATAACAAGGATTGAAAAGTTTTATTTTCAGGATTTAGATTGTAAAAGGAAATAAAACAAAGCACTGTGTCAACAGTTTTTTCTTCTTTGTTAAATTATCAGTTTGAAACACGCTAGGAATTTTGCTGGAGTGTGGTGTTTAAACACTCTCTACTGTACCAGAATCTCACCATAATCCTGACCTCATTACCAAAATGATTAAAAGAGGAAAAAAATGTCAAGTTAGAATATTCAAAATCTTTTTTCCTCTTATTCTCTTATTCTCAAAAGAGAACTGGATTTTAACTCAAAGAACTGTGTTCAAATCCACGCCACCACTTATTGGCATGCAATTTGGACAAAGCCATTTCACATTCTCGGCTTCGATGTCCTTGTTTCCTTGTTATTAATTACTAAGAGCTAGAGACACTATTTTTTTTAATTTCAATTTTCAAAAGGTTGTTTTAACAACACAGTAATTGGTTATCTAGCTGTTAAACTCTAGCACGACTGTTTTCATTGAAATGCTATCTATAAAAACACGTATATTTCTATCATCATCACCATCCCAAAACGGTACATGCTAACTCACACCCACTTAGTCTTTCAGTGGTGCCTCAGCAAGAGTGTGAAAGACAGGTTCTGGAAGGGCTGTCCTGTCTCTGCGTGCATCCCTGACAGGCAGTGGCAGGCACTGTGTCAAGGATTCCTCTGCTCAGCCATTCACCTCGATCTGTCCCTGTGCCATTGTTGCCAAATCCTGCGTGTGTTCTCAGAGGTGTGCACATCCATTTTGGTTCATGCAGGTAAGGATCCAGAAATGGAATTTTTAATTATGTAAATTACTTAACAGTCAACTCCCATAAAAGGAAAGATTCAAAGTGAAATCAGACCCTTCTGGATCTCATTCAATATTGTCCTCAAAGGTCTACTTTGAGATCAACCTACAGATAAAAAACATAAATTAACTATGAAGTCTCAGAATTTAGTAACCCCACTGGAAATGAACTAAAGTAATCTTAACCTTAATTCATGTCTATAGCAAAATAACATAATATGGGGTTCCCATGGGTGAAAAACACTTAAATTAGGGGAAGTTAGCTAACCAAATTCGAATATTATATTATTTATTTGTGGTAACTAAAAAAATGTGACATTTGTGACAGAGTGTTATTTTATTTCACTAAAAGATTTCCTTGAGGGCATGTCATTATGAACAAGAGGATGCAGTAAGTTCTTAAACAGTAACTGGTGTTAGGAAGATTTCAGATGGGGGATATGATTTACTCTAGCATTTAGGCCACTGTTAAGTTTATTTTTAAATATTTCTTTTATAGTTATTATAATAACATACTTTCTGTAATTTGTTTTTATTATTCATTCTTCTTATGCTAAATTATCCTCACAGTTTTGAAAACAGCAAGAAAGGTCAGATAATATAAGCTCTATATTCAAAACATAATGTAAAATATACTAGTGAGAATTCCTCTTTTGAAATATCAAGATTCTTGTTTTAACATAATCATATTAAAAACAACAGTTCTTAAAAGATAAGGTTCATATTCTGAATTACAGACACTGTTAATTTCATCATCTAAGGTCTCACGCCAACAATTTTTTTTTTTTTTTTTTGCGGTACGCGGGCCTCTCACTGCTGTGGCCCCTCCCGTTGCGGAGCACAGGCTCCGGACGCACAGGCTCAGCGGCCATGGCTCACGGGCCCAGCCGCTCCGCGGCATGTGGGATCTTCCCGGACGGGGGCACGAACCCGTGTCCCCTGCATCGGCAGGCGGACACTCCACCACTGCGCCACCAGGGAAGCCCTCACTCCAACAATCTTGACAAGGCAATACAACTTGTCCTTTATATAAATTATGAATCTGACTTCCCTCCAGCATGTTGCTAGCTGTGTGACCTTTGTAAAATTGCTTAAGTTCTCTGAGCCTAGTTTTTCCATACCTAAAATAGAAAAACCTAACAATAAGACTACTTCTAAAGATTATTGTGAATTAAAGTGTATGATTCATGTGAAGAACTTAGCACAATGTCTGGTGGAGAATAAGCACTCAATAAATAGTAAACTATTATGATTATTTCACAATGTCAATTTCCATGCAAAGTTTTTATCCCACTCTGGTTTCTACCCCTGATAAACACTGAGCCACTTCCCCATTACCAGGGTGTATGCAAATAAGAAACACAAATTAATTATTAGGCAAATATGGCCATATTATGCATTCATTCTCTAAGTAATTATTGTTTGCCTACTCTTTGCATTGTGCCAGGCAATAGACCAAAGCTATAACTGCTGAAAGACAAATATGATGATCTCTCAATACTATATTACCTTTTGACCTAGCATCAAATCGTATGGATAATTATGTGCTTAAGCTAATTAAATTTCTGATTTTTCATAAGAAATTACTTACATAAATTATAAATATTGTACCTTAATTTGTATCTTTTACAATGCACTTAATTATCTCCTATTTCAGTGTTGAACATAGACTCAGAAGTCACCTTTCCTGCCAAAGCTGTAGCATTTCATCAATGTGAAGTGAAAAAACTACTCAGTGTAGGTAGACATGCAGGAAATGTGTGTAGGTACATATTATTGACCAATTATATTTAAACTGGAGAGCTATTTGTGGCGGTTATTGGCTTGTTTTTCAATGAGGCTAATAGTGGATCTGGCAATATCAGAATACTCTGTAAGGGCAGGTTATTGCAAGTTCAAAAGACTTCAGCTGGACAAGAAATATGTATATAAATAAAAATGTTTGAGATTTTTCTATATTTAATAAAGTGAACATTTTTAGTTAAATTCAAAGAATTAAAATCAGACTACTTTGTGGTTCATCAATAATTGGTTTTCTCCTACAATCTATTTAAAAGTACATATATATAGAAAAAGTCTGAAAGATCCATAGCCAAAATGAAAAGAATTAATTTCATCTTAATTTCTTAAAATAAAGGGCAGACCTTCCATTTTAAGCAGTCTAAGATATAGGCTTTTTACCACCAGTTTTCTGCAATCATTTCAAAAATGATTAAAATGAAATCATCAGTTAAGGCAATCTTTCTAGCTATTTTGTGGAGACTCTTTTTTTCTTATTTAGTCAGTTATAAAATATGGATCAATACTAAGTCCTGTGAAGCAAATTACCCTAAAGCTGTTGAAGGCAGTTTGAACATATGGGGAAATAAATAATCATTTCTGTTATGTTAGAGGAAAATTTTCTGACGATCATAAAGAAATCAGTTTACCCGGAAGCAGGACATCTTAAAAAGATGCATCAGGACAATGAGGAGATTCACTCAATCCTTAAATCTCAGAAATAAAAGAAAATAACAGGTAGAATAAGTCCTTACAACAAATGATGTTGTTGAGCTCAATTTTTTTTTTTCAAAACAGACATGCACACACACACAAAGTGAATAGATACATACATATACATATATGTGAGATAAACAGAACTGTTAGATAAACAGAATGGTTAGAGAGAAACAAAATAGTAAGAATTCTCTCACTGGATACCCATACTTTCCACTTCTTAATAATAGAAAACCAGTTAGTTGTTAATTTTTTTCTCTATACCAAGCCAATAATCTGATATAGTTCTATCATATCTTACCTACTTTGCAGCCACAATATTTTGCAAAAAGATAATCTTGGTACTAACAGAATATTATTTAATATGTTTCTTAATAAAGTCTTTAGAAAAAGCTGTGTTACACATGTAAAAAGACATCTTAACTAGTTTAGTTCCTTTTTTTAAGAATAACTGACTCATCCTTTGTGAATCAATCAATCAGAAGCAAAACTCCTATGCAGAAGGCAGTACAAACTGGTCACGATTGTGGCATTAACACTGCCATAATTATTTCTTCATGTGTGTCTCCTCCAGCCCACTGTGAGCACCTCAAGGATAGGGATTATGATATTATCCATGGATCCCAAAACCACAGCACAATGTCTAGCACACAGCAGAAGGTTAACCTACATTTATTGAATGAAAGAACATTTATTCATCCTACAGCAGTATGCACCTGGTAATAGCCATCCCACTTACCAAAGGTTAATTCACTGATACCACTTAAGTAAATTTTTCATAGTAATCAGATCAATGGAAATGATGTGGTACATTCTTAGTAGAATGTGGTACAGTACTGACAGTTAAAGGAGAGACAGTTCATCTCAGACTCCTAAGGAGTTCCCTGTTATGCTGTACAGGGAAATAACTCCTCAGCCATGTTTAGATTAATGCTCTAGATGATTTCTAAAATGATTCTATGAGAATCCTTAACATAGTAATATGAATAAGTGTATGAATGAGATGTAAAATATTTTATGAGTATAATTGAGAACATTTTCTTTGAACATGGGAGAAGGAAGTTCCAAGAAAGAGAAACTACTAAGTAGTGAATTATAAATCATAACAAAACTTTCAGTGTAGGGCTCTTTTCCAAGACAAAAATCTAAAGAATAATAGTCCCCCTCATATTCCTAAACAAGACCATTTTTCTTTAAATATATGATCTATCCAAACTCAAAACCAAGAATATTCTAGTTTTAGGTAATGTAGAATTGCCATATTCTAGAGAGTACAGAAATGCTTTCATTTCTATTAGTAATTTGGAACTAGACAGGCCACCTTTAAAATAAATTCTTGTAATTAACATTTCTACTGGAAAACACAGAAATATTACTGATATTTCTTACTTTATGAATGATTTCGATTTATTTCTAACTGGCTCTCTTTTAAATTTTAAAAACAATTACTATAGAGTAACAAAAGAACTACTTTAAATACAATGGGCTATTACATCTTTTGTTTTCTTTTATTATGATCACAAACACATACATATATCCACACACCCTTCTGTACATTTGTATTATTCCATTCAGTTTCATATGTCTCAAATGAATTTGTTTTGCCTATGACCTATGGGAGGAGGGGCATGACAAAAGTTAGGGTTAAAGCCTGTTTATATGCACATATAATATCTCACTGTTTTCAAGTCAAAACTTAAGTTTAACAGAAAAACTGGATAAAAACATAAAGTACTTTAATATTAATGGTGATCTCAGGAAATGTAATGTCAACACTACCAAGTATCAAACTCAACACATATACGTCCCACATACAGCAATTTGAAATAACAGAAATTCAGAAGTGAAATACTGCTTTCTCACAGAAAAGGATAATAATGTAAATGAAAAAATCTGTTGAAAGTTCTTACAAAGAAAAGAATAAAAAAGAATATAATGATTGATTCTATTGTTATACTAATGGCACTATAATATAATATTTTATACAGAGAGCTTATAATGCATTAAATCTTCCTAATTAATTAGAATCAAATCATCTCAAAACCTACATAAAGGTTTGGAAATTTCAATTTATACTAATCAGAATACAGACAATAAGGAAGAAGAAAAATCAGTTCAAAGATTACAGCCAAGCCAAATGGTAAAGAACATACAAAAGAAAAGCACATGACATTGTGAAGACGCACTGTCACAGATGGAAACCAGGTGGTGGAATAGATCAGACAATATTTTTAGAATAGACTTCTTTTTTTCAATATTTAAGTTGAATTACCTTTTGGGTAAATGTTCAACTAAAGACTGATAAGAATAGTAGTTGTATGTATGTTTAAATAAACAGAATATCTAAAAGCTAAGGTGCTATTGACTCAGTCCTATGTAATTTAGGGATAATCAAGCATTGTATAAGAATTTATGACATAAAAACCTTTGTGAGTAGATGTATGCCAATGGAAAAATGAGGTATCTTATGGTTGAACATTTTCCTGTGCTTCTATTTCATGTCACCGTACTGAACATAAAACCTATGGCATGATTAGACCA
The DNA here is from genome assembly GCF_026419965.1 of Kogia breviceps. Classification (NCBI taxonomy): domain Eukaryota; kingdom Metazoa; phylum Chordata; class Mammalia; order Artiodactyla; family Physeteridae; genus Kogia; species Kogia breviceps. The sequence goes on from NC_081322.1 coordinate 26,980,012, forward strand.
AGGGTGATCCTTGCCAAATGCCAAAAATTACAAAAGGAGAAAGTCCAAACCTTGTAAGAATAGGAGTATTCCTGCTGCAATTTTTGAAGATGGTTATTTTGTAGTTTAAATTAGTAGTCCTTTAAGTAAGAGGCTAAAAGGTTAAGCTTTTCAAGCTGCAGATGTTAAAGGATAACGTCTGGCCACAGTGCCAATAAAGTTCTAGGATTTTTCCGAAAATGAAATTCTTCTCTTACCATACGAATAGACACTTTTGAATGCTATAAAATATCTTGCAAAATTAGAATTTGGAGGAAACAGTTTTTTATTAAGAGAAGGCACATTGCTGTTTACCTGTTATCCTTATTATATCTCTGCTTTACAAATTTTCCATTTAAGTTACATCCCCAAATGGAATGCAGTTTGTCCAAACTTCTAAATAGCTTTCTGTTGTTCATGAAATGTGTTGAATACCTAACTGCAAAGTACTATGCTTGTAGTTCTAATAACTTGAGTGCTATTTAATATGGTTAGTTATACATTCTACTTTTTACATGTAATTATGATAGTTGAGTAAGTTCATATGTTAGCATTGTCGTAATATCTGTATCACAAATTTATTAATTTTTATTAAATTAATTCTTTGATTACTCTGAAATAAAGTTATATTGCCAAAGGGAATAGAGAATTCTCAAAATATACTACTCTCTTCTAAATTTTAGTATACAGACTTATAATTTAGAGTGTGCTGTTTCTTTTGTTTTTGTTTTTTTTTGCGGTACGCGGGCGTCTCACTGCTGTGGCCTCTCCCGTTGCGGAGCGGACGCGCAGGTTCAGCAGCCATGGCTCACAGGCCCAGCCGCTCCGCAGCATGTGGGATCTTCCCCGACCGGGGCACGAACCCGTGTGCCCTGCATCGGCAGGCGGACTCTCAACCACTGCGCCACCAGGGAAGCCCAAGAGTGTGCTGTTTCTTAAAAGAATTGTCAAAATAGCTGTCTAGATTAGGGTTTATATATTTGTTTCCATTCAAATAGTTGTGATACATAATAATAAAATGAACAATATCTATGTATTTTGACATAGTCAATATGTACTTATAATAATTTATATTCAAAATGAAATAACAGACATATTTTCTCTATATATCATATTTAATTTTATTAAAATAATCCAAAAATTCTACTTTGTTGCTTAAATATCAAAAATCAAAAATAACAAATTTAACAGAAAATTCTAAAAGCAAAAATCCTTAGCTTTTCTTAAAATCCAGATGCTCCATATTAGATTTTTAAGAATTTGGTGAAGAGGAAAACAGATTTGTATCAAGTAGAAAACAGAAGCCCTAACTCTTTGGAAATGCTGAATCCTACAGTTAAATTTCTTCAATCAGTACTTTGGTAGGACAGGAAACCTTGTATGCAGTAAAATACTTTAAAATCATATTTCTTTTATTCAATATAATTTGTGGAAATACTATGGAATAGTTTTTCAATCATGCCAACAATTAATCAAGAATACTTGATTCTTGATTCTCTGGAATTTGATATAACACTGATTTGTCAGCTGTTTACCACCACATAGCATTATCCCACAGTGTTACAGAGATAATTTAATTAGTGAGCTTGAATGACAGTATCAAAATTAGAGGTATTTTTAGCTCTCAGGATTCGCCAACGTCTCCAAAGTCATTTCTCTAGAATGACAAAGGGTTATGCTATATCTGTTACTCTCCCTTTTCTTCTGGAGCAGTCCCTTCTGAAGAATCACGAGCTTAACATAAGCACATCACTTACTATGGATTAATATACTATTGTGTGTGGTTTTGCAAAAGATAAAAAAAAATACTACAAATCTCATTTTACATATTAGACTAACGTATGAAGGAATAAATCCTTTTACAGCACACCTCGGTGTTTCATAAGTACTGTTATTATTAACTTTCAGAGAGAAACAGCATAACAATAAATAAAGAAGATTTTATCAAATATCAGAAGACATAATAAGATAGTAGACTACTGAATTCCCAACCAACAGAAAGCACTAAAATAACATGGAGTCTCATAAAAGGTATTAAAATAGAGCACTATTTTTTTCTTAGATTCACGCTCAAATTTAGAGATATTTATACTATGGAGTAAGCTCTGTGGTGCTGAACTCCTAAAGGAGATTCATTACAAATATATTTGCTAAAATTTCAACCCACACCTCCTTAGTGAAGCCATATTTGACCTCTGGTTTAGACAACTGAGCCCCTCCTCTCTCTTACCCTTCCTAAAATTAAGCACTGTAGATTCAAGATCTCTATCTTCTATCTATCTACCTACCTATCTCATGCTGGGTATTATTATACCATCACCACAATCTTACAAGATAGTTATCATATTCTTCCAAGTAAATGTAACAGTGTTAACTTTATTTCCTTTACATTTCACAGCAGTTTGGTCCTTTGAAGTTTTCCTTCTGAGCGGCATGCCTCACAAGCAAGTCTCTAATACCACCCAGGATGTTGCTGTTTTATGTATATTTATGTAGATTGTAATTTTCTTTGCCAAAATAGAAAATATTTGTATATGTGAATGTGTATTGATGGATAAGGAAAAGTTTATAGAACAGTAGAAGGCAGTCTTTAAAAATGCAGGCTATGGAGCCAAACACCTTGAGTTCAAACCCCAGGTTCAAATGCTAGACCTACCACTAGACCGCTGAATAGAAAACTGCCTAGGAATAGTAATAGATTTTTCCTGATATGAATGCTGTATGGGCTAAATTAAAGAACTTATAACAGTATCCAGTACCTACTCAGTACTCTATACATGTCAGTTAATATAATTATCATCATTATGTTAACATAGTAAAGACAACTGTCTTTTTTTAAATTAAGATAATTTTGCTTCCACTAAAACATATAAAAACTTTTGGAATATTCTCTAACATTTTTGCAAACTATCTGTTTAACTGCATCACTATATAAATCCAGTAGCTTAATGTGTGAAAGTTTCAACTTAGCAATTCCTTTAATAGTTTCAACAACTAAAGAAATCAGGTATATTAGATTCTTTAAAATGACATTATTCTAAAAAATTCTTCATTTGACAATTAACCTACTTCCCTTTCTGTTGTTTTGGTCTAGATAAGCTAACTTTGTTTAGTATGTTATTTAGGTGGAGATACAACTCTACACTATACTCTACAATGAAAGGAAATATACCAAACACACAGTTCAATCTGTGTAACTTGCCATGTAATACCAAAAGAAAACAACATAAGACAGACTGATAAAAACTGAGATTTGAAAGGTTCTGATATCTCATAGGCAGCTATCATAGACGAAACATTCATTGAAAAAAAAGAAAAAGAGAAGGAAAGGGGAAAGTAATGAAAAAACAGATTTCTATAATCATACAACTTATTTTTCAGGTCAGTTCATGAGTTTTCTTTGCTACCGTTAACGGTGATGTAAGTATCGATATACAACTTGATATCAGTCTGCTTTCCACCCACAACTGCCAAGTCTGACAATGTTTTTCTAAAGACAACTGAGAAAAATGAAAGCTACCATTCTCTTCCTTCATGACTACAAAACGAAAAAAAAAATCACAGTATTTTAGAACGTCTGTTGTTAATTCTCTTAGCCCATATGCCCAATAGAACCTTCATTATAAGAGATTTATGATCTATGGATATAGGGCAAGTTGGGGAGGAGGAGATGGGGTCTTCTCATAATTAACAACAAGTCTGATGATAACAAGGCAAAGAGAGAGAGGACACACCCCAGAAAGCAGGCCGTACCGTCAGGAGCAGTAATCAAGTAACAAACTGTGGTTTCATTTTCACATAATAACACAACACTGGTAGTCTGCAGCCAAACAACTGACATGAGATCTTTGAGAAAACACAACCTATCATGATGTATGAGAACAGAAGGCCTAAGATGTTTTTCTCACCTGTAGGAACATATGTGGCTGAATTTCTGGAAAATCGTGTCCTTCCATTATAAGATAAAGTGAAAGATTCAGGCAGACTCATACATTCTCTCATTCCATCTTTGAGGCAGATCCTCAAGACACAAATTCATTATCCTTCCCTTTCTTATGTTCCCATCCTTTATTCCTTAGACGTCTTTGCTTTCTGAGAAAAGTAGCCCAGAGTCCTCACCACTTCTACATTCCTAGCAATACCTGAGAGTAGTGACATCTGTCCTTTGCATTTTGCTAATAATCACCAAATACATATCTAGAAATAATTTACCTGGGAACTACAAGGCTCCAGTATATTACAAAGTTTTCCTATCTATGGCATAGGGATGTAATTTTTAATTCTCCAGTGCAATACTTCTCAAGTGGGGGGAATTTGCCCCCGGGGAAACTTTCACAATGTCTGCAGCTATTTTTTTATTATGATAACTATAAGGAGGTGGTGATGTTACTGGCATCTAGTAGGCAGACATCAGAGATGCTGCTAAATCTCCTACAGGGCTCTCCAAAACAGAGGATTATCTGGCATGAAACATCAATAGTGCTGCTGTTGAGAAACCTTGCTTTACTACTAACAGGTATCTGTCAGTTTCACTCTGAGTCCTAGGCATCTCCGTGTTAATGAAACTCTGTCCTAACTAGGCAAAATAAAGAAAGGATCATGGCTAGATTTTTTTCATATTTATACAAAAATAGAACATAATTTTGTTACAAAAGTTAGTTTTATCTTTCATAAACTTAATTTTTCTTCAGCTAAAGCTCTAGATGATTTGCTTAGAAATTAGCCTCATTTGAAACTTCTGTTAAAAAAAAAGTTTTTAAGAAACTAAAAAAAAGTTCTACATAGATTGAAGTTGACAGAACTATTGTTATTACCACTATCTATCTCTTCTATCATATCAGTGCCCCCTATTTCAAATTTCTAGCTACATGTAAGTGTCTCTACTTATAAAGCCTATCCAAACCTAAAATTCAAAAGGGAAAAACAAAACAAAACAAAACAAACCCTGAGCTTGTCATTCCTTCAGTAGCAGGAAACTTGGAGTTTCTACTTTCTGCTACTTCTCTTATCAAGTTAATTCCTGTCTGTTGTTCTTTTGACACTCTGATCACAGCAGCCCTGTGTCAAATGTTTATCACGGTACATCTTGTTTACTGTACTATCTTGCTGTGTAGCCATTCACTTACTCATTCATTCAACAAATATTTTCAATACGTCTTATGTACTGCTTATGCGAAGAACAGTAGACATTGTGGGAAGAAAGACAGACAAATCCCTGCCCTCACAGAGCTCTCAGTCCAGCAGAAGACCAATAATTAAAGAAGCAATTCTCATAAATCATGATGTGTTCAGAAGGGGATCACTGTAGGAACACAGATAAATGACAGTTCTTCTGGTATAACTGAAACCTGTAGACTCAGGAAGAAATATTCAAAGGAGCGTGGAAAGAGATTATTCACAAGGAAAGAAAGAGCAGAGAGGGAAAAGATGATGGCACATTTGAGGCAATGACAGAATGTCATTGTAGAATGCAATGTAGAATACAAGTGGAAGAGAAGCAAGAGGTGAAGCTGGAGAAAAGAAGCAGGGGTAAGAGTTAAGAATTATTATTTTATTCTAAGGGGAATAGAAAGCCATTGAAGAATTTTAAGAAGAGAGTGTTCTGTCAAGGCTCGCACTTAGAAAGACCACTCTAACTACAATGGATTAGCAGAAGGCATAAAAACAGAACAGAGAGAAGGCTGCTGCAGTAAAACAGGTGAAAGGTAATGTGGCCTGTAAGAGGATGCACAAATTTGTTTATAGAGACCTGGACATTCAGGAGATCTTTGGGAGGTAGAATCAAGAGATTTTTACTAGATAGTCCCCATTCTCTACACTTACACTTTCCAACTGTCTAGCACATGCCAGCAGATTCAATATTAAAATGTTGGAAATTAAAATGCAATTTGATTTATAAGAGGTAAAAGGGTCCTCACGACATCATATGAGATAAGTAGGCAAGCAAATCTCCCTCATTGGACAGGAGGTGAAAGTGAAGGCTCAGAGAGATTAAGTAACATGCAAATTTATAATGTTACTAAAGAGTAAAAGTGGGCTTAGAACACAGCCATCAGTTTCTGAATCCAGTTCTGTTACTAGTACAGTGTTTTTCCTGGATCTAGACCTCTGCCAAAGTCGTGTGCTGCTTGGTGTATACTATTCATTCTGGCATATGATTACTGTCAAGTATAATTTTCTAATCATTTCATTAGTGTATATGTTTATTCACTAATCATTACAAACAGAAATGAAAATAAGAGCATAAACTCTTATTATATTGAACACAACTGGATGAATAAAATCATAAATAGACATCTATATTAATATAAGTAATATGGGAAGACAATATCTATTAGCATTGCCCAGGTTAAAATTATGTTTCACATGGGTTGGCTGGCATGATTGGAACATAAATATTTAATGAATTATAAAAATCAAATTTGCCTTCATGCAAGTTCACTCTAAACGCACATTAACTCCGGAAAAGCAAAAAACGTTGAATTGCTTCTTTCTCCAAAACATGATTTTTCTTTCCATTTAGTTGCATTTGACAAGTAATCCTATAAGATGCTCTACATTTTCAGCCCTAAATTTAACTCCAAAAACTATAATTAGTCAATTTCTATCATGAAATATGAAGACTTGAGTCATAGTTTAATAACTTAATGTTAGGGCATTATAATTACTTTTCTTAGTGGATATAACTACCAGTTACACGTATATAAATTTTACTTTGGATATGGTAGGCAATAATAGCCTTATATTTAAAAAAATCTAAAAGATAGAAGAATACATTTTAAAAAGTGATTATTTTAGAAACATATAAAATGTGTGAAAAGGAGGAAGTCAAACACTTTATATGGAAGGTGACTATATTATTTATCATCCAAACCAGGACCTTTTCAAGAGTGAAAGGGGAGCTATTAATAACAACAGAATGAGTGTCACCTTAATCACTAGAATGAGATGACAACAAAGGGAAATGGCCTTTCTAAGAGTTCCTGAAATTACAATGATGAGACGCTCAGTAAAATTCACTTTTGTATGCAACTAAAATAACTAAATAACCTAGACATACATCAAGGTTCTGAAATCTGGAGATTCTGGAAATTATAAGTCAGCCCCTCTGCCAATATTTTTTATTTTATTTTATTCTTTTAAAGAAAATCTATGTTTTATTTTTAAAAATTTTATTTTATATCTACCAATATTTTTAGAAGTGAGTTAGAATCAATATATTTCACAATAACAACCTGCTTAAAACTGAGTTTAAAACTGTAAGAAGTTTTTGTTGCTGTTTATGTTTAACCTTGCTGCACACTAACTATAGAACCCTTGTTTAGTGCTAAGAACCTGAATATCTTGCCACAGTCACCAAACAGATTTCAATCTCCAATAACATTTTAAAAATCTATTATTATTTCCACTTAAATCTTTTCAATCTATAAGAACAGTATCCAATTAACTTTGAAAAGCAAAGCTTAGTTGCCAAACTAATCAAACCCTATTATACCTTCTCATAATTCTTGCACTTCAGTTCCAAACTGTCACAGGACAAAGCAAATATTTTGGTAGGAGCAAAGAAAAATACTTTAACTCAAACTATTAAGGTGTGAGCTATGACCAAGGACCACTTACAATATATAATACAAAAGCAATATTCTACCACAAAAGCATTCCTCCACAGATACTAGACATTTTAATCCATCTCTGCAAAGAACAGGAGGTATTAAAGAGTTGAAACAGAAACTGAATTTTTAAAGATGGCTGGAGAAAGAAATATCCATTAGTAAGCAGCATTCTCACTGGGATTGCATTTCTTGAATATTCTCCATCAAGGAGATTAGAATATCAGTTTTTACACTTTAGTCCGGGAAAGTGATAGTCTGAAATTAGAGCTGCTAAAAACAGGTAGGTACTGTGAAATTCAAGGAAATGTTACATCAAGAAGCTAAAGGAACGAAAAAAGGATAAAATTCTCTTTATCCTTACAAAATTGGCACATTATTCCAAGTGAGGTAACAGGCAGAACCTCACAGCAGATTAAAAGGAATTTGAGGACAAATGTTTCATTCAGTAGGCCTTTCTATATAGCAGATAACTTTCCACCCAGTAAAGAAAAGCCTTGTCTTTTATTAACTCCATTTGAAGGTTTGTGTTACTATATAAAACCCCTCTTTTTTCACTTATTCCTGAATGTATTGGCAAGAACTGCTACATCATTCATACTTATAAAATTCAATGTGGCAGGTGGTCCTTAATTTTTCACTGTAACTATTAAAAGCTCTGCGGAAGGTGACTGTCTTGTTTCCATTTGCTTTTCATGTGTTTTGGTTAACATTAAAGCATTGCCTCCTGAACATTTTCAGATCATCCTCTTAAATATAATGAAGTCCTCTTTAGCAAAAACACATAGCCGATTTTTCTGAAAATTTTTACTGTTCTAGTCACAGGTATATTCATTTCAAAGGATCATATTTATTACTTACAAATTCATCCACTTTCAGTGCTTCATGCATAACTGTCCTTGACAACATGATTACAAATTGAGAAAATTCTAAGGTGATAAATTTTAAGTTAAAAGTAAAATAAGCAATAAAATAAGTTATTATTTTAAGTTATTAGATAGTTAAATGATACATATCTCATTTTCACAAGTCGAGAACTGAACATAAATGGTGGGGAACACAGGTAAGACCTAATATAATATGCCTTTAAAAGATCATATTGTGTTTTACTACCTTCTCTGAAACAAACTAAAGACTTTTATTTTAGAAAAGCCTTTTCATTTCAAAATATGTCCTTAAAACGTAGGACCTTTCAGTCTGATTTATTTTGTAGGGCAAATAAAGCTGCTTCTTTTGGTATTGTGATTATTAACACACGTATTTAGTAATTCTAACAACTGGTTAATTAATAAACATTAGCAAATTAATTACAAATTAAATTGAATTCATCACAAATTAAATCACAAATTAAAAAGCTTAGAAACTTTATATCAAAGGCTGATGGAACCAATGAGCTAATAAGTCAGGAGAAAAGATAATTACATTCTGGAATTCTGCGACAGGGTACTCTGTACCCCTTCCCCCTCCCCTCTCCCCATCCCTGTCCTTTTTCCTTATACCCTGTGATCCTCGCATCCCAATTCTTCTGCTCCATCTTTTGGAGAGATAAACTGATAGCATCTCTCCATCTGTCAACAAGCACAGCCATACTTAAGCCATCATCATCAATCAGAATTTTTTCATTTCCCAGTCACTAACTCTGATATTTCCCACTTTGATCTCAGCCTTGAATCTTCTTCCTTTCCTACATTAATCCTGCTTTCTATGTCCTTCTCCTTCAAAGACCCTAGACAATCATTTCCCACTGCATTTGGAAACATTGTTCCAAACATTACTAAGAATTACACAAAAAGGATTTATCTTAAAGTCAGCTTTGCACATTCGATCAATCAAATAAGTTTAGGAAACTTTGGATAGAAAAAGTCTTTAATGCCAACCTCTCAAAGCTTTTGTCTCATATCGTTAACTCTCCAGCAGAGAATAAGAACCCTTTTAACGTGGACCATCCAAGTAACTAAATAGATCAACTTTTATCCATTCTGCTAACAAGCTTACTTTGTCTTGGTTTTCTTTTCTGCACAACAGCCATTTGCTCACTTGACCATTCATTCCTTAGCTCACTTGAATTTGGTTTCTGCCCTCACAACTATCTAGATGACGGAATGAGACGTTACTTACCCCCATATGGTTCTTTCTGAAAAACTCTCCCACTGGGATTTAATGTAGCTTGTCTTCCCAGCTTTCGCTACTACTACTACTATTTTCACAAATATCTCTGACAAGGTCCTACCTTATCTAAGTCATTTGCAAGAGGCTTCTAACACTGCATGCAGCCACCATCCACAGCCACGTTCATTTTAAGGCAGAAGCCCAGGCTACTTGGTTTTCTGACCTGACCAAGGATGAGACTTTAGCAAAACTGGGTATTGGAAAACTATTCTTTCCTGCTTTGTCCATTGTACCCAAAGTCTTTAACCAATTTTAAGAGCCTGGCATTAAGAGTACTCAATCTAACTGGCCCATCATTTGACGGGAAAGCCTCATTCACTACTGCCTTAAAGTTTTTAGGTAATTCCCATCAACTCACATACTATCTTTAGCTGAACTAAATTTACTAAGCACTTATTTTGTTCCTGGGATGTCACTCAGTAATACATATGCATTACATGATTTAGTATTAATAATAATATCAGCTATCACTCAGATTCCATGGATTCTGCCATGAATCCATAATTTAAGACGAGGAAACAGACTATGTGAGATTGAGTAACATGTGCAAGTTCACAGCTAGTAAGTAGTAGAGTAAGAATTTGACTCCAAAGCTCTTGCTCTTTACCCGTGAAATGTAGCACCTTAGGCAATAACATATTTTTCATAAAGAATATACAAATAAAATATTCTGGGACTTCAGGAGAGAAGAGATTCATTTTGACCATGAAAATCAGAAAGGGCTACCTGGAGGAGCTTTTGAAGGATACACAATATATACATATTTTACATGGATGTGGAGGAAAAGGAGTATCAGGAAAGTGAAACAAGCACAATAGAAAACACTGAAACCAAAAATTAAGGAATGCATTTAGAAACTATTGACAAACGAAGTTAGTTTGACTGAAGTGAAGTGGGCTTAAAGAAGACAGTAGTAAAAGATAAGCTCAAAACCCTAATGTCATGTGTCACCCTTAACATCTTGTTGCTTTTCTGAGCATTAGTTTTATTTACTAACGTGTCCCTAACACACCCCTTCCTTCCCATTCTCAGTAACAGGGTCTTCGTTCAGAGATATTTTTTTCTAGTCACTCCAAAAGGTGTTGCTTTGGGTTTCTCTCATCTCTAATCCAGTCTTCAACTTCCCTTCAAGTTATCACCACAGCACCACTTTGATTATATACCCCACTTAAAAATTTGTGATGATTTCTCCATAACTACAAACGTAGTACAAATTGCTTAGTACAACATAGAAAGCCCCCCAAGACTCAATCCAACTTATCTTCTATTTTCCTAGCTTTATCACTATAATCCTTTTCACACACACCCCAGCTATCTGATCAACAAATATGACCTGCAATTTCATACATGCCCCACCTTTGCTCATCATGTTCACAGAGCCTGGAAGTGCCTTTATATGATTTCACATCTGTCTATTCAAACTCAATGTACATACCATCTCCTAAAAGCCTTTATTTTAATAAAGTTGAAATTTATTTTCTCACTTAATTAGAATTTATATATAATTTATCATTTCTGATGTATATTGTAACTAGTTATTTAAACCTTTATGCTTTGATGAAAATAGAAAGTTTACCTATGGTACACAGAATATATACTCAGTACAAATTTTTGTTTGTTTGTTTTTCTGGCTTGGATGGGGAGATAATTTGGGAGGAAAGTGTCAGCAGGGACAAAAATTTTCCTGATGTAAGTCTTAGGCTGGGCAACAGCTACTGTGATGGGAAAACACAAGCTGTGGGCAGCCTTTTCTACCTACTCTACAAATCAAGTTTCCTGGTGCTGCAGAAGCTTCTAAGATTGGGATTCTGACATGATATCTATCTCCTAAACATCTGAGTGGAGAAGGCTGATCTACCAAAAAATATATAGGACTATGCAGAGCTAGAGGCCACAAGTTTATATATCTTAAAAAAAACTCTTATAAATTATACTATATCATATGATTCCCAGATAATTTATCTCCCTAAAATATTTTGTGTAGTCTAATATGAAAATTAGTGAGGCATACTTAAAATAGACCTACTGGATGGCATGAAAATTAAAAACTGTATTTTTCATTTGAACTAAGAAACCCAGAAATTTTGGATATGATATCAATTAAAAATTAGTTGCAGTACAAATACAAATGTATGTGTAATATGCAGAATATGGCAAGATTCAACTTGCTGTTGAAAATGATTGTTACAGTGTATTTACTTCCTTTTAGTAGTTAAGTTTATAATTAATTTGGTTTCCTTTTTGGAATTAATATGCAGTTATATATCAATTTCTTCCTTACACAAAAAGACACATTTACTTTTGGGGAATTAATACATAAAACCTACTAGAACTCATGCTACCCATTTGCACCTTATTCTATAAGTGATAGTTAATGCCACAAAACAATGCAATTGACTGTAAATGTATAATAGCTTATTAGTAACAGCTACAGCTCAAGGACTAGTAATCTATAAGAGTAAAATATACATGTGTGTATTGTATATATATCTATCTATATATATATATCTGTATATATATACAGATATATACATGTGAGAGAGAGAGATAGGGAGGAAGAGATCGTTTTATGTATTTTATATATACAGTGTGCTTAAATAATCTACTCTGTGTCACCCAGTAATCAGAAAGGAATCATAAAAGTTAAACACTTCATAACTTTTTAAACCCCCAAAAGTCTGTTTTCCTTCTACATTTAATGGTGGTGCATTTACTAAATTGGTCTAGATTGTATTTTTTAATACTAAAATATTTCTGAAAATAAGGGACCCCATATTTATTAACTAGAATGGTATCCCATATTTTTAAACAACAATCAAAACAAGTATTTGCACTGCACATGTTAATGAGAGTGAAAAACAGGCAAGGATGGGCTAATTTTGTCATGTTTTACTTCCTTGCTCATTTTTTGTTTGTAAAATTACAGATAGATTACATAGATAGATTGATAAACGCATACATATATAAGTATATGTACACATATATTCATATATACACACACATACATATATACATACATAGTAACACATGATCAATGCAGGAAACGTAAAGAACATAGAATAATCCAAAGAAAGCCAAATATAATCTATATCTCCACTGGCCGCAGATGGTCCATGTTAGCAACTTCATGTATATTTTTCCAGTCTCTCCTAACAATGTCACACTACTCTGCTCACTGATCTTTTACTTACCCTAATATTTGAACACTTTCCCATGTAAACATTATAATTCAATGACATGATTTGAGACTCTATATGATATCTCAACTTGGGGATATTTCATAATAGCCTGCATCTCCTATTCTTGGACATTTAGGTTGGTATTTCCTTTTCAAGAGTCAAAGGTCTTTTTCTTGCTTTGGAGGAGAATGCCTATTATCAACATGATTCTTATCACCAAAATTACTTGTTGGCACAACTGAATATTGGATACGATATGTAATCTTTGTGTCCTGCAGTACAGAAATTAGCTAACTAACTTCATTTATATGTTTAAGACTTCAGGTAGGGTGCTAGTTGTGAAGAATATAAGGAAATGCCATTATTCTGTAGTAACCTATAATCTAATGGGGAGCATACAATAGAGGTGATGCACATCGAAAGCCTGCCTGACCAGTATGGCTATGGATTTGTGAGGAAGGGGGCAGAGAGGAGAGTGGAGAATGATAAGATTAGAAAAGTCTTCCAAAAAGAGATGGCAATCTAGGCAGAAAATTACAATATATGAAAATCAGAAGGAGAAATTCAATATGTAGGATACCTCAAATTATTCAGTATAGATGAGCAATGGGCAAAAAGATATGCAGAGGCAAGTTAAAAGGATTTTGAATAGGATGTTAAAGAATAACTTGGAGGGCTTCCCTGGTGGCGCAGTGGTTGAGAGTCCACCTGCCGATGCAGGGGACACGGGATCGTGCCCCGGTCCGGGAGGATCCCACATGCCGCAGAGCGGCTAGTCCCGTGAGCCATGGCCGCTGAGCCTGCGCGTCCGGAGCCTGTGCTCCGCAACAGGAGAGGCCACAGCAGTGAGAGGCCCGCGTACCGCAAAAAAAAAAAAAAAAAAAAAAAACTTGGAAACTACATGAGGTAATTATACCTTTGGAAGGAAGCTGTGGCATGACTGAATTTGTATTTTAAAAAAATGACTCTGGAGGGTAAGTAGAAAAATACTGAAGTGGGGGTAAGACCAAATGCGAACAAATAAATTAAGAGGCTACTGATATTCTCTAAGGTAGCTATGGAAAGGACTTAAACTAAGATAGTGGCATTAAGATGGGGAAAAATCGATTGGATAGATCAGAGAGATTTTATGGTGGTAGAATCAATAAGACTTCTGGATCATTTCCAGGCCCATTTACCAAAATAGAAACAGACAGAAATTCTTAGAATAATAACAATTGTGGCTAAACATGTATGGACTCCTTACCATGTGTTAGTGTGCTAAATGCTTTACAAGCATCACCTCATTTTTATGCACATTTGTTGTCCACTGTCTTTGTGTAAGTGTTTTATGTATATTAGATCATTTGGTCCACACACAATCTCTTGAAATAAGATAGTGTTAGTATTTCCCTCTCTGAATGTAGGAGACCAAGGTCTTAAGAGATTAGCCTGCCCATTCATAAGCTAGCTGGTGTTGGTTTCTGGACTGGCACCTCTATGTATCTTTAGTCTAGAAGAGATATTTTTAAGCCATTATTTAATTACTTTAATAGGGTTATGCTGCCATTCTGAAAGATGTCTCAATAAGTCTCTGAAAATGAAATACTTATTCACTCAGTTACAAAGGATGCACAACAATAAAGATGCATTAAACTCTTCAGAGGGAAAACATGTTAAAAAATATAGAACAAAGGCTGGAAGATGTGGGTTAGAATATCAGTCTGAAAAATTATGAAGTGACATTAAAGTGAATACTATTAATATTCAATTTCTTTCTTCATTAAATAGAAATCATTCTTCTATAAGTAAAAACTCACTTTAAACAACTATTATTTTATTAGATTCTATGAGTCCATAGCACTATTCAAAAAATAAAATTGGGGCCAGAGAAGGAACAACTCTTTCTTATGGAATAAAACAAACTACCAAATGTAAAAGAAATAAGAAAATTAGAAAATTGACATTTTGCAACTACCAATGTAATAAATGGTTCCACTTGCCATTATCAATGGATGATAAAACACTGGGTGAAAGATTGTCAAGGAATTAGAAAATTATAGTGTCTCCAAGTATTACTGCATAGATGGCTGATTAATTACAAAGGGAAAACAGGCTACTACAATAGAAGGATATGGTATATATAACCTGAACCAAGCCATCAAACAGCATCACAAAAGAGGGGACAATGTGACATGATGTGATACAATGGAAAATAAACCAAAACAATTATATTGTATCCTCACCAAAAAATTTAACTTGAATCTAATAATGAGGAGATAGCCAGGCAAATATAGAATGTGTCATTATTCTAAAGGTAACGGGTCTGGAGTCTTAAAAAAACCTGTCAGTAAAATGAAAAAAAAAAAGTGTTGAGGGATAGTTCCAGATTAAAGAGAAAAAAAAAGAAATATGACAACCAAACATATATGGGACCCTTAACTGAATCACAGATTTTAAAAAATTAAGGTATAAAGAACAGTTTGAGGCAACTGGGAAATTGGCACATGTACTATTTACCAGATAAACTTTTAAATAAATGTTAAATTTGGGGGGTTTGAAATGTAGCATTATGTAGCAGAATGCCTTTGTTTTGGAGAAATATTTTAAAGTATGTTAACTTCTTATACTTAGAAGTTAAGTATAATGATGACAGCAACTTATTTTCAAATGGTTCAGCCCCCTAAAAAACTTAACACACACACACACACACACACACACACACACACACACACACACACACACTCAGATAGGGGTGGGGAGGGGAAAACAAATACAAATGTGGCAGTATTTTAAAAATTGGAGAGATTGAAAACCATTAGGCTGTGCATCATACTATTCTTTCTTTTGCCATTGGTTAGGCATTTTCAAAAGAAAAATATTATAAGATAGAAATTAAAGGAGATAAATATTCACTGCTGGTTTGTTAAAATTATTAATTTTGAGTGTTTGGCAATCTATAAACTCATGTAAGTTTATCTCTGCCTAACAAATTTATAAGTTATCTATAAACAGAAAGCACTCAAGAAATTGAGTTATTTGTAGTGAGGTGGATGGACCTAGAACCTGTCATACAGAGTGAAGTAAGGCAGAAAGAGAAAAACAAATACTGTATGCTAACACACATATATGGAATCTATAAAAAGAAAAAAAATGATTCTGATGAACCTAGGGGCAGGACAGGAATAAAGACGAAGACGTAGAGAATGGGCACAAGGAAGGGGGAAGGGGAAGCTGGGACGAAGTGAGAGAGTGGCATGGACATATATACACTACCAAACGTAAAATAGATAGCTAGGGGGAAGCAGCTGCATAGCACAGGGAGATCAGCTCAGTGCTTTGAGACCATTTAGGGGGTGGGATAGAGAGGGTGGGAGGGAGAAGCAAGAAGGAGGGATATGGGGATATATATATATATATATATATATATATATATATATATATATATATACACATATACACATATAGCTGATTCACTTTGTTATAAAGCAGAAACTAACACAACATTGTAAATAAATTATACTCCAATAAAGATGTAAAAAAAATAAAAAATGAAGAGAAACAAATAAAAAATGAAAAAAAAAGAAATACTTGTTGAACTAAACTGAATTGGTTTTATATTCCAAACATCTTTCCCCAGCTGTCCTTTTAGTACTGAATTCCTGTTAATGCCAATATTTTTCTTTTGTTTGATCTTCTACTCTCCAGGCAGCACTGAGGAATCTCTAATCCCCCTTATATTCCTGTCAGTTTCATTTTCTTCAATAAAATTAAATTTTGGCAATAATTTAAATTGTCAACACATATCTAAATCTAGTCTACTAGTACTTGTAGCCTTACTATGAGTATATTCTAGTGAAAGCAATCCTTCCGGAATTTTATGCTACATACTAGCCCTCCGGAGGTTCAAACAGATGCCAAAACATGCACCTCAACCTTGAGAGCAAGAAAGGTCATTATAGGTGTAAAAATGTGAATGGAAACTTCAGCATCATCTTCACTTGATAAGCTACAAACATACCACTGTCCAAGAAATAAAAACAGACAACTGATAATAGAGAAAAAAAACAAACTAGAAAACATTTCAGAATATTCAAATGGTGCACAATAATTATATGGTGTTACCAAGAAGAAAATATAGCACCTTGACCTCATGTCAACGTTTATGTCTTGGTTGAACAAGTCAGAGGAGGGCCTAAGGGAAGTAGCATGAATAGGGAAAAACTCAAGGAATAATTTCTTAGTCACAAAGGAAAAGATGTAGATGAGAAAGGATTTACTGCAAACCCTGTTGACCTGGGAAACCTATCTATATATTTATGAATATATTTATGTCATTATAAACTACCCATATTATATTTATGATTATGAATAAATAACAGAAGGAAAGGAAGAAGGATGGGTAGAAGAAATGAAGGAAGGAGATGGTTAGTTATTTAGTTAACTAGCTAAAAGATAAGGACAATGGAATAAAATAATCTACTTTTCTAACCTATTACTTCCTCATTAAACTTCCAGCTACTTAAAAACAGAATAAAAATTAAACCCTTCATGGTTTAGGAGACAGAAAACCTAAGACAAAAAAAATCTAAGAACTGAATTGTAGTTGGATTTCACTCATTATAATGTTTATACTTTGGAGCATTATCAGTCAGCATTAGACACAATTTTCTTAAATATAAAATGACATAATCTAAAATTTTTTTAAAAATGTACATGTTACAATCTAAATTTCTATAAATTATATAGGAGTCTCCCGCTCTACAGAAGAAAGCAATTTTTACACTCAATTCCTTCCATCTCAGGATTCTTTTACAACTGTCAGAAAAAAAAAAGCCACAGCTTATGCTGACAAAGCAGTGCAAACTCCAATCTACACATAACTTCAGAGACCTGCAGGTACAGAGAGTGAAAATCACCCACTTTTCCTGACAGCAAATATAGGTCAAGCTTCTCCAGAAATCCTTGACCCCTATAGCACAATAAGAATCAGAAGAAAAATCAACCATGCCCTCAAAGGGATAGTTACCTTTTCTGCTGCTGTGTGTGCTTTTGCCTGGCTGCCTCAATAAGAAAAGATGGGAAATATCAGACCAGGTATTGGAACTGCCTGTTTATTTATCCCTCCAGATTGACACAAAGGAAAAAACAACTTCCATAGCTCTCAGAGATGTCACTATTCACGTGATGAGTCTCCAACTGATTATACTACAAATAACCCGTCCCATTTTTTTCCTTCACTTTTTAAACAGGAAGAATAAACAAACAGCATTTAAAAGTGAATACTATCCATTTACCTGATTTCTCCATAAATTGTTCCTTGAAGATAAAAAAAGAAACATTTAATATATATTAACACAGCATATAAAATTAATACCATGGAAAAGACTGACTTTGGGGAAGGGGGGATTTTGAATCCAGAGTAATTTCTTTCTTATTGAAAAACATAAGCATGTCAAGCCTGTCCTTTACACAGTAAAGCACCATTTATTATTTTAAAACAATAGATGTAATCCATATATATATATATATATATATATATATATATATATATATATATATATATACACACATCCCAGGTGAGGTCTTAAAGCATAAAATGTAAAATTAAGAACTAATTTACTTGAAATATATTTCAATTTTTCCTTGAAAATAAATAGAAACTAAAATTTTATTGGGAATTATTGTTTAACACTTAAGCAAACATACTTATTAAATACATTATAGCAATCCTTACTTTAGAGAAAATCATGAAATTAATACTAGTTGGATGAAATATCTCATTTCATTTAATAATAATATATGGCAATAAATATAATCAACTCTGGAAAAGGTTGCCTTGATTCTACAGTTTGAGTCAATGTAAAGATCTTTGAAACTCATTTTAAGACCTGCTCTAGCAATTATAAATCATACTGAAGTAGTGTGATTGTTTTTAGGCATCTTTAATAACCCTCTATGGCATCTTTTCTCAAACCACAGCGCTCAACTATTACAGCTTTCTGACAGGAAACCAGGGATTCCAATTATTTCAGGCATCGTTTGATCCTGAAAATCTGAAATACAAATCAGTATTGTACGTGAATATGCTACCAGTATAATGCTGAGTGATGTAGCTCCATCAGTGACTGTTAAATTAGTACAGGAAAGATGTTTAGTACCTTCTTTGTCTCAGTTTCCAATTCAAACAATGCCTCTAAGAAGCAGCCAAGCAGTCCTGTGAGATGACACCATGAGTTCAAATGATTCAATGAGGAATCATTTTGGAAAGTTACCAGAAGTCTTTATGATACCATAATACACTGATCCGTGTACAAAAAACCCTCTACTGGGCTAGCAGGATGGAACTGAATTGAACTTTGTAAACTCTCAGGGCAAAGGGGCTGAGACTTACTTTGCAGCACGAAATGACACTTTGGTTTCTAAACTTCAGTGTTACTAATCCAATCTGACTTCTACAGATCATAAAGTACAATTGGCCTTTTCAACGTAGATTCAAACACCTGGCTAAATCCATTAAACAGTGATTCCATGAAGCAAAATGTACTGGCTTTTAACAAGTTCGCCCTTACTTTCTTCTATTATGAAAACTCTTTGAAGAACATTTCTGAAGAAATCAAGAAAATCTATAACAAACTAATGTAGAAAGTTTAAGCAAAATTATATTTGTACTCTAGAGAGCTTTTCACAAATTTTTATAGATTGCTTCCAACAAATATGTCCAGAATAGGAGGCTCCTGTCATTTCTGGAATAAGGGTGTATGTATTTACAGCCACTGGATTTATCTTAAAGACCCTTTGTACGAACAAATGCAATTCAAAATATATGAAAATCAGCTCAGTTTAGCCCACTCTCTAACACTAACTCTAACCCCTAACCCACCCCCAACCCCCCAACACAGCTAACAACAAAACTTATGAAACTACTCTTTGTCAGAGCACTACTTTGAAAATAATTGTCACTGACCGAATTTACCATCTATATGTGCAGCTATCACATATCATTCACAAACAAGCTACAACTCTAGTACTTGTGTTTTATATGTACATCATTGTTGAATCCTGCAGAAGATAAGCAACTGATTGCAGAGAAAGAGTTGTCCTAACTCAGTGAAGTTACTCTCAACACGGGTATTTTCTCTTTGGTCTTTCATTTTACTTACAAGGGTGCTTAGATTCAGATAAATGTGGGGAATAAGAAATAAGAATTGACTAAACACATGTTTAATGTCTATGTGTGATTAGATTCAGGAACACTGCCAGGAGAAAACTTTATGTATGATGTCATCTGATTTTAGTTACTTGTCAAAAAAGGAGAAAAAAATATCTTACTGATCAGATGCTATCTTTTTAAGTTTGGTAGAACACAAAACATGTTCACTCCTTTAATAAGTACAAATAAACAAGACTTATGAGGTGAACAAAAATCAATACACAGATCCCAAATATTTTACATCTGTTTATTTTCAGTTCGAACTTGATTGAAGTCAATTAGATGCAGATCTGTCCTGGTGATTCTCATGAAATCCATGTCAGATAAATCACCTTCCATGGAACTCTGAAAATTCAACACCATGCTTTAACTCATCTTTCCCTTAAAACCTTGAATTCCGCACATTCTTTAAAATTATTGTTTTATATTTATCACAGGTATTTTTTCAGTTTTTTAGTGGTATTGTTTCATTTACAAAGCACACTGCCTACATAATATTGTTGATGTAATGGATATTTATGAGCACTGGTACATTTTAGCCCTCACTTTTGTGAGAATTTATTTTTAAGTACCATGACAAATCTTTCCGAATGAGAAGTGCACAAAATGCAATTTAAAATATAATCCTCAGTAAGCATAATATATGAACATCTTGATTTATAGACTAAGAAAGACTATTAGGTTGTAACAAATATTGCTAACTCGAAAGAAAAGGTTTTAGGCTTTTAGAAATGATCAACAAAATATAGCCATTTTGTCTTGCTATACTATGAGACCAGTCCATTTTTTACAATCATGAAGACATATATTCTACTTCATCATGTTCTGAATGTGAACTAGTAACTCAGAATTCTCTCTGAAATTTTATCTTTTATTAGTGAAAACTGAGTCTTCTTTTTCTGTGACTAGGTACTGTATCAGAAACTAAAGTAAGCCAAATAAGAGTTTGTTCAGCAGCACAGTGAATATCTTCATGTAAAATTTCATGACATGTAAGTGAAAATAATACAAAGGTAAATCAGTGTCAAAATGGCAAATCTGCGGCTACTGTGAAAATCAACTAAAAATACGTAGTAGTTAAGGGATATACATTTGTTTACTTGACCAACAAGCACACACACACACACACACACACACTGTCCATCATTCACTTTTTGAAGTGTCAGATAACATTATTTCTTAAGTGACACAAAGGGCTTCATTTGCTATGCATAGGGTCAGTGAATATTAGCTTCATTTACACTTGGCTGAGAATCGGTTGATGTCAACGGTAGAGGCTTAGTTCCTGCACTGAACAGGGTTAGAATCTGACAGAAAGCTGCCACTGCAGAAGATGGATGATCTTCCTTGCTGACCTTGCTCCCCTAAAGTGTCATAGTTTGGGTTTCTTTCTAGCTCTACAACAAAAGACCCTCTCTGAGCTTCCCAGTAGCCTTCAGTTTTATTGGCGCTAACAGGTCCAGACATTTTCATCGATTAGATTCTCTACCTTTTAAACACAAGAGCTTGCCCGTTTTGGCTAGCTAAACCTTGGCACAGATGTCTTTTTTTGTAATTGCATTTCTGCTGTCTATTGGAAAGGATGCAGTCAGACAGGCAAACATCATGTCAGCACAGAAAGTGCTGAACTATTTATCTCTGTTTCCCAAAGTCATTTTAATGTAAGTGATATAGCGTTTGTCTGAAGAAATTAACCCTTAGATAATCTCATAGTATACTTCTAAATGGAAAATCAAAATCTTCTGTCATTTTGATGACTAACTAGTATGTAATATATGTTACGCAGAACTATTCAGTTGGTAGGAAAAAAGGGCTTCCCAGTCATTTTATATAAGCAGTTATTGACAACCGTATTTTAGAACAAATGTACCTGAAAATATTCTACATAATTTTCAGAACTCTATTTTGCCTTCTACCAGTGGTTGACACTGTGAAATATGTCCTTCCCTGACTAAAAGATACATAAAAATATTTGATACCTAACAAAGATGCTATACGATGTAATAAATTACATGTTTCTTTGAGATCCTGCCTGTGAGCTATTTTAATATGTTGGAGATTTGTTATTGATATTTGAATAATTTGAAAGAAATTACCTTAGCTCAAATTCAAATGTTCAAAACATTTATGATAAATGATGAAAAGTTCTTACAAACAGATTTACATGCAACACATTTTATGAAAAATAACTATTTTGAGTATGTATGGATTTATAACTCAGAGGCTCTAAAGTATTATTATACATAACTATCAACATTATTTATTCCTTGCAAAATATAATTTAACATATTTGCATATCTGGAATTATACAGTTAGCTAATAAATATATGTATATATAAAATATACCAATCCCAGTACTAAAAGAGAAAACTTAAAATAAAAGAAAATTTCACAAAAATGAAGATAAGGATGTACCAATTCAAACTCAAGTTAACCCTTCTGTGAAATTGCAGACAAAATATAATATGATCATTTTCCCATACTTTGAAATAAACTATTAATTCTGCATATTATTTTTTAGTGTTAGTGCTTTCACTCATGTTGAGAAAATAAATTATACTTAAAAATAACCATCAATTAAAATCTCTGCAGCCAAACCTTTTGTTCTAAATATATTATTAACAACTATCACTATAGGAAGTATACTTAGTAGGGTGAGGAATCGATTTTAAAATGTATAAGCTGATAGGTATTCAAGGGGAAATTCAAGAACACAATTCTCTTTTATTTTTAATATTATATACATGGTACATCAATGACTCTAAACTTTTATTCTCTTAAGTAAATAGTTTCTCCTCCCCAAAATTCCAATAATTTCAGGTGTGCATATGCAAAGCAACTATCAATTTTTATTTATTGATTTCTCTTTCTATAAGACAGACTGAACAAAAAAATTATTCCTCCAAGATGTGAGCCAGAAGCACCAGGAACCTGAAATATTTTTAAAATCAAATCAATTATTACTCTTATTTTATAATGATGGTGCTAAAAATCTAAAATTAATTTTAAAAATCAAATGAGCTCTGGATACTAGGCAATGTTTTTTTAAAAAATAAATAAAAATACTAACAGGATTCCTCCTGCCCAGTCTGGGTTTTATGTTGAACTGACTTAAACAGTCTGTCTATGCAGATTCTCAGGACCATGTCCATCAATCAATGTCAGCATTTTATCAGACTCCACTCTGACAGCAAGTGATAGTCAGTTATCTGTTGGCATTAATGAATAATAAATAACCATGCCCTTTCGATTGACGTGAATAAAATGTATACTATTTTCAGGATAGATTAGCCTATATGCAAAAGCAGACTTGGTTTTTGCATCTCATATATTAGGAAATGGTTAAAAAAAAGTGGCTGCAATAAAAGATGTGCTTAATGTGATCTCTGGCATACATTACTGTTTTGCTTTTCGACAAATCAACCCTGTCTCAGCTTGTATCATATGAGCTTAAATGAGCTGTATTCACAGGCTCCTGAATATTTATGCTGTCTTTTAAAGACCTAACACGTAGTTTGTTGTCTCCACAATAGAGTATTATAGGACAGAAAATCCTTAAAAAACCAAAGATCAGAAGAAGTTGTGTCAGTATCCTAACCTTGCTCCTCTTTTGTTATTCACCCTTAATCTGCCTTCCCGGCAGGAAAAACTATTTAAATTATTACTACACACTCCTTTGTTGTTAAGTCTCCATCTCTCTCTCTCTCTCAGGTTTAAACATACCATAACAGAAACTGTTACAGCTTTTTGAAAAAAATAAGGATTGAGAACTTTTAAGTGACTAGGCATTCGTATACACATCTTGACTGAGTTCCTCTTTGGTACTCTCAGTGGTAATTCTAGAATTAGATACTCACAGTCTAAATATTACAAGAGGGACTATAACCTTCAACATTGATCAAAGTGTAGTTTATGTTCTTAACGCAACAAGTTAGGATACAAATTGTGAAAGTTTTGCCATATATTATGATTTGTGGTTTAAATTTTTAATTTACCACTTTACCTTTCCATTATGAAACTCCTTCTCTGGTCAATAGTAAAAGCTTAATTTTATATTTTTTGCAAATAATTAACATCATCAATGACAGAAGAGGTAAAAACTAGATTTCCTGTTACACCTAATTAAGAATTCTACCAGCGGGACTTCCCTGCTGGTCCAGTGGTTAAGAATCCACCTTCCAATGCAGGGGACATGGGTTTGATCCCTGGTCTGGGAAGATCTCACATGCCACAGGGCAACTAAGCCCTCACGCCACAACTACAGAGCCCACATGCCGCAACTAGAGAGAAGCCCACATGCCACAGCGAAAGATCCTGCATGCCACAACGAAGATCCCGTGTGCTGCAACTAAGACCCGACACAGCCAATAAATAAATAAATAAATAAATATATTTTAAAAAGAAAAATTCTACCGGCAATGTGAAAGGATAGATAATAGTTCAAAACAGAAAGATATACCATCATTAGACCAAACCTTTACAATGAAAACAAGTAGAGTTATTAATAAGGTTCAAACTTTTTATTAACTGCCTATTAATATGCATAATACTGAGTTATATAGAATTACTGTCATGTCAGAAAGGCAAAAGGGCAAAACATTGCCAGCTATATTATATTTCATCAATAAAGACACAGAGTAGGGAAGGAAGATATACTTTCACAATTTTAGTCCACTTAATAGATGGGAAAGTATGTTCTAAAAAGTTTTAAAACTTGGGAATACTGTAGAATTTTCTGAAAGGTAAATGAAAAGCTATTGCCAAGTCTATACCACTATAGGAAATGATGCAGGGGGAAAAAAAAAAAGAAGAAATCAAAGGGAGCTGGGATGGGAAAGAATATCCACTTTACCATGTTGAAGGATGAATGAAGTATATTAGAAAGAAGGATAACTACACATATACTGATGCCCTGGTGAATAATCTTGAAAATCAATGAGACGACTGTCTGAATTTGAAGTGAGTAGCAATGTCATCATATTGGAAAGATTTACAAAGGGGTAAAATGATCAAACCATTATGTTCAACCTTGAAAAACACAGTGCTCAAGTATATAATGTTTGTGCAGAATAAACATTAGACACAGCAAGAAGCATGGCCCAAAGAGCAAGTTTTTTAAAAGTTCCGATCAGGTTTTTCTTGCACACTAAAATACTGAGCCACACGTTCTCCCCGTTTCAGATCACAAGCTGAATGTCTAAGCTTAGCATGTGTTAATTTTAGAGGTCAGTTTGAGAAACAGATTTTACTGAAGTCTGACTGTCCCTCTGTCTTCGAAAACACTGAAAAGCTGAAGTCTGTAGGTTTCTCAGAGGGAGATCTAGACGGAAACTGCAAAGTTTAAACAGCAGTTTCTGCTCCCTCCCAAATCCTAGGTTTCCGATAATGTAAGAGGTGTTAACACGCTGTTCTCGTTTTAAAACACATTTACCTACAATAGTCACAATATCCAAACACGCTAATTGCAAACATTTACCTTCTTAGGATTTGGTAAAATACTACAAGAATTGAAAGTAAGTTAAACAAAAGTGAAATTTATCTGCACTTATAGTAGAGGAAATATAAACAATCTACTTGAAAATAAGGGAGCAAAAATCTGTTTATAAATTGTTTGCTTTGTGAAGCAAAATTTAAAGACATTACTGAGGTTTATTTTGTTTTGTTTTTTCTTTTTAAAATATGCAATAATCCAAGAATAATATCCTGTATGAGTATTCAGCCTCTTTATAATTGTCACCTGAGATTACCACAGAGAAAAAAAATCTTAACTATTCTGCACTTATAAATTAAGAGATTAGTGCACAGCAATTTAGCAATCTAAAAATAGATCAAGGAGAACAATAAACTTAATTATTTGTTCCATTGTGTTCACTTGCATGTTTTCTTTTTGGTGGGAGTAGAGGTGGGCAGTGTGTCTGTGTGTGAACCTATATCTGTATGTATGCATATGTGTATATACATACGTGTGTATATGTATATGTATTGCGTGTGTGTGATGTTGAAGTGGAAAGAAAACAGGAAACAGTTAAGTTCTGATTTTACTTTGGGATCTGTCATAAATAAACTGTTAGAATTATAAATGAGGTCCTTAGTCGTCCCATTTATTACAAGCCCCCCTAAGACCTTCTATTTTATCTTCAACAAAATTTAAGGTACACTCAGCCTTCAAGAATTTATGATTCTAATTGTCTAGGAAGAGATTATACCCTCAAGGAATATAAGAATGTCCACAGAACATTTATGTTATAATGAATTTATACATTTGAGTGGGTAAGATGCATATCTCACATCTCTTTTCAAGGATAAAACTACTTTACCGGAAAATGTCAACTAAAATAGGAACACTATGTAGTATAATTATTTCAACTTTTAAAAATAGAAGATATAAAGAAACACTTTTTGAAATCATCAAGTTCACTTATTTATCCTATCTACTAGTTTAAATTAATGTCATTAATTAATGTCATAGATAAGTTAATGCCATTAAGTGTCATTGCCTATATGGGAACTGGTTTAGCTAAAATAATAAACGACTATTAAAATAAACATAGAACATATGTATCATTGGAAAACATAGATTAGTATAGTGAACTTCTAATAATCAATTTCTTTTTCTCAGAATAAACTTTTATTATATCTAGTGACTCTTTAAAAATATTCTACATCTTTCTGCTCCCACCCTTAATCTCTCTCTTTTAGAAAGAATGATCTTCTTAAGAAGTACAATGGGTAATATTAACATAACAGACTGTTAACCAGCTTTAATAAATGAAAAATACAAGATATCTAGCTAATAATTATATGTGATCAATATTATATTTTATTAATAAAAGCATCACAGTGCTCCCTTTCCCAGATCTAGGTTTCTGTATTCAGTTAATAGCTTCAGTGCAGGTCTGAGGCTGATACCACCATAGGTGAGGGGCTAAACTAGATGTTAACTGGGTGACACATGAAACAAAAAATAAACCACAGTATGTGTCCTTTCAAAGCCTCCTAAATTTTCTAATATATTGGAAGCAAGAGATAACATAATTATCAACAGTAAATAATTTAAGTGAAAGAACAAAACTAAAAAATTCAAAATCCACAATACCTAAAATGTAACTGTTAAAATTTTTTCAAACTACTATGCCCCAGAATGTATTTCCCCCTCTTTTCTATGTCATTCATTGACCCCAGACTAAACAAAATACACTAAATAATAAACCTTCCACACTTCTTTATAAGACCACAAAATTTGAGAAAAAAAATGCACATTTATTTCAACTGATGTATGTTTTATTCTGGTTTCCTGTGAAATGCTATTATTAGGGATTAATATTTGATGTGCATACACAGATTATAACTTTTAATGAAGTTGATATTATAGGTAGAAAACAAAAAAGAATGTCTTTAGCTCACTAATTTGACCTAAACTCAAAGTTGAATTGTTTTTGTTTTATGTGTGTATGTGCCCTTCTACTTCCCATGTATTAATACTATCGGAATTAACACATATTAATATTATGTGGATAACCTAATGAAGACATGCTTCCATAAAAGTAAATCTTTGTGATAATTTGCATAGGATGAGATAACCTGAATTAACTTAAATGTGAGGAAAATTAGAATAAAAGGATTGTCAGAAATTTTCCTCTCTGATTCCTGCATCAGATTTTTATGCCCATAGAGAAAAATATCAAATACACAGCTGGGTTAAATTTCTCCCATTAAAATAATAACATTATTTGCACAAAATAACCACATTATACATACTATTATCATAAATAAAAGCTTTTGTAGATTAGTGATAATTACCTTAGAGAAAATGGCTTGAAGCTGGATTTTTAAAAAATCAAATTAATTGCAACATTTTAAGGTATCACTGATTTATATTTTAACATTATCTTCTAGAAACTGATGCCAATTTAAACTTCCACTAGAAATATAAAAGGGTAACCATATACTTGCCAAAGTTAGGATAATTAGAAATGTTCTGAAGTCATGTACTGAGTTTCTAAATCATAGGAAGTTAAATCGCACATATTAATTTCATATTGCCTTCCTTCTTTCCTCATTTTTCCTAACTTTCATCAGGTCTTCCTTCTTTCTGTCCTTATTTTTTGAATAGTTATCATGTTCAATGTACTGTGGGTACATACAATGTTGATTGAAGATGAGTAAAAAGCAGTATATTTTAAAATGAAGTCTACAATGTTCTAGAAGGAAATTTTGCTATGATTCTTATTATCACAATTATCCTTCTCCATATTTTTTAAGGAATTATGCGCAAATATCTCGCAAAGGACAGAAGAAACTGATTAACAGTAGCTGCTCCTGGAAAAAGGTATTTGAGACTGCAGCACACAGCGATGGCATTTGTTCCAGATCTATGCACATTACCTATTCACAAAGTCTTAAAAAAACAAGTATTATGAGCTTCTGAAAGTGAATAGTTTAAAGAAGAGTATAAAAATTGTAATGTAATGTAGTTATAACTGAAATAGCAGAAATATATTTGAGCGTGATACTGAATTTACATAATTTCCAATTTATAGAATAGAGTGTAATGTTAGCTTAGGGACTGATTTCTCAGTTTTGTTCCTTTCTCTTATTTTTCGTTTGTTTTGCAAACCAAGATAATATTTACAATATATAATTTGGAAGAAGACCAATATACTCTTAAAACAAAAGCTACTTTCCCATATAAGATAAATAAGCTTTAAGACCTTCTTATTTTAGAAAATGTATCAGGCTCTTGCAACTCTCTTTCTCAAGACATAAATATTACATTAGTAAAGGGGGAGATGGCTTTCTGTTCATTAAAAGAGGCAGATGGAATAGTTAAAAGGAAAGACACATGAAGACAATGGACAAATAGAAAATGGGAATATGATAATGAATTAAATATAAATAGTTACCTTATTCTCATAGAAATAAATTTCTCATACCTGGAGCAGACTCCTGCTCACGTTTGCTAATTCTCAGCATACCAACTTCCTATATGCTATGAGCAAAATGAAATAATACAATACAGGGTTCTCTTACAAAGTTTAAGACTAATCACAGAGACTGGACTTACACAACAAGAAATTAACTAGTGATATGAATTTGAAATAAGAAAATATTTGCCTTGGGAGTGTATAACCAAATTTCTCAAAGTCTTTAAGAAATTTGATAAACATTTATTTGGAAGACTCGGGTGGTGCAAGGAACTGTGCTAGGTACCATGGTAGGTAGCTAGAATACTATAAGTAAGTTTTGGTTGTTAAGAAGCTTTAGAAGCTGTAAAAGTAAATTACAAACATTGATAAAAATCAGATCGCATATGAAGATCCCCAGAGAGAAAGGGCAAAGTATTTTTAAGAACCCACAGAGATCTTTTAACAAGGTATAAGTGCCATTTAATTTGAAATCTAAGGAAAGGCAAAATTTCAACAGCCTGAGATAGGGTAGGTGGCATTGCTGGTAGAAGAAGGCAAGGCGAGGTAAAAACCAGGAGAATGGTACAGCCAGTATCTACCATCAGAATTTGGAAGAGAGGTTACAGAAGAAATTGGGGATGTGAGAGATTAAGATACAATAGGTAATTGTGATGGTTTATGATGGTTTATTTGTCATGATGGTTTATTTGTTTTTCTGTTTATTTGGGACCAAAGGTTAAGTGATAGGGCATCATAAAAACATCTATGGATGTGCTTCAGGTAGAACAAGAGACCAGTCAGTACCAAGCAGAGGGAACAGGGCTCTCAAGGATGATAAATTATGTGACTGAAAGTTAGAAAAGAATATTAGGGTCAAGTAGGAGGTATTTAAATGCCACCCTAAGAAACGGAGAATTTTTATTGGTCATCAGGAACCTGAAGCTTTCTGAATAATACAGTAACAGGGTCTATGTTGTGTTTTACAAAGTGCATTCTGACTGCCCCATGAAAGAAGAACCAGAATAGAAAAGAAAATGGCAACGCAGATGAAATATTTAGAATGTCGGGAAAGACAGAGATATAAGTATTTTGAAATTATTATAAATGAAAGAAAGTGCTCAGATTTGTATCACCATGAAGACATCCTGAAAGAAACTTTATTTTTAAAAAAATTCCTTGTGATATAGATAAATGCTCATCTATAAAGATGGTCCACTGTATTGGTTAGGGGCAGGGATTCTGGAGCCAGACTGCCTTGATTAAACAGCAGTCGGCCACTCTATGCTCTTGGTGATTGTGGGTACTTAAGCCATCCCTTGCTGTGCTTTAGTTTTCTTACATAAAAATGTGTATACATATCATTTATGTAAATATGATTTAATATATAAAATGTAACACTTTTATGTTTTACATACTTTTAAGTATGTTTTTCTCCTTTAAACTGGGTAATAACAGTGCTTACCTCTCTGTAAGGAACAACTCTCTGTAAGACTAAATGAATTAACACATGTGAAACACTTAAAACAGCTCTTGCTATGTATTAATAATTTAAAAACAAACAAAATCTACGATCTGTTTTTGTTGAATGCCTTGACTCTCCCCGCTTTTAAATCATTTAAACTATACCTGCCATTTACTACTGTTCTATTGCCTGAGCCCTCTATTTTATACAGATGCTAACTTAATTTAAACACCCATATTTTGGAGATACAATTCAAGTTGTCTTTGTATGAGCTACCAGGTTACATAAAACTTATAATTATATTGCTAGAAAAGGTTAATGCTCAAGAAACTTTAAAAACAAAGAGAAAGAAGATCACCCACTATTTCACCATTCTGCCACATTCATTGTGATGATATTTATGTCTCATCTATTCTTTTCCCTACGCATATTTTGCTTAATTCTAAATATCAGTGTATACATTTTATTATTTATTTTTCATTCAAAATTATTAATAAGATGATTTTAAATTCCTATATCACATTGTTGATACTTTACGGACTAAGTTCAATCAAGATGAGGCACTTAACTTTAGACTTTTACATTATTTTCAATATTTCAAATTATATACATTGCTGGAGGGAAAAAAAAGTTATATAAAAAGTTCTTCTCTTTCACTGAAATATCTTCCCTGGTAAATTACCGGGGATGAGATTACTGACTTAAAGGATATTTAACTATCTGTGGCCTTTGAGATCTACGTTCATTCACTCACTGCCATGAAATTCCTTTACTTAGCCAACTCCTTGTTGCATTATTAATACTAAGGTAATAGCAAGCATTCATTGATTATTTGCTATGTCCCAGATACTATTCTTAGGGTTTCTACATGCATTATTTCATTCACTTCTTACAAGAATTCTATATGAGGGAGGTACTATTTTTATTAGCCCCATTTTATACTTAAGGAAACTAAGGCTTACAGAGATTGTTCTAGTTTATGTACCTGGTATGTTGTTGAGCCAGAATTTAAAAACTCTGTGACTCCAGCATCTGAGCTATTAACCCTATAGTGTACCTTACATTTCTGTATATATTTGATTATAAATACTATATATCACAAAAACTCATTTGTTATCGTGAAAAGTAATGGTACAAATTACATGCTTCTTTTCTGTGAAAGAAACACATGGTTTTCCAAAATCTAATCAACAAACACAGATTTCAATACTACTAATGATATTAAGTTGAATGTTTTAATTATTGAAGTAACATATAACATGTTATATGTCTGTAAGTTTTATATTATTTAAGTAATGATATATCTGCTAACTTGATAATAGAAAATATTAAGAAGAAACTATTAGGGAAATTCCTTATAATAAAAACTAGAAATCTATGATTATTTGAGTTCCCCTTTACATGAAATCATCAAAAAAATTACTAAATCTTTAACTCAGAAAATTAAAATTAAGCAATATAAATAATGCAAGCAGCTCACATCTCTATGTGCATGTAAACTGCATTACACCCTTGGATTTTTTACAATTAGGTTGACCATATATTCTATCATCCAAAACAGAACACTTTTGAAAGCAAAAAGATACAGTGCAATACGTGAAACAATTATCCCCAGCAAACTAGACTTATGGTCACCCTACTTAGAATAAAGTTTCATCAGTTCTTCAGTAACTAAAATCTACTGGTTGAAGTTCAGGACAAATTTCAGGGAGCAGTGTGGTGCAGTGGGGAAAAAGACGAACTGATAAACAGCATCCTGGATTCTCACCCAATTTTGTTACTTATTAATATCCCTGAGCTTCAGTTTCTTCCTAAATTGAAAGAGAGAAAAAAATAATACTTTCTACCTCATAGCGGTGTGGTAAGGATTAAATGAGAAAAAATGAACATAATTTTTCAGTGTAAACTACAAACTACCTATACAAATTCAAGTTATAATACCGAGTTCCACACTTTGAGAAATACTATTCTACTTTTAAAATGGAATAAAATTGTACAAAATTTCCAAAAATTTCAAATTATATTTCAGAATATGATTTATTAGTCTTCTAAAAATATTTATATATGTAAACTAAAATCTGCTCTCAATTTTTTAAAATGACTACACCTGGGCTTCCCTGGTGGCACAGTGGTTGAGAGTCTGCCTGCCGATGCAGGGGACGCGGGTTCGTGCCCCGGTCCGGGAAGATCCCACATGCAGCAGAGCGGCTAGACCTGTGAGCCATGGCCGCTGAGCCTGCGTGTCCGGAGCCTCTGCTCCGCAACGGGAGAAGCCACAACAGTGAGAGGCCCACGTACTACCAAAAAATAAAATAAAATTAAAAAAAAATAAAATGACTACACTTTTAATCTAAATATATTGGTTACTGTGCATAGAAGTTGTGATGTAACTGATATGATAAATATTTTCAAAAGGACTGTTTGACAATCAAAGCATGCTATCTGGAATTATATTTTTAAATGACTGTAAAGAGATGTTTTCTTAAAATCACTATATTAAAAAAATAGAAGTTCTCTATATATTAGATTTGACAAACAAGTGGTTTTCAAAATTGAGTTACTTTTTCCAAGATCACAAAGAAGTAAAAGCTTTTCCATCAACTGATCAAAACTGTGTTCAGTTTTCACAGTTGTTCATATTTCAAACTATACTTTAACACACTTCACAATGGGCTGCCATTCTAGAAAGTGCCCAGATAAACTTGCCTTTAAGTGTTTAACCACCATCATTTGGCTAGGGGCTCACTAGCATCCTCTCCCAAACACTTTAGTTTTCCTCTATATGGGACTGGAATTTATTTTCAAACTCTTAACAGGATCACTGAAAGGAAACAGGAGAAATACTTATAAAGGCAGGCCTGAACTCAGCAAGTACTCTCACAGCAATGCGTTGGAATTATGCCCAGGAGGGAAGTGTTTTTGCAAATGAACACAGTGCCACAGTTAAGCATAAGGTATTTAATTCCTTTGTCAACATCACTAAGGTTAAAAATTAAGAACGTTACGTGATAGACAATTTACCTGAATTAGTGTGCACATCCTTTTTCGGCTGAACCATAAGGAGGCATCTTGAGTCCTTTAATCACATGTTTTTAATGAACTCTAACTATTAATACCTAATTCTACCTATTCCAACGCAGATTAAAGTAGATGACAGTGAACTAATTTTACTTCATTTTTAAGTACTTTGGTGCAGTTTGCAGGCGACAATAATTTTGGTACTCAAATGTGGTTCCAATTCTCGAAACCAAAATAAATGAATGTGAATAATCTTAATAGTACCACATTTAATGAGATGATTGTGTTCATTTGGAAGAAATTGGAGTCGTCATGGTAAATATATCTCTTTACTGCAGTTAAGGACTGCTTTTCTTACTAAATTCTATACTTAGAAGTGTAGAACTCAAACAGTTCCTGTTTGTTTTTCTTAACAAGTAAATGTAGAAATCAATTGAGTTAAATCCACAAAATGAAACAAAAGAGACTATAATTTGCTTTAAAATTTTTTAAACCTTAAAAGAACGAACTTTTAACATTATTTCCTAGTTTCTTTTTAGACAAATTTAACTGTCTAAAGGCCTTGTGGATAAGGCCTTTTATATGCATTTTTATGAATTTTTATGTGTCCCTTTTTTAATTGTGCAAACATTTAAAATTCCACTTTCACATCAATCAAAATCTCCATACTACTGAAACCAGCTGCTTTCACAGCTGAAATGTATGGAATAGTGTGTTGTTAACATGTTCTTATAATAGTTATTGTTGAATCCACCATCATTTTCAAGTACTTGTCAATAAAAACATTTCCAGTTAATGAAAACATTCCTTTTCATTGAATTAATTCGTTCATTAAGAATATTTCTATACTTACCAAGTGGAATAGCATTCTGTCTTTTAGTAGTGATAAATCTCCATCAGTTTTTGATTTCCACACATGTGGAACCTGCAGGATGTTCTACTTGTTAAGAAATACTACTAGTGAAGGAAAGGGGAAGAGGACAGTTGGGTAGACAGGTTTGATTCCTTCAGGGAGTGTCAAAGGAGGCTGCTAAACTGGTCAATGGGACCAGAACCTATAGCATCTCTATTTGTTTAGCCCAGAGTTCACTTTACAATGTCAGCTATGGCAGGAATGATAATTGAGGGCTGGGTCATAGGCATTTTATATGCTAGCAACCATCCACATGAAGTATTTAACTCTTCAACCAGGATAGAAAAAGTGTAATCGCTCAGTTACTCTACCTAAATAATGTGTGCAGGAGAAATATAATGTGAGCCATATATGTGATTCTTAAATTTCGAGTAGCCACATCAAAAAAGAGTAGAAAGAAACAGTTGAAATAATTTTAATATTATATTTTATTTAACCAAATATATCTAATGTATGATTCTTTCAATATCTAAGTAACATAGAAAATTACTAATGATGTTTGTCACATTCTTTTTTTTTGTACTAAGCCTTTGAAATTCAGTATGTAATTCATACTTGCAGCACATATCAATTTAGAATCACCACTTTTTAGAACCTCAGAGCCACATGTGGCCACCAGCTACCTTATTAGACAACACAGATCTAAATATTTGTTAAATTATTTCTTGAAATGTTCTACTAGAATGAGAATTTTATGGGGAAGTAATGTGATTTACATAATAAACTACTAGGACCAAGGCTTTTTTTTTTTTTTTTTTTTTTTTTTTTTTTTGTGGTACACGGGCCTCTCACTGTTGTGGCCTCTTCTGTTGCAGAGCACAGGCTCCGGACGCACAGGCTCAGTGGCCATGGCTCACGGGCCCAGCTGCTCCGCGGCATGTGGGATCTTCCCAGACCGGGGCACGAACCCGTGTCCTCTGCATCGGCAGGCGGTTTCTCAACCACTGCGCCACCAGGGAAGCCCGGACCAATGCATTTAAATTCAGCAATGAAACAGAATAATATTTGCCAGGATTCTCCTTGCTTTCTGATGGAAACCAGGGCAATACTGTTGCGAAAGTCCCGGCTCTGGAATCAGAACACCCTGAGCTTGAATCTAAGCTAGGACAAATATTACTTACTAAAGTAACTGCAATCAGTAACTTACCCTTGAGAGCCCCATTTTTTTTTCTGTAAAATAGAGATGGTAATGTTATCTATCTATTAAATGAACTCGTATGTGTAAAGCACACAGAAGAGTATCTGCATATAGTAAATTAGCAAAAACATTTAGTTACAATTATCATTGTTAGCTACAATTCCCTCTAAATTAACTAGGATGTACAAATATTAAAATTATGCAGCTGGCTTAGGGGTACAAAGAATACATGAAAGTTATTTTGGGGAACGTATTATGTTTTCTAAGTTATAAGAGACATAAGTAATATAACCTTATTATATTTTCAGGATATCCACAAACAGAAAAATATCTATTAATTTTGAAGGTCCCTGTGACATAGTTTTAAATAGAAATATACTGGCCAATTATTATGACCACATAAAGCTATGTAAGAGAAAATTCAGTCTTACTATATAAAGGAAAAGGTTCACTAATTCATATGCTATTATTATTTCAAAACAAACAGAAAATGTCCAGCTGATGTATTCCAATAACTAAAACTTACTTTGGCCCACTTCCACAAAAATGTGGTCTACCTATAATATGACTTATCAGAGAAATACTCCTTTTATTATTTAGTCCAGGAAAGAAATATGGCTTTGGCAGAAGCAACCTCAGAAAGTTAGCAAGGGAAATTCGATGATTTTTTAAATCAAAGTTTTAGTACTTATAAAAAAATAATTCTTAAAGTTTGTAAATCTATTTGCATGCGTCTTGCCTGTTAGTAGATCTCTTGTTAACAGACCCCTTAACCTCCTTTTCCTGTTATCCACAAGGCCAGACGATATGGGTTTCAAGACAGGAGGAATCACACATCATTAAATCCTGATTAATCTCACCTCACTCTGCCCAGTCTCCTCTCTTAAATCTCATAACCCAATGTGCAACTGTTGTCTTCTATGTCAAGCATAGGGCCAATTAAATTTTAGTAACAAATATTATTATCACCGATATTTATTGCAATATTTACTGAATCCTTAGTGCAGATATCACTATGGGGAATCATTGATAAGTTCAATAGTGACTTTGTTTAAGATCTAGTCAATTGGCCTGCTGGTACACAGCAGACTCACTTGTTCAAATAGTCATTATTACTTAATAGTCATTATTACTTAAAATCTCTGATATAGAAGAAAGTGCAAAGTGAAATTTTAATAGCACACATTACTTACGTTCACAAGTGTCCCCTTTTTGCTGGTAGCCTGCTTTGCAGATACATTTTCCAATGGGCACTAACCATTCTCCTTCTGCACTGCAGTGCATCCTGGGGGAGTTTTCCGCCTCTTCCTCTGCACTGCTGACACATGTCCCTCGGACCTCGACTAAAGAGGAAAATTCTGAACCAGTCACTGTATCTGGAAAGACAGCTAAGTTCTCAATAATGGACCAGCACTTCTTGTAGTACACTTTGACTGAAACCAAAGCTATGCAAGCCCCTACATCCTGAAAGGCAAGATAGAATCCCTTTTTGGACAAAGGTCCAATCTCTCTCACCTCAGTGTTAAGCTTCATCTTTCTTTCACCAAGGTCACCTTGGGTAAAACTTTCATCTGCAGCAATGGTGTCTATTTTTACATAGAGGTTTTCTCTTATATTCCTGCCAGTGTCGTAGTCTGTTTCATAATAGTACAAATTAAAGGTTTCCTTGCAAGTTCCCAGGACTCCAGGAAGACTGTTACAATCCCTCAGGGTGAATTTCAATTCTACAAAAATCCTTTGTGCATTGCCTTTCGAAATCCAGTT
Source organism: Kogia breviceps (assembly GCF_026419965.1). Lineage (NCBI taxonomy): Eukaryota > Metazoa > Chordata > Mammalia > Artiodactyla > Physeteridae > Kogia > Kogia breviceps. Next base: position 27,017,381 of record NC_081322.1, read on the forward strand.
AGTCCGCAGCCAGTTGTTTTGGTTGGGCTCCATGACCTGGCACACCTGGTATGTTCGGATCGGGGTATAGTTCTCATCCAAACCACTAATTTCTTCCCACTGTAAAATTTAGAAAAGGTCATCAGTCATTCAGCAAAAAATAACATTTGGCTTTTGCAAGTGCATGAGGAATCTTTAGTGTAACACAAATGCATATCTTTGAAAGATCTAGGTGAATTCCTACCCTGACGAACACTGTAACCTTTAGAACAGAGTCTCAGTTCAGCTTCATCGTGGTGCCAGAACATCATTTTTGTTGCTTGTATTGTTTATGCATACAATAAATCTTTCATTTTGCTTAGTATCTGTTTGCTAGTGTATTAGTGTTGCTTTTTACATGTTTGCTTATGCCAATGTCTCCACTGAGCTTGGGGTTTTTATAGACTAAAGCACATAACAAAATTACTTAAATTACCATTTAATGCATATACATACAGATACATGGCAGAATTCTTGATAACTCCATTGACATTTTAAGTGTTGATGTTAAACTTAGAGAGTACCTAAAAACACAGGGAAGAAAATGCCAAGAGTACTCTGAAATGTAAAAGCATTCCACAACATGTTGATATTCAAAATGCAAAATCTTTTACGATCTTTGCAAAATGAGATATAAGGGAGGAACATTTTACAGAGCTATTTATTTATTGCAGTGTTATGTATAATACTATCCATAATGCCACATAACTATAAATAAGTAGTTAAAAAAGTGTGATACATCTTTATAAATAAGTTGCTTTCAAGAGACAATCAAATATACATGGCAAATCAGCATGCTGGATCATATTTCAGTAATAAGCTTTCTGACAGGAAAAATATCAGATGGTTAAAAATGTCCATTCATATGCTGATATAATGTACAATACAGCAAACTCATATATTTTCACAAAAAAGGAAAACAATAAGCTTAGCCAAATTTGCAACAGTTTAAAGATTAAGTCTTGTATAATCTATCTATATTGCTCATTAGTTAATAAATTCATTTCACCTAAAAGCCTAAGAGAACAGCTATTTATGTCCTTTCTTACCATTATTACAAAATTTCCAAGTTTGTATTTATGATACCTTAATAGTGAAATTGTCACTTACTTGTATTCATTTCCCCAACAGGAAATGCCAAATATAAAATTATATTAGTATTCTAATCCAATGTCACATAGCATGAAATATTTAAACTATCGTTTCAAGAAAAGCAGATGGGAAAATAAACTAATAAGCATGTCGTAATGAGTCTTATTTGTAAAACTCGATCAGAAAAATCAATTTACTTAAATGCTCTGTGAAATATTAATATCTAACTTTAAAAGTAGTTCTTAGAAAACTAACAAGACAGACAAATTAGTAATATACCGTAATTCAGAAATTTCTTATGATGACATATTATATATTTGCTACAATTTTATCATACATATCATCAAAGGTCCTCAAATGCAGCAAACAACCGATTATCATGTTCAGCTTTCACTCAACACAACTGGAGTTTGTGACTTGTTGATGGAGTGCATAGTTTCCTGTTTCAGTTAGCTGCTTATAATTTGCTTGCATGGCCCTTAGCCAAATATAACCAAATTCATCCATTTGGACAAGCAGATTTTAGTCTCGTAATTAGGTTGAAATTATTAAAATAAGTAAAACTAGTAGTAGCATCTACCAAGATATGAAAAGCTCCAAGGATAAATGTGCTCTTTTGAACAATTCCCTAATTACAAGAAACGAAGGCTAATTATTAGAAAGGAATATATCTCAAGAATTCCTTTCTCTAGTTCCAAGAACAATTATATTATTTTGTTCAATGTATGAAAAATCAACTTTACTACCAATGAAACTCAGTTAATTTTAATGTTTAATTAAAAATTTACTCCTGCAGGGAAAATTTCAAGATAACTGTTGCATAAATAACAAAGAGTGAGATGAAATAAATGCATTTAATGTAACTTTTGTTTTATTATCTCACTTTCTAAGAGACCGCAGTGATTTCTACAAACAACACCATTGGGAAAGAAGTCTTAATTCGGCTAGCATGCTTTTATAGTATGCTTATAAAGTTATTTCTAGACACTTATATCTTAATAACATTTTATTTGCAGTTAGATATTTAACCACATGTAAGCCAATCCATTTCATATATGGAATATATTGTCAGTCGTCATTTTCTAATATTATCTGTTGATTCCTAAAGATATGTAGGGTTAATGGTTAACTCAAGATACTTCGGACTGATAAAATGTCCATTTCAGTCCAAGATAACATAGACAGTCATAATTTATCATTTTATAGATTACATGTATGAAATATTACAATAAAATATCAGTTTACTTCCCCTTAGAGATTAAAAACCATGCTGTATCTCTATTTGTTTTAATTGATGGATGGTGGAAAATGGGCCACATCTGTCATTGGCAACAAAGGTGCTTCAATTTTTTATTGCGAATGTCTTCCTATAGTGTATATTATTTTACTCATGGAAACTACTCCACTTTCAAGAAAAGTATGACATTCATACTTCAAAGTCAGCATACTTTTTATATTTAATCTGTAAATATTTGTCATTTTTGATAGCTTTGTCTGACCAATACAGATAGCTGCAATATGATCTTAAGCGTCTCTCAAATATTAATTTAATAAAAACCCTAAATACTTTAAACAGATTCGCATTGTTCACATTTTGCATTCTTTAACTTCTAGCTTATGACATATTGATTTTATGATGTTCTTATACTCAAAAATCCCTTTTAGACTTTCATTCTTGTCTTTGCAAAGTTTCTTACACTTTTTATAACCTCACTTATACTTCATGCTCTTTGACTCCAGACTTTTTATTGTACCAAAGATTAACTTAAGGAACAATGGGGTACATTTACCTTTCTTGGAGCCTCCTTCCTTAGTCAGGGATGAAGTATGTGTCCTGTCTCACAATTAAAATAAGACCTGAAGACATAGACACTGAACTAAACTTAAGTAAGTAATATAGCTTTTCAGATATATGAAACATAACGGTCAGAATTTTTTTAGAATCTACTTATATTTTCATAGAATTTTATTGGACGGCTTTCACTCATTTATGGTAACAGATTTTTACTCTGATATGTGCGTACTCTGCCATCACTTCTGATTAATAACAACAGATAGCACAACATATAAATTTCAGAAAACCCAAATCATATTTTAGAGCAAATTTTACATTAAAATATTGAGCATATTACATTTTTAGTTATCTTTTCAAGTATATTTTGAATGATGCTAAAACGTTTTTCAAAAGAGGAAAACAGTTTTAAAGAGCTACTGTTTTAAAGAACTACATACAACCTACTTGGTGATGATGCTAAGGAAGTATAAAGCAACTAAAGAGGTTTAATTAAGTGAGTTCGTGAAAAGCATGTTCTCTGTAATTAGTTAACAGTTATAGCCTGGAACCTGAGGTATGGTCCCACTCACAATAAGAACTCATTTTTTATCCGTTTTCCAATGTTCTAAATACACCTTGTCTACTCAAAGAACTCAATGCCTCATTATAAGCACAACAAAATATTGAACAAGATATTTGAGATCAAAACAGTTTAAATATGAAGAATGTGAATAATTCCACTGGGGGAGGAGGAAAAGGTTTTATTTCTTTCTTAAAAAAAATAAAGGTTGATATTTTATGAGGAGAAAGCCTTACCCCATTGGGTGGAGAGGAAATCCATTCCAGCTCTGTTTGTTGTGCTTTAGAATCCAGCAGTAGTACTGAAAAAGAAAGTTGATTTTCTAAATGTCAGATGAAAAATGAAAACATGTTTGTAAAAGTTATTAAAGTCGATCTAATTTTTAAAATAATTACCGTTTTATGATTTAAAATAAAGTTATTTACATTAATGAACGACAAAATATATACCTACCTCTTACAAGTATATTCCACTTTCTTAGGGGAAAAAAGATATTAAAACACTAGCATTATGGTTTTTAATTAAAATATTAAAATTAACTAAAAAACTCAAAAGTAGCATGAAAGCAAGGGTAAAAAATTGATATGTGAAGTATACTGATTCTATAGTAATAATATATTGTAAAGAATTTTGTAAACCACTGAGTGCTCTAAACTTTGTCAAATATAACATTAACATAATAAAGCATACTTCCCTATTACTCCTCAGCCAGTCATTAATTTGTACTATTCTTCCAAAAGTACTTCCTAGTGCCTTTTGAGAATTGGAGCTTATTTATTTTTAAACTTTCCACACACAGTGTCTTCTCTTAAGCCAAAATGAATACAATTAAAAACTATATTAAGCAATGTTATCATGAGAAAAATAAATTTCCTATCACTTACAAGATGTATTATTGGGTTAGTCAAACATTTGTTTTCAATATTTCTATTTTTTTAATTTCGCAATATTTCAAAGCAGTACGTAATTCTCAAAATGGAATATTTAAACTTTGACTTGACTTTTAAAAAGCAGTTGTATTCTGCTTTTATGCTACCATAAAGCATAATACACTTAACTTAATATTTATATAAATGTAATTAATGCTCCTGATGGTATTAATATAAGATAATGCATGCAAATATCATACATTAATATATACCATACTTCCAATTTAATATATTTTATTGCTTTATAGGACGATTCCCGTCCTAAAGCATTCACTCTTTGCTCAAACCAGTTGCAGAGTTACATGAATTTGTATTCTTTAAAAATATTTCTATGATTCTATAGCATTTTAACAAATGTATCAATTTGTCCAGAAATAATGGTGAATGCATTTTCAAGTATGTAAATACGCTTACCATCATCCTCAGCAAAATGTTAAAATTTGAACTTAAATTAAATACATGCTTAAATAAACTTTTCAATGACCAACAGAGGGAAAAAATGTGTTTTTGAAGGCAACGAAAATTTGTTACGCTAAGAAAAGAAACAGTTGATTATGTTTTCACCTCCTTCAAGCTAGTCAAGGTTATTCCCTATAACTGAAAATGGATATAGAAACACTTTTTTCCCAAAATGTTTTATACTTAAGACTCTCAGGGAGACCATAACAGCACAAACCTTGGTTTCAAACACTTGACTCCCTTTCAAATAATAATTATAATTTCAAAGCCACACTTTTAAAATACCAAGTTGTAGTTCGAACTAGGAACAGCCATAAATGTTTAGATTACTGAATTTACATTAAGTAATTTTTAAAGTTTATTTTGTTTTTGTCCTCAACGTGGACAAACAACATGGGTTCCAGGTACTTTCCTTTTGAGATTACTTTTTTTTTTTTTTTTCTTTCGGTCTTCCGCAGTGACAAGAGACAAGTGAATTTTAAACCCAGGAAACTTTCTTGGGTCGTTTTTGAGGGTGAATTAAACACTGTGATGACTGTTTACTCCTCTTCCGTTATCCCTCATCACAGCCTGGGGTGGGAACCACGGACCCCGGCGGGGCGGTGATGGCAAACAAGTTGAGAAACAAATGAACAAATAAAACAAAAGGGAAACCAGCCCCTGAGCGTTTAACCAGCTCGAAAGATTCAGCGTGTCTCCCTTCCGCTGTCGGCTCTCTGGACCAGCCCGCAAGTGCGCGCTTTTGCCTTCCCGCTCAGAGCACCGAGCGCCAGCCTCCCTTCGCGCCGGCAGAGGCGTAGCCCGGCGGCCAACCAGGACCCAGGGCACGCGGGCCGGGGTTCGGGGACTCTGCGCTCTGCCTCGCGGGCCGGGGTGGGGGATGTAGGGGGTGGGGGCGAGGGTGAGGAGCGAGATGCGGGTCGCGCTCTGCGGAGCCAGCCCGGAGCCGGGCGGGCAGCGGCTGGAGCCGGGGCGGGGCCGTCGGCGGGGCGGGGCGGGGCGGGGAGGGGGCTGCCAGACTGGCGCGCCCGCCGGCCGAAGCATCCATTACGCCTCAGCCAGACTTGGGCACTCCAGGGAGCCGGTGGCGCCCTAGCTCCAGAAGGAACCGGGAGGAGGAGAGGGGCTATCGGGAAGCGTCTCCTCAGAGGGAGCGCGGCGACTGCATTAACGAAAGGAAAAACAGCGGCTGCACTTCGCCTCCAAACGTCAGACTCACTTACACGCGCGCTCCCAGGAGCCGGAACTGACCTCCCCGATAGAACGTGTGCGGGAAAAGGGAAGAAAGGGGGGTGCCCCTTCTTCCTGTAACTACCCCCCATCCTCTCCGGAGAGCCAGGCACCTGTTCCAGGCACTTCCCGGCGCTTTGCCCCTGGGTGCCGCGGCGCCGTCTCGGGGCTTGCTCGCTCCCAGAACGGCAGCCCTGGGCCACCATGGCGCGCCGGGTGCGTTGCCACCGAGAAGCGGAGCGCATTCCTCACCCCCGCCCACATTTTAAACTGCTCACTTCTGCATGTAAAGAATTCGGCCTCCTAGAATCAGAATCCTCTCCACGTATTTCGCACCCAGAAGAGGAACGCGGGCGAGCAAGCCATTCTGACTGCAGGAACCTCTCCCCCTAGTGATGCAGTTATTTATAGCTCAAACTCCAGCCGGGGTCTGTGCGAGCTCGCGCGCGGGGTTTCGCCCCGGCGGTGCAAACTTTTCCTCGGGTGCCGCTATTCCAGGGGCATCAATACAAGTTTCCAGGATTCAATGTCCCTAATCGCTAATGTCATGCGAGTAGAAGTGTGGGCTTTGGTGTGTATGGCTGTGTGTTTCTAGCAGATGTGGGTTCATCTGCAAACGCAAAATCGACAGCTGGAAGTTAAGGTTTTCTCTGAATGGGTTCAGCATCAACACAGGTTGCAGATGTGGAAACTGGGGTCAGAAGGTCAGGCTGGATCAAGGAGCAGACTATGGCGTTTGGTTGTGGGAGAGGGTGTTTTGAGTGACCGAAGAAGGGTCCACGAAGAGAATTTTTAAAACAGCACTAAATCACTAAGTTTTCAGGGATACATGAAGCGAGTGCCAGTACGTATCCACTCCCGACCACCATGACCTAAATCTGATAACAGATTTCTCCATCCTCCACACTTTAGGAACAAGTAATTATTAGTAGTCTGCTTTTAAATATCGGGAAATCAACCTTAGACTTACAGCCTGCAAGATACGAAGGAAGGCGGGTAGACTGTGACACTGCTCAGAAGCAAGACATTTCCATTGACAGGATTTATTTTTCCCCAGCTCCAACTACAGGCACCGAAAGGTATTTTACTTTCTGTCAATGGTTCAAAGGAAAAGGGGTGGGGGGAATAGCCATATACAGGCGTATCTGGCTGCCCAAATGAATCCTGGCTCTAGTCAACCAGAGCTAGCCCTCGGGGTCCAGGTCTTTTTCAAGGTTAGACCACTCGTACTCCTTAACTGCCGGACTGTGGGGCAGAGGTTTGGGGGCCTCTGGTCGCCCGGGAGGCATCTCGTATTCAGTTGCACTGCCCCAGCCCGTCCCCTGCCTCCCCGGCCCGGCCGAGCCCTCTGGGCTGCCGCTGTCCCTGCGGCCGCCGGGACCCGCGCGGCGCGCGCTGAATGGAGATTTCTCCCGCCCGCGGGGCGCGGAGCGCGCGCCTCCCGCTGCTTCACCTCTGCGGCTTTATTGTTCCGTGCAGGCGGCCGAGTGCCAGCCGCAGGCCCGCGCCGGCTCCTCGGACGCAGTGAGCACTTCATTAGTAACCCGAGCGTTCGGAGCTCACCCAAGTCACGGCGCCTCTAGAAAGGATCCGGACTCCAGCCGCTCGCCGGCGGGCTGGTCAGGATACTAGAGGCTGCACTCCCCAGTCTCCGACCAACTCCGGCCGCAGCTTACCCCCGGGGAGACGAACGGCGAGAGGAGGAAGAGGAGAGGGCTAGAGGAAGAGATCTGACCCGCCCGGGGTCCCGGAGAATGAGCTTGCCGGCCGTTCCCACACCCCTGCCCCCCGTCCTCCGTTGCTGCTCACGCCCTCTATACAGTCTGCGCCAGAAATCCCGCTCCCGTCGGGCGAACGGCCCCGGGCGCGGGGCTGCAAGCGTCTCGGAGCAGCCCGCTTGCCGCCCGCCCGCCCGCCAGGGGCTGCCCGAACGTTGAGGGGGCGCGGAGCCGGCGAGGGAGGGTCGCCCGGCGCCGGAGGCGCGGCCGGTAACCCCGCGGACCAGCCGGCTCTTGCAGGTAGACAGCTAAATAAATGTCAGAACAAACTTTGCTTTCCCATCACCTTACCTTCCTTTGCAGCCTGCGCTTCCCCGGTGTGTGCAAAGCGGAGCAGCCAGATGTAGCATAAAATAATCCATGAAGGGTGCCGAGTTTGAAAAACCATGGTGCATGAGCAGGTTTTATCTTAGGTTTCAGTTGAGTCGCGGCTTTTTAAATGCTGATTGCTCCGGAGTGTGTGGGGCTTTTTTAAAAAACAAAAATTATTGCGCTCCACGCATCGATTCCCTTTCTCGATCTAAGGCCGGCTGCTCCACGTTTAGCTTTAAAAAAAATTTTCCCCTCCTTTGGTCCGCACAGTGTTTGCTGCCTGCAAGTCTCCGACTGCAGACCGGCCGCTTGCTCCACACTCCAATAATATCAATTAGGGGGGAGGGGGGCGGGGCTCCGAGCCGAGAGCCTCTGCCACTCGGGCTGATTGGCAGGCGCAGCCGGCCTCCCAGGCGGCGATTCCCAGGGCTTGGGGGCGGGTCCCGGCGAAACGGCCGCCCCGGCCTTCGGGGCGGGGTTCGGGGCGTGGGCCAATCGGTGGCCAGCGGAGTCAGGTTGCGGGTCCAGGATTCCCTCCAGGTTTTGAGCTCGGGGCTGGCGCTGGATGCTCTGAGAAGGAGGACGTGGAGGGCAACCGAGGTGCGTGCTGCTGTGGGAGCTTTGCTCTCAGCAACCGCAGCTTTCGTGGAGCAGAATCAATCCTAAAATAACTCTCCCAATTTACAGTCGTGTTTATAGCGGTGCTCCTCGCGATCTTTAGAAACCAGAGGGGATGCAAGCCATCTCTCAGCTACCAAGCACGGAGCCGGGACAGTGAAATGAACTGTGCCTTTAAGTAAAGTGCCTTTTACTTTTTTTGTTGTCACAACCTCCGCGGGTCGGGTAACTTTGTTCTTTTTCTTTCTTGAAGGGTTACTACTTCTCTTTTTCTGTTACTCCAAAGGCAGTTTAGCTCTAGGCACCACCCAGCACAATCCCTGGAAGAATAAAAGTTACCAAATGTATTATGTTCAAACAATGTTTCCAAGAGTTTGAAACAAGCTCTGGCAAAAGAACCAGAGGAAACGGGAGTGGAGAAAGGAAGTCTTTTGTTTTATGTGCCCTCTCACTCCCGCCCTATCATTTAACGATAGTTGTTGGGAAGAAGTAGCACATTAAGAGAAACTTCTGAAGGTTCCGTATCATTTTTTCCTACATGTTTATCATTTTCTGAGATTTTCCTGGAATTGCCACACTTTGATCGTTTTCCATTTCGCTGCATAAATTACATTTAATTTTAAAGAATGCTACCATGCATTAAGTTAATTAAAATTAAATTAAAATCAAGACCTCTTTCGTAAATATTGAGTACTTTTCAATAATTATTCAATAATTATCTTTCCAAGGCAAACTAAGAATAAAAAGTGTTACCAATATCGACAGTTGATTTCGTCTAACTAAAATATTGAGGACCACTGCCTAGAGGAATCCCTTTACCGTTAGGCAGTTTTTGACACTCTGCAATTCAAGATGTGAGTAGTACAATAAGAGGAAGAACTTAAAAACCTTAATTGCCAAATCATCAAATTCAAAGGTCAAGCAGAGTAACTTGATCACATGTCAAAGACGAGCTTTATTTTCTTCCCGTCCTATATTTCTTCCGTTAAAAAAAAATCTGTCATTCATGATTTGCCTCTATGAGAGGAAAAAGTTTGACTTTGCCTAAGACTCCAAACTTTTCCTATCTTTTCTATCTGGAAATGTAAATTGAGTTGTTTCTGGTATTTATAGCAAAGAGATGACAGATACCCCAATTTTAAAATTTTATCTTATGGAAAATTGTCTCTTGTAGTTTGTACTTGCCTAATGCAATTACAAAGAAGAGAGAAATGAGATTTCCTTCCCCTCTAACCTCTCTTTGGGTCTGTAGTTTATTTCTTAAATGTTACTTGTTCCTAGCCATTACCCCTATTAAATATTTTAGAAATTATATATAAAAGCATCTTACGTGCCCTTTAGAGGATTCATAGAAAATGTAAACTGCTTAATAGATTAACCTTGAAAATAGACAAAAAGATGTAGAGTGTACTTGTTACAGAGATCAAGCAGTATTGACACAAACATGCTTTAAGGAGTAAAAATTGTAAGGTGAAACACTAGAATTAAAAATATAGATCCCCACTCATAGGCAATAAAACTGTTAATCTCACATACTCACAGATATTAAACCACTTCTAATAGTTAAAATAATTCTCCAGGATTTCAACACTTTCCCCAGGGTCTCATCCCCACTTCTTAGAATGACACCAAGGTAGCCTTTAAAGTTTAAAGTATTCCTTTCATCTATTGAATGACTAATACTCAGTGATGTGAATACAAATACCTTTCCATTAAACCAGGAAACTAAAGAAGTAACATCCTTCACGCTGATGAGTGTAGGTGGTATAAGGAGTCCCCTTACTGTGCCCCTCTCTCTATCAGACATAGGGGCATGTTCAGCTTCGCTTTTATTTTTAGAGACAAGAGGCTTCACATTAAATGCACATGTGCCAGACTGCTGACAGTTTTTCCTGCAGAGTTGCACAGTGATACTCCTTTTTAGGTTTATCAACCTTTTCTTCTTTCTTTTGTATCTAGGTAGAGTGATGAAGAAGTCATGCAATTTAAATAAAAAGTGAATGACCTAGTCAAGAAAAGAAACTTTATTATACTGTATTATATAGTATATAGTTTAATATATAAATACAATATATAAATTGGCATTAGACTGTATTTGACTAACAGCAAAGCATGTAAACCTCTTTGTACATGAAGCCACTGAAATGAAAAATAATCAGTTCATAAAACTTTCATATTTTAAAACAACTTTTAATAGGTAATTTCTTTATATCATTTTTAAAATGGTTTATTTTAGCTTCTTATCTATGATTTGTGCATATTATCTCTAAGGCAAATTTTAGAAAAGTAAATGTACGTGTGTATATAAAATGAATTAGAAATCATGTTCCTGAACAATACCAAATGGTGTATATATAACCCACATGTGTGAGCCAAAGCAGAAATTTTAAAAACTGTTTTTTCATTTTTATGTATTCATTGTGAAATGCAGTTGATATAATACCCAACTTATATTTAGGTAATTTTAAATAAATGGAAAAAAGAGACCAAAACTTTAATATTACCATTTATAGACCCTCTTTTGAAACATCTATCATAATTGTATAGCAGAAAGATAAAAAATGCCTATTTTCAGATGCAAAGAAGACATGCCCAATATTTATGAACCATGTTATTTTTATCTAGGTACTAATAATCACACATAACTGTACATATATGAAAATAAATGTACAAACTCAAGACACACATTTCAAATGAGGGTATAGCTGTTATCTTCATTTAACTTGCTTCAACACTAATATTTACCTTGCTGTTTATCTCTGGGAGATATTTTCTGATTTTAAGAGAAAAATAGTCACTTAGGAGTAAATTCTAATGACTTCAGGGAATTACCTCCATAAATTTTCAAATAAAAGCCTTTGTGTGTGTGTGTGTTAAACAGGACTTTAGAGGGTAAAGGAAGAACCTGAGACTTCAATATGTTACAAATCCAAGGCTGCCAAACTAAGTAGTTAACAATGACAACAAGCTCAAAGGGCTGTCTCTGAACCTACAACTTTTGCACTTACTATCTAAATACATTCACAGGTGGTAAATGAGAAAATGCAAGTTCATCACAGAAAAGGGGGTGATTTAAACTAAATTAGAAAAGGTACCGTAGAGAAGAAACTGATTATAAACAGGAAAGAAACATTATGTCTCAGTTAATAGATATTACAGAAAATTAGGTTTGCTATTTGTGATTTCAGTCAAAATGTAAATAGTCTTTCCGCTGTGCAGGAAAATCACTTACATATTTACGTTAGTGTGATTTATGTAGTGTATATAAAATATGTACTTGCAGTCCAATGTAAAAAAATGTACATAAACTAAGCTCATAAAAAACATAGTAATAATTTTACTTATTCTTTGAAATTTCAGATTTATCTAGCAGTATAGGAAGTCAGAGTTCAGAAATCAAATCTTAAGTCAAGACTATATTTTGTGCCATTGTAAAAGTTCATTCACTTTTGTATGGTCAGATAAATTGGTGACGCTTAGAAATTAAAATTATAATCCTTTAACTGCAATTACTGAGTTAATTCAAGAGAGATTAACAAATAAAAATACAATTTATATCAAGATTATGAGTCCAATTGAATATTGCTAAGGTGTGACTGAAATTTTCTGATTGCTTAAAATATTCAAAGGTGTTAAATCAAATAACTTGTATTATTTGACTATTATTAAGAGAACTACTAAACATAGCAGAGAAATGTAACACATTATACTCAAAATCACTTAACACATGTCCAATTGTGCTTAAGATTTTTTTTTTTTCAAATTTGATTTTGCCCGGGGAGGCTCTTCTTTTCCACTACTTATACTTCATTTTTCTATAAATCACCAGCACTGATAGGAAGAACTAGTTTAAATTATGCAAATTACTTCTACATGCTTTCACGGTTTCTCATCTTGCAGTTTTTTAGCTCTTCAAACCTAGTGGATTATCAGGTGTCAAGGAGATCTGTGATAATTCAGTGACCACCAGGGGGCATCAGGACCTCTGGGTGTCCTAGCCAACCAAGTCCACACTGAATAAAAATGAGGTAATTATGAAATTATCTACATATATAATTATATGTATATATATATTTGTATATAACTTTATATATAATAATTGGTACCAATTTGTTCCCTTGACACTTTTAAATTTCTTATACTCTGTACCTATGCCAGCTTACTTAAAGGCCTTTGTAAAAATCTGTGAGATGTTCTATAACCTATTTCAATCTATTCAGGCCATATTTAACTGAAGAGGCTCTGAAGGCACCTTAGAAGGTGAATTATATTGCAGAAAAGCTCTCTTCAATTCTTTTAAACCAAACATCTGAGCAACTCTCAGTCTCCAGATAGACCTCAGATATTCTCTTCCTTCCTTTCCACCCACTTTACTCCCAGAGTCTTTTACCCTGGAAACAGGGCCAGGCTGGGATTGAGTATTCCCTTGGACTTGACAGTTCTGAGTTTTTAAGGATCCTGTGATGTTCTTAGGACTCTCTAGCTTGAGGAACATTTTATAGACCTCTTCTCCCCCTGGTCTTCTGCCATGGTTAATACTAAAAATGAAATTCTGTCAAAATTTGCCTGGCTATTCTCAAGGAGGTCTAAGAAGAGTCTCAACAATAGTAATTTTATGCATCAAAGTAATTTAGAAAGTGTTTCTATATTATGGGCGAAAGAATTCATGAATAGTGTGTCCTAGCTGTAAAATATAAAGCTGTGGGTACTTTCTCCACTGACTAAGGGTGGAATTCTACACACTGCCAAAGGTGGTACCTTATACTACCCCTTAACTTGGCCTGCAGTGTGTGTTCTGTGGGGAAAGTTGGCACATTTGTATGAGACAAGGACCTTCCTGGGAGGAAAGGTATCTTAAGTCCCTAATGCAATCCCATTTGAATTTCAACAATATTAGAAGCTCTAAAATATTAGAATGGCTCTGAGAAGTAAATAAGCCTAAGTACCTCAGAGAAGTACTTATTGTGAGGGAATGAAAATTCTGGGCTTAAAATTTGCTGGGTGAACACATATGCCTGAGGCTCAGAAGCCCTCTGAACCCAGCAATGCAGGTATGGTGTTTGTACTAATTATGTAATTGTGAACTAAAAGAGCTATACCCCTATAGCTCAAATGTTGAGTGACACTACAGAACAAGGTTTCACTGTAGCAATTCTGTGTAAAGCTAGGTATCAAATATTATACAGTATGGCAGTAAGGAAAGTGAAGTCACTAGTGGACTGAACATATGAATCATTGGGAAGAAATCTGATCCCTTTGGACTGATTGTACTACTAGGAAAGATTCCTTTGTAACTTGTTTTTCCTTTTAGAAACAGAGAAATCATATGTTCAGAGAAATAGGTAACTAGCCAGTTTTACTCAGTGTTGATTTCAGCCACTTCAACAATGATGATATCTTCATAGTCACACTTTTGGCCATAAATTGCAAGATTATTCAATGTACAATATGGATTTTATCATCTGGCTTGTCCAAGGGTGTCTTCTTTTCCCTCTCTGCTGTTAGATCAGATAAAAAAAATTTCATGAAAATTTATACTCCATCTCAGAATCTGTGAGGTTATTATTATCATTGTTTGGTTTTACAGATGCATTGCTTTAGCTAAAGCTACAAAGTTAACCTGGCACATTCTCTAGTTGATTTTAGATTGATGAAATGACTGAGGTCTATCTCAGTTTAATTAAGTATTTTAATATCTGATAGTCACTCTCTCGGCAGTCTTTTATCCAGCAAGCTCTGGTGGTAAAGTGTGTGAAACTAAAGAAGTGAAAAACATGACAGAAATTTGCCTCATTTAAGGATAGATGATAACCATAAAAGGCAAAACCTACTTTATCTACCTCACAAGTACAGGGAAAGGCAATTCATCCTGCATTCCAATAAAGAAGGACGAGACCCCTCATTAGAGTTCTTTCAGATCTCAACTTGGATTTAATGTTTCTATACAATCACATCTCTGTCTTTATTTTAACAATTTATCATATATTTACATATACCTTTGAGTTAAACTTTTGAGGGAACAACTACCTTCCACGTTTGAATAAAGGTATACTATAATAACATGCATGTCCTCAGATACTTTAGGGAAACTGTCCAGTAGATCATCACATTTTAAATGGTAGTTATCTACATTTTAGAGAATAACGGCTGTCATTCAATCGGTTATACTTGTTCCTAAGGCTACACAACAGGATGGTGAAGGATACTGAACGAAAAGGAAAAACAAAAAAGCAGTGATAAGCTTAGGATCAATGTTAGAGTTCTATGTATTCAAATATCTCAAAATACAATAAATGTTTGTAAAAATTGCTCTATATTTACCCCTTTAATATCTCATTGTATTTGCCCTCTTTTTATTTTCCATCTCTTTACCTCTCTGCAACATTCTGGTTCACTAATTCTCTCCTCACTTTGGTTAATCTGTTATCTAATCCATTCAATAGAATTCTAATTTCCATAACTCTTTTTTTGGTTTTAGAAATTCTTTTTATCTTGTTTTGTTTTTCTAATTTTCCTGTTATTTTTTCATAGTATCTTATTCACTTAGGGTTACAATATGATCTTTTAGGTCTTTAACCAATTTACAGGAATTTATTTTTTAGTTTTATCAAATTATTCTATTTCATGAAGGTCTTGAGGTTCTAATCCACCTATTTGTAGTATCTGCTGACTGTTGTTCATGGTGAGATCAGGGCATGTTTTGATGATAGTGGATACCTGCTGGCTTTGGGGTTTTAATGTATATATATATATATATATATGCTTTTTTGGTCATATTAAGGACATTTCTACCTATTGCCATTTTTTAAAGTGTTGTTTTGGTTTTTAATCAGAAAAGGCTATTGAATTTCCCAAATGCATTTTCAGGCCCTCTGGAGATGGACATACAGTGTTCTCCTTAGATATCATTTCCTTAATGTTCGTCCTGACTCAAAACTTTACTTATCACCCTAGTTAAAACAAAATGTCTCCCATTCCCAACCTCCACCCCTTCCTCTATTTTACTTATATCCATAGCACTTATAATCAGACCCTGGCTGCCTGAATCCCAGGCTGTCTTATTCCGTTTGGGCTGCTATAACAAGTACCGTAGACCGAGTGGCATATAAACAACAGAACTTTATTTCTCACAGTTTTAGATGCTGGGAAGTCCAAGATCAAGGAGCATGCAGATTCGTTGTCTTGTGAAGGCCCACTTTCTGGTTTATAGATGGCCATCTTTTCTCTGTGTTCTCACATGTCAGAAGGGACAAGGGGGTTCTTTCAGGCTTCTTTTACAAGGGCACTCATCTCATACATAAGGGCTTTGCCTTCGTGACCTAATCACCTCCCAAAGGCCCCACCTCCTAATATCATCACCTTAGATGTTATGATTGCAAGATATGAATTTGGGGGGACATAAATATTCAGTCCCTAGCAGAGACCTAGTAATTTTTCCCCTCAGGGGAGTCTCTTTCTTCCTCAACCAGAGCCCAGCCATCCACCAGCAGACCTGGCTCTGTGTGTGTGTGTGTGTGTGTGTGTGTGTGTGTGTGTGTCTCCATCCCTGATCCCTGCCTTCTCTCCCATCAAAAGGCATCATTCACTCACCTGGCTCCATGGGCCTATAGCAGGACCTCGACCCTGGCAGCTGAAACCTTGGATCACAGCCTGCACCTGGGTTTCCCTTCCCTCTTCACTCTCCAGGCCTTTCCCTTCCTCTCTTCTGAGCTTGGCCAGGCCATCTCATGCCTGGGTGTTTGTAGCACAAGGGTATTTGGACTGTCTACTCAACATCGTGCCTGGACCAGGAGCTGTCACATGCCTAGCAGTTGTCGGCTCCCTTGTTAACAATGAGAACATACCTAGGCCTTGAGCAAAAAATCGTCTTGGGGTTTTATTTAATGTCGTTTTTTAAAAAATATACTTTCTGTACATAAAAAAATAATTTTGGTTCTCCATTGTTTTCTTTTAAAGTATCCTTTTAAAAATAAATTAAGTTTAAGAATTCTGGGAAGATGGCAGCGGTCGTGGAAGTAGAATTTGTGTCTTCCACAATTCCTACATAACACAGAGCAATTAAGATATTAAAACCAAAACCCACGGACAATATTTACAACAAGAGTAGATGACAAGGTATCCCTGTGTTACCCTAAAATACAAAGCGTGGACAACAGCCATGAGAGCTGCCCAATGCCACAAATATGGGGAAAGTAGATGGAAGCAACAGTGTAACTGGATGCCCGAGGGCCCTGCTCACACTCAGTACAGCAGCAGAGTGAGACCGCCCTTGCCCCGCCCCCGCCCCCGCCCCCGCCCCCGCCCCTGTTCCGCCCCCTTAGGAGGAGAGCTCCACGCATGCGCCGGTGGACGTGCCAAATGAGGACCCGACGCAGAGCTGTGAGCTGGAGCGGGCAGGAGCCGGAGCGGTGCAGGAGCCGGAGCGGTGCAGGAGCCGGAGCGGTGCAGGAGCCGGGCGAGCACCTGCAGTTGAGACGCGGAGGAACTTGACTGACTCCACCAGCGAGTGAGGTAGAAGTCTAAAGTAAGGCATGAAAGTCTTTGAATTCTCTCACTGGGCTGCCAGGGCTCCCTTGGGACTAGACCCCAGAATGGACATCAACTCTAAGGAGTGGAGTCAAAATTAAGTAGGGTCGGAACAGTAAAGACAAAAGCTAGAGAAGCTCCAACTAAGGGCTAGAACCAGGAGAGGCAAAAAAAAAAAAAAGAAAAAAACAGGCACAGGTCTCTGGCACAAAATTTAAGGGGCACCAAACAACTCAGAAATCAAGATAAATGAGATTTTAATGCAATAATTTTTCCAAAAGCAAATTTAATGCCAAAAATCCTGATGAGAAAAATATCAAACCAGATTTAAAGATAGATTCATTAACAGTCTGATGCTGAGCCATACTGGAGCCTAGAGGCGAAAGGAAAAATCGGTAACACTGATCCTGTCTTTATTACAGTGTTTTCAGGAGAGTGTTCCAGGAGCCCTCCTTGAGGACTCTACTAAAGAACCCAATTCAGAAATCAGAATAACTAAAGAGAGATTGCAGTAAGGATTATTGTGAAGATTAAATGAGGGTTAAAAAGAAGAGAGTATAGTAGGTAATTGATACGAATTCGGGTCCTTGGACTCTTGAATCTTTTGGAGTCTGATGAGGATTTCAGGCAAGGCTTTATTGGGATTGGTGTAGCCCGAGGGAGTGAAAACAAGTAACAGGTGCCCTTGCTTGCTCTTGAAGGAGAGCAGGCTGTTTCCTTAAGTGGCTTGAGGGTGTGAGTGGGGTCAGTGGGTCGGGCTGGAGGGGTGCCTTAGGTGGTCTGCCCACCCCCTTGGTGGTGCTGTCTGCAGGGGTCACGCACAGTGCCCTCCTTTGCTCCTAGCACCTCAGAAGTGGCAGTTGGTTTGTGGCCTTTTTGTATCTTATTGTTTGTAATTGCCCGGCCTTCCCACGGGTGCGGTTATTTTTAGTTCCTTTGTATTCTGTTGTTCAAGGAGACCTTTGTCCAGGTGCAAGCACTCAGGTAAAGGGTCCCAGGTCCCAGCCTATCTCATAGTGGCTTTATGTTCTGAGAATGTAGGTATTATACAAACAAAAAATTGGGACGGCAGAGGAGAGAATTGAAATACGGTGCGAAGTTTTAACTGTTTTCAGAAGCTACAACTAGTTTTGATGTTATATTTTTCCTAGCATATCATAGTTTATGATTTTGAGGTAGAGTTAACATAAAACATTATGTTAGTTTCAGATGTACAACATGATTCAATATCTCTATATATTGTAAAATATCACACAAAAGATTTTAGTATGTGACAGAAATACACATAATTAACGTAATTAACAGATGGAGTTTTAAAAATGAGATAGGTGCTTTGATAGATGTATTCAGAGCAATAAGTCAGAATGGGGAGAACATCCTAGCAGTAACTGGTGTTTCAGATTGGTCTTGGGTTGTAAGCAATAGCTGGCCACATGAAGGTGATGGGGGGATGGAGATTTCAGAGAGCAGAGATAATATGTAAAGGGCATAGCAGGGTACATATATGTTATATTTTACTGGAAAAACAGAAACTCCCTGGACATTTTAAACTGAAGAAATTTCATTTGAACGATCTAGAAGGTAGATCTTATGAGGCCTAAAAACAGCCTCAGGTGTGAGTTAGGAAGCAAAGCCTCTGAGTAGAGCCTTGAGATGATTGTAGTCCAGATGAACACCTTGATTGCCGCCTGTGGGAGACGCTGGCCCAGAGGGTCCACCTGGGTTACATGAGATTCCTGACCCAGAGAAACTGGGATAATAAATGTTGGTTGTTATGTTAAGCTGCTGACTTTGGGGCTAATTTGTTATGCAATTGTACAAAACGAATACAAGGACTTTCACAAATTTTTGTGGGCATCTAATTTCCAAATTAAGTTTCTTCAGTTTAAAGTGCCCAGTTTATGTTTCCTCATACATCTATCAGAGCACTGAGGTATGAGGGTTCAATCGCTCCATATACTTAATATTTTTCCTATTTTTTTTATTTTTGCCATTCTGTGATATCCTATTGTGGTTTTAGTATTTATCTGATGACTAATGAACTTGAATACATCTTTGTAGATTTACTGGCCATTTGAATATCATCATTTGTTAAGCGTCTGTTAAATATTCTTGTCCTTTTTGTCTGAGTTGTCTTTTTGTTATAGATAATAGGAGTTCATATATCTAGATATGCATCCTTTGTCGGGTATACATGTCATGTCACACTTTGTGGCTTGCCTTTTTACTCTGTTAATGAAATCTTTTGATTAAAAAGAAGTTCTTGATTTTAGTATGGTGCATTTTATCATGATTTTCTTCTGAGATTAGTAATATTAGTATTCTGTTCAAGGATTCTTTGCCGAATTCAAGGCCACAGAGGTATTTCCTTATGTTTTCCTCTACAGTCTGTATTGTTTCCCCTTTCATATTGGGATCTGTAATCCATCTAGAATTGGTTTTTGTTTCTGGTGGCAGGTAGAGGTCAAGATGCATTTTTTTCCCATGGAGTATACTATAGGCCTAGCATCATTTCTTGGAAAGACCTACTTTTCTGCGTTGTAGTACAATAGAGCTTTGATCGTAATCTGGTGGATGACTATATGTGTGAAAGAGTCTACTAAGTTTTTGTGAAATTCTATTGTCAAAGAAACCATGTTAGTCAGAAATCTGAATAAATATTTACATATGTATTTCTGAGTAGGGGGGAAATGTGCTATTTAAAATTCTGTGCCATCACATGGCTTCACAAAGATCTCATTTTTGTTGATAGGACTTCAAAAACCTTTCTCTATACTTTGAGACAATATCTAGTTATTGTCCATTTGAAGTTTACCCTGATCTTTGGAAAATAGATTGCTTACTTAAGACAAGCCCACAGATGTTTCATCTGCCTTAATTCTTCCTGTTTCACTGGACAGGAAGTAGCATGCAGTGCCACAAAGTGATGTTATTAATTATGGCAAGAATAAAGAAGCTTTTAAAGGCATGTCCATCAGTTTTTTTCTGAGAGAGAAAAGGACCCAGAGCCATGCATTCCTGCTGCTTCCTGTTCTTCCCCTTCCTGCTTTATCCCCCCTGGGACATAACACAGGCTGAGAGTGATTATAAATAAAGTGATTATAGGAACTTAGAACTTCAGATATAAAATACGGCATTTAAGTTTAAAATATATCACCTGCCCCCTAGCATTTGGATGATTGTGTTAACCTGGGCTCTCTCCTTTAATTGCTCATACCCTCAGTTCATTCTCAACCATCCGCTAGAGTGATCCTTTTACAGCGTGTATCAGAACACGTCACTCCTCCACTGGAAACTCTCTAGTGGCTCCCATCTCATTTTGTGATGAGAGTCAAGCTCATTAACGACCCAAGCAATCTCAGCAGACTATGACCCCTGTGACTGCCACTCTCTTGCCTCTTTCCCCTTTCTTACTTTTTTCCGTCACACTGATTTCTTGCTCTTCTAACAGGCCAGGCAAGCTTCTGCATCAAGGCATTCAAATTCCCTCTGCTTGAAATGTAATTCCTCTACACATTTATATCTGTGATTCCTTCACCTCCTTTAGTTTTACTCATGTCTCTTCTCACAAAGGTTTTCCTTGGACTTCTCTATCCCCATTTTTCTTTTTCTACAGATCTTGTCACCACTCAATATATCATGTCTTTACTTACTTTATTTATTATCTTTCTTTTTCAAACTCGAATGTAAGACCCCTGAAGGTGGGGAATATTTTCTTTCTGTGGTGCCTTGAACCGTGCTTACTTACATACTAGTTACTTGATAGTTGAATACGTGAATGAATAGTTTTCATTTAGCTTGACCATGTGTTTTATAATCAGCTCTGTAAAGTTATTTCTAGAAAAATGTTCTACAAGGATATTTCTTGCAGTCTAGAGTTTCTGGAGGTGAGGTTTTTGGCAGTGCCATTAATGATAACAATTCAAATCTTTGAAAAAGCATTAGAGTAGCTAATATATAAAATTCAAAAGAGGGAACAGTATGTCAGAGGATTTTTATTCATTTTTAAAGACAGCTATACATAATAAAATATAGCAGATAATTATTGGGGAAATAAACCAGAATTAAGCAGGATACGTTCTCATTACATATGCTTAGTTAATTTTAAAAAATAGTCTCTGAGATTAAGATGGATAGCTCACCCTCGCTCCAGTTTATCTACTTAGAAACAAAATGTGCTAACAAATGTCTAGATCTAAGGACATGAAAAAATGTTACTCTCTAAAACCCGTTTCTTAAAAGCAAACCATGTGAAAGTCCTAAACCGGGGACTTTATTTGATGCCTAGAAGTATCTTGAAAATATATGTAAATTGTCTGTGAATGTGTATTTTCTGGGAGAAGTTTTCCAAATCCAGTTGAAGGAATCCAAGCGGCAAAAATTCAGCACCCAGCTTTAGATCGGTGATTCTCATACCTGCAACACATTAAAATCATCCAAGAAGCTTTCTAAAATGGTCGACCCCAGGTTTGCATTATTAGCAATTTGGTTTATATAGATCAATCTGGGATGGGGTACTAGATTTTTTTTTTGAACTCTTTGAGTGATTCTGCTGTATACTTAGAGTTGAGAATAATTGCTGTAGAGCACTGCTGTTCAACAGACATATAAAGTAAACCCTATGTAACTTAAAATTTATAGTAGCCACACTAAAAATATTACAAAGAAATAGGTGAGGGAAGATGTTGGTCAAAGAGTAGAAATTTCCAGTTATAAGATCAATATGTTCTGGGGATCTAATGTACAGGATGGTGACCATAGTTAACAATACTTCATCATATACTTGAAAGTAGTTAAGAGAGAATACTTTACATGGCTCACCACACACACAAAAATTACAGTTTTATGAGGTGATGGATGTGTTAAGTAACCTGATTGTGGTAATCATTTTGCAATATATATGTGTGTGTCAAATCACCATGTACACCTTAAACTTGTACAATGTTATATGTCAATTTTACCTCAGTAGAGATGGAAATTTTTTTAAATAGTGAAATTCATTTTAATAATACATTTTATTTAAGCTAATACATCAAAAATATTATCATTTCAACATGTAGCATTAATCACATTTCAACTTGCTCAATAGCTCATGTGACTAGTGGCTACCATATTGGATAGTATACATCAAAATTAACTAGAAGTTTTGTTAAAACACAGCTTACTCAGTTTCTGAGCTGGTAGGTCTAGGGTGCGGCCTGATAATGTGCATGAGTAACAAACTTCCAGATGATTTTTTTGCTTCTCATTTTGGGATCACACCGAGTAAACCACACTTTGGCACACTGGTTTTTAATGTTGGCTGTTCATTGGGATTACCTGGGAGGCTTTTAACATACTACTACCTGGCTTAATTACAGATTCTGACTTAACTGGTTCGAGATGAAATCTGGGCTTGAGTTTTTAAAAAGATTCTCAGTTGATTTTTTAACTTTTCCTTTTTAAAGAATTATTATTATTATTATTTTTAAAGAATTATTGATTCACAGAATCAAAGTATACAAAGTGTACAGAGGGACTGCATACCATTCACCCAGTTTCCTTCAATGTTAACGTCTTTGCAAAACTATTGTACAATATTAAAACCATAAAATTGACAATGGTACGATCCACAGCATATTCAGATGTCACCAGTTTTATACTCGCATCTGTGTGTGTGTGTGTGTGTGTGTGTGTGTGTGGTTCTATGCAATTTTATCCTGTGTGTAGAGTCATGTAGCTACCACTATAATCCAGATACAGAATTGTTACATTATCACAAAGATATTATATGCTCCTCTTTTGTAGTTACACTCAGCCCCTCTCCCCAGCATTCCTAACCCTTGGTAACCACTGATACCTTCTCCATCTCTATCTTTTTGTTATTTCAGGAATGTTAAACAAATGGAATCATACAGTACGTGAGCTTTTGAGATTGGCTGTTTTCACTTAACATAATATCCATGAAGTTCATCCAAGTTTTTTGAGTATATCAATAGTTCATGCTTTTTGCTGATGTAGCATTTTATTATATGAATATACCACAGTTTATTTACCTATTCATCCGTTGAAGGACATTTGGATTATTTCCAGATTTTGACCATTACAAATAAAACTTTGAACATTCATGTACAGGTTTTTATATGCCAATAAGTTTCCATTTCTTTGTGATAAATGCCCAAGAGTACAACTATTGGATCATATGGTAAGCACAAGTTTAGTTTTGTGGGAAACTGAAACTGCTATACTCTTTTTCAGAGTGCCTGTACCCTTTTACATTCTGAACAGTAATGCATGAGTGATCTAATTTTTCTGCATCCTTGCCAGCATTTGGTGTTAATCACAATTTTTAAAAAATTAGCCACTAATTTAGGTATGTAGTGATATCTCATTGTGGTTTTAATTTATGTTTCACTAATATCTAATGATATTGAATATTTTCCCATATGCTTATTTGCCAACTGGTGAAATGTTCTCTGGTGAAATGACTCTTCGTATCTTTTGTCTGTTTTCCAATTATACTGTTTTTATTTTTGTACTGTTGAAGTTTGAGTGTTTGTTATACTAGATGCAAGACCTTTTATAGATATGTGGTTTACAAATATTATCTGTCAATCTGTAGCTTGTTTTTTCATCCTGTTCACAAGGTCTTCCACAAGGAGAAAGTTTTTAATTTTGGTGAGGTTCAAATTTTCCTTTTTCTTCTTTTATGAATTGTGCTTTTGTTATCAAGTCTAAAATCTCTTTGCTTGTTCTGGAGACTTAAAACTTTTCCATATGTTTTTTTTTTTTTTTCCCTACCATTGTTTTAACTATGTGATTATGCTCTGCTCTTATTAGAGAATAAAAGATCTCATGAAGGGTCTATACCTAGTTATTTTCCCTAAAATATTCTCATTTGACCCCTTTACATTGATGATATATTTTCTTTTTTTTTTTTTAACATGTTTTTTGGAGTATAATTGCTTTACAGTTGTGTGTTAGTTTCTGCTTTGTAACATGGTGAGTCAGCTATACATATACATATATCCCCATATCCCCTCCCTCTTGCATCTCCCTCCCACCCTGCCTATCTCACCTCTCTAGGTGGTCACAAAGCACCGAGCTGATCTTTCTGTGCTGTGCGGCTGCTTCCCACTTCCATGTTTTTAACTAAAAGTTTAATAGTTTTATATTTAAGTCTGTGATTCTTCTGAGTAATGCTTTCTTATAAGGTATGAGGCTTAGGTAAAGATTTATTTTTTGGGGGGTGGGGGGGGCTATGCTCCACTTGCTCCAGCACCATTTGTTGAAAACACTTCTACAGCAAAGTTTAAAAATTGCTGACACTTTCCCAGTCAAATTTAAAAACCACTGCAAACTTTGGCAGATGAATACCCTTACATCTGCCTCCATCTTCTGGTGCATTCTACAAGTCATTAGGAAGTTCGTTTCAAGAGTCTCAGGTACAGACTTACTAACACATTTGGAGTTTGGCTAATTTGAGTATTCTGAGTTGAGGTTTAGATTTATCAATACATTTCTTGACTTTCTTCTCCACCTCACGTCTGTCCCTCGTCTCTTTCTGCCTCCTCATCTTCCTTTCATTCTTCTTATATTTCTCCTGTTCTTTCGCCTTTTTAGCAAGACTTGGTTGTAGAACCTGGGGATGTAGCAATTGCAAATTATACTTATCTTCACGGAACTTATACTCTGCATGAGGGAGACAAATAATGTGAACAACTAAAAATAATACAGGCTCAGAGAGTAATACGTGTTTGGAGACTAGTAAATGCTGGTATTATGATCAAGTTTATTAGAAGAAAAGACAAATTTAAATCAAGACGTAAACAAAGTTCTTTTTCAGAAAGTGTTATTTAATTTGAATACTGAATTAATGAGATGGAAGGAGGCAGTTGAGCTAAGATCTGGGGCCGGAATGTTCCATGTTGAAGGAACAGTGATGCAAAGGCCTTGAATTGTCATTGAGATCCATCCTTTTTGAATCAGACATAGAAGGTCAGTGTGGCTCATGTTGGGCAGGATAGTTTGGTACTGTTTTGGGGTTGGCTGGCAGGGGCCGGATCATGTGGGTTCTTCTAGGCTCAGATGAGAAGTTTGCATTTTATTTTCATTCCATGGGATCACATTGGTGGGTTCTAAACAGGGAAGTAATGTGATTCACATTTTTAAATGACCTCGTTGGCTAATATGTGGAAAAAGTCGCATGTTGGGAAATCAAAGGGAAGGACGCAAACTAGAGGATTCTTGGAGAACCCTCAGTGAGAGTTGATAGTGATGAGGATGAGGGTGACAGCAGGGGAGATAAAGAGAAGAGCTCGAATTCCAACTACAGTTTGGAGTAGAGCTAACAGGACTTATAAATGTAGTAGATGTATGGAGTGAGCTCAGAAAGGAATCAAATATAACTTTTTTGATATGAGAAATTGTATGAGATGGGTAAAACTAGGAGTAAATTGATTTGGGAAGTGTTAAGTATCCAGTGTTTGTTTTATACTTTTAATATCGAGATACTTACAGTACATCCAAGTTGAAATGCTGAGTAGTCAAATGGAGATACAAATCTGGAGATCAAGGGAAAGATCAGGTATAAACACACACATTTGTCATATAGTAATTAAAGCCTTAGAACTTGATGAAATCCCATCGGGAGAGAATATAGGAGAGGACATACAGGGATCCCAATATATAGGGGTTGTCAAGGAGTAGAAGAACCAAGGAGAAAGAAGGCATAAAGGAGAGTGTGATGTCCTAGAATACAGTAGGGCAGTGTGTTTCAAGAAGTGGTCAGCTGTGCCAAATGCTGACAAGAGGTGAAGCAGAATGAGAGTTTGCATAAGATAGAGAAGTGCTCTGGGCTTTACAAACAGGCACTTTATGCTGGTAGAAAGAGGAGGCCAGAAATGTCTCCTGTCTCTTAGCCTAGCATCTGAAGGAAGAGTAGAAGCAGAAGATGAGAAGTTGACTCCAGGATAAGTTTTGCAATATTGTAGCATCTGTAGGGTTGGGAGTGACAGCAGCATAACTTAAATAGCTAAAAACATATGGCTCATATAAGGAATTGAAGAGTGGGGAAGGTTTTAGGACTAACTGGAACCAGGGAATCAATCACTCGTAAGGTTTTCTTTCTGCCTCTGTCTTTACTTTACCCTTCTTGTTTGTTGGGTGGAACTTATTTCTGAGTGGCACATTCTCTGGAGGTTCTAGGATGTAGCTGGGAAGAGGGGGTTGCAGGGAGTTTGGAGTAGATGGGGGCTGTGTAGGAGTAGATGGAGATAATAACCAGGATAATATGGGTTACAATTAATTCAACAAACATATATTTTCAACTACAGTTCACTCTTTTTTTTAACATTAATTTTTATTGGAGTACAGTTACTTTACAATGTTGTGTTAGCTTCTTGCTGTACAGCAAAGTGAATCAGTCATGTGTATACATATATCCACTGTTTTTTGGATTTCCTTCCCATTTAGGTCACCAAGAGCACTGAGTAGAGTTCCCTGTGCTATTCAGTAGGTTCTCATTAGTTATCTGTTTTATGCATAGTAGTGTGTATAGAAATAGAGACACAGATGTAGAGAACAAACTTATGGTTACTGAGCGGGGAAGGGGGTGGGTGGGATGAATTGGGAGATTGGGACTGACATATATACACTACAGTTCACTCGAACAAAAGTTTGAACTGCATGGGTCCACTTATAGGCAGATTTCTTTTTCAATAATTAGGTACTACAGTACTACACGATCCGCAGTTGGTTGAATCCAGGGATGCAGAACCACAAATAAAGAGGGATGATTGTAAAGTTATGCTCGGATTTTTGACCATAGGAAACGTCAGCACCCCAATCCCTGTGTTGTTCAAGGGTCAACTGTCATTCCCCCCATACATCCATAGAAAAGATTACTGGGGAGTTGACTGTATCCTCATCATGTATATAAAAATGTTCATATGTACTCTCAAACATTGTTTATGGCATATGAATATGTTTGTGAACGCACACACAATAGATGTTTTTTTTTAACAACTTTGTTAGAGTATAATCGCTTTACAATGGTGTGTTAGTTTCTGCTGTATAACAAAGTGAATCAGGTGTACATATACATACATCACCTTGTCTCCTCCTTCTTGCATCTCCCTCCCACCCTTCCTATCCCACCCCTCTAGGTGGTCACAAAGCACCGAGCTGATCTCCCTGTGCTATGCGGCTGCTTCCCACTAGCTACCTACTTTACATTTGGTAGTGTATATATGTCCATGCCACTCTCTCACTTTGTTTCAGCTTACCCTTCCCCCTCCCCGTATCCTCAAGTCCATCCCCTACATCTGCGTCTTTATTCCTGTCCGGCCCCTAGGTTCTTCAGAACCATTTTTTGTTTTATAGATTCCATATATATGTCTTAGCATACAGTATTTGTTTTTCTCTTTCTGACTTACTTCACTCTGTATGACAGACTCTAAGTCCATCCACCTCACTACAGATAATTCAATTTCGTTTCTTTTTATGGCTGAGTAATATTCCATTGTATATATGCACATCTTCTTTATCCATTCATCTGTCGATGGACACTTAGGTTGCTTCCATGTCCTGGCTATTGTAAATAGTGCTGCAATGAACATTTTGGTACATGCCTCTTTTTGAATTATGGTTTTCTCAGGGTATATGCCCAATAGTGGGATTGCTGGGGTCGTATGGTAGTTCTATTTTTAGTTTTTAAAGGAAACTCCATACTGTTCTCCATAGTGGGCTGTATCAATTTACATTCCCAGCAACAGTGCAAGAGGGTTCCCTTTTCTCCATACCCTTTCCAGCATTTACTCTTTGTAGATTTTTTGATCATGGCCATTCTGACTGGTGTGAGGTGATACCTCATTGTAGTTTTGATTTGCATTTATCTAATGATTAGTGATGTTGAGCATCCTTTCATGTGTTTGTTGGCAATCTGTGTATCTTCTTTGGAGAGATGTCTGTTTAGGTCTTCTGCCCATTTTGGGATAGCGTTGTTTGTTTTTTTGATATTGAGCTGCATGAGCTCCTTGTAAATTTTGGAGATTAATCTTCTGTCACTTGCTTCATTTGCAAATACTTTCTCCCATTCTGAGGGTTGTCATTTCATCTTGTTTATGGTTTCCTTTGCTGTGCAAAAGCTTTTAAGTTTCGTTAGGTCCCATTTGTTTATTTTTGTTTTTATTTCCATTTCTCTAGGAGGTGGGTCAAAAAGGATCTTGCTGTGATTTATGTCATAGAGAGTTCTGCCTTTGTTTTCCTCTAAGAGTTTTATAGTGTCTGGCCTTACATTTAGGTCTTTAATCCATTTTGAGTTTATTTTAGTGTATGGTGTTACAGAGTGTTCTAATTTCATTCTTTTACATGTAGCTGTCCAGTTTTCCCAGCATCACTTATTGAAGAGGCTGTCTTTCCTCCATTATATATTCTTGCCTCCTTTATGAAAAATAAGGTGACCATATGTATGTGGTTTTATCTCTAGGCTTTCTATCCTCTTCCATTTATCTATATTTCTGTTTTTGTGCCAGTACCATACTGTCTTGTTTATTGTAGCTTTGTAGTATAGTCTGAAGTCTGGATGCCTTATTCCTTCAGCTCCGTTTTTCTTTCTCAAGATTACTTTGGCTATTTGGGGTCTTTTGCGTTTCCATACTAATTGTGAATTTTTTTGTTCTAGTTCTGTGAAAAATGCCCTTGGTAGTTTGATAGGGATTGCATTGAATCTGTAGATTGCTTTGGGTTGTATAGTCATTTTCACAATGTTGATTCTTCCAATCCAAGAACATGGTATATCTCTCCATCTGTTTGTATCATCTTTAATTTCTTTCATCAGTGTCTTACAGTTTTCTGCATACAGGTTTTTTGTCTCCTAAGGTAGGTTTATACCTAGGTGTTTTATTCTCTTTGTTGCAGTGGTAAATGGGAGTGTTTCCTTAATTTCTCTTTCATATTTTTCATCATTAGTGTATAGCAGTGCAAGACATTTCTGTGCATTAATTTTGTATCCTGCAACTTTACCAAATTCATTGATTAGCTCTAGTAGTTTTCTGGTAGCATCTTTAGGATTCTCTCTATATAGTATCATGTCATCTGCAAACATTGACAGTTTTACTTCTTCTTTTCTGGTTTGGATTCCTTTTATTTCTTTTTCTTTTCTGACTTCTGTGGCTAAAACTTCCAAAACTATGTTGAATAATAGTGGTGAGAGTGGGCAACTGTGTCTTGTTCCTGATCTTAGAGGAAATGGTTTCAGTTTTTCACCATTGAGAACAATGTTGGCTGTGGGTTTGTCATGTATGACCTTTATCATGTTGAGGTAAATTCCCTCTTTGCCTACTTTCCAGAGGGTTTTTATCATAAATGGGTGTTGAATTTTGTTGAAAGCTTTTTTGGCATCTATTGAGATGATATGGTTTTCTTCCTTCAATTTGTAAATATGGTTTACCACATTGATTGATTTGTGTATATTGAAGAATCCTTGTATTCCTGGGATAAACCCCACTTGATCATAGTGTATGATCCTTTTAATGTGCTGTTGGATTCTGTTTTGCTAGTATTTTCTTGAGGATTTTTGCATCTATGTTCATCAGTGATACTGGCCTGTGGTTTTCTTTCTTTGTGACAATTTTGTCTGGTTTTGGTATCAGTGTGATGGTGGCCTCATAGAATGAGTTTGGGAGTGTTCCTCCCTCTGCTATATTTTGGAAGAGTTTGACGAGGATAGGTGTTAGCTCGTCTCTAAATGTTAGATAGAATTCTCCTGTGAAGCCATCTTGTCCTGGGCTTTTGATTGTTGAAAGGTTTTTAATCACAGTTTCAATTTCAGTGCTTGTGATTGGTCTGTTTATAGTTTTCTATTTCATCTTGCTTCAGTCTCGGAAGGTTGTGCTTTTCTAAGAATTTGTCCATTTCTTTCAGGTTGTCCATTTTATTGGCATATAGTTGCTTGTAGTAATCTCTCAGGATCCTTTGTATTTCTGCAGTGTCAGTTGTTACTTCTCCTTTTTCATTTCTAATTCGATTGATGTGAGCCTTTTCACTTTTTTTCTTGATGAGTCTGGCTAATGGTTTTCAATTTTGTTTATCTTTTCAAAGAACCAGCTTTTCGTTTTGATTTTTTTTTTTTTTTTTGCTATTGTTTCCTTCATTTCTTTTTCATTTATTTCCAATCTGATTGTTATGATTTCTCTTCTTCTGCTAACTTTGGGGCTTTTTTGACCTACTTTTTCTAATTGCTTTAGATGTAAGTTTAGGTTGTTTATATGAGATGTTTCTTGTTGCTTGAGGTAGCATTGTATTGCTATAAACTTCCCTCTTAAGACTGCTCTTGGGCTTCCCTGGTAGCGCAGTGGTTGAGAATCCGCCTACCGATGCAGGGGACACGGGTTCGTGCCCTGGTCTAGGAAGATCCCACATGCTGCGGAGTGGCTGGGCCCATGAGCCATGGCCCACTGCTGAGCCTGTGCGTCCGGAGCCTGTGCTCTGCAATGGGAGAGGCCACAACAGTGAGAGGCCCATGTACTGCAAAAAACAAACAAATAAAAAACTGCTTTTGCTGAATCCCATAGGTTTTGGGTCGTCATGTTTTCATTGTCATTTGTTTGTAGGTATTTTTTGATTTCCTCTTTGATTTGTTCAGTGATCTCTTGGTTATTTAGTAGCATATTGTTTAGTCTCCATGTGTTTGTATTTTTTTAGTTTTTTTCCTGTAATTGATATGTAGTCTCATAGCGTTGTGGGTGGAAAAGGTACTTGATATGATTTCAGTTTTCTTAAGTTTATCAAGGCTTGATTTGTGACACAAGATATGATCTATCCTGGAGAATGTTCCATTTGCACTTGAGAAGAAAGCATATTCTGTTGTTTTTGGATGGAATGTCCTATAAATATCAGTTAAGTCCATCTTGTTTAATGTATTATTTAAAGCTTGTGTTCTTTATTTATTTTCATTTTGGATGATCTGTCCATTGGTGAACGTGGGGTGTTAAAATCCCATACTATGATTGTGTTACTGTTGATATCCCCTTTTATGGCTGTTAGCATTTGCCTTATGTATTGAGGTGCTCCTGTGTTGGGTGCATAAATATTTACAATTGTTATATCTTTTTCTTGGATTGAACCCTGATCATTATGTAGTGTCCTTCTTTGTCTCTTGTAATAGTCTATTTTCAAGCCTCTTTTGTGTGATATGAGAATTGCTAGTCCAGCTTTCTTTTGATTTCCATTTGCATGGAATATCTTTTTCCATCCCCTCACTTTCAGTCTGTATGTGTCCCTAGGTCTGAAGTGGGTCTCTTGTAGACAGCATATATACGAGTCTTGTTTTTGTATCCATTCAACCAGTCTATGTCTTTTGGTTGGAGCATTTAGTCCATTTACATTTAAGGTAGGTACTGATATGTATATTCCTATTAGCATTTTTCTTAATTGTTTTGGGTTTGTTATTGTAGGTCTTTTCCTTCTCTTGTGTTTCCTGACTAGCATTTGTTGTAGAGCTAGTTTGGTGGTGCTGAATTCTCTTATCTTTTGCTTGTCTGTAAATGTTTTAATTTCTGCGTTAAATCTGAATGAGATCCTTGCTGGGTAGAGTACTCTTGGTTGTAGGTTTTTCCCTTTCATCACTTTAAATATGTCCTGCCACTCCCTTCTGGCTTGCAGAGTTTCTGCTGAAAGACCAGCTATTAACCTTACAGGGATTCCCTTGTATGTTATTTGTTGTTTTTCCCTTGCTGCTTTTAATATTTTATCTTTGTATTTAATTTTTGATAGTTTGATTAATATGTGTCTTGGCATGTTTCTACTTGGATTTATCCTGTATGGGACTCTCTGTGCTTCCTGCACTTGATTGACTCTTTCCTTTCCCCTATTAGGGAAGTTTTCAGCTATAATCTCTTCAAATATTTTCTCAGTCCCTTTCTCTCTTCTTCTTCTGAGACCCCTGTAATTCGAATGCTGGTGTGTTTAATGTTGTCCCAGAGCTCTCTGAGACTGTCTTGAATTCTTTTCGTTCTTTTTTCTTTATTCTGCTCTGCGGTAGTTATTTCCACTATTTTATCTTCCAGGTCACTTATCTGTTCTTCTGCCTCAGTTATTCTGCTGTTCATTCCGTCTAGAGAATTTTTAATTTCATTAAGTGTTTTGTTCATTGTTTGCTTGCTCTTTAGTTCTTCTAGGTCCTTGTTAATTGTTTCTTGTATTTTCTTCATTCTATTTGCATTCTGTTTGGATCATATTTACGAAAGTTACTCTGAATTCTTTTTCAGGTAGACTGCCTATTTCCTCTTCATTGGTTTGGCTGGTGGGTTTTTACCTTCTTCCTTCATCTGCTCTGTGTTTCTCTGTCTACTCATTTTGCTTAACTTACTGTGTTTGGGGTCTTCTTTTTGCACGGTTCAGGTGCATAGTTCCTGTTGTTTTTGGTGTCTGCCCCCAGTGGCTAAGGTTGGTTCAGTGGGTTGTGTAGGCTACCTGGTGGAGGGGACTGGTGCCTGTGTTCTGGTGGATGAGGCTGGATCTTGTCTTTCTGGTGGGCAGGACCATGTCCGGTGGTGTGTTTTGGGGTGTTTGTGACCTTATTATTATTTTGTGCAGCCTCTCTGCTAATGGGTGGGGTTGTGCTCCTGTCTTGCTAGTTGTTTGGCATAGGGTGTCCAGCACTGTAGCTTTCTGGTTGCTGAGTGGAGCTGGGTCTTAGCGTTGAGATGGAGATTTCTGTGAGAGCTTTCGCCTTTTTATATTACATGGAGCTGGGAGGTCTCTGGTGGACCAATGTCCTGAACTCGTCTCTCCCACCTCAGGGGCACAGGCCTTACATCTGGGTGCAGCAGGAAGACCCTGTCAGCCACACAGCTCAGAAGAAAAGGGAGAAAAAAGAAAGAAAAAATAAATTTAAAAAAAGTTATCAAAATAAAAAATTATTTTTAAAAAGTAAAAGAAAAAATAGGAAAGAAGATAGCAACCAAACCAAAAAACAAATCCACAAATGATAACAAGTGCTAAAAGATATACAAAAAACAAAAAAAAAAGGACAAGCCAGACCCTAGGACAAATGGTAAAAGTGAAGG
This sequence comes from Kogia breviceps, assembly GCF_026419965.1. Classification (NCBI taxonomy): domain Eukaryota; kingdom Metazoa; phylum Chordata; class Mammalia; order Artiodactyla; family Physeteridae; genus Kogia; species Kogia breviceps. The sequence continues at coordinate 27,050,746 of NC_081322.1, forward strand.
TATACAGTCAAAATTACACAAAGAAGCATACACATACATACTCCCAAAAACAGAAAAAGGAAAAAATATATATATATCTATATATTTTTAAAAAAGGGAAGAGAGCAACCAAATCAATAAACAAATCTACCAGTGATAATAAACTCTAAATACTAAACTAAGATAAACATAAAACCAGAAACAAATTAGATGCAGAAAGCAAACCCCAAGTTTACCAAAGTCCACCGCCTCAATTTTGGGATGATTCGTTATCTATTCAGGTATTCCAGAGATGCAAGATACGTCAAGTTGATTGTGGAGATTTAATCTGCTGTCTCTGATGCTGCTGGGAGAGATTTCCCTTTTTCTTTCTTGTTCGCATAGCTCCTGGGGTTCAGCTTTGGATTTGGCACCGTTTCTGTGTGTAGGTCTCCTGAAGGCATGTATTCTTTGCTCAGACAGGATGGGGTTAAAGGAGCAGCTGATATGGGGGCTCTGGCTCACTCAGGCTGGGGGGAGGGAGGGGTACAGGGTGTGGGGCAAGCCAGCGGCGGCAGAGGCCAGCGTGACGTTGCACCAGCCTGAGGCGCACCATGTGTTCTCTCAGGGATGTTGTCCCTGGATCTCGGGACCCTGGCAGTGGCGGGCTGCACAGGCTCTCGGGAGGGGAGGTGTGGACAGTGACCTGTGCTCGCACACAGGTTTCTTGGTGGCTGCAACGGCAGCCTTAGCGTCTCATGCCTGTCTCTGGGGTCCTCGCTGGTTGCCGCTGCTTGTGCCCATCTCTGTAGCTCATTTAGGTGGTGCTCTGAATCCCCTTTCCTTGTGCACACTGACACAACGGTCTTTTGCCTCTTAGGCAGCTCCAGACCTTTTCCTGGACTCCCTCCAGGATAGCTGTGGTGCACTAACCCCTTCAGGCTGTGTTCACGCCGCCAACCCCAGTCCTCTCCCTGGGATCCCACCGAAGCCCGAGCCTCAGCTCCCAGCCTCTGTCCACCCCAGTGGGTGAGCAGACAAGCCTCTCGGGCTGGTGAGTGCTGGTTGGCACTGATCCTCTGCGGGAATCTCTCCGCTTTGCCCTCTGCACCCTGTTACTGCACTCTCCTCCGTGGCTCCGAAGCTCCCCCACCCCTCCACCCTCAGTCTCCGCCCGTGAAGGGGCTTCTAGTGTGTGAAAACCTTTCCTCCTTCACAGCTCCCTCCCCCTGGTGCGGGTCCTGTCCCTATTCTTTTGTCTCTGTTTATTCTTTTTTCTTTTGCCCTACCCTGGTACGTAGGGAGTTTCTTGACTTTGGGGAGGTCTGAGGTCTTCTGCCAGCATTCAGTAGGTGTTCTATAGGAGTTGTTCCACATGTAGATGTATTTCTGATGTATTTATGGGGAGGAAGGTGATCTCCACCTCTTACTCCTCCGTCATCTTGAAGGTCTCCCTAGATGTCTTATAATAGGAGTTTCATTTAATTTTTTTTTTGTTTGAAATGCTGAGTGTTTCTGAAAAACAGATAGCAGGGTTGTTCTAGTACATGCCTGAATTCCCTCTGAAAAGGATTGTGCAGTGTTTTTTTTTTTAATATGAAGCAATCATAGGAACATATTCAAGGCTCAAATTTGGGACCTGTTTCAGGAGACTGCATATCTTTGTGATGTAAATCTAGCTTTACTCTTTAATGCTCAATTACTCTCATAATAGACTGTGTTATGCATGTATTCATTGATCACTATTCTCAACATGTAGTAGAATAAATCAAAAAACAAAAGAAACTAAATGACAGCCCACTAAAAAAAAAAAGTAGATATAGAAGTGAAAACACATTGTTATTCTAAATTGCATTAAGCTTAAGTCCTAGGTCCTAACTAAGCCCTTCTTGAGTTGTAAGATGGTCAAATCCCACTAACAAACTCCTTTTGCATCTGCCATGACAAGGCTGAAGTTTCTTGCAAGGAAACTATCTTAGAAGGATATATGTGAGCCTGAAGTTCCCAGTAGGGTTTCCTGTCACAGCTTGATGGAGCAAGATTCTTTTAGCTAATCAGAGATTTATGCCTTGACAGAAGCCATCCCCATCCCCAGTCTATCTGCAGTTGACCAGAGAAACACACTCCACATGACTCTAACAGGTTATCCTCTTCTTTACACCCAAAAAGCCATCCATAAACAGCTTCTCTCCACATGTTGCAGATCCTACAGCTTCTGAGTTATTTGTAATAGCCTTGTCTGAACTCAGCTGGGCAAGTTTCAAAATGCTGTCAACATATCATTGTCTATTAAAGACAATGAGACTTTCACCTGTGATAAAAGGAATTATTAAATCAACTGATAATCTGCCATGTGTACTCTCTGGACAACCCGGGGAAGTGAGTATGTTTTAAGGTCACGTTCCCCAGCAGAGGGTCTTTCCTGGTTTATGGCTTTTTTGGTGTAAATTTCTTAGTACTATGTTTGTTTGATGGTTCTTTCAATTCAAAGGATGCTTCCATATAACTCTTTCTTTTTGTCTCTTCTTCAGATGTGTTGTATCATCACATAACCTTAAATCATGCTTATTAAATTTTCTGAGCACTTGCTCTATTTCCTGTATTTCCATCATATAGAAGTTGATAATGAATTTTCTGTTACCTCTCCCCATTTGCTTTCATCCATTTTTCTCAAAAGTTTTCAAAAGTATAGGTTCAATAACTCAGGCCTAAGTTCTAAGACTGCACTGTTAGAAAAATTGTGTGTAAGGAGAAGAGTTGATGGTGCCTGTTCACTAATTGAATGTAATTTTTGTAGTAAGTCCAGCTCTTAGTGCCAGGCATATATCTTGGACATAAATACTGTTCAAGAAGCGCCATCAAAGACATTACTACAGTCTTACACTGGGCTATGTTGTTGAATGATACATAATGATATATGCATGCACAACTATGGTCAAATCCCAGTCCCCATTCTTATCCATTTTGTGATTTAGAGCAGGTGTCTTCCAGCTGTTTAGTATCAGTTTCCTCATCTGTCTAACAAGGATTAAAAATATGTATCTCCCAGAATAATTGTAATAATTTGAAATTATGAATATAACTCACCACAGTGCCTTGTCAAATTTTACAGAAGTTGTCTTATAACGAAAAGACTTAAGTCAGTAGTCTTTTAACAAATTATATATATATATATATATATATATATATATATTTCTTATTATTGTGGGTTACTTACCAGCCTAATTGACATGGAGAACAATTTGCTACATGGCCCAGCTTCCTCTGCCAGGTTCTGATTCCATCTCAAATATCTCAATGAAAGCCTCATCCTCTCCAGTCTCCCTGGTTTCTCACTTGGGACCAGTTACAGATATTTGCCATGCTGGAACCCTCATGTGTCTGTGGTAGGTTTGAGAAGCCCAATCCCTGAATGTTTCTGTGGAATGGACAGTGGGTTGATCTGTGCCATTCTGCCCCAACGTCCTAGGAACCTGGTACCACAAACTTATCTAAATGGTGTTGGTGGCTAGAGTGGTGAGAATACCCTGTGTTCCAGTTCCTTTATGTAGGTGCTGTACTTAAGAAAATACTCATTGTATTTTGTAGTTTTTTAAAAGTTGTAACAGGGACATTTATTTTGCAACCCTATTATCTAACTTGTTATTGGGAATTATTTATGGAACTTTGTATGTTTTTCAGATACCACCCAACTTAACTGAATTCTATTTTTAATTTTAGAAGTTTGGTATCTCTTGGATTTTCTGGGCATGTATCATTTGTTTTGTAAATAAATATGTTTTTATTCCTCCAATATTTAAAAAAATTCCCATTTTTAAAGTCCAGTTGCATTAACTGAATTGTCCAAAATAATTTTCATAATCACAATAGTTGGCATAGGCATTCTTGTCTTGTTCTTGACTTTTGTGTTAGGATTTTAACATTTCACCATTCACTATAATGGTAAGTCTTTGTTACATATCTGTTATTAATGTTTATCAACATTATATCGTTTCCTTCTATTTCTATTTAGAGGTTTTTTTTATTAGCATTGGCTATTAAACTTTATTGGTCTTCATATAATCATATGAATTTTTTACTTAAGTAGATATACTGATTTGGTCATTCTTTCTGGAATTAATACTATTTAGCCGTCGTTTATTATGATTTTATCTCTTTCTTGGTTTGTTTTTAATTTTATAGACGTGAAATTCCCATAACATAAAATTGATGATTTTAAATGTCAATTAAGTGGTATTTAGTACATTCACAATGTGTGCAACTATGAACTTTATCTAGTTCTAAAACATTTTTCTCACTTAAAAGGAAACCCATCCACCAGTTACTCCCCATCCTCCTGCTGACAAACACCAATCAGCTCTGTCTCCATGGATTTTACCTGTCCCATATATGTCACATAAATGCAGTCATACAGTGTGTGGTGGTTTGTTATTAACTTCTTTCACTCAGCATGTTTTCAGGGTTCATCCAAGTTGTAGCATGTATCAGTACTTCATTTGTTTTTCTTACTGAATAACATTCCATTGTAATAATTTGTCTATCTATTCATCCTTTGATGGGTGATTTTCACTTTTCAGCTATTGTGAACAGTGCTGCTATGAATATTCATGAATATGTATTCATTTGAGTACTGGTTTTCATTTCTCTTCGGTACATACATAGTGGATTTGCTCAGTTGTATACATTATATTTAATTTTTTTGAAGAATTGTCAAACTCTTTTCAACAGTAACTGAGCCATTTCACATCCCCTCTAGCAATGTAGGATGGTTCCAATTTCTCCAGCCATTGTCCACTACACTTTCCAGCCTTAAAGTTGAAGCTTTTAACACCCTCCTTGAGCGGTTTTCATGGAGAAAAAGCACTGTTACCTCCTGCTCATGTATAAGTAGTTCTCTCTCTGCTTACTTCCTTCCTTTACATGAAGGATAAAGCTTTCTGTTCCACCAAGCTAGAGTCAAGATAGAAAAGAAGAGGGTATCTCCAACAATATGTGGATACAGGAAGCAGTGTCAACCCTCAGGGTTTTTGAAAAATTCTATGATTTAGCCTTTCTCATCAGGAGAGAGTAATTTTCTTGCTAAACTCATTTCCATTATGGGCAGAAAGTTAGTGCACAAATTTACTTTGCTTCAAATTCTTATCCTTTGACTTTTCCCACTTGTAGCTCACTCTTTGTCCTGTGTCTTAAAGGGATTTATACCTTTCTTTCAGAATCTACATCTTAAAATACAGTTCAGTAAAAAAAAAATATATACATTTTAGGCATAATAATTTCTTGTCTTAAATACTTTAAGAAAATGCTTGGCATCTTATGCTGCTAATTATTTTTAATACAGTACTGCATTTCTAATTTAGTAACTCAGATTTAGAATGTCTTCCCCCTAGAAATGGTATGGAAGGTGCATTTGGTAGTAATTGGATGTAATTGAAGGAACACGTAGTATAATATATGCCATCAGGTAAAGTTCATATTCGAACAACTCTGCTACAGAACTTCAAGGGCTAGAAGTTAAAACAAAGAAATGCTCAAGTTAAAACAAAGAAACATTTTGAAATGACTCTTAAACATTGTACAGTGTTACTTTTGGGTGTGTGTATGACTAATAACTTTCCTTCCCCATCAGATTTTGGTGATATTTATCATAAAACACATGTGTTTGTGTCTTTCTCCTTTGAGTTAACTAAATTTTTCAAATAGAATTCTGCATAGTTAAAGCCAGTTTTGGAAAAACAGGGCTAATCCAGTAGTGCCTTGTTGAGCTGGAACAAGGAGCTTTCTAAACATAGTAATTCAATTAGTTGATATCAAAGTTACACTACTTTCAGTGCTAGGTAAAACTAATATAAAATAATAAGAGTTGGATCAGTGTAAACTTGCAAAAATAGTATAAGAGATGAGCTTTAGATGCACTATTTAATGCAGTCCAGAAAAGCAAATCCCAACCCATTATCAGACATGAAGAGAAGTAAATGAAGGAAAACTGAATGATTAAATGCTTTCATCTGGAAATTTGATTTCAATATTCAGAAACTCTACAATACTCCTAATTCATCATGGTCTTTGTTTATTACTAGTATATTAGTGTGCTGATGGAAAGAATTCATTACCCTTTCTGCACACTTCACTAGTTGCAGGTCATTTATTAATCTGTGTTATCTGGTGAGACTGAAACAGCTGTAATTACATTGTTAAACATTGATTAATAAGCAACTCTCATCACTAATAAAAGAAACATGTAAAATGTGTATTCTTTCAAGTATTTAGCTTAAAGTTTTACTCTCCTCTTGGGAAGGAGGAACTTCACAACGCCATTAATATTCTTTCTGAGAAAACCTGATTTACTTTTGCAGTTGCTTCCAGTCACACCTATGAAATCCGATTACCAAAAAGAATTCAATTATGCTAAAGAAACTCAACTTGGCCACAAAATATTATTAATTCCCTAAAATTAACATTCAAAATTGAAGTGTACTTTTATGATTTTCAGGTTTGTTTCTTTAATTTCATGTTAAAAGGCTACTCCATCAAAGCTGTGTTTTTTATTTCCTCTCTTTTGATTATACAATCGAATACACATCCGTTTGTGGTTTGGAATTCAAATATTTTAAAGATTGGCAGTACTTGAGCAGCCAGAGGCATATTAAACAAAAAAACTCTGTAGTTATTATTTATTAGGTTTCCAGTATAATCAGGTTGATGTGTTACCCAGCATTATTACATGTCATCAGATATTTTGATTATCATTAACAGTAAACAAGCAGACTACCTCTGACACATGAGCAAATAAATTATACAATTTCCTTTCCATCAATACCATAGAAAATAGTAATTTAAGAAATGGTTTTCTAGTAGAACCCAATCAAATTCATGACTTCTTCTAAAGCGCCTCCTGTGCTGTCAAAAATTCACCTTGAAATGTACGATGCCATGTAGTCTCTTGTACCTTCGTCACTGAACTGACTGCTGCCACTATTTTCTCACACTCGGGAGTGTCAGTATCTTTGAAGAGGTGGCTGTCATTTTTAGGCAGAGTGGTGGTGTGGCAGGAGCTGAGGGAGGAGTTGCAGGTTCAAATCCCAGCTCTGTCACTAAATAGCACGTTATTTGGGGAAGTTTCCTAAACTCTCTTATTGTGAGAATGAAAGAAAATGTCCAAAGGTGGCTAGCTCAGTGCGGTTGACTTAGAGTAGACAGATATAAAATGTTATTTTCCCTTTTTCTCTTGCATTTCGATTTTGAAGCGAGGCAGTCAGTCATCTAACTGCTGAGATTTTTTTTAAGACTGCCAGGATAGTCTACCTGTTCCTCAGATATCTCAACTAACAGCTGACCTCTGACACCTGAAAATCTATTGCTTGTCCTGTCAAGCTTCTATCAGTTATACACATCTAAATGAATTTAAATATCAGAATCAAAAGACTTGGAATTAAAATATTTCTGAAGATGAGGATTGAGATTAAACAATGGTACTTATTTTAAAAGAAAGGTAGAAAAGGGAGAGAAAAGGCCCCAGTTGAGGACAGAGTCAGGACAAAGGAAGGACTAGGTCAGGTACTGAGATGGGGACTGAGTGGCTGGGTCAGGAGGACAGGACAAATGCAGATAGGTCCACATCAGAGGTGTGAAGGAAACCTGCTCCGGGGAAAACCTGGTGTCGTCCAACTGGCCACTCAGTGCTGCACACAGTAATCATACATGTTAAGATGTTTCTGAGTACACATAACAGAAGCCAACAAGAGCGTTTATTGGGAGGATCTTTGGAACTTAGGTAATTGCAGAGAAGCTGGAAGCCTAGGTTAGCAGAATGGATTGAACTAAGTGCTTCCCGTTAGTAAAGCTACAGAAAGTACTACAAGTGTTCTTAACAGGAATAACCTGGCCAGGCTGCTACTGCTGTTGCTAAGGCAATGAGCACAGCTTCCTCTGCCTAGAAGAAATCCTAACTAGCTAATATTGCTTACCTCCCCTGAATTTAGGGTCTTGGGAGAACACATCTCATTCAGCGTTCTTAGGTCCAGGGACTTGCCTTTGTGGGCAGGAAGAGGAAGGGGCTGTCCCTCCAGCTTTCCTAGTCAAAGGCAGGAGCACCTTTCCCCACCTCCCCACAGAGACAATCAACAATGACAAATTCCCTGGAAATAAGAAAGGGGGTTGGATGCTATTAATAAACAAGCAGACAACAAAAAACCACTACGCTAACCATTACGCTGCCTTATATGCCAATTTTCCAAGCAGTGAGGAAATGAGACATCCCTATTATTGCAGAAGGGGACCAACTCGCCATTGGTTGAAGAAAATGCTGTAATGTAGGGTCTAGGCAGCTCCCTGAGGGAAAACTATTTACTTTATGGAGGATATGCTAGAGATACCTTTTTGCCCCTTCTCTCCTCTTCTCTCTGCTACTGGGAAGGCTGGTATTAATGGTCACATCAACTGGTCTCCCTTATGTTCTGACTGGGTTTAGAAAATGGGAGACAATGGCTAGAAATTGGAGATCTGGAGGACAATGGGTTTGAGATATTTATTCCCCCAGCTCCTTTCCTGTCAGGCATCATTCAGGTTGGCTGTAGCTGTTGCTCTCTGGAAGCTCCTGTCCTTTTTTTCCCCTACAGTTACATGTTTACCTGGGTTCTTGTAAATATTCCCTCTTCTTACTTACTCAGGCCTGGGTCTGGCCTTCTTTCCACTGTCACGAGCCCTTGGATCTGATACCATTCTTTATTGTTGTTCTTTAACTGTGTGAAATCCTTTGTAAAACAGTCCCTTCCATAAATTCTCTTCAATCACAGACTCCTGTTGAATATGTCTTTGGTTTTCTGCCATAACCTGCAGGACAGGTCATTGGATGTAAATGGATTTATTTCTTTTTTTTTTTTTTTTTTTTTTTTTTTTTTTTGCTGTGTTGGGTCTTCGTTTCTGTGCGAGGGCTTTCTCTAGTTGTGGCAAGCGGGGGCCACTCTTCATCACGGTGCGCGGTCCTCTCACTATCGCGGCCTCTCCTGTTGCGGAGCACAGGCTCCAGACGCGCAGGCTCAGTAATTGTGGCTCACGGGCCCAGCCGCTCCGCGGCATGCGGGATCCTCCCAGACCGGTGCTCGAACCCGTGTCCCCTGCATTAGCAGGCAGATTCTCAACCACTGCGCCATCAGGGAAACCCTGGATTTATTTCTGTTCCACAAATGTACTTGTTAGTATTTGAGAGAGAGGATAATCTGCATAAATCTGGTCATTATACATGCTTTTATTAATATTTTTTCATTCCTCTAAAATAGAGAAGAGTCAGTATCAAGGTCAAGTAAAAAAAAAAAAAAAAAATCACCACAGCCTTGCCATGAAGTTGGGTTATTTCAAGTCTCATCTATCCTCATATTCAAGCAATGTTCTAGATACAGTATAAGTCATTGTTCTCTTTACCAATAATCCCTTTTTTTCTGGTGATATGTGTATCCTGAAAATAAAATGTATTTAAATTAAAGTTTAAGGAAGATTTTATAATTTAGGACACTAATTTCTCATCTGTTTTGCAAACCGTTAAATATAAAAAATAACTCAGAAATCATTTTAGAATGCACTTTGTCATGTGGATTAAACTTCAAAGAACACACAAAGAATCATTTACTAAAAGGATGTTTTGGGCTACTTGTATCTCTTTTCTCACTTTCCACTCCCCTAAAGGTACTGCAGTCTGACTCGTGTTGAAACAAGGCTCTCCACAATTCCAAATTCATTTGAATTGAACCTTTCGACCCCATGGGACTTCTCATTTCTTTATTGGAGATCTCTATTCCCTTGGCTCTCATGACAGCACAGTCTCAGTTTTCTTACTAGCTTGACCATCCTTACAATCCTTTTCTGGCACTCCTTTTTGCAAGTGTTCAACTGTTTCTCAGGGAAAACATTCTCCTTCTCTCCTCTCCCCTTTCCTTTTGTTGTCTCTCTTCCCATCTCTTTTCCTTTCTCCTTTCTCTTACCCTCCTCTTCTCTCATGCAAGTGATTTCATTAACTATGAAAGCTTAGCTTTCATGTAGACCAGACACTGCAAGTATAAACATCATCAGGGTCTCACAAGTAACACTATACATGAATGAGGCAGATGGAGGTAAGTGTATATGCCTTCTTGATTAGAGGAGGGTGCAGACCTCTTCAAAAGGGGCAGCCTTTACTTTGTAAGTGGGAGATTTGTCATGTGGTAATTTGGTCCAGGGTTCCCTGAATTTGAAGTATGTTGAGAATAGTTGAAATTAGTCTCCAAATGTTTGAATGTTAGTTCAAAAACATTTTCACACTATGCACGTCAAACACAACACTTGTATAGACCAGATTTGGTTTCAGAGTGGCTAATATTTGATGTTTAATCTCAAGCTCCATTTTTAGAACTCTAGACCTTATTTTATATCATTCCTCTGGAAAGCTCTACTTATCTGTATGGCGTCCTCTTGAGACTCACTATGTTCCCAAGCTATAATCGCCACATTCACTGACAAACTTTCCTCTCTTTGTGATTTTCAAAGATATCATTGCCATTGAGACCAGCTACCCAAGATAGAAAACTTGAAACCATCGTTGTCTCATTCTTCATCTCCTAGTGTTGCCAGACGCTAGAGCCCGCATTTCTTTTCCATTCTCTTTTCTGTAGTATCACTGTCTGTATTTTTATTTATTATATATATGTATATAAAATCTCTATTGTCTCATGAGACTTTTCAAATCTGCTTTTCAAACTTCCTGGAGAGGGTGTTTTCTTAGCTTATTACTGGGAGTTTTAGAAGCCCCAAACTAACCATGGCTGAGCTTACTGTAGTATCCACTTTACTCATTTTTAAGTGTGTCAAAATATCCCTTTCGTGTTATTACAAACAAGAGAGTAGAATGCAAAATTCTCATTAGTTTTCACAGTGAGGTTTAAGATTCAAAAATGTTTTTGCTTGAAGTAGAAACTGCTGCAGATGTTGCCAACAGACCTATGGGTGTATAATGTATAAGTTCACTGTCTTCTCTCTTTTTTTTTTTTTTTTTTTTTTTTTTTTCGGTATGCGGGCCTCTCACTGCTGTGCCCTCTCCCGTTGCGGAGCGCTCCGGACGCGCAGGCTCAGTGGCCATGGCACATAGGCCCAGCCGCTCCGCGGCACGTGGTATCTTCCCGGACCAGGGCACGAACCTGTGTCCCCTGCATCAGCAGGTGGATTCTCAACCACTGCGCCACCAGGGAAGCCCTCTCTGTGTTATTTTTATGGTGAAAAGTTTGAGAAGCATTATCTTAGGATGAAATTTATGCTATTTTCACTGCAAACAGGGCCTTACTAATTTGGTCCTAACAAATCTTTTCCATCCCATATGCATCTTGCATCCTCACTCCCACTATTCCCCATCACTCTGAATTTATTTTTTCTGGTTTCCCAACCATACCAAACCCTCCCACTCCATGCTTTTGTATAAGCTTTATCCCCTGTCTAGGGTAATTATTCCTTCAAGTCTCAGGTCAAAAGTTAGCATTTTATGAAGGCTTCCCTGTTCTGAGGTCTTTACCACTTTTCACTTCTATTGTCTCCTAATTACGTGCTAAATTTGTCTTTTTCACTGCACTGTGAATTTCTGGAGAGCAGAGATCTCCTTTTTTAATCCCTAGTGCCTAGCAGAGTACATGTTAATGACTGAAAGAATGAATGATGAACCTAGCTGTTGAATATATTACATTGTGTGTGTGCGTGTGTGTGTGTGTACGTGTGTGTGTGTGTGTGTGTACGTGTGTCTCCATATCTTCTCTAACTATGATTTAGCGATGGGATTTGTGTTAGACCAGATTGTGAACTCAGTCATTAATGGTAATGGAAATTATAAGCAATTCAACCATGTGCTGCTTGGTTGTAATTACTAATACTATTCAATAATTATTATAATTTACGTATCTTATCTATTACTTTAGGAGAAGAGTTTTTTGCTATGGTTATATATTTTTGGCTTTGACGTTGTTGGTTCATTCCTTTGGATTTTCTGTTCTCTTCCCTTCTCTCCCCTGTTCTTTGTCTGAGGAAGGGGAACAACTTGCCCTACAGCTATGGAGTTCTTGTGCCCAGAGGCTTCGGGTTGGGTCTGGTCACTGGGGAAGGAAGAGGATGAAGTCAGGTATGTGTTCTCTTGGCTCTCTTCAGTGGTCCAATAACTGCTCCCTCCCTTCTCCCTTGGGTCAGGGGCCTCAGCTCCACAGTTACTACTAAGCCCGCACTGCTGTATCTACTTTGTGGTTCCCCTACACTCCCATCTCTGTAAATAGCCCCATATCCAGGTAGTCTGTTGAATTATCCTAATTTGAGTGTGACATCTGTTTCTTGTTGGGAACATGACAGATATAATTCTCTTCTACTTCTATGATTGCTTATTCTATATATAAAATTCAAAGTGAATAAGGATGACTTTTTCCCTTTTGTTTTTTCCCTACATTGTACAACCATAAGTTTTGTTCACCCTTAAGTAAGTGTGTGTGTAAATGTGTGTGTGTGCACGCACGCAAGATTAACTTAAAAATGAACTGAAAAATAAGCATGGCGTGTTTTTGCAAAATGTATCTTTATTGCAGAACAATAGTTTAAAAGTTTGTGTATTGAAGTTGAATAACATTTACATTTTAAGAAAAATTCCCTATTAAGTGGATTATTTATTCGAGAGCATAAATCAAATTAAGATACATATTTCTCAGGGTAAATAAGGTTGAGAAAAGCTTTCATGAAAGTTTTGTGCTTTAAGCACAGAAAACCTAATTTTAAACTTTCTGTGGGTAACAATTAAAATCAACAGTAAGGGAGATATTAAAAGTTTGGATAATTTTTAAATATTTTTATGTATGTTTTTAAAAAGTGAAGATTAAAAATATTACTCATAGTGATATAATTATAAAGTATTCCTTATTTTTTAGGAAAATAAAATAGAGATTTTTCTTAGCATTCTCATCATAGATTCTTAGAGTACTATATTTTGTTTTTTGGTTTTTTTTTAAGTTGAAGTATAGTTGATTTACAGTGTTTCTACTGCAAAGTAATTCATATATATATGTATACTTTTTCAGATTTTTTCCCATTATAGATTGTTACAATATCTTGAATATAGTTCCCTGTGCTATACATACAGTACATATAGTTTCCTCCCCACACTTTCTCCTTTGGTATCATAAGTTTATTCTCTATGTCTGTGAGTCTATTTCTGTTTTTCTTAGAGTTTTATGTTTTAATTCCTAAGAAAATTATTCTAGTTTTTATTCCAAAGGATTAAAATACAAATATATACTGGAACTTTGCTAAAACACTATACTCAAGTTTCCTGTTTTGAGACTGCCTTTAGTGAAATAATTTTGCGATCCTCTGGGTATTTTATTGAATACTCATTCTCCAAATGATACCCAAATAGACTTGAATCTTCTATAATGAAGATTTCCCAAGTGAAGAGCCAAACAGTGAAGTTTCCATACATAGCTCTTTAAGATTCAATCCTTTATATTTAAAGTAACTTTAAAACATATTTTAACAAGGAAAAATTTTTTAAGTTCAAATATACCTTTCACCTTTCTATTTTGTTTGAGTATTTGTTCCTACATTTCTTTAGCATTATTTCTTTTGTTTTTCACTTCGAATCGTCTTCACAAGTATTACTGCCCTCTGCTCACCCTTCTCTTTTTAACCTTCCCAAATGATTAACCACATTCCACAATCTCAAGGGTGGCAACTCTGGTATGTCATTTTTCTGTTAAGCATGGCTTATGGGTGAAATTGATTAAATTTTTTGGAAGTCGGGTGTGTGGTATATGTATATTTAGCACTTTCATATACTACGGAAGTTTTGACAGCAGTGGTGCTCATGTGTTTTGGGCAACACTTCAAGCTTCCTAAGAATAACGTGAGTCTTTGAAAACACTAACCCATGCTCTGACAGTCTGATGAATGTGATCTTGAAGTCCATCTATAAGAAGAAACACAGGTGACTCTAAATCATTTTGTACAGTCTGGGTACAGATACGAACTAATAGGAAACCCGAAGTCCACCAACATAGTGTATTAATCACACCTAGAGAAATCTCATCGGCATCTGGGCCCAGATTCTGCCAGTCTCCTCGACCTGATGTTAATCCTTTTTTACCGTGCTCTCTTTGACAGTATCCACCTCAGTTTTCTTTTTAAAAAAAATTTATTGAAATATAGATTTACAATGTTGTGTTAGTTTCAGGTATACAGCAAAGTGATTCAATTATACATATATACAAATCTATTCATTTTTTAATAACTTTATTTACTTTTGGCTGTGTTGGGTCTTAGTTGCTGAGCGTGGGCTTTCTCTAGTTGCAGCAAGCGGGGGCTACTCTTCATTGCGGTGTGCGGGCTTCTCATTGTGGTAGCTTCTGTTGTTGTGGAGCATGGGTTCTAAGCATGTGGGTTTCAGTAATTGCAGCACGGAGGGCTCAGCAGTTGTGGCTCATGGGCTTTAGAGCACAGGCTCAGTAGTTGTGGCACACAGGCTTATTTGCTCCGTGGCACGTGGGATCTTCCCGGATCAGGGCTCGAACATGTGTCCCCTGCACTGGCAGGCAGATTCTTAACCCCTGCACTACCAGGGAAGCCCCCAAATCTATTCTTTTTTAGATTCTTTTCCATTATAGGTTATTACAAGTTATTGAGTATAGTTCCCTGTGCTATACAGTAGATCTTTGTTGATTATCTATTTTATATACAGTAGTGTGTATATTTTAATGCCAAACTCCTAATTAATCCTTCTACCTCAGTTCTCTTGACTCTGCTGTTCCAAGCTCCACTAATGGAACTGCATCCACTTCTATACATTCAGTACACCTTTCTTTTCCCCCAGTTCCAAGACCAACTGACTTATGAAAGAACGATTGAACAGCTGAAGACACCAATCTAACAGACATTTGGCCTTCATCATTCTTCCAGCCAAACACTCTAATATATAGACTTCAGAGTCACGCTTACCCTTATCTCTAGGGGTCCAGTTCCCAGAACATGGCTAATTAGTAACTTAGTTCCTTTTAGCCTGTCTCCTTTTCTTCTCCCTTCTAGAAGTACAAAAGTGTTGCTTCTAAACACCCACCTGCTAAATGGGCCTTTATTTTCCACCTACAGACCTGGTTCTGAATAGTGATTTTTTTTTCTTCCTAAATTTCCTGGGCCATCAACCAGATTATGTAGCTGTGCTCTGCCTTCCTGCTGGGATCTAACACCTGCTCTTGCAAACCCCCTTTTGACTTTTGTCTGAATCCAAATTGAGTTCATCACATTCTTTATACATGGCTCACAGCCTCCTACATCCCTTCCCCTTTCAACTGTACTTTGTAGTTAGGCTCACAATAAATCTTAAGTATTAAATCTTAAGCATAATCTCCATACCTGTTCTGCCCTGGTGGGGTTAGATTAAGGTCAAAATGGCTTCATCCTTTCCATTCTTCTGTTTGCCTGATTGGAGCTCTACATCTCATAACCCAGTCCAATGTATGACATGTCCCAACACCCTATGTTTCCTTGCTTCCTCAATCAAGTCCACAGAACACTTTGTGTTATTCTAAGCCACCTGAGCTCTCTACTTCTGCAGCCAGCTTGCTTATCATTGCAAAAAAAAAAAAAAAAAAAGTCACAAGACTGCCAATATAATCAACTGTAGGTTTACTCTTACTCCTCAGATAGACTTGAGTGGTAATGTCTGTATTCATTAGAGGCCATTTCATACTTTTTTATTTCCCTCCAGCTTCTAAGAACAATTCTTCCCCATCTCTACCCCTTCCACTCCCTTATCCCTCCCTTACCACCTCTTGTCCTTACTGTCTGGGCAAATAAGGAATAAGATCCTTACTTTTGCTAAGAAAACCATGAGCCTTCAAGAGGAGCTTCAGGAAATGCCTTTATTTGCTCCTAATGTTTCTCACAGTTAACTATTTTTCCTTTTTCTTTCGTCTAACAGAAGAAAGTGCTTGCCACTTTTCTCAAGCAAACCTTTTACATTCTCCAATTTTCATAATTATATGTATTGATATAGTCCTCTGTGATTTTTAATCTGTTTCTTGTTGGCCAGCAGAAAAGCTGAAATACTTTATTTCTTCCCCCGTCATACCCTTTGAACTCCTATAGAAACTCCTTTCTTCCCCTCACCATTAGAGGGACTGTAGTTTCACTTATTCTCCTTCTCTCTAGCTCTCAGTTGCTTAAAAGATTTTTTCTGTATGTAACATAGCCTGTGTACAAACAACTATATATTATTACTTAGAAAAATCACTTAGAATGAGCATACGTGTGCCCATCCAGTTTAAGAAATAGATCATGACCAATATAATTGAATGGGCTTCTGGTAATGGCCTCCCTTTACTCCATCCTGGAGGTAATTGCTATCCTAAATTTTGTGATAATTGTTTCCTTGTTTTTCTTACTTTTTTTGTGTGTCTAATTAATATATTGTTTGTATTAATGCAATACTTGTCACAACTCTTTTCCATCCCAGCAGACATCCCTCTGATGTGGTTTGAGAGCCCCCGTGCTTACGTCTGTCATAGCATTAATCACATTTACTTTATGTCAGCACCTTAGACTATGAGCTCTTTTTATTTATATTTTATTTCTTTAGTCTCAGAACTTAATCAATGCCTAGAACATAGTAGGAATTTAATAAATATTAGTTAAACCAATTGATAAAGGAAGAAATTGGCACACCTCTTTGTAAGTTCAGAGTTCCTATATTTCCATATTAAAACATTTAAATAGATGAACACATTCTTGAAGAAAAAGTTTCAATCACAACGATTGAAACAAAAGCATGTTCTAGTTAAATTTCTCTTATAATCCTAGTTGTTACTAATTGACTGCCACCTTGGGCCATTTACTTAACCTCTTGGTCCTCTGTTACCTAATCTATAAAGTGAGGTTGGACTAAAGGATCTCCAAGGTCCTTTCCAGCTGTGAAATTCTATGATTGTCATCAATGATTGTATAAATAAAAATTTCAATTAACAAGGACATCTTAATCCCTAAGCATTATCACTAAATTGAGATATTACTTTTTCAAAGAGCAATTATTTTATATACACAGTAGGAAATGAAAGTGTTCACATATCTTCCTTTCTAGCCGCAATCCAACTTCATCAACAGTCACTTTTACATAATGTGAAGTGTTCTTCCTAGTCAAATATGGAGACTTCTCTTCTTTTGAAAGAGCATCACTGTGAGATCTCTTCTTTGTTTAACCAGTGAATTCATTACCCAGCTTAGAATGGATGTGTCACTTGTCTTACCCTAGTCTAATGAAATATGCTAGGCTCGCCCCCCAATCTAAGCAGACTCTCTAGACTGTACCTGTTAGGTGACCAGCCTGGTCAACTAAATTTCTTGGATCTTCAGCTACTGACCTTGGCCTCATGCCCTGCTGGACCTTTTCAAACCCATTTCCTCCCACTAGGCCATGTTCATCTTTCTTTATCCTCTGGCCTGTCCTCCTTCCTGCTTCTCTGTCTTCCCTCCTATACCATAGAGAGATATCTGTGTAACATTCCCTGCCTTAACTGGCCCACACAGGACTTCCCTCCATAAACCTTTCCCTTGAGGGAAACCCTTCACCCGCTAAGTTACTACTATATGATCAGAATCTGAATATTTAATAACACACTCAAAATAATAAAAATAATTTAAATACGAGAAGTAACACATCACTGTAAATTTTTAACAGCTTTTATTGTGGTAACAATGACATACACTAAATTTTACATATACAAAATGTACATTTTGGTAAGTTTCATTCCCTAATCTCATAACATTTTGTAATTCCAGTTTTGCACCCTTTTCTTACTCCTCTCACTCTCTCCCAGTTTTCACATGCCACTCGTCTGCTTTCTCTATAGATTATCTTGAATCTTCTAGAGTTTTATAGAAATGGATTCATAGAATATACATAGTTTTTGTCTGGTTTCTTTCACCTCAGCGTATTATTTTGAGATTCATCCATATTGTTGCATGTATCAGTAAGTAGTATCATTCCTATCTTTCGCTGAGTAGTATTTTATTATATGGAATTACCGCAATTTGTTTATCTATTGGTCTGTTGATGGACATTTAGGTTGTTTCTAGTTTGGGGATTATTACAAATAAAGTTTCTATGAACAGTCATATTCAGGTCTTTGTATGGACATATACTTTTGTTTCTTTTGGGTAGATACTTGGAGTAGTATGGATGGATTATATAGTAGATATTTTAAGAAACTGCCAAGCTGCTTTTCAAAGTGGTCATACCATCTTACCAGCAGAAGTGTTTGAGAGGACTTTGCTGGTGGCACAGTGGTTAGGAGTCCACCTGCCAGTGCAGGGGACACGGGTTTGAGCCCTGCTCTGGGAAGATCCCACATGCCACGGAGCAACTGAGCCCGTGTACCACAACTACTGAGTCTGCACTCTAGAACAAGCCACAACTACTGAAGCCTGTGAGCCACAACTACTGAAGCCTGTGCTCCTGGAGCCTGTGTTCCACAACAAGAGAAGCCACCGTAATGAGAAGCCCACACACTGCACTGAAGAGTATTCCCCTCTCACTGCAACTAGAGAAAGCCCACACACAGCAACGAAGACCCAACACAGCTGAAAGTAAAAAAAAAAAAAAAAAAAAGAAAAGAAAAGAAATAAAAAGTGTATGAGGGTTCCAGTTCCTTCACGTCTTCCCAATACTTGGTACAGTCAGTTTTTTTAATTATAGTTTTTAATAGATGTGGAATGGTACCTCACTATATTCCTGTTATTCAGAGTGTATATAAAACACTCAAACTTCAGTAATAAAAATGCAAATAATTCAATAGGAACGTTGAAAAGTTTTGAAAAGACACTTCACTAAAGATATACTGATGGCAAATAAGTGCACAAAATGATGCTCAGCATCATTAGACATTAGGGAAATACAAATTATTATAGATATTTTTATTCATATATCAGAGTCCTAGCCTGGAGTGTCTCTGTCACTCCACTTCATCTCTTGTTACCACAGAAAAGAAAATTACAGGAGAGTATCACTATTGACCACAGATACAAAAGTCCTCAACAAAATATTAGCAAATTGAATTAAATAATACATTAAAAGGATCATATACCAGGATCAAGTGAGATTTATTCCATGTATGCAAGGATGGTTCAATGTCTGCAGATCAGTCATTGTGATGAGCCATGCTAACAGATTGAAGAATAAAAATCCAATGATCATTTCAATAGATGCAGAAAAATCTTTTAGCAAAATTCACCCATCATTTATGATAAAATATTGTCCATAAAGTGAGTATAGAGGGAATATACATCAAAATAATGAAGGCCATATGTGACAAACCTATAGCCAGCATCATACTCAATAGTTAAAAGCTTAAAACATTTCCTCTAAGACCAGGAATAAGACAATAATGACCATTCCTACAACTTCTATTCATCAGAGTATGGAAGTCCTAGCCACAGCAAACAGACAAGAAAAAGAAAGAAAAGGAATACAAATTGGAAAAGAAGAAGTAAAACTGTCACTGCTTGCAGATGACATGGTACTATATATAGAAAATCCTAAAGACACCACCAAAAAACTATTAGAACTAATAAATTAATTCAGTAAATTGGCAGGATACAAAATTAACATGTAGAAATCTGTTGCATTTTTGTACATTAACAACAAACTGTCAGATAAATTTATAATTGCATCAAAAAAAAAACCTAGCAATAAATCTAAGAAGGTAAAAGACCTGTACTAGGGAAACTATAAGACACTGATGAAAGAAATTGAAGAGGACACAAACAAATGGAAAGATATACTGTGCTCATGGATTGAAAGAATTAGTATTGTTATAAAGACCATACTACCCAAGGCAGTCTACAAATTCAGTAAAATCCCTATCGAAGTATACATAGCATTTTTCACAGAACTATAACAAATCTAAAGTTAGTATGGAAACACAAAAGACCCCCAAATAAATGAAGCAGTCTTGAGAAAGAAAAAGCTGAAGGTATCATACGCCCTGATTTTAAACTATGCTACAAAGCTACTCTAATCAAAACAGTGTGGTAGTGACACAAAAACAGACACATAGATCAATGGAACAGAATAGAGAGCCCAGAAATAAACCCACACTTATATGGGCAATTAATCTACAATTAAGGAAGCAAGAATATACTAATGGAGAAAAACCCTCTTCAATTGATGCTGTTGGGAAAAGTGGACAACTATTATGAAAGAATCAATATGGTCTACTTTCTCTAATCGTATATAAAAATAAACTCAAAATGGATTAAAGACTTAAATGTAACACCCAAAACCATAAAGGCCATATGCTCTTTAAAATTGGCCAAAGCAATATTTTTTTCTAATGTTTCCTCAGGCAAGGGAAACAAAGCAAAAATTAATAAAGGAGACTACAACAAACTAAAAGCTTTTGCATAGCAAAGGAAACTATCAACAAAACAAAAAGGCAACCTACCAAATGGGAGAAGATATTTGCAAATGACATGTTCTGTAAGAGGTTAATATCCAAAATATATGAAGAACTCATATAACTCAATATCAAAAAATTAAACTACCCAATGGAAAAATGGGCTGAGGACCTGAGTAGACACTTTTTGAAAGAAGGCATACAGATGACCAACAGACACATGAAAAGATGCTCAGCATCACTGATAATCAGGGGAGTGCAAATTGAAACCACAATGAGATATTACCTCACTCCTGTTAGAATGGCTATTATCAAAGAGACAACACATATCAAGTGTTGGCAAGGATATGAAGAAAAAGGAACTCTTGTGCACTGTTGGTGGGAATGTAAATTGGTGTAGCCCCTATGGAAAACAGTGTGGAGATTCCTCAAAAAATTAAAAATAGAACTACAATAAGATGCAGAAATTCCACTACTGGTTTTTTTTTTTTTATCTGAAATCAACAAAAATACTAATTCAAAAAGATATATGCACCCTTATGTTCATTGCAACATTATTTACAATTTCCTTAGTATGAGAGCAACTCAAGTGTCCTTCAGTAGGTTCAAAGATAAAGAAGATGTGACACACACACACACAATGGAATATTACTGAGCTGTAAAAAAGAATGAAATCTTGCTTTTTGAGACAACATGGATGAACCTAGATTATATAATCCTAAGCAAAATAAGTCAGACAGAAAGACAAAAACCCTATGATTTCACTTTTATGTAGAATCTAAAAAAACAAAAATGAACAAACATAAAACAGAAACAGAGTCACAGATACAGAGAACAAACAAGTGGTTGCCAGAGGAAAGGGGCACAGGTCATTGAGTGAAATAGATGATGGAGATCAAGAGATGAAAACTTTAAATTACCAAATGAGTCTCAGGAGTGAAATGTACAGAGTGGGAGATATAGTCAATAATAATGTAATAGCTTTGTATGGTGACATATGGACACTAGACATCATATTGATCATTTTGTGATGTATAGAAATATTAAATCACTATGTTGTGCACCAGTAACTTACATGGTGTTGTAGATCGATCATACTTTAAAAAAAAACCCAAACAGACAACCTCATATAAAAGGAGATCAGATTTGTGGTTACCAGAGTGGGGTTAGGTGGAGGGGCAATTGAGTGACAGGGATCAAAAGGTACAAATTTTTGCTTAAAAAATAAATAAGTACGAGGGATATGATGTAGAAAATGATTAATATAATTGACACTGCTGTATGTTATATACGACAGTTGTTAAGAGAGAAAATCCTAGGAGTTCTCATCGCAAGGAAATTTTTTTTCTCTTTAATTTTATATCTATATAAGATGGTTGATGTTCACTAAACTTTTTGTGGTAATCATTTCATGATGTATGTAAGTCAAATCATTATGCTTTACACCTTAAACTTGTACGGTGCTATATGTCAATTATATCTCAATAAAATAGGGAAAAAAAGAATCAACATGAAATACAATTTACAAAACTTCCTACTATTTTCCTATCTGGTAGAACATAGTTAATATCATATCCCATATGCAAATTAATCATGTTTTTACTCTAATGCAGTGTAGAAGAATTTAGTGCATAAATATTTGTGTTTCAGGGTATATCCTTGTTATGGATTACCAAGGATGAAATTACTGGCTATATCATTATACTTTCAAACATGGTACTATGTACATAACCTTGTAAAACTAACTTTTTTTTTTTTTTTTTTTTTTTGTGGTACGCGGGCCTCTCACTGTTGTGGCCTCTCCCGTGCGGAGCGCAGGCTCCGGACGCACAGGCTCAGCAGCCATGGCTCACGGGCCCAGCTGCTCTGCGGCATGTGGGATCTTCCCGGACCGGGGCACGAACCCGTGTCCCCTGCATCGGCAGGCGGATTCTCAACCACTGCGCCACCAGGGAAGCCCAAAACTAACTTTTAAAAATATCTTTTCAAATATATTTGTTGAAAAACTGATTTTTATTTTAAGTAAAATATCTTTCATTACTTTTGACATTCAGCCTTTTAAAAATATATTTATTACATAAAATTCCTTTTTCATGAATTCTCTTATATCCTTTTTTCATTTATGTATTATCTCAAATTTTTCCTGAATTGCTTGACTAAACTCTATGTATTAAACTCACTAACCCTTTCTCTATTGCAAATATTTCTTCAGTTTATCTTTTAATGTTTACAATACTTTCAACATTCAGTTTTATATTTTTATTTTGCCAATATATTAACTGTATCCTTCATGATTACTTCCAATGACTTTTAAAGTAGAAAGTTTAAATATTTTGTTTTTTATGGCTTGATATTTATATTTAAAATTTTAATTTATACTATATTTTTGCATGTATTATAAAGATTGAATCTTAGCTGATATTTTGAAATTAGCTGACCATTTATTTGTTCAAGATAATTGGTTGATTATTCTTTCCTCATTGTTTTCCATATCATATATTCCTTTATGTAAACTAATTCCTTTGTGTAAATTTCCTCCCCAAAATTGTTTGATTTCTGCTTATCTGTTCATGACCATTATAATTATTTTTTTAAATTAGGATAAGATCTCTTCAGAGTTTTTATTAAAATTATAAGTTTACTGAAGTTTGGAAACAATTAGATATCTATATAATTTGTATTTTGATCCAGAAATAGTGCATGACTTTTAATGTATTTATGGCTTTCAGGAATTTTGTAGTTGATTTCATGTAGATCTCATATATTTTTTGTTCATTTTCTTACTGAATACCTTACATCTGAATACTAGTATATGTTTTTAAATTATACTTCTAGTTATTTAATACTGCTATACAAGAAAACAATGTAATTTTGTTTGTTTCTAGCCACCTTATTGAATTTTCATGTTAATTTAGTAGTTTCTCTTCATTTTTTTGAAATTCCTAGCTATACAATCGTATTATCCATAAAAATGATAATTTTGTTTCTTTCCCCATATTTTCACTTCTATTATTTAACTTCTATTTTTGATAAGTTGTATTGGTTAGAACTTCCAAAGGCATGAAAATTATAACATTTTTACTAGAAATTATTTTTTTACCCCTGATTTTATTAGTGTTTTATATTTAGTATGAGTTAGCTATGCTTTAGCTAACTTATTTTATTTTACATTTTAAAGCTAGTAATAAGGTTTACTCAAAATTGCCTAAAATGTTAGAATTATTCCTCACTTGACCAGATAGTGATTCTCTAAATACTATATGAGGATAATAATAATTATAGCATTTCAAAATGTCAAATATGATCCCCAGATTACCATTTCCTTCAGAAATTGATTTGTTATTTCTAATCAAAACTGTAAGATGGGTAGATAAAGCAATTGATGGATAATTTCAGTTTAAAAAATATTGATTTCCTCTCTATTAGAGTTATGAGCACCTACTCTGCCCTACAACTCTTTTTTTTTTAAATTTAATTAATTTATTATTTTTGGCTGTGTTGGGTCTTCGTTGCTGCATGGGGCTTTTCTCTAGTTGCGGCAGCAGGGCCACTCTTTGTTGTGGTGCGCAAGCTTCTCATTTCGGTGGCCTCTCTTGTTGTGGAGCATGGGCTCCAGGCACGTGGGCTTCAGTAGTTGTGGCTCACAGGCTCTAGAGTGCAGGCTCAGTAGTTGTGGATCATGGGCTTAGCTGCTCCGCAGCATGTGGGATCTTTCTGGACCAGGGCTCGAATCCGTGTCCTCTGCATTGGCAGGTGGATTCTTAACCACTGCACCACCAGGGAAGCCCCCTACAACTCTTATAACAGATGTTTGAGAATAAGAAACATGTCTCAACCTTTGAGTATATCACCTTTGGCAAGTCATTTTACCTGTCTGTATCAGTATGTCATTGAATAGTACATATCTGTTTATTTAAAGAATGTGTGGGAAATTTGGCTGGCAGTCAGTACCTTTGTGAATTTGAGCAAATTACTTCATTTTCCTCAGTTTTCTTACCTCATTTGTTTATAAAGGTTTTTTTTTTTTTTTTTTTTTTTTTTTTTTCCGGTATGCGGGCCTCTCACTATTGTGGCCTCTCCCGTTGCGGAGCACAGGCTCCGGACGCTCAGGCCTAGCGGCCATGGCTCACAGGCTTAGTTGCTCCGCGGCATGTGGGATCTTCCCGGACCAGGGCACGAACCCGTGTCTCCTGCATCGGCAGGTGGACTCTCAACCACTGCGCCACCAGGGAAGCCCTATAAAGGTTTTAAGATAGGTTATCTGTACTATCTTTTTCACTCAAACATCCTGTCACTTTATAGCAAATTCTGTTAGAAATCAGGTATACATATGTGGAAAGATATATAATTAAAAAAAAACCTCAAGAGTAAGTTCAGTACAGTGAAAATACCAGAGGTTTTGGCTCAGATTATCCTGTTTCAAGAGTTTGGTGCTACCTTACTATCCATGTGACATTAGGTAAATTACTTTACAACTCCGAGTTGCATTGGTGTCAATAGGAAATACTAAAATTCATTATCTGTCATTGTTGTGATGAGAACGACGTAACAGAGTCTGGTACTATGTGAATCTGTATCTTTTGGAGTACTAACAGGAAACAGATGGCACACTTGAAATAGGTTAATTCTAGAATGATTTATTTACAGAGATACTAATTATAAAGGTGTGGGTGTGTGGTAATCACAAAGACTGTTGCAGTAATCTTGGGTATATTAGCAAACAAACTATTACCACGCTTAGGCCCAGGAGGAATAAGGGAGGAAGAAGTTTGGGGAACCTGAGGGATACAGCCATGTATAATCTAGTCCTAGAGAGAAGCAGTGACCATTTGTGGATGAACACAGCCTAAGACAGAAATACCCTCATTAGTAACGGTATAAGGTTGGTTCACTGACTAATCTAATCTGGGCTGCAGAATTTTAGCACTAATAGGAACTGCATTGTCTAGGTATCTTCATATAAACATATCCAGAGAAGTCTCTTCATACTGAAACTTAATGGCAGTAACAACTTTGTCTAGAGTAACTGAGCCCATAAGCCAAAGGAAAGTGTTATACAATTTACAGTGTGGTAAGGTAAGATCTATAATAGGCGTAACAGACGTTCTGACTTTTCCAAATTCCCCTCACATAAGACTTGTAATATTAATTCAACAATGTGATATGGTCCAATCTGGGTTCTGATCTTTTTCAAGTTTCTCTTGCCCAAATCTGCCTGACCTAGCTTCAGGCTTTTTAATGTAATAGTCTCAGTCTTTTTCTGTTTTTCTTCCTCAATGTATAATCTTTAAGTACTGGATTTTATCAGTTGATTTCTACAGAAAGCTGTGCTTCACTTTAATATGTTTTGGAAACTGCTGTCTAGGAGTAGTTTCCAGCTGTTCTCTGCCCTTCTATTCTAAGACCTTTGTGTCTGCTGGCAGCTGCTTTCTCTTCGTAGAATTACTGTTTTCTTCTTTACTTTGGTGATGCAAGAGGGGTTTTTTAAGCCCCTTGTTTTTAAGAGTTACTTCCTGCTTGGAGTCAGAACTGGTTCTCCTGTTGCAGGGAAATGTGGATGTCATGACACTTCTTGGGTAGCAGTAGCTGAAAGCACTTTTCTTTTAATTACTTTATGCCCTACCTGTCAAGAAATTAACAAGGGAGGATGGTATGATGAAAATTTCAACCCTGGGCTCTTGTTGGTTTGTCCATGTTCTAGCCATGCAATTTGGAAAAGTTATGTAAATTTTTTCTCTCATTTATTGATATGAAAATGAAATATTACACTGTTATACTTATTTTTATGAGGCTCAAATATAATAATGTATGTGGTGTGATTTGCAAACTATAAAGTGGAAGGGATTATTACTGTCTGGAAAAATGCATATTCTTGAGCCTTTGGAAACAACAAAGTATGCTATATAAATTAGTATAGACTTTGTCTTCATATTTTCCCACTTGACTAGCCAAATGAAAAGACATTTATTTCTCATGGAAATCTCAAGAGATATTAACCAATCTTCCTTGAGTATATTTAATATAATTCTAGGAATTAATAGGCAACATTGGAGTCATCACAAATACAAGTCTGCACAAATCAAATCATAATCATGTTCATTTTACACTGATAAAGTTTCCAGGAGTAAAGTGTGTACCCTTGCTATTCATGACTTGCTTGAATAGTTTTCAAGCCCTCATATAATTTTTCCTTGAGTTATAAAGTTTCAAAATTATGTTGACTTGAAAAAGGAAATTGTATGACCTTCATTAAAGGTAATGACTATTATTAGTTATTAATGCTGGAATTACTCCATACTGTTCATATGAATCAGCCTACTACATGGTTGTTTGGATCTTTAAATTTTATTAGGGGATGTTATTTTGCTTATATTTCTTCTTTTGTAATCCAAATCATAATAATTACATTATCATTGCATAATATTATATCTTCATTATTACTAATTAGATTCTGTACTATTTTTCAATGTGCAGAAAAGAGGATTTTAGAAAGGAAAATAAGGATATTAAATCAATACATCAAAATACTAACATTTCTTCCACAGTTTTAGAATTTTAAAGTAATTATCTCACTTTATTTTCTCTATTTCAGTCAGAACACTTAAATATATTTGTGACTATTTGCACATTTTCCCACAGTTGTCACATATTTTTGTTGTTTTATTGCTGCCGTCTGCTTTTTTGAAGTATTTAATGACATTCATTGAGTGTTCATGAAATGTCTGGTAGTTGACACCAGGTGGTGTACAAAGTCACAAAAGGTAATTTCTCTTGTGGATATCACCTTCCAGAAAAGAGAGCAGATGTAAATGCATACCCAAATAACTAAACAAGACAGTCTTGTAATAAGTGCTGTAATAAGAAAACTGGAATTTGGGATCAGGAGTGGCTAGGATAGAAACAGGAGGGAGAGCTACTTTATATGAGATGGCCATGGAAGATCTCTTTCAGGAGGTAACCTTTGAGCTGGGACCTTAATTGTTAGAAAGGACCAGGTTTTTGAAGAACTAGTAACAAGGGCATTTTAAGCAGAATATGTAAAGTCCCTGATGAAAGAATGAGCTTGGCAAGGAAGGTCCATTTGGTTGGAGTGTGGTGAATGGTTAGACAACCAGGGAGAGGCCAAATCCATCCGTGTATTGTAGGCTAAGACAATAAATTTAAATTGTATTCTAATTGCAGTGGGAAGACATTGGAGAGATTCAATCAGAGGAGTGGCGTGGTTTGATTTACATTTTTGAAAGTTTGCCCGACTAGCATATAGAAAATGAGCCACGTGTAAACCCATGATGCAAACTGGGAAATGAGTTAGGAGGCTGTTGCAGTATTCCTGTTGAGAGAAGATGGTAATGAACAAGGTGGTTGGTGTTCAATGAATATGGTTGGATTTGGCATATACGTGAGAAGTACAGGCACGAGGTCTTTCTGGTGGGTTGGATGTGAGAGGTGACCAAAGAGAGGAATTAATTTTGCCTTTTATACTTTATATTGCCTAGTTGTGCTCATCTCGGAACCATTGGCCATGAATGAGGAAATCTAAAAGGAGAAGTGGCTTGGGGGTAAGGTAAGTTTGAGGCCGAGGTTGAGTGAAGATTTCTGTTTTGAACTTACTGATTTTGAGATGCATATTGGGCATGCAAGCAGAGATGCTGAGTAGCCATTTAGGTATATTATTCAAGAATATGGATTATGCATCCTAATGGAGGAGACCAAGTTTGTTCAATTAATGATTAGAAAGAGATTTAATATTTAGAATAGTCAAATTTATTCTTCCATAAGAATATAACCATTTTTTAAGCTTTTAAAAAATACATTTTAAAAAATGCATTTTATTGAAGTATAGTTGATTTACAATGTTGTGTTAATTTCTGCTATAAAGCAAAGTGATTCAGTTATACATACATATGTATATATTCTTTTTCATATTCTTTTCCATTATGGTTTATTACAGGATATTGAATTTAGTTCCCTGTTCTATAGAGTAGGACCTTGTTGTTTATCCATTCTCTATATAATAGTTTGCATCTGCTAGTCCCAAACTCCCAATCCATCCCTCCCCCACAAACCCCCTCCCTTGGTAGGTAACCACAAGTCTGTTCTCTATGTCTGTGAGTCTGTTTCTGTTTCCTAGGTAAGTTCATTTGTGTCATGTGTTAGATTGCACATTTAAGTGATATCATATGGCAGATGTCTTTCTCTTTCTGACTCCATTTAGTGTGATAATCTCTAGGTCCATCCATGTTGGTGAAAATGGCATTATTTCATTCTTTTCTGTGGCTGAGTAGTATTCCATTGTGTGTGTGTATATATATGTGTGTGTGTGTGTGTGTGTGTATACACACACACAGACACAGACCACATCTTGTTTATCTGTTCATCTGTTGATGGATATTTAGGTTGATTCTATGCCTTGGCTATCGTAAATAATGCTGTTATGAACATAGGGGTGCATGTGTCTTTTCGAATTATAGTTTTGTCTGGATATATGCCCAGGAGTGGGATTGCTGGATCATATGGAAACTCTATTTTTAGTATTTTTGAGGAGTCTTCATACTGTTTTCCATAGTGGCTGTACCAATTTACATTGCCACCAACTGTGTAGGGGGATTCCCTTTTCTCCACACTCTCTCCAGCATTTATTATTTGTAGACTTTTAAATTTTGGCCATTCTGACCCGTGTGAGGTGGTACCTCATTGTAGTTTTGATTTGCATTTCTCTAATAATTAGTGATAATGAGCATCTTTTCATGTGCCTATTAGCCATCTGTATGTCTTTGGAGAAGTGTCTCTTTAGATCTTCCACCCATTTTTTGATAGGGTTGTTTGTTTTTTTTGTTATTGAGTTGTATGAGCTGTATGTGTATTTTGGAAATCAAGCACTTGTCACTCACATCACTTGCAAATATTTTCTCCCAGTCTATCGGTTGTCTTTTCATTGTTTTATGGTTTCCTTTGTTGTGCAAAAGCTTATAAGTTTCATTAGGTTCCATTTATTTATTTTTGCTTTATTTCTATTGCCTTGGTAGACTGACCTAAGAAAACATTGGTACAATTTATGTCAGATGGTGTTGTGCCTATGTTCTCTTCTAGGAGTTTTATGGTGTCATGCCTTATATTTAAGTCTTTAAGCCATTTTAAGTTTATTTTTGTGTTGGTGTGAGGGGATGTTCTAACTTCATTGATTTACACTTGGCTGTCCAACTTTCCCAACACCACTTGCTGAAGAGGCTGTCTTTTCCGCATTGTATATTTTTGCCTCCTTTGTCAAAGATTGACTGTAGGTGTGTGGGTTTATTTCTGGGCTCTCTATTCTGTTTCATTGATCCATATATTTGTTTTTGTGCTGTGCTGTTTTGGTTACAGTACCTTTGTGGTATTGTCTGAAGTCTGGGAGGGCTATGCCTCCTACTTTGTTCTTTTTCCTCAGGATTACTTTGGCAACTCTCAGTCTTTTATGGTTCCATATAAATTTTAGGATTATTTGTTCTAGTTCTGTGAAAAATGTCATGGGTAATTTGATAGGGATCACATTAAATCTGTATATTGCTTTGGGTAGTATGGCCATTTTAACAATATCTTCAAATCCAAGAGCATAGGATCTCTTTCCATTTCTTTGAATCATCTTCAGTTTCCTTTATTAATGTTTTATAGTTCTCAGCATATAAGTCTTTCACCTCCTTGGTCATGATTATTTTGGAAGAGTTTGAGAAGGATTGGTGAAAGTTCTTTGTATGTTTAGTAGAATTCACCTGTGAAGCCATCTGGTCCTGGACTTTGTTTGTAGGGAGTTCTTTAAATTACAGATTCCATTTCACTTCTAGTGATCGGTCTGTTCAAATTATATCTTCTTGATTCAGTTTTGGTGGGCTGTATGTTTCTAGAAACTTGTCCATTTCTTCTAGGTAGTCCAGTTTGTTGGCATATAATTGTTCATAGTATCCTCTTAGGGTTTTTTGTATTTTTGCAGTATTGGTTGTGATTTCTCCTCTTTCAGTTTTTGTTTTGTTTACTTGGGTCCTCTTTCTTTTCTTCTTTGTGAGCCAGGCCAGAGGTTTGTCAATTTTGTTTACCCTTTCAAAGAACCAGCTCTTGATTTTACTGACTTCTTTCCATTTAAAAAAAAATCTCTAGTTTATTATTTCCTGTATGATCTTTATCATTTCCTTGCTTCTGCTGACTTTAGGTTTTGTTTGTCCTTCTTTTTCTAATTCTTTCGGGTGATAGGTAGTGTTTACTTGAGATTTTTCTTGTTTCTTCAAAAAGGCCTGTATCACTATGAACTTCCCTCTAAGAACTGTTTTGCTGTATTCCACAGATTTTTGTATGGTTGTATTTTCATTGTCATTTGTCTCAAGGTATTTTTTAAATTTGCTCTTTGATTTCATCGTTGACCCATTGGTTTTTTTAGTAGCATGTCCTTTAGTCTTCATGTAATTGTTTTCTTGTTTCTTTTTCTGTGGTTGATTTCTGGTTTCATGCTGTTTTGATCAGAAAAGATGCTTGAAATAATATCTTTACTCTTAAATTTGTTGAAGCTTGTTTTGTGCCCTAGTATGTGGTCAATCCTAGAGAATGTTCCATGTGTGCTTGAAAAGAAGGTGTATTCTGGGGGTTTTTTGGTTGTAATATTCTGAAAATATCAATTAAATCTAACTGTTCTATTATATCATTTAGGATTTCTGTTGCCTTATTGATTTTCTGTCTAGAAGATCTGTCCATTGGTGTGAGTGGGGTGTTAAAGTCTCCTACCATTATTGTATTCCCATAAACTTCTCCCTTTATGTCTGTCAGTATTTGTTTTATGTATTTAGGTGCTCCTATATTGGGTACATATTTGTTGCTGAGTGTAATATCTTCTTGTATTGATTCTTTTATCATTACATAGTGTCCTTTATCTTTCTTTATAGCCTTTGTTTTAGTCTATTTTTTCTGATATGAGTATTGCCATCTGCTTTCTTGCATTTCCGTTTAATGAAATATCTTTTTCCATCCTCTCACTTTCAGTCTAAGTGTGTCCTTTGCCCTAAAGTGGGTCTCTTGTAGGCAGCGCAGTGTAGGCTTTCTTTTTTGTAATCCAATCTACCACTTTGTCTTTTGATTGGAGCATTTAGTCTATTGACATTTAAGGTAATTATTGATAGATATGTATTTATTGCCATTTTAAATCTTGTTTTCCCATTGATTTTGTATTCTTCTTTGTTCCTTTTTCTTTTTGTTTTTCCTTTTGTGGTTTGATAATTTTCTTTTGCAGAATGCCTGTATTCTCTTCTTTTTGGTTTTTGTGACTCTATTGTAAGTTTTTGATTTGTGATTACCTGTTTTTCAAGTATGTTAACCCCTTTGTATATCTACTTACTTTACACTGATACTCATGTAGGCTCAAACACATTCTGGAAAAAAAAAATCTACGTTTTCTTACTCTTCTTCCCACATTTTATGATTTTGGTTTCCTCTTTTACATCTTCATGTTTATCCTTTTGCTGTTCATTGTGGTTATCATTTCTTTTACAGAATTTTTTTAAATCTGTGTACTGGCTTATTTAAGTGATTTACTTTCCAGTTGTGATTTTCTCTTTCTTATAGATCCTTGCTTCTTTTCTATTTGGAGAAGACCTTTCAATATTTCCTTTAGGATAGGTTTAGTATTGCTGTACTCTTTTAGTTTTTGCTTGTCTGTGAAATTTTCTCTCCTTTTCTATTCTAAGTTATAATCTTGCTGGATAGAGTATCCTAGCTTGCAGATTTTTCCCTTTCAGGACTTTGAATATATCTTGCCACTCCCTTCTTGCCTCCAAAGTATCTGTAGAGAAATCAGCCAATAGCCCTATGAGAGTTCCCTTGTAATTAACTATTTGTCTTTCTCTTACTGCCTTTAGAATCCTCTCTTTATCTTTAAAGAAGATAACCATTTTGATGAAGGATTCAAAACTATCCCATATGATAAAAAGGTAAAAGTCCCAGAGAGATTTGAGAGGAGATTATAAGAGACATTAAAACACTCCTCTATTTGTATAGTGTTTACTGTTTCTATGCTTTATTTCATTGACATTTGGGAATAGCATAGAGTAAATGTTGTTACCCTGTCCTAGAGATGAGAAAACTGATGTTCACTGGTCTGTGTCCCTTGTTCAAGGTCACAGAACCAATAAAAAAACTGAAGGCAGGATTAGAATGTAAATCTTTCCGGCCTTGAACTTGCTGCTTGGTCACTGTATTATATTATTTTCTAAGACTGCCATAACAAATACCACAAACTATGTGGCTTAAACAATAGAAATTCATTCACTCCCAAGTCTGGAGGCCAACAGTCCAGAATCAGGGGTTCAGACTCCTTCAGAAGGCTCTAAGGGAGAATCGAGCCTTCCTTGCCTCTTCCAGCTTCTAGTAGCTTCATATATTCTTTGACTTATGGCCAAATAACTCTCAGCTCTGCCTCTGTCTTTACACGGCCACATTCTATTCTCTCTTTATGTGGCTCTTCTGTGTGTTTCTGATAAAGACATTTGTCATGGGATTTAGGGCCCACTTGGACAATCCAGATAATTTTGTCTTGATCTTTAATTACACCTGCAAAGACCATTTTTCAAATCAGGTTGTATGCAAAGGTTTCCAGGGTTAGGAAGTGGACAGATCTTTTGGGGGACCAACTAGTGTCATTTATACAAGGCGTTCATTGAGTATTTAAAGGACAATGTATGCAGGATGGGCCACTAAATAGAAGGTAGACAAAATCAATGTACAGTTTTATTATTTTCTTTATTAGTTCAGCAAATGCTTTTTGAGAATCTACAGTATGCCAAGAACTCTGGTTGTACAGGAAAGATTGTGGTGAGGAACAAAAACCACAAAACAGTGCTCAGCTGTTCATACATGTACGTTTTCAAGTTTCTTTACATGATCTCCAGCTTTGCATTTCAACACAGTTGTATAACATGGTAACTATTATGGCTTCTATTCACCAAAATAGAGCTAACTTATGAACATTTAAGTTTGAATTATAGAATTTAATGTTGTGACCTTAGAAGGCATTTTTTTCCTCCACCTGTTTAAGAATTTGTTCTATGGTATTATTCAACCATGAGAAACAAGGACACCCTGCCATTTGTGACAACAGGTAGACCTTGATCATATTATGCTAAGTGAGATAAGTCAGACACAGAAGAAAAAGTACTACATAATATCATTTATATGTGGAATATAAAAAAGCCAAATTCACAAAAACATAAAGTAACATAGTGGTTACCAGGGGATTGGGGGTGGGGGAATAGGATAGATGTTTAAGTGTACAAACTTGCAATGAGTAATAAATATGCCCTAGAGATCAAGTGCACAATATAGTGGATATAGAAACAATACTGTATTATAATTATCAAATTGCTAAGAAACTAGAACTTAATGATTTCAACCACTAAAAAGAAAGGATCATTATGTAATGTGACAGAGGTGCTAATTATTTCTACAGTGGTAACCATATTACAGTATATTAATGTATCAAATTAACATGTTGTACATCTTATATTTGCACAATGTTGTGTGTCAAACACGTTTCAGTTTAAAAAACTTGTTCTGTGGTATTTTTGACAAGAGGGAACTGAGAGTTGGGTAAAAATGAGGAAGTTAGACTACATATTTGTAAGATCTCTTTTTAATCCTAAATTTATTTGCTTAATCATTAGTAAAATTTATCATAAAGAGCTTCTTCACAGCCCAAATCACAATTTTAATTTATTAATGATACATTTAATATCTATTTTTATTACTAATCTAGAGGAAGGAAGGGAGGGAGGGAGAGAGGAAAGGAAAGATATCTGAAGCAAATATACCAAACTGAAAACTGTTAAATCTAGGTGTTGAGTTCTTGGACTTATTTTAATAGTTTTTCATATCATTAAAATATTTTATCATATATTTAACAGTAAAATTAGAATATATAGTCTTTGAGGTTAAATCATTTTTACTAAAATACTCTCTGGTATGTTATAACATAGAAGGCCAAAGCAGTACTAGAAATTATCTGTAAAATGACTCTAATTCCATAAATAAATTTATTATTTTTTAGAGATATACCTTCCTTTCAGTTATTCTTAGTAAATGTAATTACTTTTGTGTTTTGCCTGCTACCTAACAGAGAAAGTCTTTGAGTCTAAACATTTTATTTATTACTGTGTTTTAAAGAAGGATAGGTTCAGAAAGGGAGAGAACAGATCTGCTGGTTTATACTTTTCATTAATCTGGTAAATAATACTGTTCATTCACCTAATGGGAGGGTCTTAGGATTTAGTTGAACCAGAGGCTAATGGATATCATGTGACAGTTGTAAGCAGTAGTATTTCTGAAATGCAATAAATTTTGAAAAGATCAAACATACTCATATTCAAATGTAAGTACTTAATTTTGTTCCAAAGTCTATATAGTTGACATTGGTGATGGTCTTCTATGTATGATAATACAGCTCATTCCTCTTACTATGATATTCTTTACTGTGGGTATGTGGCTGAGGTTACATCGTGAGATTTGATGGCACTACTAATAATTCTTGCTTCATTTCCTCTCACTCCATTACTCTTAATTTGGTTTCTTTCCATAAGTGAATTATGTTCTGGGTCTATATACATCTGCATTTAGGATACCGTTTTGTTTAGGAATGTTGTAAAGTGATCCCAAATAGTTTGGAGGCAACATGATACCAAATTTAAAATTTAAATTTTATAAAATCTGGTTACCAAAAACAGTTACCTAAAAGTAGTTCAGCTTTTGTTATAATTGTCCCTGTCAATGGAACAGAGCACCCTTCTTTAGAAGAGAGTTATCATATGTTCTGTTGAAGTTAACTTGCATATTTTCTGCCAGAGCTCTACGTGCTGCGCTGTTAAGAGGCAGTAAGGAAGGGAAGAGGTGGCACTAAAAAAGAAGGGGACTCTTTCTCCTGGCGTGGTGTTTATTTTAAAACTAATCCAGAACTGCATGGATCGTTTTGATATTTTTACTTGAAATCTGAAGTTTTAAACTTAACTGCTCCTCTAAGCCATTAGCAGATTAAAACCTGTTGTCTGTTTATTTTTTTTAAGTTTTATGTGGGTAGTATATAAACTTAATATCAAATTAGTTGCAATTTTTAAACAACATGCTCATTTTTCTTGTTAATTTTATGTAATGAATTCATTCATAAGTCTATATTTGATTGTTGAAATAACAAATACTACTGGTAAAGCAGTTTTAAAATGATTTAACACATACCTTAATATATTGTTAGTATGTTTCACTTTCATTCTGCGTTACTTTCTTTATGTTTGTGAGAAAATCCAAAAGAAGCTTGTTGGCATTGAAGGGCAAAATGTCTAATTGGCATGCACAGTGAAAGTTTTCCTAGCTTTTCCCCTTCCTTCTATTTTTTCTCCTTGAGTCTTTCATTATTGATAAAATGTTATTAAACCTTCTGTTTAGGATCTCTTACCTGAAAGCAGACTTGTAGGAAAACCTTTTAAATATAAATAGATGGATGGATAGGTAGATAGAGATACATGTCATATATACATATTTTTGAAGTAGATTTACTTGCCCAGTAAATATGGTTGATGAAAGAGTTCCTGGCAATCCTTAAAAGAACAGGCCAGGGGGTTCCTCATTAATCTTCTAATAGTTTCTGCTGTCGTCTTTCTCTAAAGTTCCTTGCCTTGTAAAGTATTTGTGGTAGAGCAACAGCACTTTGGCTTTCTACTAAGCAATGCCTTCCAGCCAGATCTCAACAAAAGCCAAGTTTCCCTCTCAAATAGTTTCAGCCTCAGCTGTATTATTGGCTGGGGTTCTGAGCCATGAAAGGGAGATGCTATTT
Organism: Kogia breviceps; assembly: GCF_026419965.1. Lineage (NCBI taxonomy): Eukaryota > Metazoa > Chordata > Mammalia > Artiodactyla > Physeteridae > Kogia > Kogia breviceps. Next base: position 27,086,962 of record NC_081322.1, read on the forward strand.
GTTTAACAGTGCTTCACAATACAAACAAGCTGAGAAAATACAACTCCTCTGGTCTTCTTTTGTGTCTCTTAATAGTAATATAGTTTTACTCTTAGTGACTGCAAAATTACTTTGCAAACAGATGTTTGGCTTTACTTTGTTAAGTTTGTAAGCATTTCTTTAAATACTGTACCTTAATAACGTAACTGTGTTTAGAGTTGTCAGATAAAGAGCATCTCTCATTGGTTACATTAAAAATAACATGTCAACAATCTGTAAAATGTGTTCCACATTAAGCCACAGACGTGAGTGGCTGTAAATTAAAATTTAATAAGCAAGATAATTTCGCACCGGCTTTTAATGTGTTTTCTTTTTATACTATTAGCCAATAAATATCTTCAATTCCAAGATTAGGTTTATAGGGTAATCTTCCTTGAAAAGGGATGGCATATCTAAGTAGCACAAAAATTTTTTTCTCAAAACCTGATAGGAATTGTGCTATGCAAAACTTTATTTATAATATTCTAAGCCTATTAAAGAAATGAGTATTTTATAAAAGAGAAAATAATGGGACTAATCTAGCACAGTACCTCAGTTACTTTATATGGTTTCTATATACTTTGGAAAGCTACTGATGATTATTTGTAATATTATCCATTTAGAAAGAAGATCAACTTGAAGCATATTACCATTCTCTTAATTTAAAAAAAAGAACTCCTTTCCTTTGAGCAAAACCACCACCTAAAACTGGTGGTAATATAGGAAGGAAGATTTACATATATGAATGTATGCCTTCACAAAATTTCACTTTTTTTTTTTTTGATTTAGAATTCAAGTACCCAGAAGAGAAAATTGTATAGGGCAACAACCATCTTGAAAAAAGGAAGATATAAAATTTAAACATAACAACCAACTATAAAGTATTAAATAATATCAATTAGCTCTCAGAAAAAATAACCAAAGACATTAAAAATCTAATGCAAATCAAAATGGTCGATGCTTGTTTTTAAGACTCGTGTAGCACCCACTGATTTGTCTTCTCAAAGTGTGATCTCCCAACTGGCAGCATCAGCATCACCTGGGAATGTGTTAGAGATGCAAATTCTTCAGCCCCATCCTAGGCCTATTGAATCCAAAACTTGGCGGCAGGGTCCCCAGTAAAATGAATTTTACAAACCTCCAGTTGACTCCGATATACACTAATGTTTGAGAACCACTGCTTCATGCAGCATGCAAAGTTGGCAAAAACTAATTCAGAGCCGAAATTAGTGCAGTCTTCCTAACTTGTAAATCCAGAGGAAGTACAAGCCAAACTTTGGTCACTTGATAAAATGAAGATAGGGATCTCTTGCTTCATTATTCCTCTTATAATTTTCAAGCAAGCATGACCTTTGGGAAGTCATATGAAGAAAAGATTTACTGATCAAGGAAAAGGTGTTATTTTGAAAATCTCTCTAAGAGGATGTGTGTGACTCCAGAACACAAAAGTATACTCCAAGCAGATCACTTTAGTAGTGTTTGTGGGGAATTTCCTTATAGAATCAGGTCTGGATCATTGTTGTTGCATATATATTGTTGACCTAAAACAAACAGACTGCCAGGTATTTCTCTAGCAAAGACGAGTTGATTCAGGATTGGCAGAGAACTGCAATTTGGGGTCTGCAACCATGGTGAGCCACGTGCAAGTCCCAGCATGGCAAAGAAAGGAGAATGCCTTTCAGAGGGGCATTACAGTAAACAAAGGGTTGGGAGGGTTACAGTAAACAAAGAGTCCATGGCTTTTCATTGACTGAGACATTGCCAGGAAAGGAGTCTTCTTCCTGCTGGGCTCTGCTATCTTCATAGGGTGTGAGAGCTCCCCCTTCTGGCCTCCTGACCCTATTTAATTGAGATTTCTGTTTATTAATGTTCTACAATATCTGGCTTCTCTCACTCCCAAGCCAAGTGCTCATAGCAAGTTGTTACCACTGTAGAAATGCATCAGCCTTTCCCAACCTCTCCACTCTGTTTATAATTCTAGTAAAACAGCGATGACATAAGAAGCAGAGTATCACATTTTAATCACACTTTTAGGGACTTTGTTGCGATATAGTGGGAGTACATTGAGCCAGAGGTATACTTTGAGAAAACTTACGTATTGCTATCTATGTTTCTGGTAGACAGCGAACTGTACTGTAATCTAGTAGTGAGTACATTAAAAAATCAATTAAGTTATCGTACTCTGTATGTGTACATTTAAATATTTTCTATTCTAGTGATTAAATGTTACTATTTATTAATGGCCATCTAACAGAGTATGTTATTTATAAACCTTGGGAAGGCAGAATACTTCATTTCTTCGTATCTCAGTTTTCTCATCTATGAATTGGGTATAAACTTATCCCTAAAAATGTATTCCCTAAAACTGGGGTAATCTTGAACAATAAATGAGATTTTAAAATATATAACACTTAAAATAATGACTGGCAAATAACAAGCACTCACTTAATATTAACTACTGCTGTTATTATTTTTTGTCACCATTTCATAATTAATTCCTGAAATCAGGAATTTAAAAAAATATCCTATTTATTGTTAGGCTCATTTTGCAATATATACAAATATCAAACCACTATGTTGTATACCTGAAACTAATATAATGTTATATGCCAATTATACCACAAAAACAAATAAATAAATAATAAAATAAAATTAATTGAAAATATCCTATTGTGGTTGATACCGAATATTGTTTAAAAGTCCTTTTTAAATATTAGGGAATAAAATTTTTATTTTAAAGAGAGATTTAAATACTAAAATTCATTTATAGGTTGTAGAATAATTGTTGTGTTGGACATCTGCATCACTAGTAATTAATTTGCTTTGTTTTCTAAGATTGCCCCATTGCATGCCAAAACAGAGCTTGGAATAGCAATAGTTAAAGGAATACTGCACAAAAATATTCATTTCTCAAGAGACGCAAGCCACACACCTACTGTACGTTTTTGGAATGTGCTTTAAGTCACTCTTTGAAAGGAGTATAATAAAGTGCACATCAGGAATGGGAATGAGTCCATTCTCACCATCTGTTCCTAATTTTTTTGAGCTGAAGACTCTGTATTATTAAACCACTGTGTAAAATGTTAAAATGGCATTCGAAATCTGAGTTAAATCCAGAAGAGTTCAGAGAACTTAAGGTTATTTGAAAAGATATTGACAGCTGCATTGCAGTGATGAGTAAAAATAGCCAGCCCCTTATTCTCATGTAACCGTGAAGTTCATTTTCTAAACATCCCACAATTTGCAAGTTCTTCCAAATATATTGTCATCCCAATGGCATATATATTTAATTTCTATATAAACATTATACATTTCTTCACCCTGCTTCCTTTACCCTCATTTTAGCTAATAAGAATTTTAGTATATCATCTAGCCCCCAAATTATAAAATTTTGAGAGCTCACCTGATCCCATGACAGATCTTTGGTGACTTTCTGAAACCCTCACAATTTCAGACTTTTTTCCACAAATAGTAAGTAATTTGACTTACTTTCCCCAGGGAATGTGGACAATATTTATTGTGGTGTCCTTCACAACTCCTAGAAACTTGTATAAAAACTGCCTGTGATAAACTCTGGTCCTAGGCACATATAGGTTTCTAGTGGGATTTGAAAAGTTGCAAAGGACTTCTTGGCTCCAAAATATCTCTATCCGTAGTCCTGCCAATGTACTAGAAACTCCCTCCATCATTCAGTACTCTCTATTTGGATTAAAATACATTGTTAAAAATTAAACATACTCTTTTAGATACAAGCCACATTTATTCAGCATTTATACTCAGACAAACATTGCAGTAAGTGGGTTTCTATGACTGTAAATGCTTCAGCATGTGAAAGGAACTTCATTATCTTTGCCCCAATCAGGTGGGTCAAATGGGCATTCAAGTATGTGGATTTATTTTTACTTCTCTCCGAGGTATTATCACCCACTTTTAAATAGTTCTCTACCTTTCCTTTAAAGGAGCTATCCAAGAACAATTTTTTAAAAAATTTCTTGGCTGCGTTGGGTCTTCATTGCTGCGCGCGGGCTTTTTCTAGTTGAAGCGAGTGGAGGCTACTCTTCGTTGCGGTGCTCGGGCTTCTCATTGCAGTGCCTTCTCTTGTTGCGGTGCACGGGCTGTAGGTGCACGGGCTTCAGTAGTTGTGGCGCACAGGCTCAGTAGTTGTGGCTTGCGGGCTCTAGAGCACAGGCTCAGTAGTTGTGGTGCACGGGCTTAGTTGCTCTGCGGCATGTGGGATCTTCCTGGACCAGGGCTCGAATCCACGTCCCCTGCATTGGCAGGCAGATTCTTAACCACTGCACCACCAGGGAAGCCCAAAGAACAATTTTAAGAAAAGAATATCTTAACTGTTTTTTAAAGGAAGTAGCAGTATACTATAATAACATTTTTCTCATATTATAGCAATGTTCAGGTATATCTAGGTCTCCATATTTATTTATCCCAGGATGCCCTGCTCATTTTCTTAGGAGATAAAGGGCCAGTTAATTAATTTACTCATAAGATGTTCTTGGAAACATTTCACTGCCTGATTGGATGGCAAAGGTCTGTCTCAAAACTCTCCCTGGGAAATTAGGCTAATTACTTGATCCCATTATTTTATGAGCTCATATCACATTGGTTCCTAAAGAATATTGATGTCTTAGCCTCTTTTGACTGAGGTTATACTTCTCTCTTATTTTAACTTGATTCATTTCCCATAGACTGAACTCTGAATACTTTTTCGCTCATAATTTCCTTCAATTTTCTGAAGTCTCCTAGGATGACCTGAATCTCTTCTGTTAAGTTCACTGTCTTTGCTGTGCACTGATGTTACCGCTTTGCCACCACATTCCTGTCACTGAAGAACCATTTTCTCTTACACCCTTCAATCTTAGCTTGGCATTTAGAGTTGTCTTAATTATCTGTGCCCATTTCCAGGGTCGTCTCCATGAAGCTTCCACCGTGCCTGGTATTCTGCACAGTCTTGCTTTCCGTCTTACTCTGATTCCACTTCCACCCTAGCGCAATTATTCTTTTTGCCCTCTTACCATGTTACACCCCATGTGTTTTTGACTCCCAGGCTGAACTCAAACAAACAATGAACATATATATCCCTGTGTTCATAGATATGGGACCTCCCTTTCTCCTCTTAGTAGAGTGTTTCTTTATTTTTTGTTTTCTTCATCTGCAAACTCCTATCTTAGTACAGGAACCAATATCTTCTCTTCATCTTATTTCACAGCATTGCGCAATCTATCCAGTATTTCTTTCTACCTTAGTGCCACTCTATGATAAGGACAGTAATAAAAATGAATGATAATAATGATGACTAACACCATTAAGTTTGTTCATGGGCAATGCATTTAGTGTTTTGCATCTATTATCATGTTCACTTCTCATAACAACCCTATGATGATATCTCTATCATGAGAAAAATGGAAGAACAATTTGTGAGGCAAGATTAACACTGATCTGGGCAAGAACAATAGAATAGAAGAAAGAGAAATAACTCTCTGAACTTGATCTGGCGTTAACCTTCTGCTCCTACTGCTGGTCAGTACAGCTGCTGTCTCTCCATTGTTACCTCCCTCCTTTCCTCTGCACTTTACCCAGAGACCCTCCCAGGCACTGACTTTCAACCTTCGCATAGAAGAAATGCTCAGATATTCTCAGAATGATTTTCCTCTAAAAAATGGATGGGGGATATATTTCTGTTCTTTGTCTACCCAAATCTACCATTAGTCCTTACAGAGGGACATTATTCTTGATTTTTATTTTTCATAGAGTATAGTGCGGAGGAGGGCATTAGAAGTAAGGTCCTCTATTCTTTTTGTCATCGTTAATAACAGTAGCATTTTAATAAAACCTTCACTGTGTTGTGTACTTGGTTTAGGAATAGAGCAGGGGAGAAGACAGGAAATTATTTTCTATCATGTTATGACTCAGAAGATATAGAGGCCTTTGTTAGGAAAATGGTTGAAAAAGAGCCTTGCCAGGTAAACACTTGGGTTTCTTAAAAGAAAAAGAGACAGGGAGAGAGGGAGAGGGAGGGAAAGCAATGATGTAAAGGTATTCAAGTTTGAAAACTATCCCCAGGGAAGTACACTGAAGGAGGACCTGGTTTCTCTCTCAGTCCCTCGGTGACCAACCTGCTTGAGCCAAATTATGAAAACTGGGGCTGGTGGCTCAGAGTCTGTTTTGACTGCAGAGCTGTTTAGGGGAGACGCATACCAAACACGTTAGTTTTCTTCTGCACACTTTTCCCCACAAACACAAAGTTGCATCAGTTGATTAGTTCCCATGGTATCATGACACAACTTACGTGAGTACACAAATATTTTCTAGGCAGGAGTGGCTAACATTTACTGAGTACTCAATCTCAATGCCCTTTACAAACATGATTTTATGTAACTGACCTAACTAACCTTATAGGATAGGTATTTTTGTCCCTCTTTTATTTTTTTATTTTTATTTTTTAATTAATTTATATCGGAGTATAGTTGATTTACAATGTTATGTTTCTGCTGAACAGCAAAGTGAATCAGTTATACATATACATATGTCCACTCTTTTTTAGATTCTTTTCCCATTTAGGTCATTACAGAGTATTGAGTAGAGTTCCCTGTGCTATACAGCAGGTTCTTATTAGTTATCTATTTTATCTATAGTATTGTATATATGTCAATCCCAATCTCCCAATTTATTCCTCCCCTCTTTCCCCATTGATAACCGTAAGTTTGTTTTCTACATCTGTGACTCTATTACTGTTTTGTAAATAAGTTCATTTGTACCATTTTTTAAGATTCTACATAAAAGTGATATCATATGATATTTGTCTTTCTCTGTCTGACTTCACCCAGTATGACAATCTCTAGGTCCATCCATGTTTCTGCAAATGGCATTATTTCATTCTTTTTTATGGCAGAACATTCCATTGTGTATATGTACCACATCTTCTTTATCCATTCCTCCATTGATGGACATTTTGGTTGCTTCCATGTCCTGGCTATTGTAAACAGTGCTGGGTGTATGTATCTTTCCGAATTATGGTTTTCTCTGGATATATGCCCAGGAGTGGGATTGCTGGATCATATGGTTGTCCCTCTTTTAATGATGAAGAAACTTCATTTAGAGAGTTTCAATAATTTGTCTAAAGTCACAATTAGAGGGTGGCAGAATGTATCCCCAGGTCTTCTTTATTCAAAACACCTATGCTCTTAGTTACCCTACCAGTAGCTCTCCAGTTTTTTTGTCATCACAGCACAGTTCTGAGTACTAGAATTTTTGACAGTACACTTGAAGTGGTTAAAAGACTCAAAAGAACACTAAACAGGTTAGCAATAATGACAGTGCAATCACTGTGACAGCATAACAGTGTCTCCCAGTGTCTATAAAAATAATCCACTGTTCTCTAGCACAGGCCACTGTTGGAGCTGGACTGTTTACTGCCCATCTAAACAAGCACAGTAATATACTCACCAGGGAGAGTTCTCACACATCCCGCTTGACCTGTGCTTATTCTCTGTCACCTGCTTAACATTAAACTCTGCTTGACTCTTACAGAGCGCATCTTATGCCCAGCTCTGAACCACAGTAAAGGATTCTCAGTGCAGTGTTCACTGTTTAGACACTGTTTAACATTCTCTGTATTCTGTTTTAGCAAAAATTGTATACATCGATCAAAATATACTGGTGCCTTAGTGCCTCAAAGTACATTTCATTCCAGTGGCAGACACAGACTAAGTGTGAGTTTGGATGAGCAGAGAGGGGGCATGGAAGACTTGATAGAAGCAGTGACCTTGGATCTGGACCATGAAGAATAAGTAGGATTGTACCAAATGAGGGAGGAAGGAAAGGCATTCCATAGAAAAGGGGCAGCTGTGACAAAGGGCCATAGGAGACAACATGCATGCATTATTTGGAATTGCTGAGTGGGTTATATTGGGTAGAGCTAGAATTGCAAGTTAGAGAGAAGTAGGAAAAGAGACTGAAAGGCTAGGTAACAGGTACATCATAAATATGGTTACAATAAAACTTTGAAACTGGAACACATTTAAGAGTAAAGGGTGGTGCTATAAATAATGACACCAAAACAACAGATTCAAACTGGGACTTCCCTAAACAACACAGGATAAATGGTCACCCTAATAATAACAGGCCTTGAATGTTATGCTAAGGAAGTAATTGAGATATTTAATCGCAAGCATATTTCCAGGAAAGATGATTCTCGTGGTAGAGTGGAAAGAGTTATTAGCGAAGAGCTGGGAATGACAGACCCATTAAAAGGCATTTTCAGTGAAACGTGAGTTCTGGGGACTCTCCATTTCTGTCTCCACCTGAAGTTCCACACCTTTCCTCAAGCCTTCTTTGATCTTCTTGCTGGGTTCTTTGAAGGGCCCAGCCACTCTCTAGAACTTTCTTCTTCATTTATGTTCTGAACCAAGTGAAAAAAATAGATAATAACAAGCAGATGGGAGCCGAAATATCACCTTTATTACTGATAAAGTCTGGGTTGAAAAATGTGGCTTGTGTCTATAGGCAAGTGTGCTTCTTAATATCAAATTCCAAACCATTGGCAGCTGTGGGCTGGGGCAAGGTCCCTCTACAATCTGGGGCAGAGCCTAGTCTTGAGAGAGCAAGCCCACTCCAGATGGGCAGGTCATTCCTGAAAGAGAAGAAGGGAAATGTTAAACTCAAATTTTCCAATGAGAAAAGGCATCGAATTCCCCTGGGATGGAAAGATTAAAGAGGCAGAGAGAAGACAGGAGTGGAAAACAACTGTTACCTCCTAAAACTTTTTACCCTGAAAAGTTCTTTCTGGACTCATATAATTTCCATTCATTTGTTAGACGTTGAATTATATATATTTACATATTCACTACATTGTTCTATAGTAATTTGTATTGTAGTTTTACACACTTCTCTATATGCTTATTTGTTGTCCCCAAATAGAGGAGAAGTTTTCTTACCCAGTCTCCACTGAGTATAACTGCTGTCTTAACAGGTGCTCACAGTGTGTCTGCAAATGACACCGCTGTCCAAGGCGTAGTGAATATTCATTGCTTTGTAGGCCTCTCTCTAGTGCACCTGTGCACTTCGGCTCCCATGAGGTGCACTCGTATGCTTAACAAGTCAGTTGAATTTGTTCTCAAACATGCTTATAACAGTTATAACTAAAATTGTAATTATGTATAATTACATATTGTATATATAATTTATTACATATTTATATTTTATGTATAAAATTGTAGTCATATATAATTACTATTTCATATATAATTTCAAATATATCATAATTACATATATGATATATATCATATCATGTCAATTACATATGTAATCATATATATGTAATTATTTAATTATTAAGTGTGACAAGAGTTGGACTCTGAAAACTAAGTCCAGTGCTTTGGAAAGACTCAATATGTGTTCACCAGAGGAAAATATCCTTAAGTTTATATATAAGTAAGACCATATATAAGTATGACCATAATAACTGATTAGAAAAAGAAAAGCAATACTGGAAGGTATTTTTTACACAGATCATCATTCTACTTCACTCTACTTCAAAGAAACAAAGACTAGAAATTATAAAGAATACATTCCAATCATGAGACCCATATTTTTAAACTGAAAAGTTTGGTGAATGAGTGATCATTTATTTGTATATGTTAAGTTAAAATAAGTTAAGTTTAATTTATGTATTATTGTTGTTTATAATCCCTGATTTAGCTATGTTTCACTACTATAGATTTACGCCCATTGACAGCAGGGACAATGTTTAATAATCGTTTGTATTCCCACTAAGGTAATCTTGTGCTTTTAATATATATTGTTGGAGGTGGCAGTGAGATTTGAAGAACAGGAAGGAATCTTAGAAACTGTATCATTTAGTGCACTGATGGGTGAACTCAGAGTAAGAGAGGTGCTTTGGTCACTGTCACACACATAGTTAACATATGTTAATGTTTTTTTTTTTTTTTTTTTTTTTTTTTTGTGGTATGCGGGCCTCTCACTGCTGTGGCCTCTCCCGTTGCGGAGCACAGGCTCCGGATGCGCAGGCCCAGCGGCCATGGCTCACGGGCCCAGCTGCTCCGCAGCACGTGGGATCTTCCCGGACCGGGGCACAAACCCGTATCCCCTGCATCGGCAGGCGGACTCTCAACCACTGCGCCACCAGGGAAGCCCTATGTTAATGTTTAATAAAAGGTAAATGATTGGATATTTTTGTCTACAGTTAGTGTTGGTATTCCAGTATGCTTAAAAATAAAAATGTTCTTCTGTATCATCTTCCTCCTTTCTCTAACTTTAATCTGAATGCTCTTTCTGTTATTTTGAACTCTCACAGCCCTTCATATAGTTCATGTGCTCATTTTCACCAGAATAACAATTTCCTGACATTTCTTGCTCAGTTATCACAAGGGATTAAATTTTAAAAGATAACATTCTGGCAAAAATGCAGGCTCACCTCTGAAAAAAAAAGATATTTGTTTCCCAAACAGGAAAATGTGTGAATCTTATATGGGCTTTAAATGCACATACAAATTTACATAACAAATTTTGCATTCATTTGCAATATTTATTGGGGGGAGGGGAGTAGTGCACCATATGTATCCCTCTGGAGAGGAAAAGCATTACTATCACTCCGAAGAGGAGCATTACCTATTAAAAAAACTTGTGATAATGTGGCTAAGATATTGGTGGGAGTATAGTCACAAATCTGCTCTGCCTTAAATTATTCACAGATGAGAATGACTGTGGAGGAAAGACATAGCCTTTCATCCCAACTGCTTAGAGAATCTTCTCATGTTACATATGGTGATTGTACAACGTGAACATTGCTATAATATGAGAAAAAATGCAATTGTATTCTGCTACTTCTTTTAAAAAACACTTAAGATATTTTCTTAAAATTGTTCTTTGATAACTCCTTTAAAGGAAACGTAGAGAACTATTTAAGAGTGTGTGATAATATATAGGAGGAAAGTAAAAATAAAGGTGCAGAATTTTACATATGGGAAGTATGTGTATATAAGCCACATAAAACATATTCAAAAGTAATAAATATTGGAATTAGATAAACCATAGTACCAAAATAGTTGTATTTGAGTGGGGCTGTCAGTGATTTTTCTTCTGTTTTTGACATGTTTTTGTTTTGTTTTATATTATTTTTACATTTAAACACTATATAAATATTTATTAACCTGAGTGGAAAAAATGCCAGCTTAGGCTATTTCCCCACATCAGAACAGAGTGCTCTGGCAAACTTTATAGCTTTAGCCTGTCAGAAAAGCTTTTGACATTAAGCACTAATATTATCCAGTGTTTCTGCATGTGAACTAGTATGTTCCTCTGTTCATTGTAGGTGCTGTAATCTGTTCTAGGTTTGTGGAGCATTCATTAAAGGGTGTTTCTGCTCTGGTCCTGTCACTAACCAACCTTGGGGCTACAAAATTTCATAGTCTCAGTTGTTCATTTATAGAGTGATTTAAGTAGAGTAGATTTTATAAGACCCACTCCAGTGCCAACATTATTTAATTATATTCTTGAACAATAGTTACTGTAGATTCCTCAAATAGTATTAGTATATTTCTCTAGAATATTCCTCATAAATAATTGTTAGTTTTCAATTTGAATATCTCCAGTGAAAGGAAAATTTGAGTTTGCCTATAATATTTATAGAGTGTTTAAATTCTCATAACATTGTTAATAGAAAACTTTGTAATTTTAAAGTGTTTCTCCTGGGTGGGTCCAAGATGACAGCATAGGAAGACTCTGAATTCACCTCCTCCCATAGACACACTGAATCTACATCTGCATATAGAGCAATTCCTACTGAGGAAGATCAGAGGGCTGATTGAACAGCTCCTGCACAACAAAAAACAGAGTGACTACAGAGACAAGTAGGAGAGACAGAGATAAGTGACCACTCCTGACCTGTTGACTGGCAGAAAGGAGGGATGTCACTAAGGGACCCTGTGCAGACTTGGCTGGCCTGAGGTATAGCAGAAAAAAAGAAACAAACCAGTGGTTTAAGGGGCACCTAGATTATATGTAAAGGAAATTTACTAATCCTAGAGCATTGCTAAACAAGCAGGGAACTGCCAGAACTCTCTCCAGGGTCAGAAGCACCTGAGAACACCATTTTTATTGTCTTCCCCCTACACTTTGATAGCGCAGGTAGGAACCCAGTCCACGTGCTCTAACCAGCCTGCCAAGCCCATCCCAGCTTTCCCCAGGTCCCTGGCCATGCCAACAATAATCCATGCCCTTAAGGTGTTCCAGAACACCTGCTCCAGCTCCAGCCATCCCACCGAGACAGCCTGGCTGTGGCATGCCCCAGATCCCCCTGGCTGCACTTGCTTTTAGCTCTACCTGTCCTGATGAGGCAGCTCCAGCCCAGTGCATCTGGAACTTGCCCCTTCTACTCCCACTGCCTTAATATTCTCCAGCTCCATCCATTCTGCCAACGTGGCCTCAACACAGTGCACCCCAGGTTTCCCCCCCATCCACAGCCTGCCTGCCAAACCTGCCTGGCACATGGAATACTCATAGAGGATGCTCCTCCAGAAGACCATGCTTTTAAGACTGGGAAAGGTAGCCATTTCACCAAATTCACTGAAACAAACGCAGAAAATCAAACAAAATGTGGAAACAGAGAAATATGTTCCAAATTAAAGAACAAGGCAAAATTACAGGGAGGGAAAAAACTTAATGAAATGGAGATAAGAAATTTACCTGATAAAGAGCTTAAAATAATGATCATAAAGGTGCTCACCAAACTTGAGAGAAGAATGGAGGAATGTGGTGAGAACTTCAAGTTAGAAAATATAAGAAAGAACCAATCAGAGTTGAAGAATATAACTGAAATGAAAAGTACACTAGAGGGAATCAACAGTAAGACAGATGATTCAGAAGAATGGATCAATGATCTAGAAGACAGAGTAGTGGCAAGCACCCAATCAGAACAGCAAAAATAGAAAAAAAAAGTAATTGTGGTAGTATAAGGGACCTTTTTGGGATAACATCAGACATATTAACATTTACATTATGAGGGTCCCAGAAGGAGAAGAGAGAGAAAGGAACAGAAAACTTGAAGAAATAAGGGCTGAAAGTTTCCCTAACCTAAGGAATCATGGAGAGTCGCAAACAAGATGAACCCAAAGAGACCCACACCAAGACATACTATAATTAAAATGACAAAGTTTAAAGATAAGGAATTTTAAGGCAGCAAGAGAAAAACAAGTCACATGTGAGGAAACCCTTATAAGATTATCAGCTGATTTTCAGCAGAAACCTTGCAGGCCAGAAGGGAGTGCCATGATGTGTTTAAAGCACTGAAGGAAAAAAAAGACTTAACAACCAAAAATATCCTACCTTTCAAGATTATCATTCAAAATTGAGAAGAGATAGAGTTTCCCAGAAACCCAGAAACTAAAGGGTTCATCACCACTATACCAGCTGTACAAGAAAGGTTTAAGGGTCTTCTTTAAGCAGAAAGGAAAAGGCCATAAATAGAGATAAGAAAATCCATGAAAGAAAAAAAAAAATCTCATCGGTAAAGTTAAATATATAGTAAAGGCAGTGGATCAACCACTTACAAATTTTGTATGAAGATTAAAAGACAAAAGTCATAAAATCGACGGTAACTACAATTAGTTAAGGAATACACAAAATGAAAAGATGTAAAATATCATGTCAAAAATGTAAAATGTGGGAGGGAGTGAATAGAAATATAGTGCTTTTAGAATGCATTCAAACTTATGATTAGCAGCCCTAAATAAACCGCATGTATATAGGTCAATATTCATGAACCTTATGGTAACAACAAACCAAAAACATATAATAAATATATACACAAAAAAGAGAAAGGAATCGAGCATAACATTAAAAAAATCATAAAACCACAAGGGAAGAGACTAACAGAAGAAAGAAAAAGAGAAGAACTACATAAACAACCAGAAAACAATTAATAAAATGGCAGCAAGTACATACCTGTCAATAATCACATATTCAGTAATCAAAGAGGAAGAATCTAAGAGAAAATTTAAAAATACCTTGAGACAAATGAAAATGGAAACAGAACTTTAAATAATCAATGGAATGAACCAAATGCATTTATAAGAGGGAATTTCATAGTGAACAGCCTTACCTCAAGAAACAAGAAAAATTCAAAATAAACTACACACCTAAAGGAAACAGAAAAAGAATAAAGCCTAAAGTTATTAGACTCAAGGAAATAATAAAAATCAGAGCAGAAGTAAATGAAATAGATACTAACAAATAGAAAAATATAAATAATACTAAGAGCTAGTTCTTTGAAAATATAGATTAGATGAAAGTTTAGTCAGACTCACCAAGAAAAAAAGACGCAAGTAAATAAAATCAGAAATAAAAGAGGAGAAATTATAACCTATACCACAGAAATACAAAGAATCATTAGAGACTGCTGTGGACAATTATATGCCAACAAATTGGACAACCTAGAATAAATGGATAAATTCTTAGAAACATACATTCTTTCAAGACTGAATCAGAAAGAAACAGAAAATATGAACAGACTGATTACTAGTAATGGAACTGAATCAGTAATCAAAAAACTTGCAACAAATAAAAGTTCAGGTCCAGATGGCTTCACAGGTGATTTCTACCAAACATTTAAAGAAGAGTTAATACCTATTTTTCTCAAATTATTTTAAAACAATTGAAGAGGAAGGAACACTTCCAAACTCATTGTCTCAGACCAGCATTACCCTGATTGATATCAAAGCTAGATAAAGATACTGTAGTGTTGTTTTTGTAAAAAAAAAAAAAAATCCAGGCCAATATCCCTGATGAACTTAGATACAAATATCCTAAGCAAATTGTGGTTATATTAGCAAATATCCTCAACAAATTGTGGTTATATTAGCAAAATAAATTCAACAATAAATTAAGACTATAATAAATCATGAACTAGTGCAGTTTATTCCAGGGATGGGAGAATGGTTCAGTATCTGCAAATCAATCAGTCTGATACATCACATTAACAAAACAAAGGATAAAAACCATGTGATTATCTGAATAGATGCAGAAAAAAGATCTGACAATATTCAACATAAATTTATGATAAAAACTCTCAGCAAAGTGGGTATAGAGGGAACATACGTCAACATAAAAAAGGCCATATGTGACAAATTCACGGATAGCATCATCCTCAGTGGTGAAAAATTGAAAGCTATCCCTCTAAGATCAGGAATACATCAAGGATGCCCACTCTCGCAATCTGTATTCAATGATATTGAAAATCCTAGCCACAGCAATCAGACAAGAAAAAAAAAAAAAAAGAATCCAAATTGGGAAGGAAGAAGTAAACTGTCACTCTTTGTAAATGACATGACAAGATATTTAGAAAATATTAAAGATGCTACCAAAAAAGTATTAGAACAAATGAATTCAGTAAAGTTACAGCATACAAAATTAATATACATAAATCTGTTCTATTTCTATACATTAACAACAAACTATCAGAAAGCAAAATTAAGAAAATCCCATTTACAGCTACACCAAAGAGAATAAAATACCTAGGAATAAATTTAACCAAGGAAGTGAAAAACCCCTACTCTCAAAATTATAAGACATCGATAAAGGAAATTGAAGATGACACAAAGAAATGAAAAGATGTACTGTGTTCATGGATAGAAGAATTAATATTGTTAAAATATCCATGCTGCCCAAAGCAATCTATGTATTCAATGAAATCCTGATCAAAATACCCATGGCATTTTTCAGAGAACAAGACTAAACAATCCTAAAATTTATATGGAAACACAAGACCCTAAAAAGCCAAAAGCTATCTTGAGAAAGAAGAAACTTGCCCAAAACAGTATGGTGCTGGCACAAAAACAGACACACAGATCAATGGAACAGAATAGAGAGGCTACAAATAAGTCTGTGCTTATACAGTCAATTAATCTTTGGCAAAGGAGGCAAGAATATCAATGGGGAAAAGATAGTTTCTTCAATAAATGGTGTTCTGAAAACTGGACAACTGCACAGAAGAATGAAACTAGACCACTTTCCTACATCATATACAAAAATAAACTCAAAATGAATTAAACACTTGAGTATAAGACCTGAATCCATAAAACTAGGAGAAAACATACATAGTTTGCTCTTTGATTTTGGCCTTTGTAGTATTTTTCTGGATCTGTCCCTTGAGGCAAGGGCAACAAAAGGAAAAATAAGCAAATGGCAGTACATTAAATTAAAAAGCTTTTGCACAACAAAGGAAACCATACCATCAATGAAAAGAAAAGCCAGCCTAATACATGTGAGAAGATATTTGCAAATGATATATCTGATAAGGGTTGCTATCAAAAATATGTAAAGAACTCAGTAGCCTCCCCAAATCCAATCAAAATATGGGCAGAAGACCTGAATAAACATTTTTCTAAAGAAGACATAGATGACCCACAGGCAGGTGAAATGATGCTCAGTATCACTAATCATCAGGAAAGTACAAGTCAAAACCACAGTGATGTATCACCTCACACCTGTCAGATGGCTGTTACCAAAAAGATAAGAAATAACATGTTGGTGAGGATGTGGAGAAAGGGAACGTTGGTGCACTGTTGGTGGGAATGTGAATTTGTACAGTGTGGAAAACAGTTTGGAGATTCTCTTAAAAAAAATAGAACTAACATGGATTCAGCAGTTCCATTTCTGGATATTTATTCAAAGAAAATGAAAACACTAATTTGAAAAGATATATGCTTCCCAAAGTTCATTGCAGTGTCCATTGATAGATGAATTAATAAAGAAGATATGAGATACACACAAGAATATTGCTCAGCCATAAAAACAAATAAAATCTTGCCTTTTTTAACAAGGTGGATGGACCTAGAGGGTATTAAATGAAATAAGTCAGAGAAAGGTAAATACTATCTGATTTCACTTATATGAAACCTAAAAAATAAAACAAATGAGGAAGCAAAACAGATATAGAATCCTAAATACAGAAGACAATTTGGTAGATGCCAGAGGAGAAGGGAGTGAGGGGATGAGCAATATAGGCCAAGTGGATTAAGAGGTACAAACTTCCAGTTATAAATTAAGCAAGTCACAGGGATATAATGGTCAGTAAAGGGAATATAATCAATAAAATTGTAATAACTGTGGTGACAGATGGCAACTGGGCTTAAAGTGGTGGCCATTTTGTAATGTACAAAAATGTTAAATCACTATGTGCTACACCTGAAACTAATGTAATATTGTAAGTCAGTTATAGTTCAATAAAAGTTAAAAAAATATTCCTCTTTGAGCCACAGAAATATGTTCACACATATTTTACATTGTGATAATCATTTCTATTCCCTGGAGGTGTGAAAACTAGTTGACCTTTTCTAACTCATAATATGTTTAAAATATTTGAAAACTGTTATTACATGTTTTTTCCCTCCAACTCATATGTATAGATATATATATTTTAGATTCTATGTTCATTCAGCCACTCTCTCTGGGAACTAACTGTCTAGTTTTCATTGTCTGCTTTAAACTATATCACACAGAATGGAATAAAAGTCCAGAAATTTTTTTTCAGTGCAGAAATGTAGGATATATTTATAGTGAATATTTGTAGTAGACACCAACTGTGGTCTTTTCCAACTGCTAGGACCAAGACTTTATTCCTGATCTTGTACAGGGCCAAAAATGATTGATCCATGGCATAAGATGACTCAATCAGATCCTTTCTTTTGGGAATTTGAAACCTCCCAGAATATTAGGAATCACTGGACTGAAGCACTTCAATAGCAAAAGTCTAAAGAGAAATTCCAAATTTCTGTAGCTGAATCCCGGGAAATTCTTAGCTTTCTGCTTTTCTCCAGCACTCCTTTTGGTTTTGGATTCTACCTCTGCATCCTGCCTTTAAATTCTCCTATGGCTCTTTTGATTGAGGATTGAGCCTTAAGGTATGTGCCCAGTTTAGATCCACTAAAAGCGGACTGAGTGGGGGTGGGAGGGGGGCATCAGAGCATAGAGGAAAAGGATGAATATTTTTATCATGAGAGACCGTTGAGGAGAAAAGTTTAAGTAGAAAACAGGGGTCAACAACATTGTGAAGGAAAAGTGAAAAACTAGGGAAAATGTGCTGATTTTGGCAATCAGATCATTGCTGAGCTTTGAAAATGAAGTTTCAAGGAACAAAAGCTATGCTGTAAAACTTTAAGAGTGATGTGAATAGAGAGAAAATAAAAGCATTCTTGAGGTATCTGATTTAAATACAATTTTAGCTTGATGAGTTACCAAGTAAGGATAGTTTTTTAACTCACTATGTTGCAGACCCAAGACTATGTTTGAAGAAGTTAAAGATAGAATAATTAATGAAGTATATAATAAATATTTCCTAAGAACTAGGAGATAATGGATTTAATAACTCAACAGTAAACTTTCCTTGGAAAAGGAGAAGTGAATGAGAAGTAAGGGATGGTGAAAGATATGAATTACTTTGAGATGTCATAGCAGATGGACATGGAAGCTACTACTAAGAGTATATTGATACCTTCCTTAGGACACAGAACCCACTACATAATTTGGGTGGCCAAGTGCAAAATAAAAAAGGGGGCTTATGGTTCAAAAGTTAAAAGTTTCAGGATGGCAACAACAGAACTTAAGCTAAGTGTGGGTCTTTCTGAGTTAATTTAAAAAATAATTTGGGGTATATTAATTAACTAATTAATTAAAAGAAACCAGGATTTGGGGAGGGAGCATAAAATATAATATGAAGAGTATAAATGAACTTAATAGTATTACAAATGAATAATGTAACTATATTGAAGGGGTGGAGAAAAAAACTAATATAAATAACTTGCAAAACAACATTTTGACTATTTAATCTACAAACAAAAACAATTTTACACAACTAGCATTTTCACTAGGAAAATGGGTTAGTAATTGAGAAACTATTTTCGATTGAGCAAATGAGTAAATATTGTGGGTAATGTGTCAGGTTTCTTATTGTGGAGGAAAGGAGTTATAAATAAGGAAAGAAAGGAAGCTAGAAGTGTTGGAGTGGAATTAGAAATATCAGTATAAATTCATTATTTTTAATATAGATAGATAAATAGATATACTCATATGGAGATAAATATAAATATATATATATAATTTTGTGTATATATACATGTATTTTCTAGCTCTGTCTACTGAAAGGGTCTGGAAACAAAGACAACCAAGTAGCAATCAGCATACCCAGTGCCTGGATCTTGGGTTCCTAATGGTACTTTACTACAAATGGAACCAGGACTCTTTGGAGACATGGCAGATTCCAGGGCAGGGAAAGTACATGATAAGCTAGGAACATCTTGTGGTGCTAGAAATTAAGGAAGTGCTCAAAAAATGATTGGGACATGCTCCAATGGCCAAATATCTGGTACAATTAGAGCAAGAAAATTAATAATAGAAGTAATGGATTATAAAACATAAAACAAATATCCATGAGTTCATACTGATGTGCATATATATATATATACATATATATATACACATATATATTTGAATAAAAGAGAAGTGACAGTCTTTATAGTAGAATTCAAATTAATAATTGTAGAAGAAATGATAGAAAAAGAAAATTGCAATTTGGTAAAGACTGTAGTTATAACTATTTTAGGCAAGAATTATCAATGGGTGATAAAGTTAGTGGGTGAAAGTATGATGGGAATGGGATATTTACAGAACCTCAAGTATCTTCCCATAAGATAATTATTAAAAACAAAAGGGGAAATGGTAGCTTTTTAGTGGAAAGACCCAGAAGATCTTACCTCAGTGAACAAGGTTAATTTACCAGTAATGGAACATATCAATAAGTTCATCACTTCCTGTTATGATGAAGTGAGAAGGGCACAACATCACTTCTGTGATATACTTCCCCAAATGCATAATCTGAACCGTCAGACAACCTTAAATTGAGGGTATTCTACGAGATATCTGAACAATACTTTTCAAAAGATTAAAGATCATGGAAGATAAAAATAAGGAATTGTCCCAGGTTAAAGTCGTCTAAAGAAACATGACATCTAAATGCAATATGTGGTCCTGATTGGATCCTGGACCAGAAAAAGGACATTAGTGGGACAATTGATGAAATTTCAATGAGGTCTCTAGGTTTTGACTACTATTGTATCAATGTTGATTTCCTGATTTTGATAATTTTATTGTGTTATATAATGGTGTTAACATTTGGAAAACATGGGGAAAGATATAACATTTTTGTATTAATTTTTAAATGTTTTTGTAAATCTGAAATTATTTTAAAATGAAAAATTGAGAAAGATAAATGATTAATGGCATAGGCCATGTTTTGTTCATAATGCATTGATAACAGAAAAAGACTACAAATGAATGCATTCATCTCACTGTGTATGTGACTATTTTTAGTAATATATAATATACATTGGAAAGAAAGTACACCAAAATATTGACAGAAATTACCTCTGGGAAGTTGAACTGTAGGTGATTTTTCCTTTCCTTTTTTTTTTTTTTTTTTTTTAAATTTCTTTTTCTCTCTCCTTCCCTTTTCTCTCTTTCTTTCTTCTCTTTCTTTCCTTCATCCATCCTTCCCATCCTGCCTCCTTCCTTCCATTTCTCTTTCTTCCCTCCTTTCCTTCCTTCGTTTCCTTCCTTCCTTGGTTTCTTTTTCTTGCCTTTCTTTCTTTTTGCTTTCCAAACTTTGTATAATTAACATATATTGCTTGTGTAATCAAGAAAATATAATACAATAATTATGAAATACTCAAATTAAAAATGTTGCATATGAAATATTTAAAAATCTCTTATTTTTATTTTATTACCTGAGAATAGAGATTGTCAAAATAATTTCCTTTATATGTGGTTATTTTCATTTCTGTCTCTCTATTTGTCTTTATCTTAATAAAGTCACAGGTAGCGATAATGAATTCTTGGACTAAGGCTAGGTAAAGATGGCCCTATGGTGAGTCTTTCCTTTAATTTCTCTTCATAGACTATCCTAATAATCTCTGCTGCTCTTCTCATGGTATTTCTAAAATGCTTACCTTCAACTGGGACAACACACACCCATAATGGCAATATATTAAGGAATACCTTTTTGGTTTAAAAACAAATGCAAGTTTTATCTCTTCATGTAAATTATAGATACTTATAAAATAACTAAAATATTAATATATACTTAACTGGAAGATAGGTTTCAATTAATATTACTTATCCAAGGACTTCATGGTTCTTATAATGTGGTTGCTTTAGACTTTAATTATAGTTCTTGAAAGTGTAATGTTTCTTCAAAGCCCAGAATGAAGCCAATTTGTCTAATTTCAAATCCCAACTCCAAACCTTAATATCTGTGTGACCTTGAACAAGTTACTTAACCTGTCTGTGCCTTAGTTTCTCATATGCAAGATGAAATAATAATGTAACCTATCTCTTAGGGTCATTTTAGAAGGAGATGAATGATTAAAGGTAAGTCACACATGGTAACTACACAGTAAGTGTGAGCTGTTGTTCTTTCTATTATACAAACTGAGGTCCTGCTCAAAGGTGACCTCCAAATGATAGAGCAACCCTATCCTTACATAAATCAAAATATCTTCACTGTAATTTTTACCTAACTTTGTATATTAGAATTAGCCACATTTACAGAATATCTTCGTTCTAAAGCTGTATTGACATATTTAACATATCTTAACATTAAAAATGAAATGCTTGATATTAATTTAGAACTTACAGTTGAGAAAGAGTTTTTCCATAAATTATCTGATTTCAGTTTAAGCTTCACACTGTTACACCCTAAATAATAGAGTGCCTAGCCTGTAGGTGAGCCAATTACCTGAAAGAGTTCTGTACATTCAAACTCCAAGTTGCAGTTAATTAATTAATTTTTCATCATAATTTGATCCCTAAAGCCCCATTTTGGTTGTAATTTCTTGTAGTGTTCTGAGCAAACCAATGAAACACACAAAAAATAGCATAATGTTCCAGCTGTGACTTTTATCCTTGTATAACAAGAGACAACCAAACAAAATGTATAGCTGATAGATAATAAATTACATGAAAAGTGGAAAAAATGATGGAGAATAGTGTTGGCTGATGTTGAACATAGGTAAAGAGGAAGGGGCACCCCAGGGAAAGGGGAGAAGACAGAAGAAATCAATAAATGAGGAAGAGGTAAGAGAACAGAAAATATGTGGATGGGATTTTTTAAAAAAATGGTTAGAGAGAAAGATTTCTCAGTCAACAGAGCCAAAAAAATGAGGGAAGAGTATGGGGTTCCAAGACTCAGCTCATGTGGAAAGAGAAAGAAGAGGCAATGTTCCTTTAAAAACATATGCAAGTGCTAGAATAAAAAAGTTAAATATCTAAGCTAAAAATAATAACAAGTGAATCTGCATTTGCTTGAAATCAGTTACAAAACCAGTGCAAAAGTGGTAGGGCTGATAACCCAAATGGTCAAGGGATTGGGGTTCTAGAAGGTCTTGTAAGGGCTGGAGAAGTGGGCTCTGAAGCTTGTGAAGATTTACAAGGATGGACAGCATACCTCAGGGCTGCTCAGGGTAAGGACCTGCAGAAAACTCAGTACTCCTCACTCCTCCACCTCTTCCTGTAAAAAGGTAAGGGGATTTGTTGTATATCTCTCAAGAGAAAATGTCGCTGAGGGGAAATTGGAATCCCAGGCATACCTTACATGTAGGTATGGAGAGATAGTGCACATACCCCACATGTCTGAGAACCACCTGGCAAAAATTCAGTGTAGAAATTGGTCCAGGATCAGGATCATTGAAGCCCTTGAAATTCCCTGAATAAACAAGCCAAAAACATCTCTGAAGTGACATTTTCACAACAACTTGAGGGCCTCCTATTGAAAATAATAAATTAAATAAATAAATAGAATTTCAACTAAACAAAAATTGCTAATGCATAGCAAATAAAGTAACATGAGAATTGTCAGGTAGAATGAAAAGCAGAATGACCTAACTAGAAATCATATTTGAAGTAAGAATGCTAAAAATGATTAAAGAGTTAAAAGAAGCAATAAAACCATAAGCAAATGACAGCAACAAGGAAGAGGCCTGAATTTAAAGCCCTAAAGTCCTGGGGTTGATCAAATTCACCAATAAGTAGTTGAAAAACTGGTGTTGAATTTCTCTGAGCTTTAATTTTCTCATGGAACTGCTGATTTATTTATCTCATGGTGTTTGCATAAAAGATTGTGTGAGGAAATGCATGTAAAGTTCCTTGAAAATTATAAGTGCTCAGTAAATATCAGTGTTTATCTTAGTTCCCATTTATGAAAGAAAAAGTTAGATGTTGAAGCTCAGTCAACTGCTTATTTGCAATTCTGAGTACCAAGATCTATTTAGTGTACATTAAGTTTTGAAACACGATTTCCTACTTAGTAGGATTGTAAGAAAATAGTATGGAATAGGGCATCTATCAAGATACGCAGTTAACCTAAACAACAGTAGCGTACCAATTTTCTGTCCATCCATATATGTAATATCTTCAGGGACACGTAGAACATAGTCCAAATGCTTCTCTCAAGCATGACCTTCTCTAAAGGATAGGGCATAAGGACAGCACCATCTGTTTTTTCAGATAAGCCTTAGAAACATTTTTGTCAAGTTTGAAATACATCTTTTTCAGATACTGATTAGAATTTCATTATGTTTACAAATAATTTTTGGAAATGGATACCTTTATAACATCCCGTCTTTTCATCCAGAAATCTGGTATATCTCTCTCCTTTTATTTACCTTTTAAAATATTCTTCCTGCATGAAGTTTTGTGATACTTTTCATAAATATTTCTTATAAAATTCCTATATATTTTAGACATTGGTTGCTATAGAGACTCACATCTTAGATATTAGGTATCCAAGGAAATTTTTTACTTCTTTATATTTCACATCTAACATATACCATTTTTTTAGTTTAAGCGCTTTTAAGTTTAATTTTTTCCTTTGCTTTTTGTAGGTAGATAGTGGCATATTCTGGATGCCTTCCTTTACAAATTATTTCTACTATTATTTATCACACTGACAAGAAGTTTCAAGTAGTATGGCATGATAAGTGGAGAGCATAGAACTTCTTGTACTGTACATGTTGAAGAAGTATCATTCTACATTTAATTTTCTAAAGAGGACAATTTGGTATCTTTTTGTCATTTTTGCAGATGATAATTTAGTTTTCTCTCTTTTAACATATTAAAGAATTTTGTTACTAAAATTCCTACTTGGAACCATCCTTTTCTTGCTGTATATAAATTATGAGGTACAGTTCTTTTAATAATATTCTGAAGATCATGTCCTTGTGTTTTGGACGACCTCAAAAGGTCATACCATCGTTCATGTGCATGTGTTTATGTGTTACTTTGTGAGGTCTAAGTATGAAGGCTAAATTTACTAACCTGAGAATAATATGTTTCTTGACAGTTTGCAGTAATGCAACTGTAAAACTGTACTGTAAGCTGTGAAGGCAAGGATATTTTCTGTGATAAACACAACTCAGAGGCTTATAGAGATATGCATGGAGTAGGTAAAATCACTGCATAAACACAAAACATTAATTTTACTAAAATAATTTTTTTCTGTTGAAGAATCTATACCTTTATGTTTAAACAAGTATGGATATTGACTGATGTAAAAATGCTCAATTGTATTCTGCGATTAATGGCCCTGAGTGGAAAATTTTAAAATGCTCTGGCCCACTTGATCTGTTAAGCTATTTTTCTGTGCCAGTTTTTCATTCCACTTATTTTCAATGTTTTAATAAAATTTTTAAAATTTTGCTTTATGTATTTTAAGACTGATATTTGGTAGACTCTTAGGATCTTAGAATACTTTTCATTTTGATGATCCCCTTTAGTCATTCATTTTCTGTATTTTCATAAATAGTCATCATTATTTTTGTCATTGTTGATATTGTTATTTGTTTACAGTCAATGCTTTTGCAAGATTTTCTTGCTTTCCAATGCCTTTGACTTAACTTCCCTGCCTTCCTTTTAGTTGTATGTACTTCTTTTAGATATACCGCTGATTCTTGAACAATGCAACGGTTGGGTAGCCGAGCCTCCATGCAGTTGAAAATCCAAATATAAACTTATAATAGGCCCTCCACATATAGGGCGACTGCATATATACGTTCCTCCATATCTACAGTTTTGAGTCCACAGGTTCAACCAACTTCAGACGGTGTAGTACTGTAGTTTTTACTATTGAAATAATCCACGTATAAATGGACCCACACCGTCCAACTTGTGTTATTCAAGAGTCAGCTGTATATCCTTTCATGATGCTTCCAGTGAGAACTTGTAAAAGGTAAGCTCCTCCTGCCTCTCTCAAGATGTCTATTTCTCTTGGTCTTAAGCAAGTTTACGTAGGTATACTGTGCTAAGTTCAACGTTTTGAAGATAAGGCTCCAGCCTTTACTGTTGGTGATAAAAATTTCTGCTTTCAATCTAATTGCACTTCACATGCAGTCACCATCTTGTTTTTATTCTTTGGAAATTTTAAACAAATGTTTGGATTTGAATTTATTTTTATTTATCCAGTACATTTTTCCTTGTGTTTTGTTAATTTGAAGAATTTGTTGTGGAAATTTTCAGGCATAATTTTATAAAATATTCTCTTTCACTCTTTCTTTCTCTTAGCTCTATTGAGATATTATTAAAATATAACACATGTGAGTTTAAGAGGTACAGTGTGATGATTTGATAATGTGTATATTGCAAAGTGAGTATCAGTGTGAGATTAGTTAACACCTATGTCCCCTTACATTATTACCATTTTTGTGTGTGGTGATAACATGTAAGATCTGCTGTCTTAACTTTCAAGTGTATAATACTCTATTGTTAACTATAGTCACCATCTTATATTAGATCTCCACAGCTTATTCATCTTATAGCTGGAAGTTTGTACCCTTTGACCAACATTCCCCCACCCCTCAACTCCTGGCAACCACCATTCTGCTTTCTTTCTATGAATTCAGCTTTTTTAGATTCCATATATAAGTGAGAACATACAGCATTTGTCTTTCTCTTCTCTGACTTATTTCACTTGGCTTATGCCCTCAAGGTCCAACTGTGTGGTCACAAAAGGCAGGATTTCCTTCCTTCCTATGGCTAAACAATATTCCGTTGTATACATATACCATATTTTCTTTGTTTATTCATCCATCAGTTAATACTTACGTTGTTTCTGTGTCTTGTCTATTGTAAATAACACTGCAATGGACATGAGGGTGCAAATATCTCTTTAAGATAGTGATTTTGTTTCCTTTGGATAAATACCTAGAAGTGGAATTGCTGAATTATGTGGTAGTTCTATTTTTACTGTTTTGAGGGATCTCCATTCTGTTTTCCATGTGGCTGCATCAATTTACATACCCACAAAAAATGCACAAAGGTTCCCTTTTCTCCACATCTTCAGGAACACTTGTTTCGTATTTTTTTGATGAAAGCCATTTTAACAGGTGTGACATATCTCATTGTGGTTTTGATTTACATTTCCTTGATGATTAGTGATGGGCATCTTTTCATGTACTTGTTGGCCACTAGTATATCTTCTTTGAAAAAAATGTCTATTCAAATCCTCTTATTTTTTAATTGGATTTTTTTAAACTATGGAGTTGTATGAGCTATTGATTTGTATTAACCCTTTATCTCACAGATGGTTTGCAGATATTTTCTCCCGTTTCCTAGATTTCCTTTTCATTGATGATTTCTTTTGCTGTGCTAAAACGTTTTAATTTGATGTAGTCCCACTTCTTTATTTTTGCATTTGTTGCTTACACTTTTGGTGTCATATCCAAAAAGTCATTGCCAAGACTAATGTCAAAGAGCTTTTTCTGTTTTCTTCTAATGGGTTTATAGTTTGGGGTCTTACATTTAATTCATTAATCCATTTTGCATTAATTTTGTGAGTATGATAAAATATGAGTTGAATTATAAAATATGAGTTGAATTTTATCCATTTGCCTGTAAATATCCAGTTTTCTTAACACCATTTATTGAAGAGACTAGGCTTTCCCCATTGAGTATTCTTGTCTCCCTTATCAAATATTCATTCACTGTATATGCTTGGGTTTATTTCTGGACTTTTGATTCTGTTCGGTTGGTCTATGTGTCTATTTTTATGCCAGCACCAAACTGTTTTGATTACTTTTGGTGTCTATCCAAAAAAATCATAGACATTTTAGGATCGTTTTGCCCTTCTGTAAAAAATACCATTGGAATCTTGATAGGGATTGCATTGAATCTATAAATGGCTTTGAGTATGGACATGTTAACAACATTAATTATTCCAATTAATAAAACATGGGATATCTTTCCACTTGCATGTGACTTCTTTAATTTCTTTGATCAAGCTCTTGTAATTTTCAGCATACAGATTTTTCACCTCTGTTTTGTGCTGATCCCAGCCTATTGATAGTGTTGCTCTTGACTAGAAATACCAGGGTTGGATGCTTACCTGGGCCTGAGGCAAGCTCCCCGTAGACTTTTCCCCTTTTGGAACCAATGTTGTGGCTGGACCAGCCCTTGTGGTTCTTATTATGACTGCAAGATGCCCTCAGCAGTTAACATCAAGACACTGTGAAACAACAGGGTTTATTACTCACAGGTCTTGGAGAGTACGTGGCATACCCGAGGCCACACAATGAGGCCTCAGGTGGAATGAGGGCAGGTGGGGAGAGAGAGAACACATACATTCAGGCCTGGGAGCTCTGCTTTTATTGGGGTCGATAGTGGGGGCCTGTGGTTTCATGGGTTCATTCTTTATTGGTGAATTTAAAGCATAAGACCAGGAATTAAAGTTCAAGAAGAGAAAAACAAACAGCCAACAGTCAGTTATCTGAGTAAATCAAAGATCTCTAAAACAAGCAAACTTTGGTGCAGTAGGGGTGAGGTGGATGTGGTGCAAAGCCTGGCTCTTACCTAGTCATGTGGCTGGCAGTGTGTTTAGTCAAGAGAGCTGTCTTTGAATTGGATTCCTTAGCAATCAGAGCTTAAGTTAGGCACTTGCATTATGATAAAAAAATCAAAAAATAAACAAAAAACTGTCAGACACTTACACTACAACCTCCTTGGTTAAATTTATTCCTAAGTATTTTATTATTTCTGATTCTGTTGAAATGGGGTTATTTTATTTCTTTTTCAGATAGTTTGTTGTTAGTGCATAGCAACACAGCTGATTTTTTTATGTTGATGTTTGTGTCCTGCAACTTTTTTTTAATTCACTTCTTAGTGTCAACAGTATTTTGGTGGCATATTTTGGGCTTTCTATGTATAAGATCATATCACCTGCAAACAGACACTTTTACTTCCTCTTCTCCAGTTTGGACACCTCTTATTTATTTATTATTTTCTTGCATAATTGCTCTGGCTAGAACTTCCAGTACTGTTTTGAACAGGAGTGGTAAAATGAGCACCCTTGTCTTGTTCCTGATCTTAGTAGGAAAGCTTTTAACATTTAACCATTGAGTGTGAAGTTATATATCGCCTTTATTATGTTGAGGTCTGTTCCCTCTATACCCACTTTGTTGAGAGTTTTTGTCATAAAAGTTTATTGCTTTTGCTGCATCCCATAAGTTTTGGTATTTTGTATTTTCATTTGTTTCAAGATAATTTTTTATTTCCCTTCTGATTTCTTCTTTGACCCATTGGTTGTTTGGGAGTGGTTGTTTAATTTCCACACATTTATTATTTTTTCAGTTTTCTTCCTGTTACTGGTCTCTAGTTTCATACCATTGTGGTTGGAAAAGATACTTGGTATGATTTCAATCTTGTATTTGCTAAGGCGTGTTTTGTGTCCTAACATATAATCTACCCTGGAGAAAGCTACAGGTGCACTTGAGAAGAATATGTATTCTGCTGCTATTGGGTGAAATGTTTTATACATGTCTGTCAGGTCCATTTGATCTAAGGTATAGTTCAAGTCCGGCATTTCTTTACTGATTTTCTGTCTGGATGATCTTCCAATAGTTTAAGTAGGGTATTTAAGTCCCCTACTATTATTGTCTATTTCTCGCATTCTGTAGTGTTTGCTAAATATATTTAGGTGCTCTGATACTGGGTGCATATATATTTATAATTGTTATATTCTCTTGATGAATTGATCCCTTTATCATTATGTATCTGTCTCTTGTTAAAGTTTTTGACTTAAAATCTACTTTGTCTGATATAAGTATAGCAACCTTCTCTCTTTTGGGTTCCATTTGCTTGGAATATCATTTTCCATCCTTTCATTTGGAGCCTATGTGTGTCCTTAAAGCTAAAATGAGTCGCTTGTAGGCAGCATACAGTTGGGTCTTATTTTTTTAATCCACTCAGCCATTTATCTCTTTTGATTGGAGAAGTTAGTGCATTTTACGTTCAAAGTAATTTTGATAGGCATGGATTTATTATTGCCATTTGTTTGACTGTTTTGTAGCTGTTTTGTAATTTCGTTGTTCCTTCTTTTTTCTGTTACTCTCTTCCTTTGTGACTTTATGATTTTTTTTATAGTGGTATGACAATTCTTTTCTTAGTATTTTTTATATATCTACAATAGGTGTTTGCTTTGTGGTTGCACGTAGGCTTACAGAAAACGTATTATATTTACAACAATATATTTTAAGTTGATAATAACTCCAAACACATACTAATGTTCTATAATTTTCTTTCTCCTCATATATTTTGTTTTTGATTTCACTTTTCATCTATATATACTGTATATCCATTTACAAATTATTGTTTTGTAGTTATTTTTAATACTTTTGTCTGTAACCTTCATACTAGACTTGTGATTTACCCACCTTTGTTACCCACCTTCTCTTTGATTTTATTCAGTTTTATTATGTGTCTTGGAGTTAGATTGTTTTGAGTTGAAATTTTGGGGTGACTTATTACCTTCATGAACTTGGATATTGAAAATATTGAAATCTGTCTCCATATTTGGGAAGTTCTTATTACTTTTCTTTTTTTTAGTTTGATTTAATTTCTACATTAAAAAAATTTTTAATATCTTTATTGGAGTACAGTTGCTTTACAGTGGTGTGTTAGTTTCTGCTGTATAACAAAGTGAATCAGCTATAAATACACATACATCACCTTGTCTCCTCCTCCTTGCATCTCCCTCCCACCCTCCCTATCCCACCCCTCTAGGTGGACACAAAGCACCGAGCTGATCTCCCTGTGCTATGCGGCTGCTTCCCACTAGCAATCTGTTTTACATTTGGTAGTGTATATATGTCAATGCCACTCTCTCACTTCGTCCCAGCTTACGCTTCCCCCTCCCCATGTCCTCAAATCCATTCTCCATGTCATCATCTGTATTCCTGTCCTGCCCCTAGGTTCTTCAGAACCTTTTTTGTTTGTTTGTTTTTTTAGATTCCATATATATGTGTTAGCATATGGTATTTGTTTTTCTTTCTGACTTACTTCACTCTGTATGGCAGACTCTAGGTCCATCCACCTCACTACAAATAACTCAATTTCATTTCCTTTTATGGCTGAGCACTATTCCATTGTATACATGTGCCACATCTTCTTTATCGATTCATCTGTCGATGGACACTTAGGTTGTTTCCATGTCCAGGCTATTGTAAATAGACCTGCAGTGAACATTGTGGTACATGACTCTTTTTGAATTATGGTTTTCTCAGGGTATATGCCCAGTAGTGGGATTGCTGGGTCATATGGTAGTTCTATTTTTAGTTTTTTAAGGAACCTCCATACTGTTCTCCATAGTGGCTGTATCAATATACATTTCCACCAACAGTGAAAGAGGGTTCCCTTTTCTCCACACCCTCTCCAGCATTTATTGTTTGTAGAGTTTTTGATGATAGCCATTCTGACTGGTGTGAGGTGATACCTCATTGTAGTTTTGATTTGCATTTATATAATGATTAATGATGTTGAGCATCCTTTCATGTGTTTGTTGGCAATCTGTATATCTTCTTTGGAGAAATGTCTGTTTAGGTCTTCTGCCCATTTTTGGATTGGGTTGTTTGTTTTTTTGATATTGAGCTGCATGAGCTGCTTGTATATTTTGGACATTAATCCTTTGTCAGTTGCTTAATTTGCAACTATTTTCTCCCATTCTGAGCATTGTCTTTTTGTCTTATTTATGGTTTCCTTCGCTGTGCAAAAGCTTTTAGGTCCCATTTGTTTATTTTTGTTTTTATTTCCATTTCTCTAGGAGGTGGGTCAAAAAGGATATTGCTGTGATTTATGTCGTTGAGTGTTCTGCCTTTGTTTTCACTAAGAGATTTATAGTGTCTGGCCTTACATTTAGGTCTTTAATCCATTTGAGTTTATTTTTGTGTATGGTGTCAGGGAGTGTTCTACTTTCATTCTTTTACATGTAGCTGTCCAGTTTTCCCAGCACCATTTATTGAAGAGGCTGTCTTTCCTCCATTGTATATTCTTGCTTCCTTTATCAAAGATAAGGTGACCATATGTGTGTGGGATTTATCTCTGGGCTTTCTATCCTGTTCCACTGATCTATATTTCTGTTTTTGTGCTAGTGCCATACTGTCTTGATTACTGTAGCTTTGTACTATAGTCTGAAGTCAGGGAGCCTGATTCCTCCAGCTCTGTTTTTCTTTCTCAAGATTGCTTGGCTATTCAAGTTCTTTTGTATTTCCATACAAATTGTGAAATTTTTCTTCTAGTTCTCTGAAAAATGCCATTGGTAGTTTGATAGGGATTGCATTTAATCTGTAGATGGCTTTGGGTAGTATAGTCATTTTCACAATGTTGATTCTTCCAATCCAAGAACATGGTATATCTCTCCATCTGTTTGTATCATCTTTAATTTCTTTCATCAGTGTCTTACAGTTTTCTGCATACAGGTTTTTTGTCTCCTAAGGGAGGTTTATTCCTAGGTGTTTTATTCTTTTTGTTGCAATGGTAAATGGGAGTGTTTCCTTAATTTCTCTTTCATATTTTTCATCATTAGTATATAGCAATGCAAGACATTTCTGTGCATTAATTTTGTATCCTGCAACTTTACCAAATTCATTGATTAGCTCTAGTAGTTTTCTGGTAGCATCTTTAGGATTCTTTCTATATAGTATCATGTCATCTGTGAACATTGACAGTTTTACTTCTTCTTTTCTGGTTTGGATTCCTTTTATTTCTTTTTATTTTCTGACTGCTGTGGCTAAAACTTCCAAAATTATGTTGAATAATAGTGGTGAGAGTGGGCAACCTTGTCCTCTTCCTGATCTCAGTTTTTCACCATTGAGAATGATGTTGGCTGTGGGTTTGTCATATATGCCCTTTATTATGTTGAGGTAAGTTCCCTCTGTGCCTATTTTCTGGAAGGTTTTTATGATGAATGGGTGTTGAATTTTGCCAAAAGCTTTTTCTGCATTTTTTGAGGTGATCCTATGGTTTTTCTCCTTCAATTTGTTAAAACTGTGTATTACATTGATTGAATTGTGTATATTGAAGAATCCTTGCATTCCTGGGATAAACCCCACTTGATCATGGTGTATGATCCTTTTAATGTGCTGTTGGATTCTGTTTGCTAGTATTTTGTTGAGGATTTTTGCATCTATGTTCATCAGTGATACTGGCCTATAGTTTTTTTTGTGTGTGTGTGGCATCTTTGTCTGGTTGTGGTATCAGGGTGATGGTGGCTTTGTAGAATGAGTTTGGGAGTGTTCCTCCCTCTGCTATATTTTGGAAGAGTTTGAGAAGGATAGGTGTTAGCTGTTCTCTAAATGTTTGATAGAATTCGCCTGTGAAGCCATCTGGTCCTGAGCTTTTGTTTGTTGGAAGATTTTTAATTGCAGTTTCAATTTCAGTGCTTGTGATTGGTCTGTTTATATTTTCTGTTTCTTCTTGGTTCAGTCTTGGAAGATTGTGCTTTTCTAAGAATTTGTCCATTTTTTCTAGGTTGTCCATTTTATTGGCGTATAGTTTCTTGTAGTAATCTCTCATGATCCTTTGTATTTCTGCAGTGTCAGTTGTTACTTCTCCTTTTTTCATTTCTAATTCTATTGATATGAGTCTGCTCCCTTTTTTTCGTGATGAGTCTGGCTAATGGTTTATCAATTTTGTTTATCTTTTCAAAGAGCCAGCTTTTAGTTTTATTGATCTTTACTATCTTTTCCTTCATTTATTTTTGTTTTTATAA
Organism: Kogia breviceps; assembly: GCF_026419965.1. Lineage (NCBI taxonomy): Eukaryota > Metazoa > Chordata > Mammalia > Artiodactyla > Physeteridae > Kogia > Kogia breviceps. The sequence continues at coordinate 27,120,089 of NC_081322.1, forward strand.
ATTTACTTATTTATTTATTTTTGTCTGAGTTGGATCTTTGTTGCTGCACATGGGCTTTCTCTAGTTGCAGTGAGCGTGGGCTACTCTTTGTTGTGGTGCATGGGCTTCTCATTGAGGTGGCTTCTCGTTGCGGAGCATGGGCTCTAGGCTTGCGGGCTTCAGTAGTTGTGGCTCTTGGGCTGTAGAGCGCTGGCTCAGTAGTTGTGGTGCATGGGCTTAGTTGTTCCACAGCATGTGGGATCTTCCCAGACCAGGGCTCGCACCCATGTTCCCTGGATTGGCAGGCGGATTCTTAACCCCTATGCCACCACAGAAGCCCTCCTTCATTTCTTTTTCATTTATTTCTGATCTGATCTTTATGTTTTCTTTCCTTCTGCTAACTTTGGGGTTTGTTTTTTTGTTGTTGTTCTTTTTTGTTGTTGTTCTTTCTCAAATTGCTTCAGGTGTACGTTTAGGTTTTTTATTTTAGATGTTTCTTGTTTCTTGAGGTAGCATTGTATTGCTATAAACTTCCCTCTTAGAAATGCTTTTGCTGCATTTCATAGGTTTGGGTCATTGTGTTTTCATTGTCATTTGTTTCTAGGTATTTTTAAAATTTCCTCTTTGATTTCTTCAGTAATCTCTTGGTTATTTAGTAGTGTATCATTTAGCCTCCATTTGTTTGTATTTTTAACAGTTTTTTTCATGTAATTGATATCTAGTCTCATAGCATTGTGTTCAGAAAAGATACTTGATATGATTTCAATATACTTAAATTTACCAAGGCTTGATTTGTGACCCAGGATATGATCTATCCTGTAGAATGTTCCATTTGCCCTTGGGAAGAAAGTGTAATCTGCTGCTTTTGGATTGAATGTCCTATAAAATCAATTAAGTCCATCTTGTGTAAAGTATCATTTAAAGCTTGTGTTTCCTTATTTTCATTTTAGATGATCTGTCCATCAGTAAAAGTCAGGTGTTAAAGTCCCCTACTATTATTGTGTTATTGTCAATTTCCCATTTTGTGGCTGTTAGCATTTTCCTTATGTATTGAGGTGCTCCTATATTGAGTGCATAAATATTTACAATTGTTATATCTTCTTCTTGGACTAATCACTTGATCATTATGTAGTGTCCTTCTTTGCCTCTTGTAATAGTCTTTATTTTAAAGTCTATTTTGTGTGATATGAGAATTGCTATTCCAGCTTTCTTTTGATTTCCATTAGAATGGAATATTTTTTTCCATCCCCTCACTTTCAGTCTGTATGTGTCCCTAGGTCTGAAGTGGGTCTCTTGTAGACAGCATATGTACGGGTCTTGTTTTTGTATCCATTCAGCCAGTCTATGTCTTTTGGTTGGAGCATTTAATCCATTTACATTTAAGGTAGTGTATGTTCCTATTACCATTTTCTTAATTGTTTTGGGTTTGTTATTATAGGTCTTTTCCTTCTCTTGTGTTTCCTGCCTAAAGAAGTTCCTTTAGCATTTGTTGTAGAGCTGGTTTGGTGGTGCTGAAGTCTCTTAGCTTTTGCTTGTCTGTAAAGGTTTTAATTTCTCTGTCAAATCTGAAGGGGATCCTTGCTGGGTAGAGTAATCTTGGTTGTAGGCTTTTCCCTTTCATCACTTTAAATATGTTCTGCCACTTTCAGAGTTTTTGCTGAAAGATCAGCTGTTAACCTTGTGGGGCTTCCTTTGTGTGTGTTTGTTGTTTTTCCCTTTCTGCTTTTAATATTGTTTTCTTTGTATTTAATTTTTAATAATTTGATTAATATGTGTCTTGGTGTGTTTCTCCTTGGATTTATCCTGTATGGGACTCTGCCCTTCCTGGACTTGATTGACTGTTTCCTTACTCATATTAGGGAAGTTTTCAACTATAATCTCTTCAAATATTTTCTCAGTCCCTTTTTTTTTCTCTTCTTCTGAGACCCCTATAGTTTGAATGTTGGTGCATTTAATGTCCCAGAGCTCTCTGAGATTGTCCTCAGTTCTTTTCATTCTTTTTTCTTTATTCTGCTCTCTGGTAGTTATTACCACTCTTTTATCTTCCAGGTCACTTATCTGTTCTTCTGCCTCAGTTATTCTGCTATTGATTCCTTCTAGAGAATTTTTAATATCATTTATTGTGTTGTTCATCACTGTTTGCTCTTCAGTTCTTCTAGGTCCTTGTTAAACATTTCTTGCATTTTCTCCATTCTATTTCCAAGATTTTGGATCATCTTTACTATCATTTCTCTGAATTCTTTTTCAGGTAGACTGCCTATTTCCTCTTCATTTGTTTGGTCTGGTAGGTTTTTACTTTGCTCCTTCATCTGATCTGTATTTCTCTGTCTTCTCATTTTGCTTAACTTACTGTGTTTGGTGTCTCTGTTTCACAGGCTGCAGGTTCATAGTTCCCATTGTTTTTGTTGTCTGCCCCCAGTGGGTAGGGTTGGTTCAGTGGGTTGTGTAGGCTTCTTGGTGGAGGGGACTGGTGCCTGTGTTCTGGTGGATGAGGCTGGATCTTGTCTTTCTGGTGGGCAGGACGATGTCCGGTGGTGTGTTGTGAGGTGTCTGTGAACTTATTATGATTTTAGGCAGCATCTCTGCTAATGGGTGAGGTTGTGTTTCTGTCTTGCTAGTTGTGTGGCATACTGCATCCAGCACTAGCTTGCTGGTTGTTGAGTGGAGCTGGGTCTCAATGTTGAGATGGAGATGTCTGGGAGAGCTTTTGCCGTTTGATAGTACATGGCTCTGGGAAGTCTCTGGTGGACCAATGTCCTGAACTCGGCTCTCCCACCTCAGAGGCTCAGGCCTGATACCCAGCCAGAGCACCAAGACCCTGTCAGCCACATGGCTCAGAAGAAAAGGGAGAAAAAGAAGGAAGGGGGAGAGGGAGGGAAGGAGGAAGGGAGGAAAAAAATAAAGGTATTTAAATGGAAAAAAGTTACTAAAAATAAAAAAAGTAAAAAGTGAAAAAAGAGGGAAAGAAAGAAGTGAGCAACCAAACCAAAAAAGAAATCCACCAGTGATAACAAGCACTAAAAACTGTACTGGAAAAAAAAAAAAAAGACAGAACCCTAGGACCAATGGCAAAAGCAAAGCTATACGGACAAAATCACACAAAGAAGCATACTCATACACACTCACAAAAAGAGAAAAAGGAAAAAAAAAAAAAATATATATATATAAAATTTAAAAAGGAAGAGAGCTACCAAATCAATAAACAAATCTACCAATGATAATAAACTCTAAATACTAAACTAAGATCAACATAAAACCAGAAACAAATTAGATGCAGAAAGCAAACTCCAAGTCTACAGTTGCTTCCAACATCTACCACCTCAATTTTGGGATGGTTCATTGCCTATTCAAGTATTCCACAGATGCAGGCTACATCAAGTTGATTGTGGAGATTTAATCCTCTGCTCCTGAGGCTGCTGGGAGATATTTCCCTTTCTCTTCTTTGTTCCCACAGCTCCTGTGGTTCAGCTTTGGATTTGGCCCTGCCTCTGCGTGTAGGTCACCTGAGGGTGTCTTTTGGGAAGTCTGAGGTCTTCTGTCAGCATTCAGTTGGTGTTCTGTAGGAGCTGTTCCACATGTAGATGTATTTTTGATGTATTTGTGGGGAGGAAGGTGATCTCCATGTCTTACTCCTCTGCCATCTTGAAGGCCATTATTTCTTTAAGTAATCTTTCTGCTCCTTTCTTGTTCAGTTCTGCTTCTTAGACTCCAGTAATGCTTAGCTTGTTTCTTTTAATGATAACCCATAATTCACTCTTTTTCATTCTTTTATCCTTTTCTCCTCTGTGTGATTTCAAATTATCTGTATTTTAGTTTTTGTCAATTTGTAGATCTTTATTTCTTTAGGATTCGTCACTGAAGCTTTATTAGTTTCCTTTGGCAATGTCCTATTTCCTTCATTATTAATGATCCTTGTGGCCTTGCGTTTATGTCTGTGCATTTGAGAGGCACCTCTTCTAGTCTTTATAGACTGGTTTCAGCAGGCATAGCCCTCCAGAGTTAGTCTGTCCAGAGATTCTGGGTGTCCATGAGTGGACTTGCTGCTAGAGTCCTTGGGCAGGTGCAGCTGGTGCCTGGGTCAGCAGATGGGCAAGCTTAGTGGTTGGGTTCATGGGCACCAGTCCAGTGCCTGGATCTGCAGTTGTAGACCTAGATATTGACTCCACAGGAGCAAACCAGTACTGGGATTAGCTGGCAGCCAGGTTTGGTGGGACCCAATCTGGAAGCTGGGGTTATTGAGGTCATCCTCATAGTAGGGTGAGTCTGGAGCCTGGGGCTACAAGAGTCAGCCTATAACCTGAGGTCTCAGGTACTAGCCTGGGCCTAGCCTAGTGCCATGAGCCCAGGTCACAGGTCAGTGGGAGCTGGTCTAGAGTCTAGGTCTGTGGGTACTGGTCTGGCACTGGTGTGGGTCAAAGTCTGGATTCACAGGAGTTGGCCTGGCATACGGTCTAGCTGGGAGCCTGTATTCACAGGTGCCCACCTGGAGCCTCATGCCACGAAAGTTGCCCAGGGCCATGGGATCCGGCTGGCACTGGGGTGAACTGGAGCTGAGGTTCACAGAAGCCCATCGAAAGCCTGGGGCCATAGGAGGCACCCTGGGCCATCGGAGCCAGTTGGCACTGGGGTGGGCTGGGAGCCTGGGATTGTTGGGTTCCACTGACCGCCTGGTGTCATGGGAGCCACCTGGGGCCTCAGGAGCTGCCCAGGTCCTTAGGAGCTGGCAGGAGTGAGGGTGAGCTGGGAGCCTATGCGGAGCCTGGTGCCATATATGCTGCCTGGGGCTGCAGGGGCCACTGGAGTTGGCAGGTGCCAGGGTACATCAGGGGCCTGGGTTTGTGGGAGCATGCAGGGACCACCTAAGGCCCAGGAATCAACCTGGAATTTGGTAGGTCCCCTCTGGGGTTCATGGTAAAGTCAAGTGCTCACTTCACTCTCCTTCTTCTCATACAGGGAGTGTCTGTCTCCACACCAAGCTGCCCAGGCTTGGGGAAAGGATGATGGAGGTAGTGTGAATGTATGCTCTTACCCCTCTCAATCCATCTTTTCTCATTTTTGTGCTTCACCCACATGCTGTAATCCCTCACCTTGAATCCTTCACTTTTATGAAGGTATTTTTGAATGCAGATAGTTAATAAAATAGATGTTTTTGTTGAGGTAGAGCTAGAAATTCCTATGCTGGCATAGGAATTTCTCTTGACACCTTTTTTCTAGCATTATTATTAATTCAATAAATATGTAAATATTTATTGAGAGTTACTGTGTTCCGAGTACTTGTCTAGGTATTATGGAACTAGCAGCCTTGGATTTATGTCAAACATTATTATATCCTCCTTATCTCATAACTTATCTCATATAATCTGACAGATTATCTCTCTAGCTTTTTGTGCTATAGTCTATTATTTTGCGACATCCTTTTTATCCTACTCAATTCTCTTCACCTGTCTGCTTTTTTATAGAAAAATTCTTAATTTCAAACTAAAATTTTTATTTGTAGCAGTGTGATTTGATCTTTTTGCAACCTGCTTGTTATTTCCATCATCCTCTAGTTGCCTCAAGAAATATTATAGCTATTCGTTTATGATATCTTTCAGATTTAAGTCTATTACTCTACTTGTTAAGGCTAAAAATGTAGGAGTCACCATTGATTCCTTTTTGTTCACCCTATGTCTAATTCTTGACTTCTCTTCAGTATATATCCAGAATCGTTCCACTTTCTACCACTTTCACTGGTACCAGTCTGGTACACGTCACTATCATTTGTACCTGGATTATTGCAATAGCCTCCTAACTCTTTACTTCTAAACTTGTTCACTGCCCCCCATCCCACTGTATTCTGAGCCTTAGCCAGAGTAAATGTTTTAAACTCTAATTCAGATTATGTTACTTCTAAGTTTAAAATCCCTGTCTGTCCCAATCTTTCTAAAGGTGAAAATCAAAATCCTTTCCATGGCTAACTCAGTTCTATACCATCTGGCACCTATTTCTTCACTTAACTCCAATGCTTATATATATTTTTTTCCTTACTCAGCTCCAGCTACATTGGCCTCCTTACTGTTCCTCAAACATGCCAGGCATGTTCTTATCTCAGAGACTGGCCCTTGCTGTTCTTTCTGGATGCTCTTCCTCTGGATATCTGCATGCGTATTGATTATCTACTGCTGCGTAGCAAATTATCCCAAAATTTAGTGATTTGAAATTTTAAATATTAGCTCTCATAGATTCTTTGCGTCCAAAATTCAGGGGCATCTTGGCTGAGAAATTCTGTCTCACCTTCTCATGGGATGCAGCAAGATGTTGGCTGGGACTGCATTACACCCCATGTATTTATGTATTTACTGGGCCTGGGAGACCCAATTCCAAAGAGGCTGCTCACATGTATGGCAAGTTGGTGTTGGCTGTTGGCGGGAAACATCATTTCTTCTCCATGATAACCTCTTCACAGGCTGGTTGAATGTCCTCATGACGTGACAGCTGGATATCCCTAGAGAGTGATCTAGGAAGTCAAGATGGAAGAAGTCACACACTGTCTATTCTACAATATCGTCTTTCTAGCGTCACCTTCTCAGTGAGGACTTTGTTGACCTCATGCATTTTTTTTTTTTTTGCGGTACGCGGGCCTCGCACTGCTGTGTCCTCTCCCGTTGCGGACCCAGCGGCCATGGCTCACGGGCCCAGCCGCTCCACGGCATGTGGGATCTTCCCAGACCAGCGCACAAACCCATGTCCCCTGCATCAGCAGGCGGACTCTCAACCACTGCGCCACCAGGGAAGCCCTGACCTCATGCATTTTTAACTCTGCAACCTCACTGTCATCCTTGTGCCCTATTTACCCTTTCCCCGTTTTTTATAGATTTTTGATTACACGTATCATCTTCCAATGTAGCAGAAGTTTAATTGCTCATTGTGTCTCTGGCTGTCTCTCCCCAGTGAATCATGAAGTCTGTGAAGAAGGACTTGGTTTTCTTCATTTCCGTATCCACAGTGCTGAGAAGACTGTCTGGCTCATAGTGAAAATTAGTTTTGATCATTAGTTTCTGCCTTTTCAATCTGCTAATGTCTGCTTCACTGAGGTTTTTAATTCAGTGATTGTATTGTTCTCTGTGTAGTTTCTTCTGGTTCATATTTTCCCTTTCATTGTCTGCACTACTGCCTTGACTCCTATAAAGAGACACTGAGTAAACATACTTTCAAAATGCTTAGGATTTTGTCAGAAAACCTAACTCTTCTGACTGCTCTTCTGAGTTACTCTTTTGAACTTCCATGTAATTTTGTATACCCAGTGATTTTTCTATACTAGCTTCTCCTTACAGAGAACTCTCTTGGATCGTTCTCCTGTGGTGTGAAATGGGACCTGTCAGAGGTTGTGAGACTGAGTCTTTCAAGCTGAAATGAAGGGAGAAGAATAAAGTTCCCATATATCATTTGTCAGTTTAGAGCTCTATTTCCAGAGGTTTGTAGAGAGAGACCAATCGGATAGGCTTTGCAGCAGGGAGCCTCCCTCCATTCAGAGACCACCTTTTTTTGTGTTTATCATGGCAGCCATTATTTGGCAGGGCTATTTCCAAGGATACACCGTGAGCGAGTGCCATGGGATCAGACATGTAAGGCAGACACGAACTGGGCACTTACTGAGTTTCCGATGGGATCACATATTGCTGTCTTACTGTCCTAATACCCAGTTTGTCCTTCTGCATGCTGCTGCTAGTGAGTTCTTTGGGGATCTCCTTACTTATTTCCCAGGCAAGGTGTTCATCTGCATGCAGACCAGCAGTTGTCTGTGCAGATTCTCCTTATGCAGAGAATTTTCTTAAGGTTTCTGGTGTGTGACTGCTATTCTTCCATGTTTTCTAATACGGGTACAGGATTTTCTCTGTACATATTGTATGTTTAGATAGTCATTCTAATATGATTTAGAGAAAACGATGTATCCCATTCATTATTTAATCAGGAAATCAGCATGATACACAACATGAGGTGCTTAGAGAGAGTATCTCTGACTGTCGCATCTAAAGAAGGTCCTTTTTTTTTTTTTTTTTAAATTTGGGGGCATAACCATCTATGTTTTTCCCTCAGAGCACTTAAACAATTTTAAGTTATTTAACCATTTCTCATTCTTTGCTCTCTTTTCTTTTATGTTGAAAGCTCTGTGTGGTTAGAAATTCTGTTATGTTTGTATTTGTATCTCCACTGCCTAACATAGTACCTGAAAATCAAGTTTTAGACGAGATACCAGGGATATGAGATGAGTGAGGTAAACAGCCTGTGTAGTCTGTCACCACAAACCTTCACAACTTTTCAGCTTTGTGCCCATTTTGTGGTATTCATTTCTTAAAGGGGTTGAGAGAAATATGAAAATACAAGAAAATGCCTCTTAACTTTCAGGAACAGCTAAAGGAGTGAGTGTTATCACTGGCAAAATAATATTTATGAACTAAGTATATGCACCATTACAAAAATGTAACAACCTGATTGTATTTTCTGCAGCATTATTAAAGACACAGCAAGAAAAATTGGCATTTACTTGTACAGAAAAAACACAAACTGAAGTACAACTTCAGATAACTTCCCGGTAAGATCATTAATGACAGGAAAAATTGCCAAAGATCATTACAGAATATTCTTTTTTACAGTATCCTCTAGAAAAGGAGAAATACCAGTTAGGTGTTTCAGATTCAGCCTTTGTAAAGGCAAGTCATCTCTGTAAATTTCTTTTAGATGTAAAAATAAACCAGAGTAAAATATTTCAGACTTTTGTTTCAGACATTTTTTTTGACACAAGCTAAATGTAAGCCTAGAATAATTTGCTAAAATGTCATGAGAGGAAAAAAGAGAATAATAGCTGCCTTTAAGCTTAACTATAGTATTTTCTTGCATCCGTGCTCAAAAAAAAATCACCCACTGCTGTTAGCTAACAGAAAACATTAAATCAAGAGGATTTAGGATCATGGCTAATGTTCTTTATGAGCTGCACGGGCCTAGGTATTGCAGCCCATATTTTACATATGTAATTCTGCTTTGGGACTACTTTCAAACCAATGTACAATATGCTGAATTAATAATGCTTATAAATATATATATGAAGAGAGTTTGAGAAACTCTTGATGGAAGGTGATATATATTTATGAGGTGCCAGACGTTTGCCTTTAAAAGTAATTTTTACTAACCCACACTATGGAGATTTGTATTGAAGTGGTCTTTTTATGGTAGTATATTATTTAAAATATGTTCTGTGAGACCTAGGCACAATGGGGTGAATAAAAGAATAAGAACCTGTCTAATTATGTATTTTTAAAAATTGGACCATTGGGGTACATTTTTGTAATGCAGGGGCAGTGGATTAGAAAACAAGTTATATATTTCATATACAACTGCAGGTGTTGAAAATGCACATATTGTTTTAATATTTTCTTTTTATTATGGAGGTAATCATGATAACATATACTTGTATTTTTTTCAAGGTGTTCAGACACATCACATGAATTATTTTACATTTCGTAACTTCTTTGGAGGGAAGCAGAGACAAGTATTATTGCCCCATTTTACAGATGTACTTTAGTACTAAATGGCCACTCTCTAAATGTCTTCAGAGTATTTTCAAGCAATTTGTCGGGGATTTTTCCCTCTGGCCTTCTGCATTGTGGAAGAAAGTGGGCTGTTTCTGTTGCTGTTGATCGCCAGTGTCACCACTCCTCTGCTGACTGTCCCTGCCACTGTGACTGGGACACTCAATGTGTTCACTTCTTCCCAAATAGAAGGCAAAGTTCACATTACAAATTGTTCTTTTTCCTGTGATTCCATTTTTTAAAAAATTTTATATTGAAGTAGAGTTGATTAACAATGTATTAGTTTCAGGTGTACAGCAAAGTGATTGTTATACATGTACCTATTGTTTTTCAAATTCTTTTCCCATTCAGGTTATTACAGAATACTGAGCAGAGTTTCCTGTGCTGTACAGTAGGTCTGTTGCTGGTTATCTATTTTAAGTATAGCAGTGTATATGTCAATCCCAAACTCCCAATCTATCCCTCCCTCCCCAAACACACTCCCCCACTAGTAACCATAAGTTCATTCTCTTAAGTCTGTGAGTCTGTTTCTGTTTTGTAAATAGGCTCATCTATATCTTTTTTTTTTTATTGCACATATAAGCAATATTTGTCTCTCTCTGACTTACGTCTCTCAGTATGATAATATCCAGGTCCATCCATGTTGCTGCAAATGGCATTATTTCATTCTTTTTTATGGCTGAGTGATATTCCATTGTATATATGTACCACATCTTCTTTATCCATTCATCTGTTGATGGACATTGAGTTGCTTCCATGTCCTGGCTGTTGTAAACAGTGCTGTAAATGGACATTGGGATGCATGTATCCTTTCGAATCTTGGTTTTCCCTGGATATGTGCCCAGGAGTGGAATTGCTGGATCACATGGTAGCTCTATTTTTAGTTTTTTTAAGGAACCTCCATACTGTTCTTCATAATGGCTCTACCAATTTATATTCCCACCAACAGTATAGGAGGGTTCCTTTTTCTCCACACCCTCTCCAGGATTTATTATTTGTAGACTTTTTTTTGGCCCTGCCACATGGCTGGTGGGATCTCAGTTCCCCAACCAGGGATCTAACCCAGGCCACAGCAGTGAAAGTCGAGAATCCTAACTACTAGGCCATCAGGGAACCCCCATGTAGACTTTTCGATAATGGCCATTCTGACTGGTATGAGGTGATATTTCATTGTAGTTTTGATTTGCATTTCTCTAATAATTAGCAGTGTTGTACATCTTTTCATATACCTCTTGGCCATCAGTATGTCTTCTTTGGAGAAATGTCTATTTAGATCTGCCCATTTTTTGATAGGGTTGTTGGTTTTTTTGATATTGAGCTGCATGAGCTGTTTGTAAATTTTGGAGGTTAATCCCTTATCGGTTGCATTGTTCACAAATATTTTCTCCTTTATTGTGGGTTTTCTTTTCATTTTCTTTATGGTTTCCTTTGCCATGCAAAAGCTTTTGAGTTTAATTAGGTCCCATTTGTTTACTTTTTATTTTGATAACTCTAGGAGACGGATCGCAAAAGATATTGCTGTGACTTACATCAAAGACTTATGCCTGTTTTTCTCTAAGAGTTTTATAGTACCAGGTCTTACATTTAGGTCTTTAATCCATTTTGAGTTTATTTTTGTGTGGTGTTAGAGAATGTTTTAATTATATTCTTTTACATGTAGCTCTCCTGTTTTCCTAGCACCACTTATTGAAGAGACTGTCTTTTCTCCACTGTATATTCTTGCCTCCTTTGTCATGGATTAATTGACGGTATGTGTGGGTTTATTTCTAGGCTTCCTGTCCTGTTCCATTGATCTATAGTTCTGTTTTTGTGCCAGTACCATACTGTTTTGATTACTGTAACTTTGTAGTATAGTCTGAAGTCAGGGAGCCTGATTCCTCCAGCTCCATTTTTCGTTCTCAAGATTGCTTTGGCTATTTGGGGTCTTTTGTGTCTCCATACAATTTTTAAAATTTTTTGTTCTAGTTCTGTGAAAAATGCCATTGGTAATTTGATAGGGATTGCACTAAATATGTAGATTGCTTTGGGTAGTATAGTCATTTTGATGATAATGATTCTTCTAATCCAAGAATATGGTATATCTCTCCATCTGTTTGTGTCACCTTCAGTTTCTTCCATCAGTGTCTTATAGTTTTCTGAGTACAGGTCATTTGTCTCCCTAGGTAGGTTTATTCCTAGGTATTTTATTCTTTTTGATGCAATGGTCAATGAGATTATTTCTTTAATTTCTATCTCTGATCTTTCATTGTTAGTGTATAGAAATGCAACAGATTTCTGTGTATTAATTTTATATCTTACACCTTTACCAAATTAATGGATGATCTCTAGTAGTTTTCTAGTAGCATTGTTAGTATTTTCTACATATAGGATCATGTCATCTACAAACAGTGACAGTTTTACTTCTTTACCAATTTGCATTCCTTTTTAAAATTATGTATTTTTCTTCTCATTGCCTTGGCTAGAGTTGTAGTTCTCCATGTTTCTGCTGTCTGCCCCCCTGGTGGATGAGGCTGGTCCAAGGGCTTGTGCAGGCTTTCTGGTGGGATGGTTGGGTGCCTGCCCACTGGTGGGTGGAGCTGGGTGTTGTCCCTCTTGTCCCATGGCAAACTTATGTCGAGGGGTGTGTTTAGCAGACAGCTGTGTACTCAGGAAGACTTTAAGCAGCCTGTCTGTTGATGGGTGGAGTTGTGTTCTCACCCTGTTGGTTGTTTGGCCTGAGGCGTCCCTGCACTAGAGCCTACAGGCTATTTGTGGGGTCTGGTCTTGGTGGGAAAATGTCAGCCTCCAGGAGGGCTCACACCAGTGAGTACTCCCCAGAACTACTACCGTCAGAGTCTTTGTCCCTGGAGTGAGCCACAGCTGCACGCCACCCCCTGCCTCAGGAAACCCTCCAATATTAGCAGGTAGGTCTGGCCCAGGATCTTATGATGTCACTGTTTTTTTGCCTGAGTCCTGGTAAGCACGAGCCCTTATGTGCACCCTCCAAGAGTGGAATTTCTCTTTCCCCAGTTCTGTGGAATTCCTGTGATCAAACCCGGCTGGCTTTCAAAGCCAAATTCTCTGGAGGTTCCTCCTCCCCGTTGCCAGACACCCAGGCTGGGGAGCCTGACATGTGGCTCAGAACTGGGAGAACTTCTGTGACATAATTGTTTTCCGGTTTGTGGGTCGCCCACCTGGCATGTACTAGATTTGATTTTATTGTGATTGCTCCCCTCCTACTGTTTTGTTGTGGCTTCTGCTTTGTCTTTGGATGTAGGACGTCTTTTTTGGTGGGTTCCAGCAATTTGTTGTTGTTGTTGATGGTTGTTCAGCAGTTCGTTAGTTGTTTGTTATTATGGTATTTTTATAAGAAGAGGTGAGCTCACGTCCTTCTACTCCACCATCTTGTCTCCACCTAGCTGCTCCTCTACAGTGTCTTTCTGTAATTCGAGGAGATATTCACCAGTGGTTTAAGGTAGTGGAAAGATGCATTGGTCCTGGAGCTCTTGGCAGAGAGAGGGTCTCACAAACTCTTCCAACAAATGCCCCATCTTGCGTGTCTCCGGGGGAGGGGCCTGCTGTGCACATCCTGCCCCACTTGCACTATATGCTGCAATAGGCCCCGCTCTGTTTTTCTGGGACTTGGTGCTAACTTTACAACACGCCGCAGCCGGCTGATAGGCTCCACACTGTAAATTGTAATGAAATTTTAGTAAACATTTAGGAAAGTAGGTGTATGTTACAAAAAAGTACTTTCAACAGTTGCACAGGTCCAGACCCATCACAGAACCTCCTTATTGGCTTGCTTTCTGTCTTACTCCTGACCCACTTCCAGAGGCCATGGCAATTCTTCCCTTCCTACATCTTAGAGTCAAATCTACTTGAGGCTCCAGGAAGACAAGAACAAATTTCTTTCCCTAATCTAAAATCCACTGCCATGGGTGCCAGAATTAACTTCTTCACATTTATCTTAAAGGAAAGTCCACCCTCATCTATACAAGAGTATGTTGCATCTTAACACCAAATTTATGCAGTAGTCAAATTCACTGTCTATTGTCTGGCTTATTTGTCTTGAATGACATCAGGTATGTGACAGAAACAGCCTGGCCAGATGGGCCTGCACCCATGTCTATTTCTCCTTCTTAGGGAGTTAGTGTATAGAGGTGTTCAGTCTCACTTAACGCTCCTGGTTTTTGTGACACACAATCCTTGCATGCAGCACAACAAACAACTCAGCAGGATCTAAAGTTCTAAGGCCATCAATACACTGGGACCCTGTTTGATTCTCATATCAGTCCTTGTATTCATTCACTCAATGACTGACTCATTAAACATTTATTTCAGTGTTTTTCTATCCTTATATAAATTCACAGATTCATGGACTCTTTTCATTTTAACTCCCATTAAACACTGGTATCCCTTTATCCCCATAATGGACAGATTTCCTTTCTTCATTTGAACACATAAAAAAGTGGAAAACTCACTGTTTTTCAGGCAGTTCATTTCACTGTTGATGGCTCTCAGGAATTCTCCATTATACCCGAAAACCTGCCCTTTCAAGTCTTCTATACATTGGCTTACTTGGTGCTATCTCTTTACATATGTTAAGAGAAAAATAATGTGCCTTCCACCTCCGCTTCTTTTTTCCAGGCTAAAAACCTTACTTTATGGCAAGAGAAGAATAGTTATTTCAGGCAAGGGGAGCAAAACGACAAACATACAGAGCAAGCACATTGTGAAATGGGCTCACAGCACTGGCTACAGCATGAAATTCATGAGGAGTGGTAAGAGAAAATAGAAAAGTTGGAAATGAAGACCGAGGTCTGATTGTGGACAAGAGGTTCTTTGCTATATTGATTAGGCAGGGTCGTGATATGATCAGAGAGCTGCTTCTGCAAGAGTGATCAGTACATGACTAGATCATAAGTCCCAATTATATATGAATTTTTTGGTCAGTTCTTCCACATGTTAGCTTTTTCACATTCCAGTTCTTGTATAATCCCCTTTCGTTGAGTGTAGGCCGAACCTTGTAGCTAGATTCTAACCAACAGAAGACAGTGTAAGTGCTGGGCTGTCAGTTTGGTTACACAAGATTGTGACTTCCATCTTAATAGCACATTCTCTCTATTGCCTTCTCAGCTTGCATGGTTTCATGAAGCAAGTTGACACCTTGGAAATGTCCACACACAAGGAGCTGAGAGTTCCCTCTGGCCAACTACCAGTGAGAAACTGAGGCCCTCAGTCCAACAGCTTGCAAAGAACAGAATCCTGCCACCAACCACCTGAACATGGAAGTGGATATTTCCCTAGTTAAGCCTTGAGATGACTACATTTTGATGCAGATCAAAACAATTTAGAAAACCTGGAAAAGTTACAAAATGATTTACTTAAAGGCATCAGAGAACTTCAGCAGCTCCAAAGACTAAAAAGAATAAGATTCCAACAAGGGGATACATTTATGGAGGATAGCTAAGGACGTGAGCATCCTTGCAGGCACTTGTTTGTTGTAGATTTGAGACAAAAGCAGAGATCCCTAAGTAAACCTGCATATAGTGTTGCTACTAGGGGGACAGAGTGGCCAACAGAGATTTTGGGGGTCACACAGGACTGGGTTAACAGAATGGGAGGTTTCTGGGAGCTCAGGTGTGGCTGTTCTCCCCCTCAGTGTATGTCCTGAGCTCTAAAACTGCACAGAGCTGGAGGCAAAGAACTAAGACCAAAGATAAAATGCCTAATAAATCACGGGACTATATTGGCTTTGAATTGGAAGACTAATTATTGTAACTACATCAGTTTTTCCTGAGCTTATCTAAGGATTCAGTGCAATTCCGACCAGAATCCTTAAGGGTATTTTTTAGGAGAAATTGATAAAATGGTTAAAAAATAAATATGGAAATGCAAAATACAAATCTGAAACAGAAGTATAAAATTGGAGAATGTACACTAACAGATACCAAAACTCAAGAACTATTATAAAGCTATAGTAATCAAGACAGTGTGTATTGGTAGCGGAACAGATATATAGGCTAATGAAATGAAATCTAGAATCCAGAAATATGCCACCTGTATATGGTCACCTGATTTATGACATAGATGACACTATAATGCCAGGGGGCAAAGATGATCTTTTCAGTAAATTATCTTGTGTCAACTGTATATCCATAGGGGAAAAAAGGAAATCTGGCACTTACCTCACACTTATATAAAAGCCAATTCCTGGTGGATTACAGTTATAAATATGAAAAGTATGGCAATAAAGTTTTTTAAAAAATAATATAGAGGGAGATCATCTTGACCTTGGGAAAGAGAAAGACTTCTTGTATTAGTTATAAAAGTGATAACCATAAAAAATAGACTGAGAAATCAGATTAAAATAAAAACTGCTTATCAGAAGGCACCGTTTGAAGAATAAAAACGCAAGCTCCCCTGACCCCCACAAATGGGTGGTATGATTTTAAACACATATAGCTAAGAAAGGGTTTGTATCCGTACATTATAAAGGACTACTACAAATCGATAAGGAAAGGACAAATCCATAGATTTAGTGGCAGGACTCAGCCGTGAAGTCAAATAAGACTCAACCACATTAGCCATCAGTAAGTTTACCCCACGCTGAGATACCACTCTTCCCGTGGAAGAAGGGCTAAAGTTTAAGATGGCAAAACTGGGTGAGGATGGGGGACAGTGGGAACTCTAATACCATGCTGTTGGGTGTGTAAATTGGTGCAACCACTTCAGAAAACATTTTGTCAGGATACACCAACATTGGAAATAGGACTTTTTGATACAGAAGTTCTAGTTGAAGGTTTGTACTAATTAGAAATACATAAATCTGAGTACTCAGAATTTCAACAATAATAACCCTAAGAGCCCCAACTGAAACTATAGATTAATGAAAATGAATCTCCTGAATAGAATGTGGAACAAAGGATGCCCGGCACAAACGAATGTCATCTGTATTGTTGGATTCATAAGAGTTCAAAAGCAGAGAAAGCAAAACTGTTGTGTTAAAAGTGGGAATATGGATCAACAAAAAGAAAATCCACAGAATGGGAGAAAATATTTGCAAATGAAGTGACCAACAAGGGATTAATCTCCAAAATATACAAACAGCTCCTGCAGCTCAATATCAAAAAGAACAAAAAACCCAACAAAAAAATTGGCAGAAGATCTAAAGAGACATTTCTCCAAAGAAGACATACAGATGGCCAAGAGGCACATGAAAAGATGCTCCACATCGCTAATTATTAGAGAAATGTAAATCAAAACTACAATGAGGTATCAGCTCACACTGGTTAGAATGGCCATCATCAAAACATCTACAAGCAATAAATGCTGGAGAGGGTGTGGAGGAAAGGGAACCCTCGTACGCTGTTGGTGGGAATGTGAATTGGTACAACTGCTCTGGAGAACAGTATGGAGATTCCTTAAGAAACTAAAAGTAGAGCTACCATATGATCCAGCAATCCCACTCCTGGGCATATATCTGGAGAAAACCATAATTTGAAAGGATATATGCACCTCAATGTTCATTGCAGCACTACTTACAATAGCCAGGACATGGAAGCCACCTAAATGTGCATCCATGGAGGAATGGATATTACTCAGCCGTAAAAAAGAATGAAATAATGCCATTTGCAGCAACATGGATGGACCTAGAGATTATCATACTAAATGAAGTTAAGTCAGAGAAAGACAAATATCATATGATATCACTTGTGGAATCTAAAAAAAATGGTACAAATGAATCTACTTACAAAACATAAATTGAGTCACAGATGTAGAAAACAAACATGGTTACCAAGGAGAAAGGGTGGGGGAGGGATAAATTGAGAGATTGGGAGTAACAGACACACACTACTACATATAAAATAGATAATAAGAACCTACTTATAGCGCAGGGAACTCTATTCAATACTCTGTAATGACCTATATGGGAACAGAATCTAAAAAAGAGTGGATATATTTATATGTATAACTGACTCACTTTGCCATACAGCAGAAACTAAACACTGTAAATCAACTACACTCCAATTAAAAAATTAAAGTAGGAATATGGGTTACTTTGGGGGACGGGGTAGGGGAGAAGGGAAATGATTAGGAGGGGACAGAAAAAGGGCTTTTGAGTGATGGTGTTTCTATTGCTGCAAAACTTAGCAGTTTAAACTAATTATTGTATCAGTTTCTATGGATCAGGAATCAGGGCACAATTCAGCAGGGTGCCTCTGCCTCAGTGTCTTTCGTGAGGATGAAATTAAAGCATCAGTCAGGACAGTCCTTTCAAGCCCCAACTGGGGCTAAAGTATCTTATGCCAACTCACTAATGTGGTTTTGGCAGACCCCTGAAATTTGCTTCCAAGCTCACTCGTGCAGGTCTCTCCCCAAGGCTGTCTCATGACTTTGCAGCTGACTTGCATCAGCGTGAGTGATTTAAGGGAGAACAAGAGAAGGAATGCCAAGAGGGAAGCCATGCCCTTTGTATTATCTAATCTCAGAAGTGACACTCCATCACCTCTGCCTCATTCTTTTTGTTGGAAGCAAGTCTAGCCCAAATCATACAAGGGCATGAATAAACGGGAAGCAGGTGTCATTGAGGTCCATAGAGCTCGCCTGCCAGAGATGGCAGTGGTCAATTTCTTGACCTTGGTGGAGATTATGTAATTGCTTAAGGTTATTCATCGGGCTGTACATGTTCTGTGCATTTTTCTATAACATGTTATCTTTTACAGTAAAAATATCTTTAATTAAAAAAAATACAGTCATAGAAATTTCTTCAAGCTTCATGTCCCTGATTCCTTGAATGGAATCAAGATGCTCTACAACTCCAAAGAATCTCTTACCCACTCATTTAGATATATGGACTGTTTTAAGAATATTTAGGAACTTTAACTAAGGATCCCACTTACAAACAGGTAAGTCCACCAGTGTTCAAAATAAAAATTGATAAATTGAGCTGATCTTTTATCAATGCATGGAAGCAATTGTTCTTGAGACCCATTTCTTTCTTAGCATGGTTTTTAGTTGCTTGAGGACAAATTCTACTTAAGTCTCAAATATGCCACAAATGCCACTCTGAGTATGAACTTTTCTAATCATAATACCTTAATTACAGTTTTCTAAATTTCTTTAAAGAATTCTATTTCATAGAAATGCCAATACTGATTGGGAAAATCAATTAATCATATATTTTGCCATATATAAAGATAAACATTTTCATTAGTACCTAAACATGAATATTATGCTTTAATGGAAATATAAACAGTGCGCATGGCATTAATAGAAAAACCAATCATTAAATTTGTCCTAGTAGTCCAATAACAATACACATATACAAATTCTTTCATGAATAAAAGAGGAGCAGCTTACACTTTAAACGTACTGCTCACTCATTCCTTGACAAACTTGACAAATGGCACAGCCCAGCCAGTCAACCTGCCCTTCTTGATGGGAAAGAACACAGAAGTGAACATAGATATGAAACACTTCTGTCACTTTCCCTCAAGTGGAGAAATCCAGAGGGAACTTGAGAACAGGTTAAGAAGTACCAAAGAAAAATACAATGTTTCTTGTGTAATCCTTTACTATAAGTAAATATCATTAAAGACCAAGATTTGTAACAATATATACAAATAAAGTATATCAAACTTGACTTTTTAAAAGTATATATTAAATCATGAAATCTAAATTCTTAGATTTTTAAGAAGAACTTCACAGTAATAACATTAATAAATGTGTCAGTTATTTAGCTATTCTTTCTCTTGACTCCAAACCCATCCTTCTAAACCATGATGCTGGGGTGGAGACCTTGCAGACCACACTGCCAGCTGCGACCTGATAGTTTCCACCAACAGGGTCACAAGAAAGGGCCTGGAAGGCGGGAGAGGAAGAGAGGGCTTATTCTGTCCTCTTTGCTTGCTGGTCCTGACAGATGGCTCAACAACAACCCTTCACCCTGGCAGTGGCAGTTGATTCCATTGCCTGTTTCTGTACCCACTGCCAGACCCCTCAGTAGTGCAAGGGACGTGGCTTCCAGGGCCCTCCACTCACCTCATTGTTCCCCAGCCCCAGAGGTGGTGGTTATTTCCAGCAGATACTGTCTCTGTGTTACCTCAGTATTTCCTTTTTATACTTCCAGTTCTCTAACATATGTTTAAGCAATTTCATATACTGACTTCTCTGTGTTCAACTAACAAATATGTTTCTGTTTTCCTGACTGGACCTCCACTGATAGAGCAGTCTACACAAGAATTCATCGTTATATAATTATTACAAAATTGCATTATGGCCATATGTGATCCTATACCATGATTTACTGAAGAGGAAACTGTTTTTCCTCTGCCAGTTTAAATGAAAATAATTCCACTGGTTTAAGAAGAAAAATACTGATTACCATTTAGATTTTTGGAAGTCTACATACAAACAATTTCTGGACTCTAGACCCATGTAAGTGCTCCATAAAATTACAAGAAGTCATGCTTGCTAGATAGTAAGAATAAACTTCAGCTAAGATTATTAATATGCATTCTTCTAAGAAGTCCTATTTCCATACCATGCATGAAAAAACATAAATCATCTGTATATGTAATACAAATTAAGAGCTTTTTCTATCCTTAACAATGGTAGAAAAAATAAAAGTATACTAATTTATTTTTGGTATTCATCAAAACAAAATTATTCAAAAATTACAAAAATACTTGGCAGCTGACCAACCTAAATACTGTTTAATTGGAAATTATTTTTGAAAAATACCAATAAAAAGTTTGTTTCCATTGCATTAATATGCATTTTTTCAAAATAGTTTTAAATGGTTGTAACAAAGTTTCATTGTATACATATTTCTGATGAGAAGGTGAATGCCTGTGAAAAATGTTTGTCACAGAGTTCCAGAGACAGTACACACTTCAATTTTTTAATAGAAATTACTTTCTACCTATGATTCACAACTTCATATTTATGGTGTTTTAGTGGTTTCTCTTTTTTTTTTGAGGTAGAACACAATAGTAATTTTGAAAATAATTAATTGAAAAGCATATGTGAAGGAATTGGGATATAGGGTTCTAAATTTTTTTTTTTTTTTTTTTTTTTTTTTTGCGGTACGCGGGCCTCTCACCGCGGTGGCCTCTCCCACTGCGGAGCACAGGCTCCGGACGCGCAGGCTCAGCGGCCATGGCTCACGGGCCCAGCCGCTCCGTGGCACATGGAATCCTGCGGGACCAGGGCTCGAACCCGCGTCCCCTGCATCGGCAGGCGGACCCTCAACCACTGCGCCACCAGGAAAGCCCGGGTTCTAAATTTTAATAGATTATTAGTCAATTTGCATTAGGATACTTGGAAGCATTCTTTTTTCCAATAATATTAAGCTAATTAATTCTTATCAAAATGCAAAATTGGCCATTTTAATGTGACAGATACGATATGTAGTAGGATATAAGATCATATTAAATCACTTAGTAAATTGAGAAAAGATGATAAAATAAGTAGCATATGGATTTAACTTTTTCTGTTGGACTTCCCCTGTTACTGGAAAGAGCCCTCTTGAGTGAAAGCTTCTGCTTCGATTACTGACTCTACTGCAGCCGCTGTTCAAATTGTTCAGTAACTTATAATTGCCAAAATCATTCACTCTTTCTGGTCCTCATCTTAGAGGAGCATAGGTAGTGATTTCAAACCCATAAAGTCACTGTTCTTGCTATCTATTGGGTCATGCAACAATTTAAGTATCTAGGTGGGCACCGTGAGATCCTTGTCAGAATATAAAATTCCATGGCTGGAGTAAAGAACATGCCATGCTTGGCACATGGAGTCACTATTGATACTGACCCTAAAGAATTCTTGCATTAAATATCTGGAAAAGGTGTAAGAGTGCATAGCTATCTTAATCGGGGAAAACCACCAGATAGCCTGTGATACCAAGAAGTGGCACCCGGCCCCAAAGATGTATCCCATAATATGCTAAAAAATCACTCAGGGACATTTTGAGTGGGCATTTTAAAGACTGACATTGGGGCTCTATCAGCAAACCAATATTACCATGTCTTTCAAAAGGGAACATGATGGCTGAAGCGGTGGTATAACTATGACTGTAGCAAAATATTATTCCTTTAATTCAGGCAACGTGCAGGTAGGAATTTACTGCTATTACCCTCTGGAAGTCTAACTACCAACTGTCTTGGTTTTTAAAAACAACCAACTGATTTTGATCCAGGGCCACCAAGAGAAGTAATAGAAAAAAAGAATCTGTGGAAGGTACACTGTGATTCATTGTGTCTTAGACTAACAAAGGCAATATTTATATGTGCAATGGTGGAGATTTTGCCCGGGATAAAGGACTATTCCCATCACCTCATGATATAAGAATACACAGTAGTGATTCACAGTAAGGAAAGGAAGGGATTATCCTACACTTGTGTTTACATGCTTTTTACATGTTTACGTGCTTCTGCATATACCCAACCCATGGGTATACCTGTCAGGAAGACTCCTTGAATTAATTCTTCCCTTCCATGAAATACACATGAGAATTAACGGTTTTACTACAAACATTAATGCATGTTCAAAGGCTTGTGGGCTTCCAAGGCACCTAGGACAGTGTAAAGACCTTGAGGCTACAGGTTCAAGTCCACACTGAATTTATCAGGCTCTTCATATTTCTAAGGAAAGAGATTTTTATTGTCATTGTTATTTCTACCTTGTGGTAAGAAACTATCTTTTCAGTCTCAGAAATGTGAACTACATCACACATTACTGTAGATTTTTTTGTTTTGTTTTTGCAAATGAGCAGGTGCCTATGTGGTTAAATCGAACGGAGCTTGCATTTGCATTTGTGGTAATGATAGGTCTACAAAGATACTGCAAATTAATAGAAAACTGAACATTCACTCACAATGACAGTCTGTGAGTGGTAGAGATCCTGATTTAGACCTGGAAAGATAATCAGCAATGAATGTGCTGCTCTCTTCCCTCCTTTATAAAATTTTGAAGGCAAAGGTTGAAAATTACTGACTTATTGCCTATGAATTCATTTGAGGTGGCATATATTGAAATTGAAAGCACTATTACATGGGTAGCCCATTGTACATGGTGATAAGGAAGCTATTACTTAACTTGGCTGAACATCTGTCAAGGATTGCTCTTGAAATGAGTCCTGTGCACACTTAGCTCTGCCACAAGGAAAATAAGCTCAGTCTTTATAACAGATATTAAGTCATGATCCAGAAATGTGCATGTCCTCCTCTCTATGTCCCTGTGAAAGGGACTTCAGGGCCCTGTGAAAATTAAGCACTAGCAATTATAGGTTATAAAATAGGGCTAGTTAATTTTTTTGATAACTTGTTGCTATAATTACTGAGTTGATAGTTATGATCAGCCAGAATAAATTAAGCAATTCTGTGGTGTCAAATGATGTCAAAAACCTCAGTGGCTTTAAAAAAAAACAGTGGTTTAATTTTTGCACATGTTATTTGTCCATCATTGGTCAGCTGTGTACTCATCTCTCTGACCCCTACTCTTTTTTCACCTTGGAACCCAGTGTGACAGGGCACCTCCTTTTAAGGATATTTCCATGCTAATGACAAGGTAAAGAAGCAAGGTAGCAGATAACATAATAGTTTTCCAACCTGCTCAGAAGTATGTCACTTTTATTCCTTTGGCCAAAATACTAGTGGTGACTCTGTTCCTGGGTCCTTTATACAAGTATGGAATAGTCAAGGACTAAAGCTGACTGACCTCCATTGAATGAGTCATCTTATCCTCCTCATTATTTAGTGTCTCTTCTATGCTAGATACTCTTTACTTAGCACTGATATAAGATATAAAAATGTGTGCCTTTGTGCCCACTCCCACACAAACTGGATGAGGAATGGGATTTTCAACTGCATTAGTGGACATCTACGTTCAGCTCACTCTCATTTGGTATTTGTAATTATATAGGTCAATGACACCCTTGTTAGATATCCGTGCATTTCACTCCTAGGAGCACCACAGTCTATCAGCCATTGGCACAGATCCCTGCAAGTCAGGACTTGTGGTTACCATTTTGGATTAATTACCTGTTACGGTAATAGTGAACATCTTGCCTCTGACAGTTCATTACTGTCGTCTGACTTGTCCTATTCAGAATCTCATTCTTTTGCCTCTAAAGAACCCAGAAGGTTTCCCTACCATTAACTCTGACCCACAAAGGAAAGTTACAACTAAGCTCCCCAGTAATGGCAGTGCCCTCACCGCTGGATCATCCCCTATTGCTTTAGTGAAGGAAGTGTCCTCTAGGTCCTCCTAGGGAGCATAGGCAGCTTATAATAACACATAATAAATTCATTGATAACACATAATACACATAATAAATTCATTGGTAACACATAATAAATTCATTCTAGCATGACAACCTCTCTGAACCTCTTACATCCTTCCCCAATACTATACCAAAGCAATTTTCACAACTACCTCCCATTTTTACTGTCGGCCATCATGTTTTCCAACCTTCAAGGAGCCATTCCAGCAGTGTATCCAAATTCACTCCTGGTATCTGTTTCCTTGTTAACTCTTTTTAGGAGAGTGCCTCCAATAAATGAATTCCAAAGAATCTCAGGTTTCTTTTTAGCTTGCTTGTTTTGTTTTTAGGATTCTTAGACATATTCTGAAATGCTTTACATTGATGCTTTAGTCAAAATGAAGGATGTTAGTCCTGACCATTAAAAGTTATACTGGAAAAAAAAAAAAAAAAAAAAAAAAAAAAAAAAAAAAAGTTATACTGGAAAAATACAGTGTGAGGTCTGATCAAAGCAAACCAAACCCTCTACTAGAATGTAAACACGTTTTGTTTTGTTTTCCCAAAGTGGATGCTGTCTGGCTTCTAGTCCGGTGGCATCCTTTGGGTGCCAATTTAGCTTACTGACCACATGGTACATGGTATCAGCCTTTGATCCTTTTGGGGCACATGTCCAAAGTGTGTCCTTAGCTATATCCATGAGAAAGGAGATCAGAGGCAACAGGACAGGGCTTCCAAGACAGTGTCAAAAGGGTTGGCCTACATGGCCGATCTTAAGTGCTTTGCAAATAATACGATTGTTCACTCTGTTTAGGCATCACCATGACCAAGGAGACCTCTGTGGATATGATGGAGACGTGACTCTGGTGGGTTTCCTTAGACATCAAAAGTTATTCTTGTGAGAAAAAATGTAGTTTAGTAATCTGTAATTCCCAATACATCTTATGGATTCTATTATCTGTTGGGTCTTGACATATCTCTGCTGGAGCCACAATGCTAATTTTACTAGAGCACAGAAGACTCTAAATCTGCCCCTGATAAGTCAAGCATCATATTGAGGCTTAAACCGTGTCTGTAATAAAGATACCCTTGAACTGAGGCATTGGTGCATCCACATAGGAATTTACAACTATTTTATTTCATCTCAGGAAGAAAGGGCCCCCCCCTCCCCACCCTACCAAACATGTTACCATGACAGGTTCAAAAGTTATTTTGCTTATGTGTTGGTTTGTTTTTAATAATGCACAATTTATATACATTATTCTAGCCACCTTTGTAGCAGTAGCTGAGAACATGCTGTTTTTGACAGCCCTTATAAAAGTTAAGGGCACAACAGCAAGATATATGTAGTGTTGTTGCTCAAGCCTTCCATACCTTGAAGGGTTCTCACTTTGATCTCCCAAAATTCTGACACAGTTTACCATAATGACCATGGTTTTTGAATCAAAGTTGATTTTTTCTAAACTCTCCCACTAACTAGGTGAATAATCTCCATTAAGTTATGTAATTATCTCAGCTTGTTTCTTTTTCAGTAAAATGTACATTTTTTTTAATGTACATCTTAATAGTACTTACCCCACAGAACAAGTGGTCAACGAATTACTATTATCATTATCATAATCAACATGTTAATAAGGCTTACTGATCTTTTCTGGGCATGTTTACTTCTTACATATCTATTTTATTTACTTGGGAGTGTTGAGCTAATGTCCACAGTAACATAAGAAACTTTTGTCTTTGCGGGGGGCTCTTTTATTTTAAAAAGGTGGATTCAGGGGATAGGATAAAATTAGAAAGACTTATGTGGTTGGATAATGAAAGTAGATTGTGATTGATTTCAGTAGAATGATATTAAGAAATAATAACTATCGTAAAGGAATCTGGCTTGGATGGAAAATTATATAAGAATGAGAGAGGACAAATGTGTGTTGTGACATCTATCAGTAAGAAGTCTTAATAAAGAGTGAAAAAAAAGGGGAAAAAACAGT
Organism: Kogia breviceps; assembly: GCF_026419965.1. NCBI lineage: Eukaryota > Metazoa > Chordata > Mammalia > Artiodactyla > Physeteridae > Kogia > Kogia breviceps. The sequence continues at coordinate 27,145,867 of NC_081322.1, forward strand.
CATTAGGCTATGATTGGATGATATCTTAAGGAAAATCAAGGGCCAAGATATTTGTTCTCATATAACCCAGAATGTATGTGCTTGCCTGAATTATGAGTACATAACAATCACTCCACTCATCATACAGTTTCTGTTATGGAAACAAAGGTCATAGTGAGTAAAGAAATCTAAATTGGACATGTATTCATATGAACTGTAGTTAGTTGAGTAATTCTTACAGTTATATTTAATTCTAAGCTATACTTTTTAGTAGAAACACTTTTTCATATACCTTGGTCTCTTGTATAATTAATTAATTGTATATTGTCTCTTATATTTTCATGTTCCTGATATTTTGGAACTTCCAAACCATGTATACCCACCTTCTTAACAGCTCTATACCAGTCATTTTACTGAAATTTGATGCACTAGAGATTCTGCAGTAAGGAATTCTCTCAGGCACACTTATGACTGCTGCTTCAGAGAAATTTTTGAAGGGGTACATCTCTCATAAGTGGTCTTTTACAATTTCACTTTTATTTTATTGAATAAGAGATATAAGAAATAAATTTTTTTAAAAATTTAAGTACAACTTCACTTGAAGCATTCTTAGATAAATTGCTAGCAAAAAGCAAGGGCAGAGAGCACAACTAGGCATGCAGTCATCAGAGATGAGATACATTTTTCAACAAGAATAATCACTTAGAACATGATGCAGAACAGATGGATGAAAATAGTCCATGACTGCAGCTTCAAACTAAAAACAAGCTTCACAGGTATGTCATACAGCAAAACTATGGAGGTGCTTTGACAACCTCCTCCACATGGTGCATTATTACTGATTTGTAATGGATTGCACGTGATAATGACAATTACCATATATATGAGCTGACCAAATCTCAGCTTTTGTCTAAAAGACAATTAATACATGGTTTTGACAACATTTAACTTTATATGCCCAAACTAGACAATAGAAGATGCTTCTTCCTGATGTTTGCTAATAATTACCTGTCAAAATAGTAAGAGTATTCTGTTGATTTCCTCTCCAAAATACATTCTGTGATCTATAATAATGAATTTGTTTATGAAGTATATAATAAGTCAGTGATCAAATTTTTGTGTTCTTTATAGGCAAGTAATGTTAGAAGTTCTGAAGTATATAAAGATATAGCTGATAAACTTAAAATCTAGTTGGTCCATTTACTTATAATCCATTAACTTCCATGTTCTCCTGTGTGAAATGGGAAAGATTATAGTACCCATCCAGTAGGATATCAAAGTATCAAGAGTCTCATATAAAAATCTCTGGAATCTGTGCCAAATTCCTGGGGAAAATGTTGTATGCCTGGGCTGGTGGGTGGTGTTTGTTTAGAAGCCAAGACCACAGGGCCAAGTGTTATACATAGGAAAGATTTTGTGTGTGTACCCTTATACTTTCCCATATAACATGAGTGCATCTTTGCCACTTAGATTTCTATGAAAGTTTAGAAGAAAACAAAGGTGGAGAAATATAATCTACCATAATTATAATTATTTTAAAGCAAAATTACTAAGATGTTATAGCAAAATTATTGATAGTGTAATATTGGTGCTAGAGTACAGAAAATAATCAATGGAACAATAAAAATTCCAGGTGCACCTCACACATGTATTGGAACCAAGTGTTTCAAATGCAGCTTGGAGTGAAAATTTCTTTATGTGCTTATATGTTGAAATTCTATTTTTCCTCTCAATTCATATAGTTGTTATTACAAAGGCAAAATGCTGTATTAATTATTGAAAATTGCTTGCACACACAGAAGTAATTACTGAAAACTTTCAAATATTTACAAGAATAGGAAAATAGATTAATGATTAAAAAATGAATGTTAAAAGAGGGCCTTAGCTAGATAACTAGAGAGAAATAATCTTTTAGTAAAAAGAAAGAAAAAAGAAATCCAAAACAATTTAAATGACACAAAGCAGAATAAGAGATTATATTAAATTATAATTCTAATCTTTGTGGAATTGTTTATTGTACTAGTATTCATAATACTCAATATCATTTAATAGCTATATTTAATTTGTAGTTATTTATCAATGGTACAAGTTTTTCAAGAAAAAGCCCTATTTAAAAATTCCTCATCTTGTGAGGCTCAATTAAAAGCAGAACCTTCCATTCAAATTTTATGAGGAAGACAATTTTTTAAAATCATGGACAATAATATTTATGACAAATAATCTTTGATGCTCACACAATCAGGTTTATAAAGAATATGAGGAAAATAAAAAGAGTAAAATGAGGTAACCTAAACATATTTGGCTGTCACTAATCAAAATTTAAAACAACAGATTTTAAAACAATAGAGCTTTAAGATAACAACTTGTTAAAGTTTCCACCCTCTACTATTCTGACTTCACTTCACTGGGACTTCCAATCTATTGATTCTATAGACATTTCTTTGTCTCTCATTCCATGTATATCCTGACTTATCTTCTTACTCAACTGAAATTATAATTCCATGGTCAATCAGTATAACCACTCCTATATTTATGTACTAGACTCCCTTGCCCCTCTATTTGCTTGGTGAAACTACATAGTTGACTGGATGCAGAGAGCAACTATATTCCTGAGCCAGCTGAATATGATTAGATAAAAGAATACAAGTTCATAGACGTGTCCATTTGAAATTCGTGATCATAAACCTCAAGGGGTCCCTTAATCCTCCCAGACAATCACATTACATGTCCCTGGTTCAGTCACCTTCCTAGGTGAATATTTCACACCTTCTCCTCTCTTCAAACTTGTGCACCTCCTGTTACATTCTCTTTCTTACCTGATGACTTTTCTTCCTACTTGATTGAGAATATTAAAACAATCAGAAGCAAATTTCTTAAGACTTCCAAACCATGTATACCCACCTTCTAGCATTTATACCTACATACTTTGCCTTCCCATCTATGATCAGAAATGAGCAATTCCAAAAGCCAACTTTCCTAGCACTTCTTGTCCTGTAATTCTAATTTTTCTCCTCTATCTCATCACTATTTACTCTCTACTGGATCAGTCCCTTAAGTCTAACAACATATTGCCATTTATTTTTTAAAAATACTTTACTTAAAACCCAGCTTTAGGATGGACCTTCAAGATGGTGGAGGAGTAAGACGTGGAGATCACCTTCCTCCCCACAAGTACATCAAAAATACATCTAGGGGCTTCCCTGGTGGCGCAGTGGTGGAGAGCCCGCCTGCCGATGCAGGGGACGCGGGTTCGTGCCCCGGTCTGGGAGGATCCCACATGCCGCGGAGCGGCTGGGCCCGTGAGCCATGGCCGCTGAGCCTGCGCGTCCGGAGCCTGCGCTCCGCGAAGGGAGGGGCTGCAACGGTGAGAGGCCCATGTACTGCAAAAAAAAATAAAATAAAATACATCTACATGTGGAACAACTCCTACCGAACACCTACTGAATGCTGGCAGAAGACCTCAGACTTCCCAAAAGGCAAGAAACTCTCCACGTACCTGGCTATGTGGTTAATAGGGTCTTGGTACTCCAGCCCGCTGTCAAGCCTGAGCCTCTGAGGAGTGATAGCCGAGCTCAGGACATTGGACCACCAGAGACCTCCTGGCCCCATGTAATATCAATCAGCGAGAGCTCTCCCAGAGATTTCTGTCTCAATGCTAAGACCTAGCTCCACTCAATGACCAGCAAGCTTCAGTGCTGGACACCCCATGCCAAACAACTAGCAAGACAGGAACACAACCTTACCCATTAGCAGAGAGGCTGCCTAAAATCATAATAAGTTCACAGAGACCCCAAAACACACCACCAGATGTGGTCCTGCCCACCAGAAAGACAAGATCCAGCCTCATCCACCAGAACACAGGCATCAGTCCCCTCCACCAGGAAGCCTACACAACCCACTGAACCAACCTTACCCACTGGGAGCAGACACCAAAAACAATGGGAACTACGAACCTGCAGCCTGAGAAAAGGAGACCCCAAACACAGTAAGTTAAGCAAAATGAGAAGACAGAGAAATATGCAGCAGATGAAGGAGCAAAGTAAAAACTCATCAGACCAAACAAAGGAAGAGGAAATAGGCAGTCTACCTGAAAAAGAATTCAGAGTAATGAAAGTGAAGATATCCAAAATCTTGGAAACAGAATGGAGAAAATACAAGAAATGCTTAATAAGGATCTAAAAGAACTAAAGAGCAAAGAAACAATGATGAACAACACAATAAATGATATTAAAAATTCTCTAGAAGGAATCAATAGCAGAATAACTGAGGCAGAAGAGTGGATAAGTGACCTAGAAGATAAAATAGTGGAAATAACTACCACAGAGCAAAAAAAAGAATGAAAAGAATTGAGGACAGTCTCAGAGACTTCTGGGACAACATTAAATGCACCAACATTCTACTTACAGGGGTCCCAGAAGAAGAAAAGAAAGAGACTGAGAAAATATTTGAAGAGATTATAGTTGAAAACTACCCTCATATGGGAAAGAAAAAGTCGTTCAAGTCCAGGAAGCACAGAGAGTCTCATAGAGGATAAATCCAAGGAGAAACGTGCCAAGACACACATTAATCAAAATATCAAAAATTAAATACAAAGAAAAAATACTGAAGGCAGCAAGGGAAAAGCAACAAATAACATATAAGGGAATCCCCATAAGGTTAACAGTTGATCTTTCAGCAGAAACTTTGCAAGCAAGAAGGGAGTCGAAGGACATATTTAAAGTGATGAAAGGGAAAAACCTAAAACCAAGACTACTCTACCCAGCAAGGATCTCCTTCAGATTTGATGGACAAATTAAAACCTTTACAGACAAGCAAAAGCTAAGAGAGTTCAGCACCACCAAACCAGCTTTACAACAAATGCTAAAGGAACTTCTCTAAGCAGGAAACACAGGAGAAGGAAAAGACCTACAGTAATAAATTAACATTAACAAACCAATTAAGAAAATGGCAATAGGAACATACATATCAATAACTACCTTGAATGTAAATGGATTAAATGCTCCAACCAAAAGACATAGACTGGCTGAATGGATACAAAAAGACGACCCATATATATGCTGTCTACAGGAGACCCACTTCAGATCTAGGGACACATACAGACCAAAAGTGAGGGAATGGAAAAAGATATTCCATGCAAATGGAAATCAAAAGAAAGCTAGAGTAGCAATTCTCATGTCAGACAAAATAGATTTTAAAATAAAGACTATTACAAGAGACAAAGAAGGACACTACATAATGATCAAGGGATCAATCCAAGAAGAAGATATAACAACTGTAAATATTTATTTACATATGATCATCTCAATAGATGCTGAAAAAGCTTTCAACAAAATTCAACACCCATTTATGATAAAAACCCTCCAGAAAGTAGGCATAGAGGGAACTTACCTCAGCATAATAAAGGCCATATATGACAACTGCACAGCCAACAGCATTCTCAATGGTGAAAAACTGAAACCATTTCCACTAAGATCAGGAAAAAGACAAGGTTGCCCACTCTCACCACGATTATTCAACATAGTTTTGGAAGTTTTAGCCTCAGCAATCAGAGAAGAAAAATAAATATAAGAAATCCAAATTGGAAAAGAAGAAGTAAAACTGTCACTCTCTGCTGATGACATGATACTATACTTAGAGAACCATAAAGGTGCTACCAGAAAATTAGCAGAGCTAATCAATGAATTTGGTAGAGTAGCAGGATACAAAATTAATACACAGAAATCTCTTACATTCCTATACACTAATGATGAAATATCTGAAAGAGAAATTGAAGAAATACTCCCATTTACTACCGCAACAAAAAAGAATAAAATACTTAGGAATTAACCTACCTAAGGAGAAAAAAGACCTGTATGCAGAAAACTATAAGACACTGATGAAAGAAATTAAAGATGATACAAACAAATGCAGAGATATACTATGTTCTTGGATTGCAAGAATCAACATGGTGAAAATGACTATACCACCCAAAGCAATCTACAGATTCAGTGCAATACCTATCAAACTCCCAATGGCATTTTTCAGGGAACTAAAACAAAAAATTTCACAGTTTATATGGAAACACAAAAGACCCTGAATAGCGAAAGCAATCTTGAGAAAGAAAAACAGAGCTGGAGGAATCAGGCTCCCTGACTTCAGACTATACTACAAACTACAGTAATCAAGACAGTATGGTACTGGCACAAAAACAGAAATATAGATCAATGGAACAGGATAGAAAGCCCAGAGATAAACCCACACAAAAATGGTCACGTTATCTTTGATAAAGGAAGCAAGAATATACAATGGAGAAAAGACAGCCTCTTCAATAAATGGTGCTGGGAAAACTGGATAGCTACATGTAAAAGGATGAAATTAGAACACTCCGTATCACCATATACAAAAATAAACTCAAAATGAATTAAAGACCTAAATGTAAGGCCAGACACTATCAAACTCTTAGAGGAAAACATAGGCAGAACACTCCATGACATAAATCACAGCAAGATCCTTTTTGACCCACCTCCTAGAGAAATGGAAATAAAAACAAAAATCAACAAATGGGACCTAATGAAACTTAAAAGCTTTTGCACAGCAAAGGCAACCATAAACAAGACGAAAAGACAACCCTCAGAATGGGAGAAAATATTTGCAAATGAAGCAATGACAAAGGTTTAATCTTCAAAATATACAAGCAACTCATACAGCTCAATATCAAAAAAACAAACAACCCAATCCAAAAATGGGCAGAAGACCTAAACAGACATTTCTCCAAAGAAGATATACAGATTGCCAACAAACACATGAAAGGATGCTCAACATCACTAATCATTAGATAAATGCAAATCAAAAGTACAATGAGGTATCACCTCACACCAGTCAGAATGGCCATCATCAAAAAATCTACAAACAATAAATGCTGGAGAGGGTGTGGTGAAAAGGGAACCCTCCTACACTGTTGGTGGGAATGTAAATTGATACAGCCACTATGGAGAATAGTATGGAGGTTCCTTTAAAACCTAAAAATAGAACTACCATATGACCCAGCATTCACACCACTGGGCATATACCCTGAGAAAACCATAACTCAAAAAGAGTCATGTACCACAATGTTCATTGCAGCACTGTTTACAATAGCCAGGACATGGGAGCAACCTAAGTGTCCATTGACAGGTGAATGGATAAAGAAGATGTGACACACATATACAATGGACTATTACTCAGCCATGAAAAGAAACGAAATTGAGTTATTTGTAATGAGGTGGATGAACCTAGAATCTGTCATATAGACTGAAGTAAGTCAGAAAGAGAAATGCCAACACATATATATGGAGTCTAAAAAAGAAAATGGTTCTGAAGAACCTAGGGGCAGGACAGGAATAAAGACACAGATGTAGAGAATGGACTTAAGGACATGGGGAGGGGTAAGGGAAGGTGGGATAAAGTGAGAGAGATGCACTGACATATATACACTACCAAATGTAAAATAGATAGCTAGTGGGAAGCAGCCGCATAGCACAGGGAGATCAGCTGGGTGCTTTGTGACCACCTAGAAGGGTGGGTGGGAGACGCAGGAGGGAGGAGGTATGGGGATATATGTATATGTATAGCTGATTCACTTTGTTATACAGCAGAAATTACCACAACAATGTAAAGCAATTATACTCCAATAATGATGTTAAAAAGATAAAACCCCAAAACACCCCCAGCTTTACTTTGAAGCCAAAACAAACAACACAAGCAGCTTTACTTACCAACCAGCTAGTATCAATACTATATGTTTTTTCCCTTTGTTAGCAAAATTCTTCTATGTTTAGTTTCTCTAATTCCTAAATACTCATTCCCTCTTGAGCCACTTGATTAGAATTTTGCCCCCAAATTTCAGCTGAAACTGCGTTTGTCAAATTCATCACTGAACTTCAGTAGCTAAATCAAAGGGATATTTCTCACTGCAGCACTTAACCAGTTAATCATTCCTCCTTCCCTGGTAATCTTTCTTTATTGGGCTTTTGGGACAACTAATTATACTGGGTTTAATCGTGTCCCCACATAATTAACATCCATCTGGAACCTGTGAATATGTCATTATTTGAAAATGAGTCTTTTACAGATGTAAGCAAATTAAGATGAGGTCATACTGAATTCAGGTAAGCACTAAATCCAATATAACTGGTGTCCTTATAAAAGAAGAGAAATTTGGACACAGAGACCTAGAGAGAAGGAAGATAATGTGAAGACATGGACACACAGGAGATAAGACCATGTGAAGGTGGAGACATAGGTTGGAGTGATGAATCTGTAAGTCAAGAAATGCCAAGAATCATTGGCAACCATATGCAGCTAGAAGAAGCAAGTAAGGATTCTTCTGTAAAGCCTTGGGAGAGAATATGAGCCTACTGTCACCTTGAATTTGGGCTTCCAACTTCCATAACTGTGAGAAAAGAAATTTTGTTTTCTTGAAGGAACTCAGTTTATGGTACTCTGTTATAGCAGCCCTAGGAAATTAATACGCCTACTCTTTTGGTTTTACATTTTCCTGACCACCCATTCTCAGTCACCTTTATTGGTTTTCTGCTTTCCTCTGACATCTTAAAGGTGGAGTTTCCTTAGGCTTAATTTTTTTTTTTTTTTTAATGGTACGTGGGCCTCTCACTGTTGTGGCCTCTCCCATTGCGGAGCGGGGCACAGGCTCCGGACACGCAGGCTCCGCGGCATGCGGGATGCTCCCGGACCGGGGCACAAACCTGCGCCCCCTGCATGGGCAGGCGGACTCTCAACCACTGCGCCACCAGGGAAGCCGAGGCTTAATCTTCAGTCTCTTTTTCTCTACCTGCATTTTGTAGAAGATTGTGTCAGTGCTCTGATGAGATCATCTGAGCACCCCCCCTTTTTTTTTTTTACTATATTAATGTGTTTGAAAGCCTCTGGGGGTGGGAAGCTTCAGTGTAATTTTGCTTTCAACAGCAAGCACCTACGGCTTTTTTTTTTTTTTTTTTTCCCAGAATTACCCTTGAGATTTTGGAGTCTGCTTTGGTCTCCACTAACCACTGAAGGTTTTTGATAAGTATACTGATATAAACATACTTATATTTTAAAAGGACATTATGGCTGCTCTGCTAATAATAAATGGTAGAGGGGCAGGGATAGATTCATAGAGATCTATTGGTTTATTGCAATACGTCCCCTCCAACACACACATCCAAATGCACGCACACACGCACACACACACAATGTCTGACTTCACTTACTGCAGGAAAAAACGAGGAAGAATATTCTTTTACCTAGTTAGTTTTTCTGACTTTGATACTTGGAATCCCTAATGATTGCTTGGATGTCCCAGAAATCCATGCTAGATGTGATTTCACCTCCACTTTCTGTCCTTGCTTTGAAATGAGCCTGCCCCAAAATTCTGAAAGAAACTCCTTCTGTTTTGTAACTGGGCTTCCATTTGTTTGTTCTTTTTCTCAATTTGTTTCTGCTTTAAGCATGTGCAATGCCCACCTACATTCCCCTTTTAATTTTTCCAAATATGCTAAGAACAGGCTATAATAGTAAAATGTTGACTACAAGAGAAGCAGATAGCAGATGATTAGAAATATGATCACATGTCCATGGATAGAGACAATGATTAATAAATCTCATGATATATTCATACACATGGAACATGATTCAGGAAGATAATAGGAATGAAGAAAGCTTTCTATGTTCTGATATGAGAAGATCTCTAAAGTATGGAGTTGAGTAAAACAAGCGAGGTGTAGAAGAGTGTAGGTAATACGCTACCGTTTGTGTTGATTAAAAAGTAGGATAGGGCTTCCCTGGTGGCGCGGTGGTTGGGAGTCCGCCTGCCGATGCAGGGGACGCGGGTTCGTGCCCCGGTCCGGGAGGATCCCACATGCCGCGGAGCGGCTGGGCCCATGAGCCATGGCCGCTGGGCCTGCGCGTCCGGAGCCTGTGCTCCGCAACGGGAGAGGCCACTGCGGTGAGAGGCCCGCGTACCGCAAAAACAAAACAAAACCCAAAAAAAGTAGGATATATTCATAATTGCTAGCAAACACACAAAAGGAAGCAGCCCAGTTCTATTTCTTTTTTTTCTGTCTTTCCTTCATCACTCAGTGGAATCTTACATTATCTACGTAAGCAGTGGAAAACAAAATATGCACTTGCTTCCCCCAAACAAAGAATTTTCTGGTATAATGCACATGTATTTAGGAAAACAAAAGAATTCGTTTCTTTAATCTGTAAGCACAGCACTCTATTAAAGATATACTTAATTTGTGTAAAAATTTAAACAAAATTCTTACCGAGGCATTCTGAAGTATTAGAATTCAGGTTCGTGGTAAGTTTAAGATTATTATTTTCTAATGGGTGGACATATAATTTTATAAAGAGTCTATTTTATGGTTTTTCTTTTAAAAACAAAATATAATTCTATGCTAAGTTGATGGATCTATCTCTAGAGAGAAATCTATGAGAAATTTTTATTTAACACCATAGTATAAAAATTTTAGAATTCAAAGAAAAGTAGAGCAAAACATACAATTAACACTCCTATAGTCATGACAGAGATATAACAACTGTACAATTTTGTATTATGTTGCCTTTGATGAATTCTTTTAAATAAATTCAAGATTATTACATTTTCTTCTTAAAAACTTCAGAATGCAGCTCTAAATAGTAAGGATATTTTTCTACCAAAACATTATTAAAGCTATAACTAGTTAACAATAAATCTATAATATGAGGCAATAACCTTATATATTCAAAATTCTCTAGTAGTCCCAGAAAAGTCTTTGACTTCTAAATTGTTCATATCAGTATTTAATCAAAGACCATGATTTGCATTTGGGTTTTGTGTTTTTTAACTTTGTCTTAATTTAGAACTCTCCTCCCCCATTCTTCACTTTTTTTTCATAACAATGGTTTGCTGACCATATTAAGCAATATGTTCTACCTATCTTTTAGAATAGGCGAGCAAATTTAAATGGTACTTATTCAATGTCAAAATAACAGAAACCTCAAAAAGCCTACCATATATATATTATATGTGTATATTTATATGTATATATGTATACACATATATATATTTTTTTAATCATGATTTTCTCTCTTAATTTAAAGTAAGATTTTTATAGATTAATAATCTTTGAAAACATAATTTTATTCATATTTTTTATGAATTAATCATCTCCCTTTACTTTGTTTTTATCTAATTTCCCCTATTGTATCTTACTCTGTAACAAACTCCTGTGCAACAAATATTCTCTCCTGCATCTATTTATTCTCTTATCATAGATCCCCCAAAACAGAATTACTGGCCAACAGTAGGATGACACATTCCCAGACCCTTTTCTATTAACAGAAACTTCTTCAATCAGCACAGGATGTCTCTTTGTCACCACACTCTCCCCAGTACTGAGTATGATGATTTTTCACATTTGCATTTGTGTGAAAAATAAAAACAAATTTTTATTTTAATTCAAATTAATTTTACTAAGAAGTGTGAAGTTTCTTTACATCCCTAATAACCATTTTTATTTATTCTTTGGGAACTCTCTGTTTCTCTTCTTGCCCATTTTTCTATTGAGGCATTACTGTTTTTCTTTTCATTGTTGAAAACTCCTATTTAAATCAAGGACATTAATTCCTTGTCATATTTGTGGCAACATTTTCTTAGTTTGCAGTTGCATTTTAATTTTGCGATGTTTTTGACCTGAATATTTACTCTCTTTCCCATCCTTGTTTTATTAGTTTCCTTTAATGCCCATAACCACTATCTCACTTCCCTCTCTGCAGAATCATTTTAGTGTTTCAAGTATAATATTTCGTGTGTGCATAAATAGCATTTTGTTATATGGATACCTAGTATTATGTTATATACCAAATTCTGTTTTCTACTTTAAAAAATGAAGCAGTATTATTAAGATCCATCTGTGTTGATAGGTATGCATTTTGCATTTAGTCAATGCCTACTAAGTACTGCATATTCCATGGTTGACATTTACCATATTTTAGCTGATCATTTTCCCAATGATAGACACAAAGGATGTTTTCACCTTCTTTCTGCCACACACTGGGAGAACTGTCTTCATACATATCCCTTTATGAACTAGAGTAATATTTTCCCGGGGATACATATTCACAAGCGGACCTGCTGTTTCACAGGCTATGTACTTATGTAATTTGACTAAGTGCTACTTGAAGCTTTCCACAATGGCTATGTCGCTCGACACACTCACCAGCAGTGTACGAGGGTTCCTATATTTTGACATCCCTGATAGCATTTATCATTATATGAAGCCTTTTATTTTTTTCCCACTGCAGTTTTAATTTGCATTTTTTGGATTACTAATAATTTTCCATGTCTCATCAATTACTAATTAAGTTGAAGCATATGAATTTGCTGAGATCCAAACATTTTTGATTTACAAAATATGGCAGTTACATATGATTCAACCTAATAGCTTTTTATGTTTCATCTTCTATAAATAACCTGTTTTATTTTATTACTCATTTTCATTCAGTTTGCTTTCCTTTTCTGGTTCTTTTGCAGAAAATTCTTATATTCTTTTTCGTTTTTGTTTTTTCAGTACGCAGGCCTCTCACTGTTGTGGCTTCTCCCGTTGCGGAGCACAGGCTCCGGACGCGCAGGCTCCGTGTCATGTGGGATCTTCCCGGACCGGCCCCCTGCATTGGCAGGCGGACTCTCAACCACTGCACCACCAGGGAAGCCTGATTCTTATATTCTAAATACTAATCTCATGATTTTTAGACATTGACAAATATCTTCTCTTCTTTCTCCTGTCTATTACTTTGTTTGTGATATCACTCCTTAAGAAATTCTTGATTTGGGCACAGTAGTAGAGGTAGTCATAGTAGGCAATTATTTATCATTTACTGTGTGCAAAACATTGTATTTTTTAACATTTCACATATATTAAACCATTTAGTACCCATCTTAAAAATGAGGAAATTGAGGCCCGTAAAAGTTAAAGAATTGTCCAAGTTCACTCAACTAATAGGTGTTGGAGCTCTTATCCTTTAATCTACAAAGTTCTTATCTTATGATTCTAGCTTTTGAAGCTTTGGTTTTTTTAATGATACTTGACCTGTGCTAGCACTCTATACATTCATGCACTTCACATTTACATGTGGATTAAATGAGGATTCCATTTTGTTTTCCATCTATCAGACAATCTATCCCTTGCCTTTAGATTGTGGTGCCATTTTAATTTTATGCTAAATTCTTTTATATATGGGTCACTCTCCATTCTATTTCACTGGTTTATTTGTTCATTCCTGTATTTTATTACTATGGTTGGGATGTATATCTGGATATATGATAGGGCAAGTCCTTCCCTCTCCTCTTTTATGACTGACTTTGATATTCATTTATCTTTATTCCTTTATATACATGTAAAAGTAGTTTTATAAATATGTTAAAAAGAACAGAGGAGGCAAACCTATGAAATGATTATAGCAGTAAGATACAAAGTTTAAAGTGAGAGCACAGTTTTGGAAGGCCAGGCCTTGGAAATCTGATTAACCTAGAGAAATATCAAGGACAAAGCTGTCCTGAATCAGGCTTATCCTGTAAAGGCAGACAAATGGAGGCACAAAATGGCTGTTTGAACGCTTCATATTATCAGAGTGGAGGGAACCCTGGAGTTCTGAGGCTTGGAAAGCCATCATGACCTATGTCTGTCCCTACACAGGAAAACATTTTTAGAAAACACAAGAATTTGTGTTTTGTTTGTGTCAGATCGAATCTGACACAAACAATATTGTAATAAAAAACATGAAAATCAAATGATACCTCAATTGGAGGGGAAATACTCTTAAATTGGTGCCACACAGAAGATGAACACAGTATCCTAATATTTCAAAATAACTTAAAGACAACAGGCAGATTCTCAAATCCTGGAAAGAATGTCATAAATCAGAAAATCTCAGGAATGAGAAGGCTTAACAACAGAACTAAAAGAATAGCAGACAGAATTCAGGAATAAGAGTGAAAAACCAGGAGAAAAATATTTTTTAAATAGATGAACTGAGAAGAAAGGTAAGAGTGAAAAGATATCATGTAAAGCAGGGTGAAGGGATTGAAATGAGATGGATGAAAATATAAGAAATCAAAATGGGAAAAGGCAATCAGAAAAAGTGACAAATATAGGAGACAGTCAAAGGAGATGTACAATACGTGCGGTTGTAGTATGCTGAGGAGAGAAGGAAAGCCATGGGATGAAGTATTTTAAATTATAATTCAAATAAAAATTTCCTGAAATAATTATGATCATAAATTTAAAAGGCACAATGTACCTGGGAATTTAAATCTGAATGTCAAATTCTGAGATACATCCTAAAACAATAACTGAACTTCAAAGATTTTAAAAACATGTTTTGAGTTTCCAGAAAAATGACTAACTTTGACCAGCCACTGGCTTTAAAACTTTCAGAATACAAGGAAAAACATTACTTATATGTGGAATCTAAAAAAAAAAAAAAATGATACAAATGAACTTATTTACAAAAGAGAAATAATCTCACAGAACTAGAAAACAATCTAATGGTTACTAAAGGGGATAGTGGGGTAGGGGGAGATAAATCAGGAGTTTGGTATTAACATATACACACTACTATGTATAAAATAGGTAAATAAGGACCTACTGTATAGCACAGGAGACTACTCAATATCTTGTAATAACCTACAATGGAAAAGAATCTGAAAAAGAATATATATATGTAACTGAATCACTTTGCTGTACGCTTGAAAGACAACATTGTAAATTAACTATACTTCAATTAAAAAAGTCACACACAAAAAAAATCAACTAGTATCAGATGTCTTGGCTGTAATATTTGATGCCAGAAGACCTTAGAGCAGCATTATTTAGACCCTTAGAAAACGTGAGTCAGGTATTTTAAATTTGTCCACACTGTTCATAGATCATAGGCAAACATTTATGGGCATGGAAGAACTTTGAGAATATTGTTCCCATGTGGTTGGCCTGAAGAACCAACTAGAAAATAAGATTCAGCTATCCAGCATATGATTGATGAAACTTTGCCACAGGTACTGTTGATGAACATATAATAATTTAACTTTATACTTAGGACTAAATAATGGGCATAAAGATGACAGAAATATATGATAATATAAGAGTAATGCCATTGACAAATATAAGAGGAGGATGGGAGAGTCCATGGAAAGCGGACTAAACTCACTATTACCTCACAGGTATAAACTGGGACTAAAAGTTAACCAGTTTAAATTTGATACTGGAGGAGAAGTACAGGAATTTATTGACTCAAAATAGCTTTAAAAAGGGAACTAAACGTTATATATTAAGAAATTATTATAAATATATTCAATAAAACATTATACTCTTTTCTAAAAATTAGAATACACATGGCAACAGGCTTTAGAAATCACTGTGTGTGTGAGCACGTGTGTGTGTGTGTATGTAAAAGTATTAAAGAACCAACATCAGTCTACCATTCCTGACTAAGGAACTAGGGTTCATGGAGAAATGGGTGATTCCAGTTTTAAGACAAGAAATGTACAAGATAGGTCTGGACCACCTTTTTGTGTCAGAAAGCAAATGTGCTCAACAACTAATACAGCCAGGTCAAACTGACACAGACGACAATTAGAAAGAGGTACCAGTTGCCAAACCTGAGACAATTTACAAATGAAAAAGAATAATGACTACAACTGAATAGAAGATATTCAGCATATAAGAACCATGAATTGGTTAGGATGTACAGAATGCTTTTGAATAACAGTAATAGTGATTGCCATACTTCTTTTGTTCTCCATTATAATGGGACTGCTTTCAGTGGTTCACCTTTAAAATACTTTTTTTCTATTTCTAATCTGTTATGATAATTTGATTTTAAAAATTAGAAATAGTTTTTGGGATTTCATAAAAGATTTCTTAATTAACTTTTATAAGTTTACTAACATGAATATATTTTTTGTTTAATTTGAAAAAGAAAATATTTTACTAATAAATTTATTAAATTAATTCACCTTTTACTCTTACAGTAAATGCTTATTACTATCATTGAAGTAGGAAACAACTCACCTATAAAACCGTCTAGTCTAGAAGTCTTTGCAACATTGTTTTCTGGATTTTGGTCTATTCTTATTATTTCTTCCCATATATTTAACTCTTTAAATACTCATGTAATTTTGAAACCAATAGTGACACTACTTTGGGGGAAAGTAGTAACTATCTTTACTTCTAAATTTATTTTTATTGATTTACTAATTATCCCTCAAAAGATATTATAGCAATTTCAATTTTATTTTGCCTGAGGCTTTATGGTTTATTTAGTATTATTTTACTATAGTCATAAGATACCAATAATACTGCTAATTATTATTAACATGGTCTGCTTTGCACTCAATTACAAGTTGTACAATAGGAAGGTGAAGAAGTTGAGGTTTAGTTCTGTAAATACACAATTATTAATTATTGGTTCAAGGTACAGTAATTTAAATAAAGGCTATCTTAAAGAAAAAATATACATGAACCCCCAATAAGGTTTGATAGTTGGGTTACCATATTTGAAGTTCCTTTTAAAATTTCTGATTCCCTCAAAATGGATTAAAGACCTAAATATAAGACTGGATACTATAAAACTACTAGAGGGAAACATAGGCAGAACATTCTTTGACATAAATCACAGCAGTATCTTTTTGGATCTTTCTCCTAGAGTAATGGAAATAAAAACAAAAATAAACAAATGGGACCTAATTAAACTTAAAAGCTTTTGCACAGCAAAGGAAACCATAAACAAAACGAAAACACAACCTACAGAATGGGAGTTTAAAATATCTGCAAACAAAGTGACCGACAAGGGATTTATCTCCAAAATATACAAACATCGCATGCAGCTCAATATCAAAAAAAGAAACAACCCACTCAGAAAATGGGCAGAAGATCTAAACAGACATTTCTCCAAGGAAGACATACAGATGGCCAAGAGGCACATGAAAATATGCTCAACATTACTAATTATTAGAGAAATGCAAATCAAAACTATAGTGAGGTATCATCTCACACAGGTTAGAATGGCCATTATCAAAAAAATCTACAAATAATAAATGCTGGAGAGGGTGTGGAGAAAAAGGAACCCTCCTACACTGTTGGTAGGAATGTAAATTGGTACAGCCACTGTGGATAACAGTATGGAGGTTCCTTTAAAAACTAAAAAAATACCACATGATCCAGCAATCTCAATCCTGGGCATATATACAGAGAAAACCATAATTTTAAAAGATACATGCACCCCAATGTTCATTGCAGTGCTACTTACAATAGCCCAGACATGGAAGCAACCTAAATGTCCATTGACAGATGAATGGATAAAGAAGATGTGGTATATTTATACAATGGGATACTACTCAGCCATAAAAAAGAATGAAATAATGCCATTTGCAGCAACATGGATAGCCAAGAGATTGTCATATTGAGTGAAGTAAGTCAGACAGAGAAAAACAAATAGCATATGATATCGCTTATTTGTGGAATCTTAAAAAATTGGTACAAATGAACCTATTTACAAAATAGAAAAAGAGTCACAGATATAGAAAACAAACTTATGGTTACCAAAGGGGAAAGGGGGGGATAAATTAGGAGGCTGGGATTAACATATACACACTACTTTATGTAAAATAGGTAACCAGCAAAGACCTACTATATAGCACAGTGAACTATGCTTAGTGTTTTGTAATAACCTATGAAGGAAAAGAATCTGAAAAAACAGATATATATGTATATATAACTGAATTAGTTTTTTTATACACCTAAAAGTAAAACAATATTGTAAATCAACTATACTTTTAAAAAAAGGAGTGAAAAAAAAGAAAGAGTGAAAAGAAAAAGAAAAGATATATGTACAAGCCAAGTTCACTGCAGCATTATTTACAGTAGCCAAGATATGGAAACAACCTAAGTGTCCATCCATGGATGAATGTATAAAAAAATTGTGATATATATATATATATATATATATATATATATGTACACACACACACACATATACATGCAATGGAATATAATTCAGCAATAAAAAAAGAATGAAATCTTACCATTTGCTACAACATGGTTGGACCTCAAGGGCATTATGCTAAGTGAAATAAGCAAATACCATAAGATCTCTCTTATATATGGAATCTAAAAACTAATTAATTTAAAACAAAAATAAGCTCAGGTACAGAGAACAGATTGGTGGTTGCCAGAGGCCAGAGGGGTGGGGGTAGGTGATGGGACAAATGGGTGAACAGTTTTTGTTTTTCTTTAGTTTAAGTTCAATGCCGCTAAGTAAAAAATTAAAATATAAAAAAATGCTGATTCTTTGAAGGAAAGCAGATAAATTAAGTGAAAAAGCCTTTTTTTATTGTTTAAAAGTATTTTGTGATCTAAGGAAGTCAGAATGTACATTTATATGCTCTGCTCCCTTGGTATAAGGTACTTATTTACAACCCATAATTTTTTCACAGGGACTTGAACAAGCCCTCTTGAAGAGAAAAATTTGATAATGGTATTAGAATGCAGAATAGAATTATTCTACACAATGAAATTGACGTGGTTAGAGTTCATATTAGTGTCACATTAGTAATAAAGTTTGATACCCTGGATCACTGGTCACATATGACCTAGAATATCTTCATTACCAAGTTTCATATTCATCATAACTGTTCTTTAATTACTGTACACAATTAGCTAATAATGTGCACACAAGTAATATACATTATTAGCTACTCACCAAAATCTGGAGTAAATCCTCTTGAGTAGCAATAAGTCATGTATATTTTAGAGATTTACTGGGGTCCATAGCCTCTCTTAGGAATACAATTTACATTCAACGAACATTTGCTAGTTGACTGATTTTATGATTATCAATTTTAAAAGATTTTGCTGGAATAATGGTTGTTTTTTGACCACTCAAATTGAAATGAATATTTTCCATTTATTTTACCATTCTCCACACTCACAGTCACCTCAGCATCAGATGCATCTCCTTCCTTGGTCCATCTCAAGGTACCATTAATATGAATACATTCATAATAACGTGTACTCACCTCAATCTATTACTTTCTGACATTGCCTTTTGATCTCTTCAACCTTGGTAACTATTATCACATTAAGCAACCTTTTACAATTATTAGTATTTAGAAAAGAAACCCAAGGAGCAATTAAATGTGTTGCCCTCCTTGTAGTCTGTAATTTTCCCTTTTCCTATTAAGTAGTGGACTTGGACTCTTCAGTGACATTCTTTTGATTCTCAGGCACTTACAATAAGTGTTTCCTTATTTCTTTTTGTAACCTCTGCTAATCCGGTTTCATTCCATGACTCTGTCTCCTGACTTTGCCCTAACACAGACCAAGTAATTACTACTCTTACATTTTTACCTTGTAACCACATTTTCCCTGCCTTTTTAATGTAATTTCAGTAGTGCCCTATACTCAAGTTAGGGCATTCTAGGTTTCTGAAGGTGATTTTCTGAGATGAGACATATAATCAAAGTCCTAACTACTTCTGTTCACAGCACTTATTGGAACACATTGTACATTAATCTTTCTGCACTTAAAAATGTCAGAAATTTGAAACATTTATTTCAAACAGCAAATAAATTTCATTCTGAATATTTGGCTTATTTTTCCAGGAGAAAGCTTCTTTTAAAACCCTGCATTTGAGATAAATTAGGAGTTTGAGATTAACATATACACACTTCTCTGTAAAATAGATAAACAAGAACCTACTGTATAGCACAGGGAACTATACTCAATATTTTGTAATAAGCTATAATGGAAAAGAGTCTGAAAAAGAAAAAATATGTGTGTGTGTGTGTGTGTGTATATATATATATATATATATATATACACATATATATGACTGAATACTTTGCTGTATACTTGAAACTTGAAACTAACACAACATTGTAAATTAACTATACTTCAATTAAGAAAAAGAAAAAACACTGCATTTGAATCTATAAATGTAAGACTAAGCACAGAAAACAAAAATTGTGCAGTGATAATTGACAAGGTTTTGTTGTTGTTGATTTTGCATATATCTAATTTATTCTGTGAAGAAATATTAAAAAAACAAACAAAACCCTGGTATAAAATGAATTACTTCTCATTGTCAATTAAGGTAAATGCTTCACTCAATTTTAGGCATAGTAAATTGTTCTAATTTACTGAAGTGTGTGCATGAAGAACTCTGGTAATGAACTTGAAGGTCTAGCGGTTCACACACTTCAAGGGGACAATCCAGTCCCAAACTTTATTATTCAGCATGACCAGCCACATTATCTGGCCAGCTGTTCTTGGCAATGGGATGAGAACTTCATCAAACAATTTATCTTTTTAAACCCTAAGTAGTTGTTCCTAAAAACACCAAGCTTGCCACCTCCTTGTTCATCCTAGGATTCTAGGGCTTTCAAAGGTGATCTCTTGAGTAGTAAATATTTCCTAGGTCATTTTGACTGATGAAGAGAAAACACGTACACAATGAATTCAATTTTAAGTTCACTAAATGTCGATTTATTGTAATGCTAATCTTGTGCTTGTAGAGCTTTTCTTTAGCTTTCAGATTCTCTGAAAATTCCATTTGAAATACTGAAACACACACACACACACACACACACACACACACACACACACACACACACCCCTATTTTCTTTCCCTAAGTGGTAAGTAGTATTGATCACTCAGCCTAAAATAGAATGTGCAAAGCAGAGATATATGGTTGCTTTGATTTACGGCAATGTGTGTATTTCAGCTTAATGAAGATTTTCCTCTTGGGAACAGTTAGAGAATGGATTGTAGTGTTTTGATGTAGAAGGGCAAAGGAGATCTTGTTTTGTTCTGATTGGTTTCCCTATTTAATCTCAGGCAGTCTTGGGAAGTTGTGCAGCAGTAGCTGAATGTTCTTTAAAAATGAGCCAAATTTTCAACATATATTAGATGGAAACTAAAACAAGGAAATTACTTTGATTGGACTATGGAACATTTGCGGAGTAC
This sequence comes from Kogia breviceps, assembly GCF_026419965.1. Taxonomy (NCBI): domain Eukaryota; kingdom Metazoa; phylum Chordata; class Mammalia; order Artiodactyla; family Physeteridae; genus Kogia; species Kogia breviceps. The sequence goes on from NC_081322.1 coordinate 27,166,867, forward strand.
ACACGTGGAAAAGAATGCAGTTGTCCAGCAAAAACTTTGTCCCACCAGGCATCTCTTTTATATTATGATTTTTTTTTTCATTTTGCAGGAATATAAAAGAATCATGATTGACAACTTAAAACCTGAATATGCTGCCGAGGCAGCACCAGGGCAGCAATGGCACAGAAGAGAAGGAAGGAGATTGAGTGACTGTCAATGATCATTATTGTGTGCGTGGCACCGGTAGCTCTGCACAGCACAGAGTCTAAATGAAACGTCTCTCTCCATGGGTCTTAGAGTCTGATGTGATCATACTGACAACCAAAAACGGGCTGCTTTTTTTTTTCTTTGAAAAAGGAGTTTCTTTTTATTTCCCTTTGTCAGTCACTTGGTAGTGGCATCTCCCTGACTGAAGAAAATGCACGAGCCATGTCTGAGTGATCAGCATCCAAAATAGACTAAGTCAACTTGGACTTCTGATGCCAGCTTTATTACCTTTTCTTGACAAAATTAATTTATGTCCATTTTAGAAAATACTAGCACAAAATGAAATTTAAAATTATGCACAACCACATTATCCAGAGATAACCTCTGTTAATATTTTGCTTATGTTTTCCCAAACAATTATCAATTTGTCATACATCTAAGTGTAATGATTTTAGAGACAGTTGGGGCCAGAGTCTGTATTTTTGGTACATTACCATTTTTAACTCACTTTATCACTAACAATTTTCCATTGCTTTAAAGATTCTTCCTGATCATATTCATGATTTTGGCAACTTAATTGTATGGATGTCCTCGAGTTTATTTGTAAATCATATTTATAAAATCATTTTATTTCTCAGAGTCCAAAATAAGAATGTCTGAAACCGTAAACATTTTGGCAGACAAACTTACTTATTTTCTTCTTTTTTCCCTATCCTCTTTGCTCAAATCACTCAGACTTTCTGTTTTTGTTTTCTTTTTTGTATTCCATTACACTATACTTTATTGTGTGGTTTGGTAGCTCTCATTTCAAGAGGAATCACATGTATATTCTCATCTTTCAGCCAAATGTGTTTCTACCATAGTCTTTCATAATTTCTTGCTGTTAATTTTATTAGGGTATTATTTGAATTAAAAAAGTATTTATAATAGAGATACTTAGAAATAATATGCTTTAATATTTAATGACTGATGGTAGCTTAAGAAAAATTCTCAGTGTTCCTACTATTTATCAAGAGGATACATTGTGTTTGTGGAAATGCTGCTCTTTTATCGTGCAAAAACATTTCTTTTACATCAGCATAGTCTGTCTCTTTTTTCCCTTCTCTCTTTCATCTTAATCAGAAGGATAGGTTATATTTTTTTCAACAAAATGCTACTCAGAAACCCTATAGAAGTGATCTAAACATTATCCAGACATTCAAATTCCATATTGCACATTCATTTTTTCCTTCCTTAAAGCCTAAGCCTGGTTACTTACCTAATGATGTTTACACAACCTTATTTCCAAGATTGCTATTGTTAACTGTTAATTGCACAAATTGTTATGTTCCTTCTGCCATAGTTAATTTAATGTCTTTTCTTTATAGTTAATGATCATGTAATACCCTAAAGTGGTATGTGTTTTTAACAGTATAATATTCTGCCATTTACCCAAAAAAGTCATTTCATATCATTGATAAGCACTATTTTCCTCCTTTCATTTGGCTCAAATACCATGGCTTGAAATATTTTTCCCCAGTTAAAAGTCTGTTTTAACATAATAGTGACTAAAGATGACTATTTATAGAAATAGGCAGAGTTTTCTCTCAGTTCCTAGAGGAGATCAGGAAGAGGAAATGGACGAGGGCAAAATGTTGAGTTTAACATGAAAATTATAGAAGTATATTAAAGGGGGGATACTATCTAAAGTAAAGCTCTCCCAGGATGAAGGAGGAGAAAGTGCAGTCAGTTTGAAATTAGACAACCAGGTTCAATTTCCAGAACTGCTACTTACTCATGTTATGGGATGGTACTTAATCTTGCTCAGCCTTCACGGTATTGTGAAAGTCACTTAGCCTTTTAACCTCAGTTTCCTCATGTATAGATTACAGATAAATAATCTATTTTGAATAACTGGTATGACAATTCACTGAGGTATCACGCAGAGGTAAGTGGTTTGTATACCTGTAGCATTTTTTAAAAAAATAAGCATTTAAAAAAAAATGATGAAAAGCAATAGAGTGCTTCAGAAGTAGACATAGCATGGAGATGGGTCCAGAGATCAGATGTGAGATAAAAGTGAAAACTGGGTTCACACCTATAGTCCACCCAAAAGATAAAATAGTGCTTGAATTACCTTTATAATGGAGGTGGGGGAAAGAAGAAGATAAAAAGGAGCTACAATTTAATGAGCATATTAGACACTTTTACTCATATCGTATTATTAAATCCTTAGGACAGTTTGAGAGTGAGTTTTATTATCCTCATTTCACAGATGATTAAATGGATGCAAAATAAGTTTTCTAAGTAACTCGTTCAATATCAGCCAGCAAATGAAGAGGAGAAGCTAGGAATAGCTCAAACCCAGACAGCCAGGCCCAAAACATGCTCCTCCTATCACACCACTACCTCAATACAACTACGAAAAGCCATGCATATGTATATTAACAATTTGCTTATTCTTTTCTTGGTCTTCTGTTAGCCAATAAGATAAATAAGGGGGCAAGAATGATGGCCTCCGTCTGCTTTGGAGTACCTAAGGAGAACAGGTTCTCATTAACACAGAGCCCAAATATTAATGCCTCTGATGTGCTGTATTCATGAGTACTCATATTTTCTAATAAAGGGGATACTATCTAATGAAAATTACCGAAAGGCTAGCTATGTACTTGAGGATGACGGCAATAAAATCATTTCTTAAGATGTGAACAGGGACTTCCCTGGTGGCACAGTGGTTAAGAATCCGCCTGCCAATGCAGGGGACACAGTTTCAAGCCCTGGTCCAGGAAGATCCTACATGCCTCGGAGCAACAAAGCCTGTGCGCCACAACTACTGAGCCTGTGCTCTAGAGCCCGCGAGCCACAACTACTGAAGCCCATGCGCCTAGAACCCGTGCTCCGCAACAAGAGAAGCCACCGCAATGAGAAGCCCGCACACCGCAACGAAGAGTAGCACCCATTTGCTGCAACTAGAAAGACTGCACACAGCAACGAAGACCCAATGCAGCCAAAAATAAACAAATAAATAAGTAAATAAATAGCATCACAGTTAAGTTAAAAATCTCAAGATCTACTAAAAAAAAATATTTAAAAAAAAGATGTGAACAAATCACCTAAAATATCTCTTCCCCAAGTGGTAGTCCATATCTCCCTGCTTATGATGGGACACATAAGGGACAATGAGAACCAAGGGGACGAGAGGGAAAGACAAGATCTTTTATTTTTTATTTTTTTTTTTGCGGTACGCGGGCCTCTCACCGTTGTGGCTGCTCCCATTGCGGAGCACAGGCTCCGGACGCGCAGGCTCAGCGGCCATGGCTCACGGGCCCAGCCGCTCCGCGGCATGTGGGATCTTCCCGAACCGGGCCACGAACCCGTGTCCCCTGCATCGGCAGGCGGACTCTCAACCACTGCGCCACCAGGGAAGCCCAAGATCTCCTTTCAAGAGTATAAAAAATTGCATTACACCTCCTATAAAAGTGAACTCACATTCCTTTCTCCAATTTTGATTGTATAGATTTAAAACGTTAAAAAATATCTAAGAAAACTAATTTAGGTCACAGTCTGGATTCAGCTTATGAGCATTAAACTTTCTATTTGTCTCAAACCGTTGAAGCCAAGAACTCTATAAAGGAGGCACTGAACTCTATGGGTAGACAGAGCATTGCTGCATTATAATTGCTGGAAGCTTAACTATGTGGTGCCATGTCCGAGAATGTGAAAGGAACGTAGGATATGGAAGCATTATGATGTGCGATTACTTTGTATGCGGTGTGTGATAAAGGTTAGCAGACTCCTCTCTCCACTTGGCTTTTCAGCTTTGCACACACTTTCAGGAAAGGTTGCCAAAATTCTTTCCTCTTGTTTTTCTATTTCTAAATTTATTCCTGGGTAGAGGTGAATCTATATATGCGCAACTCTAATGCAAAGATCATGGTTATAGTACCTTTCCTAGGATTTGCAGGGAACATATGGAGAGCAGATTATTCAGGTTGTAAAAATTACCACTTCAGATTTGGTTCACTTGACTTGTCATCCTTCCTGTCATCCACTTCTCTCTTTTCACCCACCATGTAAACATCACTTTGGCACAAGATCTTACTTTTGAAGTTGATGAGATCTCAGGGGCTCTGTGTGTGTGTAGGTGTGCACAAACTGGCTGCAAAATGTGAACTTCTGTTTCGATGTGAGAAGAAAGGAAGAATTGGGTCTTTATTTTTTATTTTGTAGAGATGTGCAAAGTCAACCTTCATGTACTTTTAAATGAACACCAAGTATTTTCAAGGCAGAAAGATTTGATGAGGAGTGGGGCAGAGACAAAATCGTCATAATGACCGATATGGATGAGCTTGAGTCTACCAACCAAGAAAAGATACATGGAGAAAGAACTAAAGGGTAAGGAAGAAGGTGAATGTCAAAAGAAAACCATAAAGTCTTGTGGAAAATTGAAAGATTGGAAAAAAAGTTCAGGCTGGGGAATCCTAGAAAACTTACTGTAAGAGGAAGACTTTGAAGGGCATCTTTAAAGACATCAAAGACATTCAGGGTTTTGAGAAGAGTGATCTTGGTATCAAAAATTATGATCACAGGCACAGAGGCAGGAAAGCACAGGCCAACTTTATTGCATTGCAATTGCAATTGTAAAGTGAGAGTCCATGAAACTCCGTTGTAGGGAGAGTTGGAAAGCTCATTTGGGGTATGTTGTAGAACGCTTCAATGCCTTGCTTAGGAGATAGCAATTTATTTCTCAGGCAACGGAAATCACTGAGATTTTAACAACAAAAATTAGATAAAAAGTGTGATTCGGGGAAACAATTCTTGTAATATCGTAAAATATAGATTAGAGATCGGGAAGTTAAGGGTGGGAAGAGCAAACAGTAGGCTATGACAATAATTCAGAAAAGAAGGAATCAATCCAAGTGTACGTTTGTATGATTCTGGAAGAAACCAACAGGAAGAAGTCAAAGCAAAAACATTGCCGAGAAAATCTGCACAATGACACAATGTGCTAAATTCAAATACAGTTGGGAGGGGAGGAAAAATTCAAAATAAGACTCAAGCTGAATACTTGGGATGGGGATCTGGGTAGCTCACGAGTCACTGGTATTCAAGGTGAATTCAGTTTACCTCCTAGGTTGTACTCTCTGTACTTTAGGATGAGTCAGGAATCAGGAAATGCAGTTTGTAAGGAAAGATCAATGTTTTACTGAGTAGAGAGGAAGAAACCAGTGGAGAGGTAGAGTTTGAAATACAATGAATAGACAGGAGATTGATGGTGGAAGAGGGTTAGAAGACAATCAAGATCACAAGAGGATAGTTAGCCTTAGAAAACAGGAGGGGTTTTATATTTTTCTCTCAGCACAGGAAGGAGAAGAGGACGGATGAAAACATACAGATATTTTCAGATAGGATCGAATATATTTGAGGGAGATAGAGTTAAATAGCCTAGATCAGAATAAAGTCCAGGGTGAGGGGATTTTCTATTTGTGAGGGAACTATAATTGTGGCTGGAAACAGGAGAGTGTAGGTAGAATGGAGACAACTCCCTGGGGAGCGTGCAAGACCCCCGCAACATCACGTACGAGGGCTTACAGCTAGCTGCTCACCCTTCATGAAGAAGTTCACACCAGCTGGGGGAAGTTGGTCTCACTCAATCTGTCCACAGCAACAATTTTGCTAAAGCTCAGATGGAATTTAAATGCCAACTACACTAAATAAGTCATAACAGGTTCTGAAAATATGGCTATTTCCCTGTTTCTTAGGGGTTGTTTTTCTCCCATTTTTATTTTTAATTGTCCCTTTCAAATTGTATTTAGATGTGTGAGCTCCTTCATTCTTTTTTCAGGAATATGTGGTATAAGTATACATACGTCCCTAGGTTTAATTATAGATTTCTAATCCTATGCTCTTTTGTTCAAGTGCTCTCAATCTAAAGCTGTTTCTTTTCTAAAATAGATGTAGTAATCATCATGACTTACACTAAGTTTTATTGACGAGTATGTAGGTATAGAGCTGATCTGCCACACCTTTCTTTTGCAAATTATGATACATACTTTTATGTCCATAGTGCTTTCACTACTATATATAACATACATTTGATTACAGTCTTATAACAACCTTGTAGTAGGTATTGCTTTATTGCCATTTTAATTTTGACAAAGCCTACTTCTTGAGAGGTTAGGTAACTTCCCTAAGGTCCACAAGTTGACTTCACTTGGTAAGTGGGAAGAATTAACTTAGACACTGATCGGCCTACTCTGTCCTGTGTTATGTCTATTCAGTTAATTAAGTTGAAATTTGGGGATTCATACATAGTAATTAGTCATTATTAAACTTTACCTTTAATTTAGTTAACAGATCCTTAACTTATTCTTAGGTACTCACAATTTGCTGATTTCTGTGAGAAATCAACTAAATAGAAGGATTATCTCTGTGTTCTTAAGGAATTGGTATTCTATTTAGGAAATTAGAACACATGTATGCAAATCTTATTAGTGAGGGAGGGTTTGTGAGGTCAAAGTTGTGTCTATATTACAAATTTCTCATTTCCTAGTGTTTTTTTGTTCTCTCTACATTGTTCACTTCCTGTATCAAGAAAAATAAAACTATGCTTAGATGAAAGAGATTGCTGGTCTCAGGGTCATCAAATGACAAATTACTTTATTCAGCAAAAATCATTAGACAAATGTTTGAACCTAGTTAGGGGCAAATACAGCAAGTTTCTGCTAAGATGATTCTGTTACATTGAAAACATATTTATAAAAAAATTAATTTTTCATTTCTGTTTTAGTATATATTATGTGAGCCCCAAATATACTTTTCTCTATTTATACAGCAATGCTAAAACTTTGTTGGCAAAGGACAGATGATATCTACTGCAAAATATTACTAATCAAAGTTATACCTTTGCTACCTAAGAGATTTGCTTTTGAATTCCTTTAAAATAAGGACTATCAGTTTCTTATTCATTCCAAAATAGTTCTTACTTTTTAAAATTCTCATGAAGTCCTCCTGCTGTTCTGTATCCATCTGGAAACAAGGCAAGAATAACTAAGTTACCATCTTCCTACAAATGATGTTAACCACTTAGTAGCCACTGTAATAAGCTTTTGGCGTCAGTAAAACTTCATTATAATGTGTTCAATTTTTCTCCTTTATTACTGCTTAACTTTCAGGACTCTTGGTTGAAAGTAATGAAGACAAAAAAGGACATCCAAAATGAGACTGATTGGTTAATGTTCCCACATTTGGAGGGAAAGAAACATTCTCTTGAGCCAAAAACTGATTTGCTTTTCATGGATTCTACTTTGAGAGCACTAGAGAAGAGAGACATTTGCATATCCTATATATTGTATAAACTCAGCCTTCTCATTATATCTAGGATTGGATTTTACGTACCTTATTTCAACAATATCCAGATCATACATGAATTATGACTTCAAAATAATTTGTTTAATTTGTAACATTTATGTAATGTTTTATATCCTCTGACATCTAGGCCTTGTTTTATATTTCCTGTAGCATTATTCAAGATGTTCTACATCAACTGTTCTTGACCAGGAAATATTTATAGTAAATGGCTCTAGGCCAATTATATGTCTTTTGCTTAATAAAATTGCACCCTGAATAGTTTAAAAGGTGCCTGTGTTTAATGGCAAATATAACACTGGCTGCTCCTTTCCTGTGCCAAGTTGCTGTCTAGTTCAAGGTGTTAAATAGCATAATGAGTTTGGTCCCTTCTAATACTGAAATAAAGACCCAAGAGAACTTCCACAGAGAGGGGGTTTTACAATGGAGATGACAAGTCATTGTGAATATGACTTTTCCAAAAGAGGAAAGCTTCTAACTTTTCAAGACTGTGTTCATTCTCTTAACTCATGAGGTGGTCAGAAAGCTGTGCCAGACAGAACTGTCAATAGTTTAAGACGTATTTCAAACACTGACATTCAAAGATGTTAATATTTCTGTTTTCTAATTCTGCCTATGTGAACAGTATTCTCTTCTCAGAGTGATTTGGTGAAATAGTCTTTTATTCTCACAAAATCAATTCTGTGTATAAAGTATGAATTAAATCTTTCAGAAATCCTAAACTGTAGTTTTAGTTTGGATGAAACAGAAGTTTTTAGTGGTTATGGATTTTTTTTTTGGGGGGGGGAGTGGAGATTATAGAGTTTGACTTAAGATTTGAAAGTAATGCCCATGGACTTACACTAAAATAAAAATTCTTTTTGAGGTTTGATTTTTTAAAATTTAATTATTAACTCCTTTAAGGGAATTAATAGACTATAGCATATCTCATAAAGAAACAAACTATTTACTATTTTAAAACAATTCTTCTTATACATTTTAGATACATTTTAACCTGTTGGAATTTACCTTTTAATATATTTAATAATTGGGCTTACTAATGTTTTATACAAAAAGACAAGCTTAAGATCTACAAATCAGACCTAGTATAAAAAATTTCTAAAAATAAACTCCCCTGGTAAGCCATATGAATGATGCATAATGTAGACTTTTATTGCTGTCTATATTCTATGTTGTAGAATATATTGATGTCATTATAAAGCAGTTGTTTCCAAAGATTATTTAGAAGATTAGATGTTATTTCCAAAACTAATTTCTGATGAAATATATTGAGCAAATATATTTAATAAAGTTAAGCAGATTTCACATTTTATTACAGGACTTTTCAGAGCCTTTCCTATGATAAAACTCATTGTGATTATCTGAAAAAATGTCTATAAATGTAGAATGCATTTCCTAAATTCTTAGATCAAGAAAGCTTCATTCACAGAGCATTTCTGTGGGATATTCTGTCCAAAGCATAGACCCAATCTCTACCCAACAAAAAACCCCACAATATTTCCCTCTGTCCAACAGAACATAGTTCAAATTCTATTATAGTTTATAATTTCCCTTGAAATTGGCCCCAATGTATTTTAATTCTTCATTTACTGGCACCCTCTTCTATTGCCCACCTTTCCACTGGCAGAAAACAGAAGGTCTTTATTTTCCAAACAGTTCAGGTACTCAAGCTTCTAGCTTATTGGATAATTAACTTTTGTATTTTTAGTGAAGAAAAAATTGTTATACATAGAAAACTTAAAATAATATTCCCCTTAGGGTACATGGCCTGAGACTATCATCTAAAGCTCTGAGGTTTATAACAGATATGCCTATATAAAATCCTTCACCATAATAAGTGATATCACAGCAAAATTCTAGTTTTTATATGTGTGTGGATAACTGATATATTCTACTGATTTAAGTGAGATACACTGAAATTGAATTTTTAAAAATCCCTATTATCTTTCCTTGGCTTGACGAATTCCTCCAAATAGGTACTGAAACAAAATTACCAGTGTCGCAATGCTAAATCTTCATGAAAATAAATGTATTTAATTTTAAAATTTATAAATATTTATGTCAACCATCTCTGGAGGAATTCTATAACTGTAATTAAGCCTAAATAGGTAACTAAAACTTTCTGTTGACCCAATAGCCTTCATTAATAAAACCTCTACTCATTTTTGATCATGTGTTCAGAGACCACTCAGTTCTATTTGTGAATGAGGGGTTTGCTATATAAATGATGAATTAGTTATAGCTAGTCACTCATCACTAAATCTCACAAAGTCCTCTGCAATTTAATTCAAGTGATATGATTTGAGCTAAGTACAAAGTTATTAGATAACTTATATTTGGCTTTGTGAAATAATAACTATTTTTATTTTAGTTAATTATAAATAATATGTATTCTATCTGAATATAATATAAAATAACACATTAAAAAATTTGAATTATATAAAGAACATGAAAAATATTAACCATAAATAAGCCACTCAGACATAATATTTTGCAGTTGTTCCTAAGTTCATATATATGCATACATATAAATTTAATTGTGCATATAATCCATATTTATACAAATAAATTACTTAAATTTATATAGATAATGGAAATACATTAAAATTGAGATTGTAAGCAGCCTTCTGTGTCAATTAATCTTATACTGTGTGTGTTTTCCTCAGTTTTTATGTGGTCTAAGAAAACATTGATTGGATCTTCACTCATACTTAATCATTTAGTTGTACACATAGCTTGTTTTCAATTACAGTCAGCCCTCCATATGTGCAAGTTCTGCATCCACAGATTCAACTAACCATCAGATCAAAATTATTAGAAAAAAATAAAATTCAAGAAAGTTCCAAAAAGCAAAATTTGTCACATACCAGCAACTATTACCTAGCACTTACATTGTATTTACAATGACTTATATTGTATTAGGTATTATAAGTGATCTAGAAATTATTTAAAGTATACAGGAGGATATGTATAGGTTATATGCAAATACTCTATATAAAAGCCTTGAGTATCACAGATTTTGGTATTGGGGGGTGGGTCCTGGAACAATTTCTGCTGGGGATATCAAGGGATGGCTGTACTGACTACTATAAATAATATTGACATAAATATGCTCATTTATAAATCTTTGAATGAATAAGATTATATCTTTAAGATGAATTACTAAAAATTTATAAGATCAACCTACTAGATACATTTACTACTCTTTGACCTGTAACCTTTTATCACACTGCCAACTGCAATGTGTGAAAGTATCTGCATTACTGTCCCTATCACAGCATTATTATAATATTTCTGAATATTTTGAAAAATTAATTGCTTAAAAAGACATTTTTGTCAAATTCATGTATCAGTTTATTTGGTTTGTTGAAATATTTTTTATATTTATTGACTATATTTTTGCTTTTGTTAGTTACCAGTTTAGATTCCTTTTCTTTTTAAAAATTAGTACTCATGTTTATTTATTTAGAAGATGTTTATGTTTTTAACCCTGAAAATATCCTATGTGCTACAAATATCTTCCCTGCCTGCCTCTTTCATTTTAACTTCATTTATAGGGCTATCATAATATGGAGGTTTATATTTTTAACCTCAGTAGCAACAGATTCGTGCTCATTCCTCCCAGATTTCAGGGCCACTTTCCTGAGTTAACCCCATATTGTCATTTCTGTTTTTATTTCTTCTGGCATTCACATCTAGATGTCTAAATAATTTGCTCATAATAAATTTCATCAATTCAATCCTTGATAAGGGTTTTCTAATTTACATCCCCTTCCACCTATCTCCAACTCCAATTAGTTTTGTAAACCCATCTTTAATTCCTCTATTGCTTATAATTTGATCATTAAATCAATACCTTAAACATATAGGTAATAAGTACTTCTTGATTCCCTCGTAACTTTAAATGAACTTATCAAGGACTCTGCCCTCTCATTCTCTTTCTCTTCTCCCTTACATCTGTGTTTTGCACACTTCATTAAATGTTTCTTTATTTATAGGTTGGTTCTAAAATTTGAAGTAAACATTATTTATGATTATGACTAAATAGATAAAATTCACTGCAGAATCATATAGTTTTCTATAATTACACTTCCTTCTCTGTGCTTTCAATGTCACAACTCCAGCACCACTCAAGAGTCTTCTTTGTTAATGCCTAGTAGGTGTCTCAAATTACACTGTTTTTGCTCTCCTTCATATTTGAATCAGGCTTTTCCAGACTGAAAAACGTTCCTCCTTAGGTTCCTCCTAGAGCTGCTAATTACCTTTCTTTTGTTTTGTTGGGAAAAAATTAATACATGCTTTCTTCTCCATAAAGAATATTCATGGTTGTAATGATGCCGTTCTATTTTTATTTTTGATGTACTCTTTCCCCTCTATTTTTCTTCGTAAACACCAAAGTCTTCTTATTTTGTCTTGGATAAGCTTCTTTACAATTGATCTGTGGCTGTCATTTACAGTTGTTTGTTTTTCCTGAAGTTTCTGATTGCCTGTTGTTTCATACCTTATTTCTTTTAATGTCTCTATTATCGTAATTATTCTGTGGAGCATCTTTTTTTCAAGCCTGATCTTTTGGCCAACTGTAGCTCTAAAGGATTAAATCAACCTAATCTTGAATCTCTTAACTGCTTCTTATCTCTTGTACTCATGTTAATTTTTCCTTTTTTTTTTTTTTTTTTTTTTTTTTTTGCGGTACGCGGGTCTCTCACTGTTGTGACCTCTCCCGTTGCGGAGTACAGGCTCTGGACGCGCAGGCTCAGCAGCCATGGCTCATGGGCCTAGCCACTCTGCGGCATGTGGGATCTTCCCGGACCGGGGAAGATCTTCCCGGACCGTGTCCTCTGCATCGGCAGGCGGACTCTCAACCACTGCGCCACCAGGGAAGCCCCTCATGTTATTTTTTAAAGTATAACCTCAGTATCTTCCTATGAAAGGTACCCAGGATGTAAGAATCTTTTCACGAATGAAATACCTTTGTTCTGCCTTAACATTTGATTGTTTGAATAAATAAATAATTTTATTTCTAAACGTGTGTTTTCTCAGCACAAAATGCTTTTAAAATTGATATATTTAGATGAACTTTTATTTTCCTTTATAATATCTTCTACTGCTCTCATATTTAGTAAATAATTCTTAATCCCTATACAGATCAAAAGTCACTTCAATTTTCTATTATTTCATTTTTCAGATTGAATCTATTATTCTAAAATGTAGTATAGTGTAAGATTAGGATCAAAGTTAATTTTTTTTTACTATACTTAGATGTATTTCTTTATACCATCTGGTGAATAATCCATCCCTTTCCCTGATTTATCTGTGATATGTCTTTTGGCATATTCTAAATATCAACTATCTTTATTTAAGTATCAACAAAATTAATTCTGCTTGACCTGTCTGTTTACCTTCTTACACCGGTATCACATTATAGAAAATTAAAACTGTCCTATGATTTAATATCTTGAAGAAAAGTCTCTTTCTTTATCCATTTTATTATTACTCTTATTTTTTTCTGGTTAAAGATATTTACATATCTTTCTATATAGAAAGATTATCATTATATATCATTATATATATATAAAAGAAAATAAAGATCAGTGGACTACAATAGGCTCAGAATGTTAATATTTCACATATAATTTCCAATTTTTTTGTATGTATAGAGTCACAGTGGAAAATGCACTCATCCATAACTCTGTGTATCATGACTGCATAGAATTATTTCCCTTGTGAAGATAGATGTACAACATTTCTGTAAATGTTTTAATACTGATGGACATTTCAATCATGTCTCATTTTGTCTATTAAAAAACAGCGCTGGCAGAACTCTTTACAACAGCCAGGACATGGAAGCAACCTAAATGTCCATCAACAGAGGAATGGATAAAGAAGATGTGGTACATATATACAATGGAATATTGCTCAGCCATAAAAACGAATGAAATAGTGCCATTTGCAGAGATGTGGATGGACCTAGAGACTGTCATACAGAGTGAAGTCAGAAAGAGAAAGACAAATATCAAATAATATTACTTATAGTGGAATCTAGAAAAATGGTACAGATGAACTTATTTGCAAAGCAGAAATACAGTCACAGATGTAGAAAACAAACTTAGGGTTACCAATGGGGGGGAGGGGGAGGGGGATGAATTGGGAGATTGGGATTGACATATAGACACCACTATGTATAAAACAGATAACTAAAGAGAACCTACTGTATAACACAGGGAACTCCACTTAATTCTCTGTGGTGACCTAAATGGGAAGGAAATCTTAAAAAGAGTGGATATATGTATATGTATAACTAATTCACTTTGTTGTACAGCAGAAACTAACACAACATTGTAAAACAACTATACTCCAATAAAATTTTTTTTTAAAAACCACAAACAAAAAACCACAGTGCTGGTATGGAAATCCTTATGCATATGTCTTTGCACTTATCAGATTATTTAGCTGATACAAGTTCCCATAAGGAGAATTTCAACACATGCCCCTTTCATAATTGTAACATAGTTTCAAATGCCTGTTTATGAATTTATGTCAAATAGTGTACTAGTAGTCTATTAAATAGCCTGATTTCCCTCATAATTATCATTTTATCATTATTATTAGAAAAAACAAAAAAGTTGCTTCTGATAGGCAAAAATGATATCTCATCTTAATTATAATTTTTACCTGTTTGGATTACTAATAATGATTATAGGTCATATGTATTTATTTTTAAATTTTTTTAAAATTTTAAATTATGTGCATTTTTTGTTATCTATTAGACAGTAATTTTTTCTTAATAATTTGTAGAAGTAGCTCATAGTTGACTGTCAAATGTTGTACATTTCCCCCAGTTTGTCATTTGTCTGTTAAATGTGCTGTCATGTTTTTACCACAAGCAGTGTTTATTTTTTTAAATTAATTTTGTGAAGTTTTTTTTTTCTGGTTTTAGATCAGAATTAGAAAGGGTGTGACACCTATAAGATTTCTTAAATTTAAATTTTCTTCTAGAACTTTTAATAATTCCATTTTCATATTTAATTTAGAAATGAATGTGGAATTTATTCAAGTAGAAGGAATAACATAAAGATTTAACTTTTTCTCAAATGGCTTGTCATTTGTCCTAATGCAGTATATCCCCCACTGGTTTTGAATATAATTTTTATCATATTGCTTTAAAATTTGGTTATCTTTCTGGACTTAATTACATTTCAGCAAGCCATATTTCTATTTTTGTTCTAGTTTGAAGGTTTAAAATTACATTAGATTCTTAAAATATTTTAATATTATTGCCAATTGGCATGTTCTGTCCCCATCAATAATTTACTTTTTAATTTGGTGACTTAAAGTCCTCTCTCCCAGAAGACCTGGCTAGCTTGCTTTATTTTTTTTTCTCTTGTATTTGCATACAGAAGTCCTTGGCCACCCTTGAGTGCCCTGGACCTTGTGCTTTTTCACAACATTTGCAGCTTCACGTTCCTATAGGCCAGGCCACACATTCCAGTCCAACTTCCACAAAGTTTGTGTAGTGGGTTGTAGAGTCTCAGTCCAACTAATAACTTCTTCCATTATCTTAAACTTGTTAACTTTAAAGAATGCAGAGTTATATCAGGAACATCAGAAGGGAGGGATAACTGAGCCAAGTTAGCATTCAAACTTTCCTGTCAGGTGACCTGGTCAAGCTTAGTTATCTCCCAGACCACAGCAACACCATAATCTATGGCCATGTGCCACAGGACTGTAACCAAATACCACACAAAACCTCACTTTTACTTCCATAGTTATCTCCATCATAATATGCCATTTTACTAAATGTTTTTAAGTAGGAATATTTGCTGAATTTTATAAAATACTTTAAATGCATCTATACCAACAATCATATTTTTGCCTCTTAACATGTGTATGCAAACAATTACAGATTTCCTGATGTTGAACCAAGAATCCTTGCTTTTGCAGAATAAACTATAATCAGTTTTATGATCTAGTATCCTTTTAATGCACTGCTGTATTTTATCTATGAACATATAAAAACATGTAATTATTATACTTACAGTGAAATCATTCATTAATATCTAACATATCTAAGATGCTTCCATGTCTTTCATAAATGAGAAATAACAACACTTAGACATATCTATTGAGTGCCTACTCAGCAGTGCTTTGTCAGCAGTGTTCAAGGCACTTAGGTTTCCGCTGTGTCTTCATGGAATTTACCCTCCAGTGGCCAGAGATGCAAAAAAAGCATGTTAAAAAGAAAAAAAATAAGTAAAATAAGTTCACATTGTGATTCAACAAGTAAAATAAAATTGGTTGAATAAGAAAGACAGCAATGCTGGGGCAGAACAGCCTTTGAGGGAAAGTTCAGGAGTTGCCATTTGAGCCTGAGTGATGAGAGGGATTCACAGCTTAGGAAGAACATTCCAGGGAGAAGGCAAAAAAGCAAAGTTCCAAGAAAGTGGTTTTAGTTTCTCATGTACTTTTTTAGGTTTGGTAGTACTAGCATCAAAAAATTATTGGGAGAAACTTTAGAATTTTCTATTTTCTGGGCTATGTTTCAGGGGACTAGAGATTATTTACTTGCTGAAGGTGTGATAGCATTTGTCAGAAAAATCAGAAGAAACTGGCTGTATCTGGTTCAGTATTTCTTTGATACTTTTTGTATTTTATATTTTTGGTTATAGGTTAACTCCTAGATTTTCTACCACTTCAGAAAATCATTTTAATACCTGTTTAAAATAAATACTTGTTTTCAAATTTATTTCCATCGTGTATGGAGTATTTTCTCATGATTTTTAACATACCCACTGCAATTGTAGTTCTTTGTATT
The DNA here is from genome assembly GCF_026419965.1 of Kogia breviceps. Classification (NCBI taxonomy): domain Eukaryota; kingdom Metazoa; phylum Chordata; class Mammalia; order Artiodactyla; family Physeteridae; genus Kogia; species Kogia breviceps. The sequence continues at coordinate 27,183,212 of NC_081322.1, forward strand.
CAATAATTACTCTTCTCAGTAATTTTCTTTATTTTGCTCTGAAAGGTTTCCAATGTTTGCTCTTTTTATTGTTTTTTCTAGTTGTCATCTTTTTATAAAGTATCAGATTATGAATTGTCAGTTCCCTGCTCTTTTGCTTGATTCCTTATTTATTATCTTCTTGTCATTTTTTTAACATCTTAAAGTAATGAATTGTCTTCCCCATCAAAAAATCTCTAAAAACCTATCATATGATTTTGTAATCAAAGTTTTATCTTCCCTTTGACATAATATTTAATAAGAGGATCAAATATTTTTTAAGTTTACATGGTTCTTATTTTTGCATAGCACGTTGGAGCCACCAATTAACTTTTACTTGCTTCTAGTTTGGCCTTGCGGTTTGTAGAAATTTCTTCCAAGTGTTAATAATAAGTAGATTTTTTAGCTGAAGCTGTCAAAGTTTGTGTAAATCTGTATTCATTTATTTATATCTATAATTATATTAGTGGTAATTTAATAGCAATTTCCTTATGAGGTATTAGACTGATATCACTTTGATCAATTAATTCATTCATTTCTTCATTTAACAGATACTTACGGAGTCCCTACCTTACACTAGTCATTGCCCCAAGAAATGGGGATAAGGCTGCTATAAAAGAGAAAAAAGATCCTGGCTTTATGTAGCATTGTAGATATAATTTATAATGTAGAAAAAGAGAAAAAGAAAGCCTAACTGGAAAGATACGAAGTCATCCACAGTACTTTTCATCAGTGATGAACAGTTACCACGCTGGTGTGTTTATTTCCAGTTTTCTTACTAAGGTTTACAAATAAAGATTTGAAAAAGAGATTTCACTCACTTTTAGAACATAAGCCAAATTCTAAAGACAATCACATCAGATTTTAAGTGTCTTAAGGTGGGTCAAATAAGAAACCTGAACCATTTGAACCAATGTCTTCAATCTTTTTGAAAACTGGAAATAAGCCAGGCTTTCTTTGTTGCATATTTTCCATTAGCTGTTGCTTAACAGAGAGCATTTTAGATAACTCTCTTTGCATTGCTGTCTTGATTTTCTTTTTTTCAATTTCAGCAGAGTGGCTCATAAATAAACATGTTCACGGCTCAGGTTGGGAATGACAGTTTATTCTTACTATTTTGATGGATTGTACAAGATATCTACAGTTCTCTTCTCTAACTAAACTTCCATGCATGGACTGTAAAATTAATCATAACATGGCAGCATGCCCAAGAATTTTGAACTGCTTCTCTCTTGGCGACTCTCAGTGTCAAAGTGAAACTTTCATTTCAGTAATGATAATTAACGTAACCTACTTTTTGGAGATTTACCCTCAAACCGATAATACATACTGCCCTTTCTTTCATCTACAAAGTTCAGCTGTCTATAGATTCTACTTAATCAAAGTGAACTTCTTCCTTTGGTCACTGAATCATTATTGATGCTTTTAATAGAATCTTGTTGTGATATTTTTCACATATTTGCTGCTGACCTTGATGTCTGTGTACATACACAGTACTGCATCATTAAAGATTGGCATCCAACTGTGGTAATGCCCTTCTGTGAACCCCAGCTGCTCTGCATCTTGAGAACAAGCTTTATCCTAATTGCAAGGGAAATGGGAGGTAAAGGGAAGGCTGTGTATATATTCCTTACCCCCAATACAAGGGGATGTCACACTTGTTCAAATGTTTACACTCTTTTTTATTTCTCCTCCAGCTGAGCTCTTTCAGCTCACTGGGAAGAGGCTGGTGCTTGAGATCTGAAGGTCAGGAATTCTATCACACTGGCAGGTTTCATGGATGTGGTTAGCAGATGACTATGATGCCTGTATTCTTTGTATATGGGGTCACAGATCATTAAACATCACTTCCATTAACATCTGCTTCTGTCTTTCAACAATAATGTATGAGCCAATGGAATGTCTCAACAGGGGAAAGTAACAAATTTATTGGCCCTGCTTTACAGGCATATTTGCACACATACACACAGAAGATATTAATGGCTGTACATTATATTAAAATAACATGAAAGATTTTTCCCTTGTATGCTATATAAAAATATGGCTGAATGAAGAATACAAAAAAGTAGAATTCCCTTTCTCAAGACCCTGCTAATGCTGTCTTCATAATGTCCCTCCTCTATTTCACTTCTCTCATGTTCTATTGCATACCCTTCACTGACAGTGCTGGACTACGGCATAATATGTTACCTAATTTTCATCTGTCTAATGTGGTCTAATGTCTCTGTAGCATACTGACTTGTTTATAACACTTCTTTACTCTCATCAACCTCCCTCCCTATTGACACAAAGGATTCAAATTCCTTAGCCTGATATTCAAAGTTATTTATAACAAGAACTAAGCTTCCCTTTTAATTATTACTTCTTACTGCTATACTACATATACTCTCTTATTTAGCCAGGTAAGTCACACCATGTGAGAGAGTGTTGCACAGTCAATACTTTGGGTATAGAGTTTGAGACCTGTCGTTTTAACACTAGTCTTTTATCTCTTATGTTGCATTTCTAAAAATTATTAAATTTCGAGTCTCTTCAAGGGGGACAACCACCAACTTTATAGGATAATGAACTAAGGAAGGTAAAGTGCCTGTATGGAGCTTGAGGCAAGGGAGATGTTCTATAAAGAAAGCTGGTAGTAACTATACTAATGGTGGCAAATTCTCCCAGCTAGTAGTTTCCAACCATTTCTATTACTCAAGACTAATCCTTCAATTAAGTTACAACAATGTTACTTCTTGTCTTATGAGTTTTATTCATGATTATTATCAAGCTACTAAGATTTCTGTCCTCCCTTAATTCTACAATCTAATTATCTGCATCATTAATTTGTGTTTTAAACGCTCTTGTTTTATACTCCATATCAAGATTGGAAGCTTCCAGAAGGGAAATCTCTTATATCTATTTTCAGTTCTTTGTTACAATGGCAATTTCACAAATTTTCAGAGCATTTAATGTATATTTGTTGGTTATTTTATCTACTGATATATTACTAAGTCAATGCCATACATCTAAGGAATATGGTTTTATGACTATATTAAATGGAACTTAGTATTTTTATGCAAACTTTCACTAATAGCCTGAGTCAACTTTAATTTTAACAGAAGTAAATGCAATTTACTAGTTGCTGACAGAAATTTCAAACTAGCAAAAATTTCACTTCTTTTAATTTTAGCTAAATCTATTGCATAACACAGATCCTTATTGAACTCAATGACATCATAATTATTTTTATCCAATCAACTTTGTGTCAAGAACATGCTAATCCTCACATAAATCTGAACATATTATTATCCCCATTTTACAGATGACAGCACTAAAACTCAGAGACAATAAGGATGGTGCCCAAATGTGGAGAGCTACTGTGATTGATTGAAGTATTATTTAGCAAATATTCACTCAAGTCCCTGTCTCCTCCTTGGAATCCAGTATGTTCTATGCCCTATCTTGATTTGGCCATGTGCTTTGTCAATGGAATATTCATGATTGGATATTTTGTGAGCAGAGCCTCTAGATGCATTGTGTAGTTTAGCTTGCCTTTTGCCTTTAACTATTTATGATGATAATAATATACCTTAGGTGGCCACTGATCCATGGGAGATGTACCTAAACCCGACCTGTACTGAAGAATCAGGCCCATCCTGATCACAGATTGAAGCAGAGCTGCCCAACCAAGCATAGCCTATAGAACCAGACTGCTTTGATCTGTAGACCTATGAGCTAGAAAATTAAATGTCTGTTGTTGGGGATGGTTTGTTAGGTGGCATTGACACCCCAATAGCTGCCAAATCCACTAATAATTCAATGAGCTAAGATTTGAACTCAGATCTGTCAAAAATCCATGTGCTTTCCACTATACCACGCTTCATGAGCCAAAATGTACACAGAAGAACCACTTTCGAAGTATTACTCAAAATCTCAGCTCATATAATTTCATATTGATCAAAGTAGCATTCTGCTTTCCTTATAGTGCCACCAGAACACTCCTGTATGTAAAGCACTCTGATTGTCAAAATGAGCTTCATTAAAAATCCTTTCTTAATGCCTGAGAATCATTTTTGGCATACTGTTTGTATAGTGAGGACATCCAAACCACAGAACCATTTCTTCAAAGGTCTGCTCTCACATATGTACACTACTCCAAACAAACCCTGCTTGAGGTGAATGCATTACAAGACAGTTCTAAATTAAAGTTTAGGAACTGATTATGTATTCACCAATGAGAAACAGTAATTTTTCAGAGGTAGAGGGTAAGCTACTTACTTTAGAAAGTCACATCAAATTGGAGAACGGGTGATTAACGACACTTTAATTGCCAAATGTGGTAGATAATTGAAAATTGATAACTGACATAATTTTGGCTATTAGCACATCATTCACTGATTCTAATATTTGTATGTCCTTCTGATAAAAATTCTGAGTTCCTAGAATAGATTGCTAACACAACTGAACTGGCTACAATCAGTGGTATTTAATTAACCAGTGCTAACTGGTAGCTGCTAGTTGGCATCTAACTTTGCCAACATCTCAGCATGTTCTTTCTCATTTTAAAATTTTATTTTGGAGTCTCAGAATTCTTAAATAGCAGCAGCCTCATCAAAAGAGTGTTGGTGTTTCACTTGATATCTAAAGTCTCACACATGGAAATTCCCGTTAGCCACCACTTCTCTTTCTTTAAGTGCTAGCCTGATAGTGATTGCAGGCGATGGCTGCAAAGATGGCTGCCAACAGTTCATCACATTCCCATACATGCTTGTCCTAACCCCCCGCCACAAGGGGGAAGCCATTTCCTCTCCTTGAATCTGGGTGACCTTGTAACTTGCTTTGACCAACAGAATGCTACCAAAATGACTGTGCCAGTTCCAAGTCTGGGCTTTAAGAAACCTGGTTGTTTAATGTTTGCTCTCCTGGCATCCCAATTCCCTGTAAAGAAGGTTGGGCAAGAATTCTGAGTGATAAAGCCTATGAGCAGAGTCCCAGGCAGCCCTGCAGATCTTCTAGCTATTCTGAGGTGCCAGACGTGTGAGTGAAGCCATCTGTGATCATCAAGCCCCAGTCAAGCCACCTTAGACGATATCATGTAGAGCAAAGATGTCCCCAGTTGTAGAAAGGTGATAAATAAAAATGGTGGTTGCTGTTTTAAGTCACTAAGTTTTGGAGTGGTTTGTCATACATCAGATAGCTGAAAGAGGGATATAAGATACAATGCAAGATGGAGTCTTTTGCAACACTTTTTAAACTTTCCTGTGTATGATCTCAGTTCTAATAAGAGCATTTTCACCAATGAAAATCTCTTTTATTTTAGTTAAAGTCATTAAAAAGTCATGCTTTATTGCATCCTTTTCTCATTTTTGTTCAGTTTGCATCATTGGATAGCTCAACTATCTTTCAATTTTAATTGTTAAATGTATGCACATACATTTAGCAGAAAAATTGAAGTTCATATATAAAATATAGATAAGTCATAATATTTACTTCAACAATTTTTAATTTGGTCTTATAATAATATATATTAAGAATGAGTCATTTCATAGAGTTTTCAGCAGCAGAGGGTAAAAATTACACAAACTTTGGAAAATATTTACTTCAACAGAATATTTTGATGTTCTTTGAATACATTATTTTATACCCCAATCTGTCACAATGTGGAATAGTTAACTACACTTTCATTATGACTATGTTTAAAGTGAGTTATAATTAAGCACAATTAATTAGCAACTAGCAACAGAAAGAATAACGGTTTAAACTTGGCTTTAAACTTACAATGATTTCTTCAAAGCGTAGGCATACAATAGAGAAAAATTTTTAAAAAAATTCTGTATAGATAATTATAATAGTAATCTTAGTATATTAATTTTAAATTCATGTTCTTCTGACCACTGTGTAACAAATGAAGTGAAATTGCCCAGAATAAACAGACCACAAAGATGTTGCTGTACATACCAACTCAAATGAGAATCATTTTTACCTCCATTTTCAGGATTATATAAGTCCCTATTCATATATACACTACCAAACGTAGGGTAGATAGCTAGTGGGAAGCAGCCACATAGCACAGGGAGATCAGCTCGATGCTTTGTGACCACCTAGAGGAGTGGGATAGGGAGGGTAGGAGGGAGGGAGACGCAAGAGGGAAGAGATATGGGAACATATGTATATGTATAACTGATTCACTTTGTTGTAAAGCAGAAGCTAACACACCATTGTAAAGCAGTTATACTCCAGTAAAGATGTTAAAAAAAAAAAAGTCCCTATTAAGTAGAAAAGTCAATGACAAAAAGGCAGTAGATCAATATTGAAGCTAATTTAGTCAATGTTTGGATATCACTTTGGATCAAAAGTCAGCATCACTGATATGAAGATTGTAAAGGTGGATTGGAAACTTAAACTATTGTATAACTCTCCTAATGTAACATGTATGTTGAATGGAAATTGTGGTGCTGGAATTCTTGCCTCAGGTTGCCTAGATGAACATGGAATTTTTGGAACATCTAGAGACATAAAGGGACTAAGGGAAGTAATGAAGTAATCAATGTCAAGTTGAGAATCTGAAATATTTAACTCTGACTTTTAACAGAGACAAGCTCAAAAAATTAAATGGCTGGGAATGTCTCAGGATTTCAAAGGATTTATCCTTTTTTAATAATTATGAGATAAGAAAAGGGCTTAGGAAATGCACCTTTACACTGCATGATGAGAAGAGGTAGAACCATAATATGTTTATAATTATTTTAGGCATTAAAATACTCAGAACAGTATTTTATTCTGAGTACTGGGCTGCTTTCAAGCAATCAGAGCCTTGGTCACTGAGTGGAGTCTGAGATTTAATTTCCTCAACAGGTGGCTCCAGAATTCTAACTTTAGGAAGAGAACTGTCTTGGGGGAAAATACCTTATTAAGACAATTGGAAGTGGTTGATGAGACTCTGAAAGCATGGTTCTGTGGAATCCATGCTGGTAAAGGTGACTGTAATACTGCCTTGCATTGGACTTGAACAGAAATCTTAGGGGGCTGTGAGAGAGTAAGGAAAATAGGAGATAGGAGATGGCTGGGCAGCATGGTAGGAAGATAAAGTCAGAACAAAAGAAATGGTTATGAAGCTTTAGGAACAGCAGTATTTCCAGTGGGCTCTTTTCTAAATTGACAACTTGTTAGAGCAGTTTTAAGTTCACAGCAAAAGTACAGAGAGTTCCCATATGCCCCCCGTTTCCACCGCCACCTCCCCAGCCTCTCCCACTAACATCTCGCACCAGAGTGGTACTTTCTTACAACTGATGAACTTACACTGACACTTCATTATCACTCAAAGACTCTCCTTTACATTAGGGTTCACTCTTGGTGTTGTACATTGTGTGGGTTTTGACAAATGTATAATGACATGTACCCACACTATAGTATGAAAGAGAGTACTTTCAATGCCCTAAATATCCTCTATACTCTGGCTATTAATCCCTCCCTTACTTTACCCACCCAAGGTGGAATTTTAAGTTGAGAATCTTGCTGTGCACTCCTATCCCTCTAACCCTTAATAAAGGTTTATACACAGAGTATACTGAGCTCCTCCTCAGTGTTAGCACTTAAAAACAGAACAAGACAATCTAGACACTTAGTTAATCCCTAAATATAAATAAGAGAACAGCTGAAAATCAAACACATCTTCAGAAATTCACAGAAACCTTGGGGAAGATATTTGATTCTCCATAATCTGTAGATTAGAGGTTTGAAACAATTTCATTAAGATCCGAAGAAACAACTTTTAGCTGATATCTGGATTAAACAAGTCCCATAATGCTTTAAATGCACTTGGTGATAAACAAAAGCAACAGCCTTCAATTTGGTCGTGCTGTGGGTAGCCATTGTAAAATTGAGTAAATTGCCCAGTCTCTTTGTAAACTCAATCAAAGGACACTCAGATCACCATTTTCCTTGGAGTCTAGCAGAGTCCTGCACACATAAACCGGTCAATCAAATCTTAAGTATCTTAGCCTTTAAGGGATACTCTTGCCATTCATAAAGAGCTGACAAGTTTGGACATACAGATTTTTTTTTAAGGTGGGAGGACTCTTTCAAGTAAATGGAAAGGAATTTCAGAGTATTGGTCTCTCCGGGAACATTGTTTAAAAATAAAACAAAACAGCATCAACAACAACAAAAGCCTGGATGGATTTTTTTTTTTTTTTTCATTCAAGGAATGGAATTTTCTGAAGGAAATTTATTCATTCAAGGCATATATAATAAAAATAAATCAGAGACTAAGTCACATTTTGGGAGGAGAGGATCTTTGATCCAACAGCCTTGGGAGCAGAGATTGAATGGAAATGCTAGAAGGGAGAGGGTAGGAATCGTTTTATGTTCAAGCTTGGGAAGTGGTGTGAGAAGAGAGAAAAAAACAGAGTGCAGACAGTGATCAGAGAAAAGGAAGGCGGACCCTGTCAGGTCTGAGTAGATTGTTGCAGGGAGTCTTGCCCCATAGAGAAAATGTTAAAAATACAGGAGAAGGGGGTAAAACAGATACAGTAAAATATTAATATGTGCAACAAGGATGCAAGAGCATTGGAACAATAGTAACAAATGAGTTAATATGCAATAGAAATAATTGAACCAACGAAAGGCATGGTACTTAGTGGTTAAGAGGATAGACTCTAGAATCAGTGCATCTGGGTTCAAGTTCTGAAGCTATCCCTACTGGCTGTGTTACCTTGAGAAAGTTACTTAACTACTCTGTGCCTCAGTTCCCCCAACAGTACAATGGAGATACTGACTGCTTTCCTTCCTCTTTGCACCACAAGGACTGAATGACTTAATCCCTATAAAGTACTTAGAATGATGCTAAGCATATAGTGAGCATTTAGTACATATTAGCTATTACCATTACTAATATGAACTAATATTTAATAATAACAAAATATAGTAATAACCTGTATATAAGTAAACCCACTGCAAAATAAAATAACTGGAAAAAAAAAAGACAATATAATGTCCAAGTGAACAAGTTTGATTCACGAGGACAACTTGTGACACATAAGAAATTAGCTTAAGAGCAAAGGACGAAAAAAGGCTCGAACCTGGAGCTGAGTTCTCGCCTTCAGTCCTTAGCCACGAGCCCCACACAAGTAGCCTCAATTCAACTCAAGCTTGTATGTTTCATATAGAGATGTCTGAATTAGTTGTGTATAACTAATAAAATGGCTTAGTAAATCAGTATATGCCTTTTTAGCCATCCTGTGCTCACTGAACGAACTTCACTTCTGTTTTTGTTTGGGTACAGTTTTCATGTAAAAGTCCTAAGTAGGAAATTTTATGGAAATGATGCCTGGATCATCCTGATACTTCCACAGCACCCAAGGAAAATTGGCACTCACTTCTTGGGTTCACCCACCACATACATGGGGAGGGTTATCCAGTATCACACATATTAATTATTTACTGACGGACTTTCTCTATAAATGAAGTTTTCAGCATTATGATTACTCTGTGATCCCAAGTGTGAGGTATGACTATTATTATGTCTTCATAGAATAATAGGAATTTTTAGGTGAGAGAAATCATAAACAATATGTGGTTGTCTCACTTTATAAAATAGGAAAGTACAGAGAGATTAGGTGGATTTTCTAAGATTGTCCATCCTAGAAGTAAAATGAGGACAAGACACCAGATAGCTTTATTCCTATTCCTGCATGCATTTGACAAACCTTTCTTGCTCACAGTGTCCGTTCTCTACTCACAGAGTGATGATGGTTTTCAGAAGCCAGGATAAAAATGACAATACACAGTCATCAAAAAGAATAGGGACAAGACAATGGCTACTTAAGTTACAGAAATCCTTCCATCACGCTGATCATGTAAATGCACAATCAGCACTTAGAAGCAGTATTCCCCTGAATTGTGTAGATTGCTGCATGGGCTCAGCGTGTGTGAGCTCGTGTGTGTGTGTGTGTGTGTGTGTGTGTGTGTGTGTGTGTGTGTGTGTGTGTGTGTGTGTGTGTGTGTGTGTGTGTGTGTGTGTTTACCCTGTGATTTTAATTTAGCATGCTTCAGCTGAATCCATTTAGTAACCATTTTGGTCTCTTGATCCATTACTTTTTATATGTCTACAATATTCAGGGTTTTTTTTATGTCTAGATTGCAAGGAACTCTTTCACAAATTATACCTCAAAAAGTTGATTCAAATAATGAGTGGTAACAATAAGAATAAATCGCTCTTTTCTATTCCAGTCTTATTTTGTTATTCATGTATGTTGAGTGTGTGCCTGCGTGTATCATGTATATAGCGTGTCTATGTTTGTATATCTCTCTGTATCTTGTTTTCTGCATGTGTTTCTGTGTGTTTCTGTGTCTCTCAGTCTTGTTTTCTATCTGTTAGTTTACGCAGCTGTGCAATCAACCATTTACATTGCAAGGAAAATACTTTAATAGGTCTGTAGCCCCATGGACTAAGACTAGATAAAATGATAACTCCATATGCAGAGCACACTAATTAAGATATCTGAGGTTTGGAGAATGCTCGAGATGACTGGGGAAGAGGTCAAGGGCGAAAGGAGAGTTCTACAGTCTGGGAGCAAAGCTGAATCCTGGGGGTAAGAGTCAACAAGTGTGAAGATTCCATAGCAGAAATGGTGAAGAATGTTTAAGAAAAACATTTCTTTAAATTTATTTTAAAAATGTTCTGGTCGCCATGCTCTTAAAACTACCCCCTCCATTTTCCAAAACATGTACATAGTGTCTGCCACACGTACATCTATAAGTTGGTGGTGCTTTAGAGAATAAAATAATCTGAGTTATACCTGGAGGAGCCATAATATAGCAATGAACACCATGCCTAGGACACAGTGTAAGCAGAGAAGCAGCTGGCAAATGCCTGGCTGAGAAGTGGAGACAAGACACACCGACCTTGCCCAAATATAGTAGAGGATGTGTATCCTTGAAGTGGGATGCATATAACACGTGACCATTAAGGTTTCCTGCAGAACCAAGTGCTATAACTAAAATGATGTATAATCTCTGTTAATCCCTTCATTTTGGAAGTGTAGACACAGCCTGCAGAGAAATATAATCATTCTCTCATGACTTTTCTATTAGGCATAACTTCCTAAGAACTCCATTGTGAGAGAAGCTTAGTTTATATTTCATGATATTTCATATAATAATAATGTGGTTCCTGTGTAACTGTATCACTAAAAATAGCACCATGTCTCTGTAATTGCTAGCACAGTTGATAGTCTGTGCACTAAGCAGGGATGTGTCTCATTCCATAAATCATTCACAACTGCTGCAGTGATCCAACAGTTCATGATCTTAAGCAAATAAAAATGAATATATTCCCTAAACAACTGCATACATACACTGACCCTCAGCTCTTCTCCAGGTTGATTGGTTTTTTTTTGTTGTTAAAGCCAGTAAAACAGTATGTCTCTTTTGGTAACCTTTAGTCTTCTAGTGTTCCTTTAGATCTTCATCTCCTAACAAAGTGTAAGAGAACTCCAAATGTGTGCAATGTGACTGCCCGAAAGCATGTTAAAGGTTGGATCTATTCTCTGACATGAATTAACATATCATCCTTGACAAAACCAGATTTGGAAACTTATAACTTCACCTTAGGAATATACTCCCAAGTAAAAATAATCACCATAATGTTTGATCCTTGTGATTATTTTAAGCCCAACCTGGCCTCCCTAGGGTTCTGGTGAAAGAGGCTCCAAGTCATCAAAGAGAGAGAAAGACAAATCAGGACAATGAAGAAGTCACTCTGCTCTGCCCATGATTATGTAGCCAAAGAGGCAGGAGGTGATACCAGAGTTGATACTGTTACGATGCCAAAGGTGGAGGATCCTAATTTTTAACCATAAAATAATCGCTTTGAAAATATTTTCTTGCTATTATAAACTACTTAAGTATGTTAGTATAACTAACATAATTCTTAAAGCTGTACGCAGTTATAAAAATTTTTATGATGCAAAATATTCACTTGGGCTGATTTTGTTTTGCCTCGGAACTAGGGGACTTTGTCCACCGTTACCATTTAATCAGCCCTCTTGTGTTGCTTTCCCAGGAGTTGAAGAAAACTCTACTAGTTGGTAGAAGAACTGTTCCTAATGACAGCATTGTGCCTGGCTCGTCATAGGCATTAAATAAATATTTGTAATAGACAGATATGTGCAACGGACACGTAGTTTTGGCTGGACTCGTTCCAGTCTTCAGCACCCAGTTTCACTCTCGGGATTTACTCTTTCTTCACGCTCAGTACTTGTTATTTGAGTGAGACTGATCCTACCCCCAACCTAAAGCACAGACCTAGTACCCAGGCCTGGCTCTTTATATATTTTACATATGCCATTTCCTGGTCAAAATGAATATGCAACTTAAACCAGTATGATAAATGCTCGATTCTAGGATGTCAGTTGGAATTTTGGAATAGAAAAAAATCTTGCTTTCTAATAGAAATTCTGGCTATAAAAATGACATGAGTCTGGAAATGTTAGGTTTCTCCACATCAACACTGCCTGTTCAGGAAAGAGTTCAAAACAGGAAAAAACAGAGAGAGTGAAAGAGCATGCGCGAGAGAGAGACAGAAAGATGTGATAAATTGGATAAATGCCTATATTCTGCCATGCCTACATCCAAACACACCTGTAATTTTCAGGCAGTGAATAAAATTTTTTTTAAATTTACATTTATCTGGGCTTTCCTGGTGGCACAGTGGTTGAGAGTCCGCCTGCCGATGCAGGGGACACGGGTTCGTGCCCCGGTCCGGGAAGATCCCACATGCCGCGGAGCGGCTGGGCCCGTGAGCCATGGCCGCTGAGCCTGCGCGTCTGGAGCCTGTGCTCTGCAACGGGAGAGGCCCGTGTACCGCAAAAAAAAAAAAAGAAAAAAAGGATTTAAAATTTACATTTATCTGAATTGGGTTATGGTTACTAGTAAAAGAAAAAATTCTGATTAACACATTTTCAATTGTTTCATATTTCCTCCAAAGTGAAGAGTGTGTTCCATTCATGAAACGAAAATGTGCCAGAGTATGACATGTTTCTAGGATGGAATGGGAGAATTACACATCAATTTCTTTAGGCTGATCAAATAAAAATACCTTAGAAAATGTTAGCAGTAGACTAAAACAGAAGAAATGACTCATTTTTTTAGCTCTTATTTTCTCTGAAGTGGGAGGGTGTAATACGTGGTCCCTAAGATGACCCCCTGTGATTTCACTCCCGGTATTCCTGCCTTTGATAATCTCCTCCCTTTGACTGTGGGCTAGATTTAGTGACTCACTTCTAACCAATAGAAACCTATGGCATCATTTCTGCATTTAGGCTATAAAGAAACAAGTGCTTCCTCTTGAAACTCTCCTGCTCTTTTGTGAACTGCTCACCATGTCATGTATTGTCCTGTGGAGGAGTCCATGTTAATTAGATTTGAATCAGATCGTCTGCCAGTCAAATCTCTAGATTTGACTGCAGCTCCAGATCATAGGTTGACTACAACCTCATGCGTGAGCTGGAGGCATGGACACCTAGATACACAGCACACAGATTCTTAATCCACAGAAAATATGAAATAACAAATGGGTACTATTTTAAGTTGCTAAGTTTTGAAGTAGTATATTACACAGAAACAGATAACAATACATAGGAATAGAATCATGATCAGAGCTTATACAACGCAGTCAAAGTTGCTATTGTAAAACTGTAACTATCTCTTGCCACCAATTAGCAAAAAGCAATCTGCTAAGGGAAATTTGGCTTGTTTCAGCTTTACCTGAATCACCTAGCTGCTACTATCACCATAAAAGACTTGAATAAAGTTCTCTCTTCTAAGCAAACTCAACATGTAATTTCTGGCTTTTCCCCTTATATTACTGGTCTGCCACGATTGCCTTCTATTTAGCACTTTGGACCTTCGGTAGCAGAACTCAATATGTTACCTGCAATTATTACCTTTACAACACAAACAGGTTCTGAAAAGTAATAGCAAAGAGACTTCACTTCCATGAATATGAACAAGTGAAATTAGGGGTAGAAAATTCGAGGACTATCCAGATTAAACATAGCTAAAACTTTCCCCTAGAGGACTTTTATGCACAAATATGCTTGGATACATAAGCTCACTTTTGGAGTTGAAATTTTTTAAAGGTCTTGTAAATTTTCTTAAAATCCATGTGTATTGAAATTCTAAACTTCGATTATATATCTTAAGAATTCAGAGCCCTCAGATCTAACCCTGTGAAAATAAACTATCTTGGGAGCAAGTAAGCAAGTAGTAGTCATAAGTAAATGTCATAATACACTCTAAATAAAATCAGCCTTCCTTTCTGGCACCATTGAAGCAACTATTTATTTAATAGACTTTTTCCTAAATTGGTGAATTTAGATTCTCTAGGATAATTTTTAATAAGGTTAAGCTTACTTTTCCTATTTACTTACTTAGGTTTTCTTTAAAAACCAAGAGCTGTCATTATGAGACAGTGATTTACATGATTGCACAAATCTTCTTACGATCTTTTCGAGGAAACATTCAGGATCTCCTGGAATAGAGACCTGGAAGTTTTAGAGAATTTCCAAAATACTCCATCTTCCCACACAACCGCTATGTTGGCTGCTCTGAGAGAGTCTTAATGGGGACAGTTCTGACAGGAATCAAAGGGAGAATCAAAGGCAGAACATTATAGTAGACATGACGCCTTTTGAGTGTTCTGGTGAACTCTGAGTTATATCAATTAATAAGACTGTTTTGTTTAACTTTTGTCATACTGACAGAATTGTTTGGCTATTTAACAGTAGGAGTCATGGGCAAACCAGAATACCAGAAAGCACAGGAGAATGAGAGATAGATCAAAGAGAGAGAGGGAGGGTGGGATGGAGAGAGAGGCTGGAATTTCCAGATCTGTGTTTCCATACCTGCGTTTTACAAGGCACCACTTCTAGAAGCTACCAGGCTTTTCCCTGTATCACCAATGAGAAAAGTAGCCCCTCCTCTCAAAGGGAAGAGAAAATCAGAGGAATAAATGAGGGACAGGAACTATTAACTCAACACTTCCCTCCTTTTGAAAAAGGCAGTAATCTCCTTTCTGTCAGAGTGTGAAGGAATAACAGATAGTAACAGAACCCTTAACAGATAATTTTTCTTACCTCACGTGCGCCTTCTGTTCTAGAGCGTTATTCTTTTACTCATTCAACAGTGCTTCTCAAACATGAATATGCATACAGATCACACAGAGATCTTGTGAAATGTGGATTAATTCCATTGTTCTGGGTAAAGTCTGAGATTCTGAATTTCTAACAAGCTCCCGGTGATGTCAGTCTGTGGACTACATTTTAGTAGCAAGAATTAGAATATCTGGTATTTTGCAAGACTCTCACACACTCTCTCTCTCTCTCTCTTAGTTACTGTGGGAATATATGCAGACACTGTTCTCAAGGAGTGTACAGTATATGCAAAAAGTCAATCTGTGTGTAAAAATAGCTCACGCATTAACAAAATTGATAGCAATTAGTGCATTGGGGAGGCACAGACAGGGCTGGCTTCATGGGCGTGTGACCTGTGCAGTCTCACAGGGCCCCATGCTTAGAAGGGCCCACGCTTGGTTTCATGCTCTGCTGTCACTCTGGAAATTCTTATTTAGTTGTGAACGAGAGGTACTTCGTTTTCATTTTATACTGGATCCCACAAACTAAGTAGCTGGGTACAGATGAGGTCCTATGGGGCATGAAATAGGGTGAAATCACCTCCTGCTGAAAGGAATAAGAAATAGTTTCAAAAGGAAGACGCATTTGAGCTGTGCCTTGAAGAGGAGAAGATTGGAACAGAGATATACGTGGTGAAGTAATTGCGGGGGGAGCAATCTGGGCGGGGGGTGGGGTGCGATCAAAGGAATGAGGACTCGTGGCATGTGGGAGGAATGGCAAGTAGTTTAGTGTGACTGGAACATAAAATGCTGAGTGCATAGGATGCACTCAATAAATTTTTGTTGAATGCAGGTCTGTTGAATGAGTGTCCCAGGGAGCAGCGTACTGTCTGTACTGCCAACCTATGAGAGAAACAGTGATACCACTGTATTAACCTGTAGCAAGTAGTGTGGCCTGTACTTTTAAAGGTTCAAAAGTGGAGATGGTTGAAAGTGAAGATTCAAACAAAGTTCGCTAACAGGTATGTTTCTGAGCCCTGCAAAATGGTGGGCTCTTGTCACCAATTGTACCCTAAGAGATTGGGGATGGGGTGGTGATTTCCTCTTTGCTAAAACATTATATTTTAATTTTCACTCACCTGGAGAAATGTTGTTTTTTGGTTTTGGACATTTTAAAGAAAGCACACATTGAAACCAAGAAAACCAACAACATTGCCTTTGAACAGAATTAGAGACTGAGGTTAAACCATTACTGTAATTTTTAAAACAAAGAGCAATGCTCTACATAGGAACAGCATTCATATTACATGTGAAGAAAACATGCATAAGAGTGTAAAAGGACCGAAGTAACATGAAAACAGGGGAAGAGTAGTGCATCATTTCAGTAATTTTTTCTTTTTTTGATAAGAATAATGAACATAAGCTTTTATTTGTCTGGGTTTTTTTAGGAAGGAGGCTAGCATTTTGAGATAGATTCACTTAGGGAAGGCACACAACTTGATAAGGTTTATCTTTCTGCTTTAAAATTAGTGTTTGGAGTCCAAATTGACAGCTGGGGAAATTTCCATGCCTGACCACAGTGCAGCTTTGCCCCTTTGCCCTTTAGGCATCTCTTAATTTTCCCAGAACTCGGTGTCTTTACCTTCCATCCCTGCAGGGACAGACAAACTGCGCAGGACAACAGAA
Organism: Kogia breviceps; assembly: GCF_026419965.1. NCBI lineage: Eukaryota > Metazoa > Chordata > Mammalia > Artiodactyla > Physeteridae > Kogia > Kogia breviceps. Next base: position 27,200,031 of record NC_081322.1, read on the forward strand.
TGCCATGGGCATAGCCATTCAATTAATTCCCATTTAAGATGCTGAACACACAGGCCAGAAAGGTCAGTATGTTGCTCCCACAATTCCGTCTCCAGGGCCAGCTCTGTGCCGAGGTTCCCCTTGAAACCAAGAGCAAAAGCCACGCTGCAACAGGCAGTACCCATGGTGGACTGCACAGCAATGCGATACGCCCTTGATCTCTAAATCCCCTCTGCTGGCTACCCTAGAACTACTTTTGCATGATGTGATTGGTAATACAGGAGTATGTTATAAAATTCATACATAAACCAGGCCCTGCGCTTTGTCTATGACATATTAACCCAGTATCTTTTTGCCTTCCATTTTGTAATTGCTATAATTGTAATTAATTTTTCTATCCCTAAAATAACTTCTCAACATAAAACCTTGAAAGGAAATAGAATGCATCAAAAGCTTTTAAGAAGCCTGAAACGTCTAACCTTATAGTTGCTCGCTTTCTCTTTGAGGAAAACAAAGCCAGACAAAAACCCAGCTGAAATAAAGCACTTTAAAAAATTATTCTAGAAACAAGTCTGTCCAGAAATTATGCGTCATAAGATGGATATTTATATTTTGCAAATTCGTGGATGAAGTATGCCTGAATTGCAATAAAAAATGAAAAAAAGCCTTATTTAAAATGTTTATTTCTTCATCTTCAGAGTCTTCAATAAAAAAGCAAATATTGTTTCTGTCTTCTGTCTGTTGGTCAGTGTATTATCTACCCAGTCAACCAGACTTTGCTCATGGTGTGTAAATGCAGATATAGTGAGTTTCAGAATAAACTACTGCAAACTTAGTAACTGAGATCATCTTTTTCATATATGGTCTGTATCGGTGGTCTTCATTGCACCCATTAATTGAACACTTTCTAAATACTTGTTCCTTTAGTGTCAGAGAGATTAAGTGAAATTTTCCAGTTGAGGAAACAGGTTGGCTTTTTGGTGCTGAGTCTCTCTGGCTTTTAAATCGAAATAAAACAGACCCACTTTGCAATGCTGTTGTTTGGATTGCCTCACTTATGTTCTAAGGTATCTAGGAGAGTCACTCTTCAGAAAGCATGTCCCTTGCTATGGAGACATTTGCATGCACAGAGGACAGACAAATATCATTGAACTGGCAAGTGTCCACAGTCAGGCTGAAGTGTGAAATGCTGTAATTAATTGGGATGTTTCAGACAGAAACCTATTAGCCAAATAGTTAAGGGAATTGTGGGATAGGGGTTTCTTGCTTGAGTTATTCAATAGTTACTCTCACTTTCATTTTGGCTATGAAAATGTGCCAGTGATACCAGATTTGTGTCACATTGGTCTGAGTGAACCCGCCGGCACGCACTGTTGCCATGGTGAAAGACTTAGGAAATATGAACTCAATTGGTTTGTGAAAATAGGGGATTTTTAATTTATCCTTAAATCCCTTACACATGTAAGCACTCTTTTCCTCTCACAATTAAACCTTTTATATTTTAGTTATTTAGTTACCATTACCAAAAGAAATATGTCTAAATGAAATATTGCTGAGTTTTAAAATATATATATATATAAAGTGTTAGCGAGACAAAGCATAATGACATCATAACACATAACATTCATGGTGACTAATATATTTAATTTAGCTAGTTCAACATTAACCTCTTAATTTCTAGGAACATGTCCAAAGAGAGACAAAGATCAGATCATTTTGAAGGTAGTAAGGTACTACAGATGCAACTTGAAAGAGGCAGCAGATTCATCTCTGGAAATCTGAAATTCTGACACATGAAATATTATACTAGCGTCGGGGATTAAGAAAAAAGACACTTAACTTGTGTACACTTTCTATTTAATCATCTACCACAGTTCTCCAAAGTAAGAATGTTCCCGTAACTCTAAATGGTTAAATAGCCTACATGCCTGGGTGTTTACCCAATTCTCAATTTCTGGGTAGGACTGGGGAAAGTAGGGAGGTGTGGCTCTTCCTCCACAGGGCTCTGATTTTAGCCCAAACAGTTATACAGACATCAAAGAACACCCCTGGACAACCAGAATGCAACAGCTGCAGACTTCCTTTGATCTCTGCTCAATGACCTCTTCATCACATTTAGTATCCTTCTTAGCCTGGGGTATTTTTTTGAATACCTATTCCTTCTAGGAAAGCTACTTCCTGCAGACTAATGCTAGTTACCAAAGTCTTTTCCACAGGGGAAGGAACTGTATTGATAACTGTCTTCCCTGTGGGCTGTGTGTATTCTCTATGCTTATTTAGTACTGACATCTGTGGTTTTTGACTCTGGTCTTTCTGACATAGCAACCTCCCAATCTGTCGTAATTGGGCTGCAATTAGCAAGAGAACCTTGATAATTCAGGGCTTGTCCTCTATGGGCTGCCTAGGTCTTTTGTTTCCTCAGTATTTAATCATTCCGCTGAAGTTGTTCCCTTTATAACATAAATCAGTTGGAAGAAAAAAAAATTCTCAAATCAGAAAATTAGCTACCAATTCTAATAAGAAGATTGGTTGAAAAAAAAAGCAACTGAAATAAATAACTCAGTGATTTCAATTTTTCATGTCCCCATGTTCTGTAGGAAAATAATTATAATCATGGTTAAGATGTTTATACAATTGCGGACCTTCTGTTCAGTATTCAGATGTGCTTTTTGAGATCATTTACTTTCAAACGTTTAATTTGACTGATCTTATAGACATTTCACTTACCCCCATTGCATTCCATTTTACCCACCAAAAATGTGTTAAATACTGGTTGCAGAACAGATGCTGTGCTAGGGTTCCTGTGGGAAACTTAAAGGGGGGAATAAACAAACACTCAGTAGCAGAGGGTCCTCCAATGGTGTAGAATGACAAAACTCTGACAGAGAGAGAAAATGTGATATGCAATACATGAAAATAATAATAAAAGATTTATCCAAATTTATGGATAGAGGGCTGGCTTAATGGAAAAGGTGGGATTTGAGCAATTCAGTACTTTGTTGCAAAACTACATTATGCAGATAGCATCTTGGACACCTGAATAAATTTATGCATCTTCTTATTCCTAAATGTATCTATATGGAACAAAAAAAAGTATCTGCGGATTTCTCATGCTGTGTCGAATGATTTACCACCTTAGTGCTTTGGGGAACATGTTACGGGAAGAGCTGAATGCACTCCTGTCAACTTTTTGGTTCATTTGTTTTTTGTTGCCATAAGCACTTATGATAATAGAAGATCATCAGCAAGAGAACTGTGTAACTGTGTTATTATACATGAAGCAATGCAATCAAGCAGTAAGTATATTTACTTCCTAAGAGTACAGTGCCTTGTCCTAAAAGAGAATGAAAATGTGGATAATTGTTGATCACTTTCTCTTGGGTAAATCACAGGTAGGCTCATAAAAATGGATATGGTGCTCGAGAAACTGACACATTATTATGTGAAGTCACTGCTTCTCACTTCTTCCCAGAAGGCTGGCTAGATAAAGGCTATCATACGTCTCAATGATCCTAGCTCTTCTCCTTTATAATACACAACACCCTGTGATTCTTGTTCAATGTCTGTTTTCACTGCTAAACTGTAAACTCTAAGAGGGTAGGGCCTTCCTCACTACTAAATATCCAGAGCTATAGTAGGTAAATATTTACTTACTAAATGGGTAAAGAACTATGTTAGAGGATATAGAGAATGATTTAAAATTATGGCAAAGTGATCTTAGTTTATACTTTAAAAAAACTGATGTATTTCTTCTTTGTTCTATATCATAAATGTACCTTGTTGACTTCTGTGGAATAATATCCCACATGCATGGTTTCACTATGTGTTTACATGTCTGTTTCTCTTGTTTGACTTCCAGATCTTGCTCAAGGATATGATGAAAGAGTGCATGGGAGATGTGCAGTATTTAGAAGGGGGACCTCAGGGCTGGGACCAAGTGAACAAAAAGGAACTTTTACTCAGGATGGCTGAAACTTGAAACAGTACAACCAGGAAGAGAACTTGAAAGATTGTCTGGAAGGTCCAGAGTTAGTTATATAAAAAAGGGTTATCTTTCAGGTCAAACCTGAAGATAAACTGAAGGCACAAGAAATTAGGATAGTAGGGCTCAAGTCTAGAGGACTTCAAAGAAGGAAGAATATGTAAATCAGCTATCCTTCAATTAAAAATAATAAATGAAAAATAAAAGAGGGAAGAATCAAGAGTAAAAGGAAAGAGGAAAAGTAGTGTCCAGCCAGGGCCTTAATCTGTCAAGGAACATGGAGCTGCCATTTTATTAATACCAGGAAGCTACGGTAACTAAGAGATACCATATCTGGCTAGACTATTAACTGCAGGGAACACCTTATCTTTGAATTTCTAGCACTTTGCACGGTTGTCGAGTATATGGTAAATACCAGTATTTACTGAATTAATGGATGAATCACTGACTCTTTCATATTCCAGACAACTTTATCCTTTGGTTCTACTGGATTCTTTTACCTTGCAATGAGTACGTTTCCAAAACAATTTGACACTGTGAGAATCATAAAGATTACTGCCAGAACAATGAATAATTGTGATTTAAATGTCTTGTATGGATAGAAAATAATCACATTAATTTTTCTCTCTCTCTCTAATACATATGTATATATGTATGTATATATTTATTTATAATTTACTTTCAAGAATAAAATAGTAACACAGCATTGAATTTATTTACCAAATTAACATTCTAAACTTAAATTTCATCATGTCAACAATAGTTTCATTTACTAATAGATGTAATCTAATATTAAATACACATATTCACTTTCTGATAATGTAGTGTTTTATGATAAAAGACAAATGAAATGTGGATTAAGCTATATAATTCATGGACCTTGATTAGAAAATGTTATTCATTTTGCTTTGCTCTTTCCAGGCACTCTTACTTCCAGTTACTGTATCATTGAGAGTAACCTTTATTTATCATCTTTAAATAGTAAACATTATGTAAATCTTATTATATGAACATACATATTTATATATTTTAATTTTGTGAGGGCTATTATTCTATAGTAAAATTGAATTGGTAATTAAGACATTTCTTTTGAAATGTTTGAAAATTTCCTTTTAGAATGTAAATACTTAAGCATTTGCAAAAGGGATATGAAATGTTCCAGCTTGAGGAAGGGTATCAGACTAGACAACAGCCACAAGACCCTCTCTCTTTCTGTATCAAAGACCTCTCTCTCCTCCTATCACACACTCTCAAAATCTTGAATCCCCATATAAACTACTCAATATTAGATTTGAAACCAAAAACAAGCCACAGGGCTTCCCTGGTGGTGCAGTTGTTGAGAGTCCGCCTGCCGATGCAGGGGACGTGGGTTCGTGCCCCGGTCTGGGAAGATCCCACGTGCCGCTGAGCGGCTGGGCCCGTGAACCATGGCCGCTAAGCCTGCGCATCCGGCCTGTGCTCCGCAGTGGGAGGGGCCACAGCGGTGAAAGGCCCGCGTACCGCAAACAAACAAACAAACAAACAAAACAAGCCACAAAGAATGTAATATGAACAAATAAGAGTGTAATAATGTGAAGACAGGAGGGAGCATCCTGGATGTGTGTGACCATTCCTACCCAGGGAAGTTTCCACGTAGGGGAGGCCAAAAGGGTGGAATGCAGAAATTCTAGTAGATGCAAATTCTGGTGAGTGGGAGGCCAGTCACCCAGTCAGTGCTCAGACCAGGCTTCACATAACTTCAAAAGTCTACTGTTTCACTTTGCTTAGTCTCCACCCAGAAATAGAAGCAATAAAGAGCAAAATAAGGAGAGAATAAAGAAAACAATAATGTTAATAACGAAGAATGAAAGAAGTAAAAGAGATTGATACAATAAAAGAATTTCTAAAAGATAATAGATAACATTTTTAAGGTCAATGGTAATTTTAATCACAAAATTTCCCTCTCTGGTTAAAATGTAAACCCTCTGCATCTAGGCAGGTTCTATTTATCACCATTTCTAGGTTTAATCTTTTAAGCTTATTACTAAAATTACTAACTTAGGTTATGCTGAGAGCAATGGTTCACTGGGCATACCCTCATGTTTGGGACACCAAGCTTTCCTAAAATCAAAATTAACAGATAAGGACTTTTTTGGAGTGGTGGTTATGGGGGAATAGCCACTATTTACTTTAAAATGTAAGCTATGAAAATATAGGTCTTGGTCTTAGAAAAGATTTTTTTCTATATGCCAAAACCAATACTTAATGTAATTTTATTGTATTTTGACTTTGATCCTTAATTGTTAATAATGACTAATTTTTCTAGCAGTAGTTTATTCTCTGGTTTGAGTAGACCTCTCTTTCAACCATCTTGAATATTTTAATTAAATTTAAAATGTTTTCAAAATGCACACACTGCTCTAGGGCTTTAGGCCAATATCCATCAATTGCTTTGCTCTTTCAGTTGAGTGCAAGTCTCATCCATGACAGCTTTCTGTAAATTAGAGATAAAGCCTTACTCTGCCTTTTTAACATTTTCCATGCAGCTTGATAACTTCTGCATCTTTCCTTTTTCAGGGCCAAAAGAGAAGAAAATTTGTGTTAGATTTCCTCCTTTGTTCTCTCTCATCAATTATTTGCCTTGTATTTATATAAAGTCTTCTTCTTATTAGCAATCAGATTAAAGCCACAAATTGTGTTCAGATGCACACTGTTTTCCATTAGAGGAACATGTGTCTTTTTATAAGACAAATGATTTTTAAGACCACTTTTAAACATAACAAGATTTAGAAAGGGAGATATACATTGATTTCACCATATGGCTTTTGTCCTAGCTTTGTGACGCTATTGAAATATGTTATCACATCCTATCTCATCATTAGCATATTCTGACTTACTCTTTGTAAGAAAAATACTCAGCAATCACTCAAGGTTACAATTATCTTTGCATTTTAAATTATTGTTACTCTAACAAAACCTAAAAATATAATTTCTGTTCACTTAAATTTGGCTTTGTATCTTTTTCTTTATTCATTAGAAGATCTTCTATTTACTAAGTATAGGAATATAATTTTCACACTAACAGTTTAAAAATACAACAATCAACTTTTATTCTATTTTACATAGAAATGTACATTTCTGCAGCTTTAATTTTCATATTAACTCTTAAATTTTTTTTTTTTTTACGGTACGCTGGCCTATCACTGTTGTGGCCTCTCCTGTTGCGGAGCACAGGCTCCGGACGCGCAGGCTCAGCGGCCATGGCTCACGGGCCCAGCCGCTCCGCGGCATGTGGGATCCTCCTGGCCCGGGGCACGAACCCGCGTCCCCTGCATCGGCCGGCGGACTCTCAACCACTGCGCCACCAGGGAAGCCCGATGCCTTTGCCTTTATGTGTAGCTTCTCATGTGTTTCTCATCTGTTTGGATAGTTATACCTACTAGAAGTATTTTAAAGTGCAATTTCACCAGACACTGTATCAAATGCTTTACCAAAGTGCATGTATTCCATTTACTACATCCTTTTATCTTCTATTCTTGTCTATACTAAAATGTAGGCCCCTCCCAGCTGCCAGATGCTTCTTCTAGATCCCTCTCATTGGCCAAAAGGAAGTCTGCAATTCTCCACAGCTGTGGCAGGCTCTCACGGCTGCCCATGCCCATGTCACTGTAGAATCTCTCACTTTTACACTACCTCCCAGCGAGGAGAAGCCCACTGATATATTCCCCCTCTCAGCTGCACAACTTCCTGGAACAGCTTAACAGTTAAGAAACCTAAAGTTTCCTCCCTCAGCTGCACAATTTAAAATCCTCCCCACCAAAGGCAGACCAGGAACCTACATTTTATCCTAAAGAAGCAACCTTCCACTCATAGTAAAGAATATGGTGGAGCTTCCCTGGTGGTGCAGTGGTTGAGAATCCACCTGCCGATGCAGGGGACACGGGTTCGAGCCCTGGTCCGGGAAGATCCCACATGCCGCGGAGCAACCTCGCCCGTGCACCACAATTACTGAGCCTGCGCTCTAGAGACATCAAGCCCTAACTACTGAGCCTGCGTGCTGCAACTACTGAAGCCTGTGTGCCTAGAGCCCGTGCTCCACAACAAGAGAAGCCACCGCAATGAGAAGCCCGCACACCGTGATGAAGAGTAGCCCACGCTCGCCGCAACAAGAGAAAGCCCGCTCAGCCACGCAGACCCAATGCAGCCAAAGAAATTAATTAAAAAAAAAAAAAAGAATATGGTGATCCCGGCTAAAAGAAATATGATCACTATCTTTGTAAGAAGCCCACAATGCCTCATAAAATATCACCCACTATGTGTTTAATTTAATGTTATAAAAATTTTAAATTGTTGTGAGCATGGGGGGGCAGGGAGATACAAATTTGGATACTTGGTTATATAAAATAATGCATGCTGAGGAAAATATCTGGAATTCCAGTCACATAAACAAAGAGAAGAAATTTGGTTTGAGGGAATAACATGGATGTTGAGTCTAGAAAGGAGACTGTATTGGCACAATCTTTGTGAAGAGCAACCCTTCTCCCAATCATCCATATGTTTCTAAATAGCTGGGTATTTGATATTAGCTGGATATTTGAATCGGGTGGGTATTGTGAACAGTTATATTTATAGTTATCCCAAGATATCTTAAGTGTTCACTGAAAATAAACATAATAAAAATGGTTTTTAAAAAGGGAGATGAGAAATATTGACCAAATTTAATACTACCACATCTCAGTACAGATTCCTTTTATCCCTTGAGGGGCTGTGAAATCTGACACTGCTCTGCAGACAAGCTAAAGCAGTGTGTCCAGAATACCATCCAACATCAGAGGACACATGGCTTCAGTTTCAACAACCTTGACAGATGTGCACATCTCCATTGTGGAACTAGGGCACACGTATGAGGAGATGCCCTTGTCTCCGGTCATTTCTGCTTTATAAATGCAAATACCAGTTTAATTAAATGATGGACTCAAATAGGCTTCCCAGACAGAAATGAGGCTCCATTGAAACTATCGGATTTGAAAACGTGGAGTGGAAAACACATCTATTCAGTTTAAGTATTTAGAAGGTCATGTTGTCAGAAAAACCAGTGACCTGCTGTGAGTCTTTTTCTAATTTTAAGCTGTGATGGATTATCCTTGCACAGGCAGCATGCACTTATAAGCCAAAGTACAGATAGGTTTGATATGATACAGTGATTTTAAACTGTGCTTTAATTTGCAGCTACTTGAACCACTTCTATTTTTTACAGATATTGAAAGTTGGAAATGAGTCAAGCAGTAGCATGTTCCAACATATTGCTCCAAGTAACAGCATATCACTTCACTATGTACAGTAAGAGTCTGAAAATTAATAACCAAGTAAAAGACACTTAGCTAAAAAAAATGACAAAGTAAGAGACTAGGACAGGCTTTTATTAAAACCTGATTATTGAGGGGAAAAGTGCTAAATAGATAGAATCCAGCAGTTCTGGCAGTGACAGTTGCTAACTCTGTGACTTTGGTCAAATCCATATTTTCTCTAAGCCTCAGTTACCACTTCTATTAGATGGAAAAAATACCAGCCATTTTTATATAAGCATGATTAATATGAGAATCAAATGAGAGCATATTTTGAAAATAATAGAGAGCTCTACAATTTCTGGTTTTATTATTATCTTCATAACCATTATTTTTGGCCAGGGCAATGGTATCTTTTCTCATGGAGCTCATATCTGATAGGAGAGACTGACATAAATAATTATAAAAACATTGTAAATAGAAATAGAAGCATATAATAGATGTTTACGCTACACTGAGAGAATAATCAACTCACTCTTTTTAGAGGACTGAAAAATTTCTTCATACTGAGTGTGATGGTTAATTTTATGAGTCAGTTTGGCTGGGCCATTGGGTTCCCAAATACAGTAGTTGATCAAACATTATTCTGGGTGTTTCTGTGAGGGTGTTTTTGGATGAGATTAGTATTAAATCGGTGGACCTGAGTAAAGCAGTTTGTCTTCCCCATTGTGGGTGGGCCTCATCAGCTCAAAGTCCTGAATAGAACAGAAAGACTGACACCCCCTGTCCTCCCCCCAAGTAAGAAAAACTTCTACAATTGACTGCCTCAGTCTTCACTGGCGACATGGGTTCTTCCTGCCTGATGGCCATTGAACTGGAACCTCACCTCTCCCTGGGGCTCCTGTATTACTGGCCCACTCTGCAGGTTTTGGATTTACCAGGCTCCATAACTGTATGAGCCAATTCCTTCTAAATCATATATTTTAATGTATATCATATATATATATATATATATAGAGAGAGAGAGAGAGAGAGAGAGAGAGATGGTTCTTTCTCTTGAGAGCCCTAATACAGAGTATGCCACTTATCCTAAACATTAAAGCTGTGAATGGGACTTTGAGAAGTGGATGAAGATGTAAAGGACTCACAAGTAGAGAAAGCAGAATGTGAGAAATTAGAATTGGGTTGTGCAGAAACTCCAAGAAGTTCCATTTGGGCCTTCATGGTTGGGAGTTAGAATGGGTGGAAGGGGGGTGCAGGGGCAAGAGGTGAGATCATGGAAGTGCCTTGTATGCCATACGAAAGCATTTGGACTTTAACCTAGAGGAAATGAGAAGCCATCTGAAGGATTTAAACAGGGAAATAAGATGATTAAATTTGCATTTTAAAAGATTACTCTAGTTGCAGTGTCAGGTATGGATTAGAGAGGGTCAAGGCTGCTGGCAGGGAGATTATTGAACCAGTATAAGCCAGGATAATGAGGTCCTGCACTGCCAGTAGTGGTGGAAAAGGAAACCCGATGTATATATAAGATACAAAAGAGATAGAATCAACAGAATTTGATAAGTGGTTTAGCATGGGGATAAGGGGCAGGGTGGGGGGCGGGGGTTGGTAGGTATATAAACTAAATAGGGTGCCCAGCATTCAGGCTTGAGGAGCTCAATGCAACTGATATTGTAATACAGATGGAAAAAGAGTCTTCGGAAAAATGAGACTTAGTTATATTTCTAACACGTGGCATTTATGATATATGTTGTAGCCCCAGAAAAAGATGTCTATTAGGCTATTAGATAAATGGATCAAGAGAAAGATTAAAAGTCAGGACTGGAGTTATAAAGGTAGGGATTTGGGAAACTAGATATAAAAATGATTGGTGTTGAGGAGATCCTTCAAGAAATCTGTGAAAAATAAAAAAGGAAGAAGACTGAATCAGAACTCTTGAAGGCTCATGAAAAATGAATCCCCAGTTGCTTGTTAAAGAGATTTCTGATTAGGATTAGGGCAAAAGATCCTTTGTAAGATGTTCCTTGAAAGAAAATAGATATTTAAACACTAGTTATGATTTGTATGCAAACGTGGAGTTTGATGCTGCTTTGACACACCATCATCTATCTTTCGACCTTATAAATTACATCTACAGAGTCAGCATTTTAGTGAGATGCAAACATTTTAGACGTCTTAGAAAAAGAACTGGCGCTGATTTAAAGTTGATGACTTAGGGACTTCCCTGGTGGTCCAGTGGGTAAGACTCAGCGTTCCCAATGCAGAGGGCCTGGGTTTGATCCCTGGTTGGGGAACTAGATCCCGCATGCATGCCACAACGAAGAGTCCACATGCTGCAACTAAGACCCAGTGCGGCCTAAATAAATAAATATTTTAAATAAATAAATAAAATTGATGACTTAAAACCTATTTTGCGTCTTAATCGAGAATTACAGAAGACAACATATAGTCACTGTTTTCTCTCAGTAAGTTTCCTCATCAGGAAAACAAAACAACTTCAGAAACATATCAGTGTTAAATGGGATGATCTTAAGGTCATTTCTAGAAATACTGGTCCACGGTCTTACGGTTAGTATCCTTCCAATGTTTTTATATAAGTGGCTCCTCAAAGCTTCAATATTTTATAGTATGGGAGGAACAATTCAGGCATTTTAGGAGGGGAAGGATGAAAAAGAGGGGAGGAGAGGAGGGAAGGTAAAAGAAGGAACAGCCCAGTCAGAGACCTTATGTGGCCCATAAAGATCTATCTATCTATCTATCTATATCTATATATATCCCTTTACAAAAAAATAATCACTGACATCTGCATAGAAAGTATATGTGTAAACAATATACAAGTCTGAGAGCAAACAGTCGAATTAACAAACTCTCCAAACAACCCATCACCACCAAAATAAAACTCCTTTATCTAAGTTGACCTAAACGACTAGTAATTTGTATCTTTTTCTTTTTGCCTACAGTTTCCTTTGTAAAAGGCCTTTGGGGAGCACTGATTTTCATCGCCAGCAGAAGCGCAAAATGTTCCAGAGAGATCCTTCCCATTGGAAAAAGCAGTAAGTGCCCCTGTTCATCCCACGCATTATCACTGGCCTATGAAACAGCCTCATCTCCTCCTCTCTGCTATAGAAAGGCAATGTCTGATTCATGATTAACTAAATCACTAATTTAGAATTCCAGGACACTTGACATATCAACAAATCTTTTTAAAAAATCAACATATTTTATACTTTTGGGGCAAAAAGTGAAAGAAAAATGAATTGCTATTCTTACTGAGAGGAAGACAAAAGTTCTTTATAATTGTACTCTCAGGTTTTTGTTTTGATTTTTTAAAATAGCTGTTTGTTGTTTCTTTTAATAGTATTCCACCAGCTTTCACATAGCTCTGTTTTTCTTCATCTATTCCTCTGAAAAATTCATCGCCACACTTCTCACCTGCTCTCTTTGTTTCTTCCCTCCTGATGAAGGAGCCGGGGGTACTAACAGCAACAAAACACAGACACACGTCCACCCTCTCACTCACACTTCTTCCTGCTCACACCCCTATCTGCTTTCCACCATATCCAAGAAATCCATTTTTTTTGTTGTTATTCCCTAGCATAAAGACCATTTATTCTGCTCTTCTGAGAACAGAATATTTCTATGACTAGAATTTTAAAATATTTCTTAGTTTTGAACAGAATAAATTACTATGAGAAAAAATATTTAAGGATCTGTAACAGAACAGAAAATATGGAGACGTCACTGTAACAAATGGTTGCATACATTCAAAGAAAAGGCAAGTATCAAAACAGATGCAGCGTCCCACTGAACTAAGCAAAACTACATGTCTGAAGGCGTTGCTGTCCAGTTGTAAGATAGATTAGTCCTGGGGATGTGACGTACAGCACGGTGACCATAGTTAACAGTACTGTATTGTATATTTGAAAGTTGTCACGAGAGTAAATCTTCAAAGTTCTCATCACAAGAGAAAAAAGTTGTAACTGTGGTAATGCATGTTAACTAAACTGATCTGTGGTAGTCATTCTGCAATATATACACATATTCCATCATTAGGTTGTACACCGAAAATGAATACAATGTTATATATCAATTATATCTCAATTTAAAAAAAAAGCAAAAGGCATTGCTGGATTCCTAAACTCTCATACATGGATCCAGAAAATGAAGTATTGTCTACTTCCCTGATTTCTAATTATTTCACATTCAAGGAAAATTGAATGTGAAATTCTTCTGCTTACTTACGATTTTTCTATTAAAGTTCATCTTATCATGTGAAGATATCAGGACCTAGGGAGACACTCTCATGCTGCAGCAGAAAGTACAAAGAGGAGATGAGAAGCAATAATTTTATTTTTCTTAAGCCTAATAGGCCACTAACCCAATTTGTTGATGCAATTTTGTAAGGTATACACAGGCCACTTGAACAAGGGAAATGAAATTAATCACTGCAACCTCAGTCAGGAGAAACGGCCTTCAGCTAATGTCCCCTTTGAAACAGAAAAATTTCAAACTTCTAGAGAATTATAAGAAGCTCAGTGGAGCAGGCACTGCTATGCTTTTCTGAACCCCCAGCGAAGCCTGTGAACGTTATTCAATCCCACTATAGCGAGGTGGATCCTCTTACTGTTTCCACAGCTGCCAGGGTATTAAATTCTGACTGCATCCAATGCTGTGATCATCGTACTGTGTCTAACTACACAACAGTCAAGTGTTGGAGTGAGTGCTGGCAGAGGACCTCTCCTTCCTGGAGCCTGTCAGCCTCTGATAAGTACAAGGCTTCCTGTTCTCCAGTGATCTGTCCAACAGCCACAAGGGCTCCTCAATGATCACCGCTTGCCTCACCCAACTTTCCACATGCACTCCATATGATTTCCTGTTGAGCAATTTTTTTAAAGCATTATTAACTCTGTCATCTAAAAATCAAAGGTTTACTTATTAACAGAAAAAGGAAGATTTCTTTTTTTAAAGTGGGGGATGATACTCAGCACTACCTTAAAACCCTGAATAGGTATTAACCAAAAAAAAGACAGAGAAAATGAAGATAAATGGCTTGTACCTGTTCTTCACCACACACTGTCTCTTGACCATGATTTCACTTCTGGCCACTTTAAAATACCAGATTATGTCATATACTTCATATTCCCCCAGAAAGGCTAATGTATACCAATCACTTACAAGAAATAAAACCATAGATGATACCGCATTTTTTCAAAATATGCCAGTAAGTTAGCACCAATCATTTTATATATATATATATTTTCAAAGTTGCCACATTTTGTGATAAATGGTTATGGAAGTTTTTTTATGTAGTTATTTCTAAAGAGGTCCCACTGTGTGTATAGGAAAGTGGTGGCTGTCATTAGTTTAAGTAATCTTATAAAACACTTTAAAAATAAATTTTCTATTGTTTGTAATCTCTTTTAAAATATTAATAAGATTCCCAAAGACACATAATTTCTTTATATAAATATATATATAAAATTTTCCACATAGTATCTCATTTTTCACACAAAAATGTATCTCCCTAATTTTTATTTCCCAAGAACTGTGGAAATTCAAGGTTTCAGACATGAGTTTGTGCAAATTATAAGAATGTTTCTGATTTCTTTGTCAGTAGTTACTGTTTGTGTAGACTTTGAAAGTACTCAATAAGAAACTTATTTGTAAGGAATGTATTTTGAGGCCGACAATACAGAAAAATGAAGAGCATAATCATTTGTAAATGACTACCTATTGTCATTTCTTTATAGTCCCAAGATCTTCCTAAGGTATATACCTACCAGATAAAACTTTCAACTTTCTAATAATTAGTTTTATCATAGTTGCAAATTATAGAAAGATAAACTTCACAAAACGACATAACCTAAGGTAATACCAGAGTTAGCATACAAATATTTTAAATACAAATTATGCTGAATTCTCTAGCAAACAATTATTATAACACTTGGAGATAAAACCAAGATTTACATTGCCATTAGATGTTATGTTGCACTTAGTGGCATGTAATTTGATGCCATGTTTTTTTGCAGTAATTTCTCACAACCGTTCTGTGCTACCCATTAAAATCAATGGTTTCTTTCTAAAGAGAAGAGAAGTAAATGCATGACGACGCTTGCTGAAAAGCACGTAGACAATTCCCTGATTGGAGTGGCAGGCAGATTTCATAAGTCTCTAGTTTGTAGCATTATTTATATTTATATAGAGTTGAAAGTGTCTCATCTTAGAAAATGTATAGTGAAAGAACTAAGGGGCTTAGGAAGGAATTATGTACAACTGAGTTTCAAATGACAGATAAAAATAGCATATGGCCTTTTAGATTTTCCTTATAAGCAGTTTGAAATAATAATAATAAACATGAACATTTTTGAGTGTTTATTGTGTGCCAGGTAATGTTTTAAGAACATTGTGTGAATTATCTATTTTAATTCTCATAACAATTTAGGAGCAATATTCCTGTCATTCCTCTTTTCCATAAAAGAATATTAGGTCTTAGGTTAAGAAATTTCCCTAAAGACATACAACTACACTGTGACAGTGTTTCTGATGCCAACATATGAGCTTTCAACTACTTTTTTTTTTTTTTTTTTTTTTTTTGCGGTACGTCGGCGTCTCACTGCTGTGGCCTCTCCCTTTGCGGAGCACAGGCTCCGGACGCGCAGGCTCAGCGGCCATGGCTCACGGGCCCAGTCGCTCCGCGGCATGTGGGATCTTCCCAGACCCGGGCACGAACCCGCGTCCCCTGCATCGGCAGGCGGCATCTCAACCACTGCGCCACCAGGGAAGCCCTATTACTTCTTTAAATAAAGGTGAAAGTATCAATAACTACTCAGGTGAACAAAACAATATTTGCAATCGAGGTAACAAAAAATCCAAAAAGCAAAAGGAATATTTTCAACATTATCTCTAGAATTAAAATTGTAGCTCGACTTTCATAAACACAGGCTATGCATTTTGACTATGCATGGATCTTACCAATTGGAACTTTGTGGTGGGGGGGGAATATTATTAAATTCATTATGTGTATAAGCTCTAACACACTTATAAAGATCACGCGTACAGAGTGTGATGATAGGGTTGGAGAGTGCAGGGTGGAAAACAAAATCCTAATATCTAAGAGGTTGCCTTATTCCTCTCTGGGCCTGAGCACCGAGCCCATGTGCTAGGCTACTTTCAGTTTCACATCATCAGGCTTTGCCTTCTGCCTGGATCCTTTTATCATAGTGTCTACAACACTTAAGTTTTTAAAAATCTGTCTCTCCCTCTACAGTCTAAATTCCCAGAGTAAATAGGCAGATTTTTATTCCTCTCTGTGTCTTCCACTGACACCTTGGTGCTTACCACAAAGAGATACTTTTAAATTTTTTTTTAATTTAAAGAATAATAAATTTGTGATTGGAATATTAAGTAGTGGATCCTTAATTTGAGGGAAATTTGCAATAGATAAATTTGTAAGTTCCTTCTGTAATTATGTGTTTAATATTACAGGTCAGGAGAGAAAATAGAGCATGTATTTTGAATTTGGTGTGTAATGTTAAGGATATTGCTTAGTCTTTGAATTTACTATAAAAAAGCATAGAATACACAAAAAAAGAGAAATAATGTAACACATGTTCATGTACTCCCCACTCAGCTTAAGAAATAAAGCATTTCTATAGGATTAAAGACCCCCTCTTCCTCTGCTCCTGAACAGAACTTGCTTCTACGCCTGAATTACAGATTTGCCATTCCCATACATTTCTTTATATGTTTTAATCATACCTTAATATATCTGACAGATTTATAATGTTTGTATTTATATTTATACCATTGTTTTCTGTGCTAAGAAATCTTCTGTAAAAGTGATGTCAAACTACACATTCTTCTACCTTTTTTCACCCAGTGTTTTGTGACTCATCAATATTTTGTGTAGAGTGCTCTAATTCATGCCCTTTAACTTTGAAGAGATAAAGAACAAAATAGCAGTAGACTTAGTCCTTGAGCACTTGGAAGAGGCCGCATGAAAATATGATCAGAAGCAGTCAGGGTTCCTCAGCTATGTTTGGGGTTGGTTCTGGCGTGTGCGTTACGGTTATGTACTGGAATATAGAAAGGAAATCAACTCCATGAAGAGCATGAGGGGCAAGAGGGGAGCTGTTGGGGGTCCAGGGACTCGAAAACAGGGCAACAGAGGTTACTTTTCTCTGTGATTTAGAAGGTATTGACCCTGGGCTGAAAATGGGGGCACAATGAATGTTAATGAGAAATTAACATCGACAGAGATAAGAAATATCTGTGTGCCTTTGAGGTTAGTGAGAAGAGCTTGAGTGTGGTATGTTTGGTGACAGGGAGTCAGTAATTATGTAGGGATCTGAGGGAGAGCATTATAATGATCATGAGTGGAATGTATTGGAGAGGATGTAGAATCATGTCAGGGAAGTCCGTCATTACGTGTGTTCTTTTAAGTGAGGGATCAGCTATGGAGAGCATATGGCTACAGAGGAAACTGTGTCAAGGCGAAGAAGGATAAAACCAAAAGACAATTGTAGGGGAAAATCACAATTTTAGGCACAGCATCTTGATTAATCTATCTTGCAACAGGAATGAAGAAGAGATTAGGGTTTATACATATTATCAGTGTTCCAAACCTGAAAATGAGCGTTTTTTTCCTTTTAAACTACAAATTATGTAAATTAGGAAAGCTATCCCAATTGATAGAAAAACTTACTGGTTGATAGAGCATATAGATGATTGGGAATTAAAGGAAGATGAAAGACTGTTATTTCATCCTCTCTCTCAACTGTCTTAGGACTCTGTGAGGGTTTGGGATTTGTGAGCAGGGGAGAATGGGAATAAACAAAGAGGAAGGGAAGAGAGTGAAAGTGTCAGGAACTTTCTGGAATGCATTATTTTACTCAAAGGTAAAATCAAAATGCGGAGGAAAAATGAGTTCCCACCTTCACCCTACCACCACTGGTTCAAATGCTAGCTCATTTGCCACTTTATTTTGCTTTATCTATGGCCAAGCTAGTCCAGTTGCTTCAAGCATGACATTCTTGAGGTCAAAGTCTTGGGTTTGATGCTTCTACAGAATAATTAACTTTGCTTTAACCTGTGGTCACAGCTCATATCCCAAACCCTGACAAGTTGCCTTTGTTTGCAAGAAGGGATGAGATGAAAGAACAGTACCAAAGCACACTCAGCAGACAGGGATCAGTAATGACATATTTAGTTATAAAAGATGAAATTTGGACTCCTAATTTTCATTTTGTCGTCTTAAAAAATGAAACGTGCTATAAAGCATAAGTCATAAAGCATGACTTCTTCTAAATGAGCAAACTCAAAGAATACACTTAAAAATATTATAGCAATTAAAAAATCTTATTTTCCACCATAACATGACTAGAACATCTATTAGCTAAATAATATAACTGATCATTACAATAAATAAAATAGTTTATACTATGAACTTTTTCCAGAAGGTTAGCATGATTTTTGATATTGAAATTATAGAGTTTTACCTCAGTTTTTATTAAATTTCACTTATTTTCCTTTTATTTAGATCCACAAAGTCATTAGCATTGCTCAAAGAGACTGGAAAATATAATATTCATTCTAAAGTCAACTGGGATTCTTTACAGATTATTTCACACTTGAAAGCAAGTAAAACATGTTTTAAAAATATTGTATATTTTATTTCTATTCAGAAGTATTATAAGCAGGTTTTTGTTTATTTGGTTTTTTTGTGGAAGCTCTTATTCTCATGGAATTCTTTTTGCTTTCTAATAATATTTAAAAATATTTCTCTATATTTCAACGTTAGAATATTTTGTATATTGCCCTTTATTCTAACTAATGATTTTGGAATATAAAAAATTCAAACATTTTTTATTTAATCTACTTGGCTGTTTTAAAATTACAGTGAAAGGCAATATATAACATCTTTCTGTATTTTCTTTATCACAATTGCATGCAATTGACTTATAAGATTATTCTTTGGTTTTCATGAAGACAGACTTGTATATTGAATATATTCTTCCTCTTTATAATTTCACCTCTTTATCCTCTGTTAGATTGTGTACCTATCGGATTTGAAGGCTAAACATTTTTTTCAAATTAAAAAAAATTGTCATTATCAAATAGCTTTTTTTCATTTGCCTTTTCTCAAGTCTCTAGTGAGGGAAGGAAAACAAACATGGCCTTCATCTTGTTTGTGAACGAACTACCTTGTTATCAGTGTCACTATAAGCTAAGCTGATCAAAAAAAACCCTGTATGTTTTAACCCTAAGTGTGGAAAGCATTTGGGTTAGACACAGTTAAGCATGGCAGAATCAGAGAGGGTCTAGGTCTTGGCTAAACTAGCATAGGGCTCAGCCAAAAAATTTCCAGTCTTTTTTTTAAATTTAGTTTTTATTGTAAAAACAAGCACATAGAAAACCTTATACATTTGAAACATATCTTTATATTACCATAGAATATTTCCTGAGCTTTTATCAATGTATATCCATGCATTTATATAGTCTTAGTTGGTAAATGTTGGCTCTGCTGACTTACTAGACACATCTTCATTTACTAACACTGTCTGCATACTTATGGTTCTAAATTATTTTGGGGGGGGTTGACAAATGATTTTTAATTATGCAATGATAATTTAAAAATTATTTTTAGATTGCATTAAAAATTTTTAAATTGCATATCCCTAAAGGTTAACTTTAGGGATAAAAAAAACAATAAAGCATTTGAATTAAGTAACAATCCTGAGAATTTGTCTTTACTAAATTATTCAGCAGAAGACAAAAGCTATGTGCAATTTACCATTATCAATGAAAATTGGAAACAATAAAAATTGCCTGTAATAAGTGCATGGTTAAGAATATGATGATGTATCAGTTTGACGGACTACAGTGTAGTGATTAAAAATAATCGTTATCAGGACTGATAAATATGGAGCCATATGTATAAAATTATGAAATGTGTAAGGCTCTGTATAAATATTCGAGTAACTGTCTGAAAATGAAAACAGTTAAATTAGAGTGATGGGATTGTGTAGTTTCTTGTCATTTTTGTCAAAAACATTTTGAATATTTCTCCATTTAAAAGTGGCCTCTTTTAAAATTAATGTGCTGCATCCTAAGTATAGTTTGTGAGAGTAAGTTCATTGAAAATAGCATGATCTTGGTGGAAAAATAGTAGTATGAAACCAAAAAGAAGCACTGGTCGCATAAAAACATTTAAATAGATGTTATTCCTGGAGGAAGGTTTTCCTTTAAAAAAACTTCCGTAAAACAAGAAAGAAGATTGAATGACACTGCATAGCAAATTAATATTAAAAATTTGTATGAAGAGACACTCTTTTGTAAATGGCATTATAGTGTAGTGACTAGGAGTCAGGTGACTTGATGTTTTTTGCTCAGACTCTGTTAATCAGTGGCTTTATGATCTTAAACACTCTGGACCAAGTTTCTTAATATGAAAAATGAGTGTTTGAACTAAATGACCTTTTAGGTCCCTTTCAACACTGAAATTCTATGATATTAATTATTAGGACTCGGACCAATTAAATCAGCTGAGATAAGTGATGGGAGAGAAGATCAGAATTAGTTCAGTGAAATTTGAAAGCAAGATTTTCAAAAATTGCAGTAAGAATATTTAACATGATATACATATTATTTTTAAGTGTACAATAAAGGCTCGTTATTGTGTAACAGATCTCTAGAACATTTTAATCTTGCAAAACTAAAACCCTACACCCATTAAACAACTCCTCATTTTCCCCTCCCTCCAGTCCTTGGAAACCACCATTCTATATTGTTTCTATGAATTTGACTAGTCTAGATACCTAATTTAAGTGGAATCATGCATTATTTGTCTTTTTGTGCATAATGTCCTCAAGGTTCACTCGTGTTGTGGTATATGGCAGAATTTCCCTCTTTTTCAAGGCTGAATAATATTGCATTATATGTATATACCACAGTTTGTTTATCCATTCATCTATCAAAGAACATTTAGGTTGCTTTCACCTCTTGGCTATTGTGAATAATGCTGCAATGAACATGGGTGTGCAAATATCTCTTTGAGATCCTATTTTCAATTCTTTTGTTTTTTTTTTTTTTTTTTTTTTTTTTGCGGTACGCGGGCCTCTCACTGTCGTGGCCTCTCCCATTGCCGGAGCACAGGCTCCGGACGCGCAGGCTCAGCGGCCATGGCTCACGGGCCCAGCCGCTCCGCGGCATGTGGGATCTTCCCGGACCGGGGCATGAACCCGTGTCCCCTGCATCGGCAGGCGGGCTCTCAACCACTGCGCCACCAGGGAAGCCCAATTCTTTTAGATATATAACAAAAAGTGGGATTGCTGGATCATATGATAATTATTTTTAATATTTTGAGAAATCTCCATACTGTTTTCCATTGCAGGTGCACCATTTCCCATAGTTTTTAAGAATACATATTACTTTTAGAATTGCCTTAGCTTTATAGAAAAATTGCAGAAAGTATTAAAATTGCAAAAAATTAACAATATAAAAATAGGAGAGATATTAGAGTTCCCATACAACCTATACCTAATCTCCCCAATATCTCATGCTTATTAGTAGGGTACATTAATTATAATTAATTGATATTAATATATTTTATTAACTAAAATTTATACTTTATTTAGATTTCCTCAGTTTTTACCTAATGTACTTTTTTTTTTTTTTTTTCGGTATGCGGGCCTCACACTGTTGTGGCCTCTCCCGTTGCGGAGCGCAGGCTCCGGACGCGCAGGCTCAGCGGCCATGACTCACGGGCCCAGCCGCTCCGCGGCATGTGGGATCTTCCCGGACCGGGGCACGAACCCGTGTCCCCTGCATTGGCAGGCGGATTCTCAACCACTGCGCCACCAGGGAAGCCCTTAATGTAATTTTGTTGTTTTTCCAGGATCCAATCCACTTTACCACACTGCATTTAATTATCATATCTCCTCAGATGCCTCTTGGCTGTGATAGTTTCTCACATTTTTTCTTGTTTTGAATGACTTTCACAGTTGTGATACATACTGGTCAAGTATTTTACAGAATATCCCACAGTTAAGATTTCTCTGATGTTTTTCCCATGATTTGGCTATGGTTGTGGTGTTTTAAAGGAAGACCACAGAGATAAAGTGCCATTTTCATCACATCCTATCAAGGGTACATACCATCAACATGACTTATTACTGTTGATGTTGACCTTGATCACTTGGCTATGGTAGTGTATTAGTTTGCTATGGCTGCCTAACAAAGTATGACGCATCGGGTGCCTTAAACAACAGAAATTTATTGTCTCTTGGTTCTGGAGGCTAAAACTACAAGATCACATGCCCGCCAATTCAATTCCTCCTGAAGGCTCTGAGGGAGAATCTCTTCTATGCCTTTCTCCTACCTACTGGTGGTTTGCCAACACTCTTTTGGCATTTCTTGGCTTACAAATGCATCATCCAGATCTCTGCCTTCATTTTCTCCTGTGATATTGAGAGTAGAGCCTGGACACCGACACATTAAATATCAATGTTTTTTTTCTCTGCAATTAGAAACAATGGTACAAGAGAATCTCATAAATCCCTAATCCCACACCTTCCTGCCATCCTTCCTGTTACTGTATGAACAGTAGTTCTAATCTAAAGCCAGTCTGCCTACTTCTCTTTCCTATTCAATGATTTTATTTAAGAAATTTGTTTTCTCTCTCCTGCATCACCAGCCTTTTCCTCAGCACTGTCATTTCTTCTTGCTACCATCGTAGCCCAAGTCATCATCATCTCTCTCCTGGATGACTCCAAGTCTCCCAACTGGCTTCCCTAGTTCCACCTTTGTCTCCGTATGATCTAGTCTCAAAGCTGCAAGGAAGATGCTTTAAAAACATCCATCAGGGCTTCCCCGGTGGTGCAGTGGTTGAGAGTCCGCCTGCCGATGCAGGGGACACGGGTTCATGCCCCGGTCCGGGAAGATCCCACATGCCGCAGAGCGGCTGGGCCCGTGAGCCATGGCCGCTGAGCCTGCGCGTCCAGAGCCTGTGCTCTGCAGCAGGAGAGGCCACGACAGTGAGAGGCCCGCGTACCGAAAAAAAAAAAAAAAAAAAAAAAATTCATTAGATCATGTTTATTCAAAATTCTCTAATAGCTCCTCATTTTATGCAGATTAGAAACCATAGACCTACATGTCCCTGCGGGATGGGCCCCTCCTCTTGCTCTCGGACCACATCTCTGCTGCCCTTTCCCTCACTCAGTCTGCTCTCGACAGAGGCCTCCATGCTGTTCCTTGAACACCTCAGGACCTTTGCACTGTGTGTTTTGCATGGCTTACTTCATCACCTCCTTCAGGTCTTTGCTCGAATTAACTTTCTCAGTTAGGTCTATCCAGTGCACACTGGTTAAAAGTATGATCACCTTCTCATCAGTTCTGCCTCACTTGTATCCATAACATTTATTACTTTTTAACAGGCAATATACCCCTTATTTTTGGTGTGCATTTTCTGTCTCTTTCCATTAGAATATGAGCTCCATTAGGCAAAGATTTAAGTCTGTTAATCATTCCTGTTTTTGCCTAATGGCCAGACCAATGCCTGAAACTTGGTAGGCTTTCAACAAATTTTAAAAAGAAATTTATGTAATAATAATAAGATAATGACCAACATATTGAATATTTTCTATGTGTTAACTAATCTTAATAGATTCTTTATACATATTAACACATTTGATCCTGAAAACAACTCTATAATGTAGGTACCATTATTTTTCCACTTTACAAATTAGGAAACAGGCCAAGTTCCCAAAGCTAATAAGTGGAGGGTCCAAGAAGTGTGGTCATCTTCTTATTTACCTTATTTTTTATTTTTCAAATAGTTTGCATTGAGTATGTATTTCCTTCGTAATATACCAACAAAATGTTAAAAGTCCTCCAAGTACTCCTTCTACTGTTCCATCACCCAACAATTTCTTACAAGATGTATTAGCTGATATCTGTGATTCTTTTCCTTGACTATTTAAATGCATATTTTCTATGTATTGTTTATCCCTAAAATTAGCTCCTGTGGTTATAACTACTCTTTCAAAAATGAATCTCACAGATTTTAATATAGTGCTAATTTATTGATGTCTTGAATGAATATTGGGCGATAAACATTTGGGTTTATCCAACTTTAATAAGAATGTGTATGTTTGTGGGTGTGCATTTTGAAAGTAACAGTCTTTTTTTTTTTTTTGAAAGTAGGAGTTATTAATGCATTTGCTTCAGTTCTTTTACTTTGAAGTTGAACTACAGCATACTGAAGGACTTCGGCAAGCTAAAAGATCCTCTAAGCAGCCCCTTAAAACATGTCAATGAAATAATACAGGGTAATTATTTAGTTCTATTTTTAAAGATGGCACATAGAGGTTAAGTAATTTTCTTGAAAGCGGAACATTTACATACTGTATTTTTAATTATCTTAAATTACCTGTGCAATTTACTCCTAAAATTTTTATGAATGAACATGTGGTTCAAAAGCTAGCAACCTGATAACACAGAAGGCAAAGAGCCAACAAGTTTGTGGTAAAAATGAAAAAAATCACCAGCAACCATTACAATCTCAATCTGGTAAAATGGTCTAGTGATATGTAATTGTAGTCATTATTTAGATAACTGAGTAATGGAGGTTAATTAGAAGTCAGCACAGTATAAAGAGAAGTAAAATTTGGGTTAGTTAAAACAGTATTTGGGAATAAAAATTCCATAGCAGATTAATCTCTGAAAATTTATCTAACCAAACTAAATAGAAGTTGAATGCTATATTTTACTTGGTACATGGGCACTTATTAGGGGAGTCATCTGTCATAGTGTTAATCTCTGCCTTCCTGCTGTGTGTGTGTATGTGTGTGTGTGTGTGTATGTGTATGTGCATGTGTGTGTGTGTGTGTGTGTGCGCGCGCGCGCTTGTAGTCATAAAATGAGGCTCACATACAAGTGGTAGTTTTTATAAAACAATAAAAACAAAATGTATAGCAGCTGACAGACTGACATAGTGTTCAATCTCCAACATGATTACTAAAGGCAAGATAGAAATTAATGACAAGGAAGTTAGTAGAGGACCGAGATGATATGTTTTTGTATGGACTATGTATGGTGCACAGATACAGAGAGAAGCTTTATGGAAGATCTACTTCTCAAGTTAGCCCATTCTGAGCATTATTCCTTCACTGAATTTGCACACACCTTCCATGGTAGATAGTTTCCAAAATGACTGCCATAATATCCTTCTCTCCCTATATGCATATACAGCTTGTTATTTGCTCCTGGTTTAGCCTTAGTGCATTGTTTATCCAACAGAATGCAGTAAAAGTAACATTCTGAGTCTTACAAGATTAGTCCAAAAACAGTCTTGCAGCTTCTACCTAGGCCTCTTGAATGCCTGCTTTGGGGATGTTTCCATTTGGAAACCAGCCCCCAGGCAGTGAGAAGTCAGTTGAAACCACATGGAGAGACCATATAGCTGCCCTGGTAGACAACAAAGATGAGCTGCTAGGCAACAGACAGCATCACTGACAATATGAATGAGCCACCTTAGATGTCTGGCCCAGTGGAGTCTTCAGATCACTCCAGCCGTAGCTGCCAACTTACTGTAACTTCATAAGGAATTCAAAAAAACAATCAACCAATTGAGATCAGTCAACCTACAAAACCATAGGAAATCACAATAAATGGCTGTTTTACCCCCTGAGTTTTGCAGTACTTTTTCCCCACAGTAATAAATAACTAGAACAAAAAAATAGTGCCAGAGGTTGGTTGCTGCCTTCACAAAAACTTAAAACATGTGGCCATTCTTTGAAACTGAGAGGCAGGCACAAGCTGAAGGGATCTCAAGAGGATTATTATGGTAGACTTGAAAGGCATAGAGGGAATTTTGTTAGAGAATAAAGAAAAGTGACCCATTTTATATTTGTTGTATCAAAATGTTTGGCAACACTTGGAATTAAGCAGAAAACAGAAAGTACTATAATGGATTTTGATTAAGATTTCCAGAACCATAAAAGTGCAAATGTGTTTTGAAAGCCGTGTATGATCAGGTACAGATAGAGAAGGGATGAAAAGCGAATTGTTCTTTTCCAAAATAATTTTGAGGAAATATAAGAGTCTGGATATTCTAGGTCAAAAATTAAATCGTTTCTCATTCTTGGACTTTCACAATGACAAAAAAGCTTTCAAAATAAGGAACGGACTCTGGGCAAAGATCAAATACAAGGTCTTGCCAGTAAAATGAGGCTTCGGGGTAAGCAATGTTCAGACTGAAGTTGTGGTTATAAGGCCTTTTGTTAAGACTTGAGAAATATTTAAGGCAGTGCTTTCTGTACCATCTCAGCTAAGAAAGAAGACTTCTAAGAATCTTAAGGGTATACTTCCTAGGCATTTTAAGCTGGGAAGTATGATAATGATATATCTTTTAGGCTCCCTCTCTAGACAAAAAGATTTCTAAAATCTTTATAACACTGTCATGATTCTCAGCTCTAACCAGAATGGTGCTTGTCTCAAAGAAATTTTTGACTAGGCCTTCAGTCAAGTAAATTGAACCCTAATAAGATTTATAAGAAATGTCTAACATTTTAGGGATATTGGATGAATAAAAATGTCATCACTTTGGAGTAAAAAAGGCAGAGACAGTTCAAAATGGAAGCCTTCAGGGCCCCCAACCTTCTATGGGCAGAAAGCAAGATGAGAGCTACTTAGCTGCACACACCGGGCATTTGTTATGGATGACTTGGATCTCAGAACCACAAGTCTGGAAAATGGACTTAAGAGTCACGGAGAATCATTCCTAGAGGGTAGATTTTAAGCTAACCAGGTAACTGGTGATATGTGCAGAGGTGGACTGGTGATGGCTATCTGCCCCCATCCTCTTTTTCACTTTTGAAATGGGAATGTCTATTACAATTTTCTTATCCCTGTATCGCCATTTTATACTGGGTTTGAGAAGAAGGCATAGAAGAGGCAGAGACATTATAGTTCACAGATTTTCAGACTGCAAGGGAGAGGACTCATCCCTGATAACCTGGAGTTAAACCCAATTTAGATGCTGAGATCCTGGGTTTAAAACTAGTACTGTAATGAGGTGAGTTTCAAGCTCTTATTTGGCGAATAACTGGATGTCCCAAGAGACATGAATTATGGGTCCCATAGGGCAGTCTGTGGAGGATAGTCCTGAAGACGCTCATCATCAATTCCTTCCCTTGCTATCCACACCTACAGCTCCTCACATTATAGGGTGAAATCCCCTCTCTCCCTAAATCTGCACTATCTCTAGTGACTTATTTAACTCATAAAATATGGCGAATGTGACATTTGGGGGCTAAGTTAAGAGGCTTGCACTACACTTGGGCATCTTAAAATGCTGATTCTAAGAATTTATTCTTAATAAAAACCACCACACTATAAGCAGCACGAGGTACAAAGAATAGATATTCCACTAAAAAATCCAGCTGAGCTTTAGTCTAGAGCCATAATCCACTATCTGTCATGGGAATGAGCTATATTGCAATTTGAGCCTTCATTTGACTCCAGTCCCAGCCTCCTTTTGACTACAACCGCATAAAAGACCTCAAGGACAGCCAAGGTGAGCCTGTCAACAAAGAGAACTATGAACAATTCTAACAAATTAATGCTTTACACCAATGAGCACTGGAATGGTTGATTTGCAACAGTAGATAACTGGAACACCATCATTGTGGCAATTTGGGAGCAGGTTAGGGGAGAGAGAGCTTATCCATGATGATAGCAAGCAGGAGGTGATTTTTGGATGTTGGGGGACAGGCCAACATCCTGCACACCTCTGTGGACCTTTCTATTGTATGGAACAAAACCTTAAGCTGCTTGGGGAGGGGTAGCAAACACTCTCATCTATAAGATTTGAATGGAGTAATAAGCAGTAGCACGAAGAATAGAGGCAAAGCTCTGCTCTCTTTCCAAGGTTCTTCTCTATGATGAAGTACTAGCCACTGAGGGAAGGGCAAGTGTTCTTAGCTCTTATATCTTATATGAACACCAAGCAGAGTTTTCCTTCTACTGGAGCAGTGGTAGGACACTCCCACCTAGTACCAACCACAGATACAAGGTAGGATTTGGCTCCCATGAGGAAGTGGATTATCAATGCTAAGATAATCCCACCCCAAGGTCCAGATGTATATGGCCTCCCTAAGGCTGAAGTGAGACAAGGATAACATAGAACCTCCCACCCCTAAAACAAAGTTGGTACTTATTAACAAGAAATATCAGCCAACGACTGAGAGAAAGACAAGAATGTGGAGAGAGACCCTTTCTGTGGTATGGGCATGCAAAGATGGTGAAAGCTGAATGTGGAACATAAGTGCTCAAAAAGAACTGTGTTGCACCCCAATCTGCCCTCCCATAATGAAATGCTAGTTGACAACCAGAGAAACTGAAGCTTGTAATATACTGACATTAACTGTACAAGCAACAAAACCAAAACCCAGCTAAGTTTCTGATTAGACTGACTGAATAGCCCTCCATTCTAATGGTCTGAATGAAGAAAAGCCCATATTCATATTAAATATTATTTATCTCAGTCTCTATAGATCTAAAGCCCATATCTAGAATTCAGTGAAAAATTATAAGATATGCAGAAAAATAAGAAAAACTAGTTATTGTCAAGTGATAAATAATCAATAGGACCAAATTCAAACACAATACAGTCTTTCCTTTGAAACTTTGAAGCCAGACATTGACTTCTCCTCTCTAGCTATGAAAATCCTAGATGGCATCTTCTTCCAATAGAAGGCTGTTTTGTTTACATTGAAAATCTGTTGTTTAGTGTAGCCACCTTCATGAATTATCTTAGCTAGATCTTCTGGATGACTTGCTGCATCTTCTACATTAGCACTAGATACTTTACCCTGCACTTTTACATTATGGAAATGATGTATTTCCTTAAACCTCATAAAACAACCTCTGAAAGCCTCAAACTTTTCTTCTGTAGCTTCCTCACCTCTCTCAACCTTCATAGTATTGAAGACAGTTGGGGCCTTGTGCTGGATTAGGTTTTGGCTTAAGGGAATATTGTGGCTAGTTGATTTTTCTATCAAAACCACTAAAACTTTCTCCATATCATCAATAAGCCTGTTTTGCTTTCTTATCGTTTGTGTGTTCACTGGAGGAGCATTTTTAATTTCCTTCAAGAACCTTTCCTTTGCATTCACAACTTGACTAACTGTTTGGCACAGGAGGCCTTTGAGCCTACCTAAGCTTTCAACATAGCTTCCTCACTAAGCTTAATCATTTCTAGCTTTTAATTTAAAGTGAAAGACATGGGACTCTTTCTTTCTCTAGAACACTTAGACACCATTTTAGAGTTATTAAATGGCCTAATTTTAATATTGTTGTATCTTAGGGAAGAGGTAGGCCTGGGAAGATTGAGAGAGAGGGGGAATGATCAGTTGCTGGAGCAGTCAGAATAGACACAACATTTATCACTTGTTTGCCTTCTAATGCAGTGCCTCAACAATGACAATAGTAACATCGAAGATCACTGATAACTGATAACTGATCACAGATCACCATAACAAAGATAATAATAAGGAAAAAGTTTGAAATACTGTGAAAATCACTAAAATGTGAAACAGAGACATGAAGTGAGCAAATGCTGTTGGAAAAATGGCACTGATAGATTTGCTTGATGCAATGTTGTCACAAACCTTCAATCTGTAAAAAATGCAATACCTTCTAGACACAATAAAGTGAGGCACGATAAAAACAGGTATGGCTGTATTGGAAGAAGTAAAATGTCAACCCACAATTTTATATCCAGTTCAAAGATCTCTCAAAAATGAAAATAGATTGAAGCTTTTTTTTTTTTGAAGAGAGAGAGAATTTCTTTTTTAGCAGACCTGCACTACAAGGAATGTTCTTCATTTAGAAAAAATATGCCAGAAGAGACTTCTCTACACAAAGGAATGAAGCACTCAAGAAACAGTAAAATAGAAGGTACATATATGTACCATTATGTGTTGCTATGCACCACTCTAGATCCTTTTGTCTTTCTCTTCTTGAACACCAAATTACACAATGGAGGAAGGAGCCCCTAGATAAATTTTTCTTCTTTTCTTTCAAATCTACATCACAATAACCAATTCTAGAGCTGCCCTATGTTCTTTATTTGGATTCTTTAAGAAAGTAGCTCCAGGTGGAGCAATTAGCCACATTTGATACAAATGGTGATCAGTTTGATAACACATCAAAAAAAAAAAAAGAAAAGCTTTTTTCCTTTCTAACTCCACTCTCCCTTTCATCATTTATAAAAACTGAGGCTATGCGTCTTAATGAAATGATAGTGTATGTTTTTACCAATCTCTGCTTTCAGTGGAATTTGGGACAGATGTTGGGATTGGTTAGTTAAACTGCTTAGCATAGTGATACATAGCTGTACATAGACCTGGGTTTTTTCTAGGTTTCTGCTCCACCATCATCAGGTGAGCTTTCTCTTGGTTGCAAGATACTGTGGATTCCATTCTCATGATAACCTCTCAGTTCAGAAAAAGAGTTTTTATCAGAGTGGAAAATCTGTCCCAAATGACATGCAGCAGAGTTCCCCCATGTAACATTAGACAGAACCATGTAGCCTACCAGGCCTAAAGTAATCACTTTAGGGAATTAAGACCAGTGTGAATGGGAATGAGACCAGTGTGACCAATTTAGACAAATAATGATTCATTCTTGGGCTTGAGGACAGTGGCCCCATGAAAGATATAAAGGATGTGGTGTGGAATCTAAAAGAATCAGTTTGGTAAGGAACTTCTATAGATTGTAATCAGGTAACTGCTTCCCCCTCTGTCCAACTCTTTGTCCAAGAATTATTTCAAACTCCCCTGTTGAAAGTTGACAAAGAATCAAGCATAGACAAAATAAGCAAAGATTTCTCAGGTTAGAGAGCATGGCTGACTGAAAACACAACACAAAAGCCATCTAAGCCCTCTATAAGCATTCAAGCCATTGGAGTTTTGCAGTGTGTATTGGGGAGAAGCAAACCTTCTTTGGCAATAACAGTGTGTCTTAAAATGAACACTTAACACATTTGGAAGTAAAGACTCATGATTTGTATTCTGCAAGAGGATGGTGACCAAACCGGGACAGAACAGAATGGAGCATAAATAGTGTGGAAGGAAATAATAGGATAAGCTAAAGCTGCACAATGAAACAAGAGGAATTCAGACCAAGTCAGAACACTGTTATGCAGTTTTTACCACTTCCTCAGGAATAGAAGTAGATATTAGCAACACGTGGAAACATAAGAGTTGTTGAATCTAATTATGCCCAGGTTAGTTCTATATTCAATATAATCCTACTCACTAGGAGGTTCAGGCATATTTTTTTCTCTCTCTTTCCCTTTCTTTGCACCTCCTCCCTTTCTTTCTTCCTCTCCCAACCCCTACCCCGCCCTCTCTGCTCTCATTCTCATTCACACACACACAAAGACACACATACACAACTTTTATACTGATAAAATCTGGAATTATACCTGGTAGATATTTGGACTGAGTGGAAATTATAAGTTTATTAAAAAGTGGTCACACCCTTGCAAAATATTGCATTAAAAAGACATATATTCTATTTTTGTGTTTATACATTACAATGGCACATTCCCCTTTGCACAACAACACTGCAATTGTAGAGTGTACCATAAATTGGCTTTGTGGGTCTACATACATTGCTACATCCCATAAGCATGCTATTAAGAAATAAGTATGGTCTACTTATTTCTCTGCCAAGACTTCTACTTTTTCTCTTCCATTAACTAAAATTTCTCACTTTTTAATTTCCGTTAAACTTCTGTTCATGTGTATTGTTCACTTATCTTTCATACTCCAGTTGTTTTTAAATCTGACAGGCTAAAAACCCATTGCAGAATTCAAGTTAATATCTCAGAAAAGGGCATGTCTTTAGAATTTATACTTTTATTACAATAAGATCTTATGCTTTGATGCATCTAAATATACATACAGCTTATTCTTAAATAGAAATAAGTTTTTAAAGGGTGCATGCAGGGCTTCTCTGGTGGTGCAGTGGTTGAGAGTCCATCTGCCGATGCAGGGGACACGGGTTCATGCCCCGGTCCAGGAGGAACCCACATGCCGTGGAGCGGCTGGGCCCGTGAGCCATAGTCACTGAGCCTGCGCTTCTGGAGCCTGTGCTCCGCAACGGGAGCGAGGCACGCACACCGCAAAAAAAAAAAAAAAAAAAAAAAAAAGGGTGCATGCAATAACCAAGGCTTTGAAATCCTCCCAATATTAAATGACAAAAAATTAACTTAATATCTTTATTCCTCCAAAAGCTTTTATGCAATGCCTTGCTATTATTTTCTTTACAAAACATTATACTTTGGATATTATATAATTTCAATAGATTTAATTTTAAAAAGAGTCACTTTCCAATTATCTAAATCATGAGATTAAGACATGATTCTCAGATGAATGATATAGAAAGAAAATTTATATTAACAACCTCAGAATTATTATTAATCACTGTTAAAAATATATTTTTATTTCTATCTGTCACATGTTTTTCTTAAAAATGATCTTATTCTATATAATCAATGATTAACATGTTTTTCCTACCATTAGAATGTACAGCTAGGAGAGTGATACATGAGGCTCTTAAGCCTCAATGTTTAAAGAAAGAATAAATGGATGAATAAATAACAAAGATAGGTAAGTGCATCTACTACCTATTAAGTGCTATATACTGTAACTAATACACCTACAGTAAAAGCTTTGCTCTTTGAAACAAACACATCCTTACAGATGGCCAATAGACACCTGAAAAGATATTCAACATCGCTAATTATTAGAGAAATGTAAATCAAAACTACAATAAGGTACCACCTCACACCAGTCAGAGTGATCATTATAAAAAGTCTACAATCTGTATGTCTTCTTTGGAGAAATGTCTATTTAGGCCTTCTGCCCATTTTTGGATTGGATTGTTTGTTTTTTTGATATTGAGCTGCATGAGCTGCTTGTAAATTTTGGAGATTAATCCTTTATCAGTTGCTTCATTTGCAAATATTTTCTCCCATTGTGAGAGGTGTCTATTCACCTTGTTTATGGTTTCCTTTGCTGTGCAAAAGCTTTTAAGTTTCATTAGGTCCCATTTGTTGATTTTTATTTCCATTTCTCTAGGAGGTGGGTCAAAAAGGAATTTGCTGTGATTTATGTCATAGATTGTTTTATCTATGTTTTCCTCCAAGAGTTATAGTGTCTGGCCTTACATTTAGGTCTTTAATCCATTTTGAGTTTACTTTTGAGTATGGTGTTAGGGAGTATTCTAATTTCATTCTTTTACATGTAGCTGTCCAGTTTTCTCACCACCACTTATTGAAGAGGCTGTCTTTTCTCCATTGTATATTCTTGCCTCCTTTATCAAAAATAAGGTGACCATATGTGTGTGGGTTTATCTCTTGGCTTTCTATCTTGTTCCATTGACCTATATTTCTGCTTTTCTGCCAGTACCATACTGTCTTGATTACTGTAGCTTTGTAGTATAGTCTGAAGTCAGGGAGCCTGATTCCTCCAGCTCAATTTTTCTTTCTCAAGATTGCTTTGGCTATTTGGGGTCTTTTTTGTTTCCATACAAATTGTGAATTTTTTTGTTCTATTTCTGTGAAAAATGCCTTTGGTAGTTTGATAGGGATTGCACTGAATCTGTAGATTGCTTTGGATAGCATAGTCATTTTCACAATGTTGATTCTTCCAATCCAAGAACATGGTATATCTCTGCATCTGTTTGTATCATCTTTAGTTCCTTTCATCAGTGTCTTATATTTTTCGGCGTACAGGTCTTTTGTCTCCTTAGGTAGGATTATTCCTAGGTATTTTATTCTTTTTGTTGCAATGGTAAATGGGAGTGTTTCCTTAAATTCTCTTTCAGATTTCTCATCATTAGTGTATAGGAATGCAAGATATTTCTGTGCATTCATTTTGTATACTGCTACATTACCAAATACATTGATTAGCTCTAGTAGTTTTCTTATAGCATCTTTAGGATTCTCTATGTATAGTATCATGTCATCTGCAAACAGTGACAGATTTACTTCTTCTTTTCTGATTTGGATTCCTTTTATTTCTTTTTCTTCTCTGATTGCTGTGGATAAAACTTCAAAAACTATGTTGAATAATAGTGGTGAGAGTGGACAACCTTGTCTTTGTCCTGATCTTAGAGGAAATGTTTTCATTTTTTCACCATTGAGAACGATGCTGGCTGTGGGTTTGTCATATATGGCCTTTATTATGTTGAGGTAAGTTCCCTCTATTGCTACTTTCTGGAGGGCTTTTATCATAAATTGGTGTTGAATTTTGTCAAAAGCTTTTCCTGCATCTATTGAGGTGATCATATGGTTTTTATCCTTCAATTTGTTAATATGGTTTATCCAACAAACACATGAAAGGATGCTCAACATCACTAATTATTAGAGAAATGCAAATCAAAACTACAATGAGATCACCTCACACCAGTCAGCATGGCCATCATCAAAAAATCTACAAACAATAAATGCTGGAGATGGTGTGGAGAAAAGGGAACCCTCTTGCACTGTTGGTGGGAATGTAATGTGATATAGTCACTATGGAGAACAGTATGGAGGTTCCTTAAAAAACTGAAAATAGAACTACCATATGACCCAGCAATCCCACTACTGGGCATATACCCTGAGAAAACCATAATTCAAAAAGAGGCATGTACCAAAATGTTTATTGCAGCTCTATTTACGATAGCCAGGACATGGAAGCAACCTAAGTGTCCATCAACACATGAATGGATAAAGAAGATGTGGTGCATATATACAATGGAATAGTACTCAGCCATAAAAAGAAACAAAATTGAGTTATTTGTAAGTGAGGTGGATGGACCTAGACTGTCATACAGAGTGAAGTAAGTCAGAAACAGGAAACAAATACTGTATACTAACACATATATATGGGATCTAAAATAAAAAAAGGTTCTGATGAACCTAGGGGCAGGACAAGAATAAAGATGCAGACATAAAGAATGGAGTTGAGGACACGGGGAGGGGGGAGGATAAGCTGGGATGAAGTGAGAGAGTGGCACGGACATATATGCACTACCAAATGTAAAATAGATAGCTAGTGGGAAGCAGCCACATAGCACAGGGAGATCAGCTCGGTGCTTTGTGTCCACCTAGAAGGGTGGGATAGGGAGGATGGGAGGGAGATGCAGGAGGGAGGAGATATGGGGATATATGTATAGCCAATTCACTTTGTTATAAAGCAGAAACTAACACACCATTGTAAAGCAATTATACTCCAATAAAGATGTTTTTTAAAAAGTCTACAAATAATAAATGCTGGAGAGGGTGTGGAGTTAAAGGAAGCTTCCTACAGTTTGGTTGGAATGTAAATTGGTGCACCCACTATGGAAAACAGTATGTAGATTCCTTCAAAAACTAAAAATAGAGCTAGCATATAATCCTGCAATCCAACTCCTGGGCATATATCTGGAGAAAACTCTAATTCAAAAGATACATTCACTCCAATGTTCATAGCAGCACCATTTACAATAGCCAAGATGTAGAAGCAATCTAAGCGTCCATCAACAGATGAATGGATAAATAAGATGTGGTATATACATATATATTATATATATATAGTGTAATATTATTCAGCCATAAAAAAGAATGAAATAATGCCATTTGCAGCAACATGGATGGACCTAGAGATTATCATATTAAGTGAAGTAAATCGGTCAAAGACAAATATTATATGATATCCCTTATATGTGGAATCTAAAATATAATAGAAAAATTTATTTACAAAACAGAAACAGACTCATAGATATAGAAAAAAAACTTATCAAAGGGGAGAGTGGGGGAGGGATAAATTAGGAGTATGGGATTAACAGATACCCACCATTATATACAAAATAGACAACAAGGATTTAATATATAGCACAGGGAACTATACTCAATACTTTGTAATAACTTATAAGGGGAAAGAATCTGGAAAAGAACAGATAGATAGGTAATCTATCTATATATATATCTGAATCACTTTGCTGTATACCTGAAACTAATACAATATTGTAAATCAACTATACATCAATTAAAAAAAAACACAAAAAAGTCCTCCCTCCCTCTGCTGCTAAGGGCAGCTTGTATAACTAGGTGGCAAAGTAAAGGTATCTTCCTCCTTTCATCCATGCCTACTGACATTTTGTGCTATGAGATGAAGTCTTAATTGTCCAAGATTTCTTCCTCTCTGAACTGTATACATTTTGCCTCTCTTCTATTTTTATGTTTCATGTATTCCCACCATATTTTCCTTGATATCTCACCTCTTCTACCTTTATACTGTGATGGTTAGGTTGCTTAGATTGAAGCAAATCTATACATGCCAACATGTGCTTGGAGATAATGGACAGGATGGATAGAATCTGGGATGACTCAACATCTGCATTAGCTCACCCCATGACCATTCTTCAGTTTTGTTTTTGTATCATTACACTTTGCTTCATGAAGGCGAAGAACTGGTTTAATAATGAAGGGTCTACAAACGTTATAGGAAAAAATATCTCTTTGGTAGAATTCCATAGGAATGTCCTGCTGCCCAATGGAGAGTCCCTTTGATTTCAAAATTTTCTGTTAGAACCAAATTGTAAAATTATTGCTAATAAATATTTCCCACCTATAGTAAATACCTTCAGTTACAATAAAAATTAATTTCTTTTTCTACAATAAAAAATTATCTGAAAGTAATAGAAAATAAAATTAAGATAAATTCTATAAATATAATTTTTAACTTAGATACAATTTTATAATTTTTTGTAAATATTCAATTTTCAAAACATTACAGGTACAAGTGAGGTTTATCTGTTTTATAGCTCTCATCGTTGAGAGGCAGTAATATATTTATTGAATTTATATTAATATTGTATGAAATTAGCAGTCTGTCTTATGAGTATTCATTTTTGTGCATATTTACATATGAGCAAAACCATATTGGCACATAATTTATACACAACTAGGCATCTTTACTGTCAAGCTTAACTAAATTAAGATAAAAGAAAAAAATCCTTTTAGTTCACAAAGTTCAAATCCATTTGGCGGCAAAGAGAAGTGAATTGGCAATCAGTGAATTAAGAGAAAGAGACTCTATTCCAGCGTGCTGAGCCAAGGCATAATTTTATTATTTCTTTAAATGTAAGGGCCGAATAACTTATTTCATTAAAAATGATGGTGCAGTAGGTTTAGAATCTCTATTTGCATATTACTCCTGTAGCTATGAATTAACATTTGATGTACTCCCTATAGTCAATTTGTGCACATGCACAGATTTTCATTACATCTACAGCAAGCTGCTGCCTGAGATCCAAAAGTCAAGGATCTAACCGCAAATGGTTTAGAAGACATCTTTAAGATTAGTTAAAATGTGCCTTCATCCCTCTGGATTTAAGAATTAAAGATGAAGAAAGAGAAAATATAAGCAAAGAAAAAAGAAATACATTCACAGTCAGATTCTTCTGCAGTGAGTTTACCCAGCCAACTAAATACTGCTCCAGAGTGGAACGTACAAAGCTTGGCAAGTCACTAAAAGTCAATCGACTTTAAATATGAACACATTCCTCAGGAAGCAGTGGTGACCTTCTAAAATGACTTGTTTGAAAACAAACAAAAAGTAATACAAAGGGAGTGCTACCACTGCTAAGAGTAAATGCTGTTTTAAAAATACTGTTTCAGTGGAAAACGAGTGATTTCCATAGGCCCAGAGCCTAGCCCTTGCTGGAAGGGTTCAGCTGTTTCTTAAGGAAAATGACCTTTCCTGCCCTGAGAGGCCCAGGCAGAAACTGAGCTGAGTGCTCCCTGAGTCTGCTGAGGGGACTGTCCACACACTGGCTCCCTTCTTACCTGTAAGTAATAGGCTGCTTCCTGCATACTTTTTTACAGGGAATGTGCACTGGACAGGAAAAATTAAAAGAGCTAGTCTTCTAGATTAAAAAATTTAAAAACTATGGTTGATACTGCTGAGTCCCAGCTTCTCTCAAGGGAACCTTCCTTTGGGAATTTTGCTTTCAGTTCTTTCTCAGCAAAGGGCGGAAGTCAGAATTCAGAGTTCCTGTTTAAACAGTGCAGTTCCACAAGTTCAGTAGTTTAGCTTTTCTAATAGTCTACTGAACAACTGGCTGACATGGTAAATATACTGTCCTAAGAGGTGACTAAAAATGCTTTTAGTTTGACCTGGCTGGATTAATTAAAACACACACATGCACACACATACTCCCACACTCATGCATGCATACAAGCCCACTCAAAATCTCCAGGCTTTATATTTTAATTCGTTAAACAAAAACTTGTCTGATTTCTATCATCTGCAAATCTCTACAAGGAAATAAATGCACCACAAAATGACTTAAGTCATTTAGACAGACTGAGGCAAGACAACAGGAGGGAGAAGAGTGAAAAGTCACATTGTGCCGAAACCAGAAGCAGCAGGAAGATAGAAGAGAGTGACCAGGGACAATCAAACTCCTCAAAAAGACCATCTCTGCCTTTTAAGAATGGGAGGAGGCATCTAGCAGAAAGTAGATCTGGAAGCAGCAAAATCTGGGTCCTTTCTCTAAACTGATCCATCCAGGAATATTGAGCTAGTTTGCAAATTTCAGGAAAGACCAGAATGTGTCTCAATTTAAAAAAATGAACATAATGATATGTGGCAGACAATGTGTTATGATCAGGTTAGGTAGGTTTTACATGTTCACATGAAGAATCAGATGACTGAAATTAGCCAGGAATCACAAGCATGAACATCTTGAAATTGCAACTAGGCCTAATTATTTTTTTAAGTCTGAGGTTTTGCAAGTAAGAGTTCCACTTAATATAATTAGATATTGTAGCTGTTTGAGTTTGTTGAAGCATGTTTCTTATCTTCTTTTATTACTTTTTTTTTTTTTTTGGTGGGGTTGGGGACAAAAGGACTATGCAGGCTTTGGAGAAGATCTGGGAAAAACACAACAGATCTAAAGTCCTTTCATCTTCATCTTAGTAAATCTCTACACTGGACAGGACCAAGAAGGATGGCAGCTTTTCTTGCTTGTGAAGAAGTCCTAGCGAACCAATCTGCCACGCATGGCATAAAAAGGCAGGAGCAAAACCCCGTTCTCACTTCAGCCTCACACTGTTGGAGGGCCTTGAAAGAAATTAATCTGAGCAGATTTAGGAATGGGCTTTATGTCCATATGGATTGGCAGCTGGTGAGGCCTCACTATTAATGGTGCACAATTAATAAATAATATGTCTGTTTGCTTTGGTAGCTGTTTAAGCATTAAAAAGCTTATAAAAAGATTGCTTAGACAAAAACCCCACATGTGGGCAAGGTCTTGATCTATGCTGGACGTCTTCCATTCAGGAACCCCATTTGCACTCTGCATGGTACATTGCCCCCCCAAACAACAATTTGTTATTCATTTTACCAAGATAGACCACATGAGTTAGGGAGACATTAAAAATTCTAATAAATAAATCAATAAATAGCATTCAAAAATTAAAAAAGGATAAGCATATCCTACAATGGAATGTTACTGTTCCAGCATGCAGACAGAGATTGGAATCTAAACAGCTACTACTTACTTACAGTGTGAACCTCTGTCTTCTCAGAGTACTTACATTCTCCTGCTTGATAAATGGGTCTAAGAAACACTTCAATTCTGATTTCAGAAGCAAATTAAATTTCAAAATTAATACAAATTTAATTTTAAATGTCCCTTTCATAGCACCTATCTCTAGTAGACCTTATGAAGAAAAACTGCAGGCTCTGTGATCCTAAATGATTTTTGACCTGATTTAAACTTTGGGACTTAAAAAAAAAAAAAAAAAATGAAGACACCAACTAATGAAGGCATCTGCTAAAATATCTTATGCAGTATAATGCTTAATCATGTCCGAGGACTGCTCTGTGTTTGCAAAATCTTAGTTCAAATTTTATCCAATCCAATCCATAAATGGATACATTTCAATTATTTTTATTATATATTGATTGCAACTGAGTATTGAAATGCTGTGTAAAGAATAATCTGATCACCTTATGCTAAAAGTAACTTTGTAAATGAACTGAAAATAAAATGGAAATGAAAGCACCTAAACCCTATGTCTCCAAAGATTGGCTCACATATCTTGGACATATGTTGACATTGTAGATTATGCATTATAAAAGTATTTTCACTTTCTCTTTCTTTCTATAATTCTTCCAGGTGAGAGTTCATACCTGAGTTTCCTTTTACTTTAAATTATTGTTATTTTTTTTAATTTAAGGGAACTATTACTCTTTTACAAGAAAAACTTTTCAGGAAAGCTTGTATGGCATTGCTGTTACATGAGTGACATTTGCAAATATTGAGCATAATCAGTTTCCTTTGAAATTGGTCACAGTTTTTCTACAAGAAACTCAGTTTAATGGAGAGGTTGAAGTGAATATGCAGATAAATCAGGTTATTTTGGATGTACTAAATGAAGTCCCCCATATTTTTTCACACTCTATTGTATTATTCTATACTACACACAGTTAAGGCTAGCATATTATTCAAAGTATTACATCGTATTTCCTTTCAAAATTAGTACAATAATCTCATAATTTTGGATGATGTATTAAATTTATTCATTGCCAAAAAGTCTGACAAATGAACAAACACATCCATTAAAGAGAAAAAAAAAAACCCATCAACCTATGACTTTTTCTGGAATGACCCTTCCTGGGCCTTCAGCAAGCAATTATTGAAATAGTTGCTGCATTTTCTTAGAAATTACATGGTTGTATGCAAACAAGACTTCATCCAGAAGTTTTAAATGCAGATTTCTAGGAGTAACTTTTCTTCAACTGGGATTGGGAGAAATTACATTTTATATTGTAATGTGGATTTAATGTAACCATGGTAAAATGTGGCAGGTTAGGAATCCTGTCTGTCACTGATTTACTGCTTAACTGTAGGGAAACACAATAAAACAATGCC
This sequence comes from Kogia breviceps, assembly GCF_026419965.1. NCBI lineage: Eukaryota > Metazoa > Chordata > Mammalia > Artiodactyla > Physeteridae > Kogia > Kogia breviceps. Next base: position 27,241,239 of record NC_081322.1, read on the forward strand.
CCCAGCACTGTCATAAGCCCTTCTTTATTGTCAAGGTGTCAGAATACTATGTCAGGTAGTCACTAAACTTAAAAGTGATTTATGATTAAAAAACCCAACTCAAGATTTAGTTTAGTTTATCATTTTCAAAACTGTATGAAAAGATCTTTTAAATTATATCCTTTTTCTCTGGTCTGTGCAATATGACCCACAACAGAGCAGTTAGCTCATAAAAAGAACATACATTATGAGAATGTTCTAAATTTTCACATTTTGTTTATATTTTATGGCTTTTACTTAGGTTAACATGTGGTGCATTTTTACAAAGCCTGATTGTTCACATATTTAATTTCTATGCCCATAAAGCCATATATTTTTAATAGAATCCAACCAGCAGGAAATGATCAGACTCTACTAAATATTTTAATATTAGCCTGAAGTTGTGAAGTTAAATATAAAAGAGAAAGTGTTTTAAAGCCTGTGAAATTTCACACTATTCCATCAGTAATAAAGATATATAAATCAACTTCTCTGGAATATGATTTGGGAATTTTAAAACCCTAATACCAATGCTATGAAATAATTAATGAAATATGATATGTAAAGCCAACAATGAACATAACAGAGTATACTTTTTGTTAGTAACCCCTTTTCCATTTTAATGCAAGAAATTTGCATTTTAAAACACAAGACATGTATTACACAAACAGAAATTCTGGTGGTTTGTAAACTGGAACCCTGTGTTGTTCTTATACCTGATTTGTAAAATTGCTGATCAATTACTTTTGTCCTAAATTTTAGGTATTTTTAAGAAATCACATCTGTTAAAAAAAAAGCACTCTTTTAAATCTTTTTCTTTCTTAGATGTAAATTATTACTTTTTAAAGTTTACTTCTGTATATATCCCACATATTAAAAGAAGGATTGATGCAACTGTTGTGTGGTAAGTAGGAAATAGTTAAATAAAAAACCCCGAAAAGAGGAATACTAAAGATTTTCAACTCTAATTTCTGAAGTTAGGCTATATTGAGGGACAGAAAAGAGCATACTTTTTTAATAATGAAGAAGAATCATGTAAGTGGACTCTTCAAATACTCCTCTCTCAGATAAGGCCATTAAAAAAGACATTAGTAGACATTTTGTATACCATCTTCAGAGAGGATATTTTGTGAATATATTTACATTGGAGATGAGTCCCATCTCCTAAAGTAATTATATGGAATTGGTTTGTACCATAACAAAACAGAAATGGAAAAAAATTACGATTTGTAATAAGGAGACTAAATGATATTTGAAACATATGTTTCAACGCATTAGAGTCAAATTTTTGAGCAATGTCAGAGAGAGAAGACATTTCAGTGAGTCTCAGTTCTTTTCCATGGGTAGAATCTGTGTGGGATGGATAAGGAGATCAGAGATAAAAGAACCTGGGAGAAGACAGAATAGTAGAACGTGTACCAGAATTTAGAGAGAGGAGTATTTGATAATTGCTACTCTGCTGTTTAAAAGTCTTCAATATCTTTCTAATTTCCTAGATATAACATATTTAACTTTCAACATTCTGCTTTTAACTACCTCTGTAACTACCCACCACTTCCCAAATATAATGTACACTCACACCTTAATTAACCACTTAAAGATCCCTGAGCACTAGGTGCCTCCACCCTTGCACATGCATTGCTCCTTGTTTGAAGTGCCCTTTACTTCCTAGGCTGTCAGGAGAACGAATGACTCACCTTTTGAGAGTCAGTTATGGTATCACTGGTTTGGGGAAATCTTCTCTGATCCACTTTAGAGGTTTATCGTTTGTGCCATCAAGACTTGTGAAAGATTTTTATTATATTTATCAGGGTGTATTGCAAATATTTAAACATATCTTTCCCACCTACTAGGCTTTAAACTCCTTGCCAGAAAGGAAATTAACTTGTTTTTCCTCTACCTCTGGTTTGTAACATAGTGCATGATATGTGAGAGAGATGTAACTTACTCTTGTTGAATAAATGAATGGATAATAGAAGGATATTTGCTCAGGTACTACTGGTTAGCAACATCACCAAATAACCAATAAAAAACAGAATTGGGCATTTGTAAATAGAACAGTGCGTTTCAATATTATATTTATTTTCTACTGCTTAAGACATTCATTGGGGGTACTATGAAAGAAATACTAGAGATGATAGAAAAGGGTTAAAATAACAGCTATGGTAATATATGCATTTTGACCCACTTCCTTATTTTTTTTTTAAAAGAGCACAGTAGAGGGTATATTATTTTCTCAAATGCTTTAGTCAACTGGATTGTACTTTTCTCTGCACATCGCCTCTCTTTGACTGGACCACTTGAGTTCCCTTACTGTAAAGGTTATCCATTCTGAGCTTTCTGTCTACTCATTCAAAGACATGTACCTAAAGATCGTTGGCAGAAAAGACCCTTAAGATTACAGGAAAACTAAGTTGCTATATCAGCTAATTCTGTAAAGCTGTGAGGCTCCCAATCCAACAATACATATATACATAACTTCTTTCTAAAGCAGTTAAAAATTGGTGAGCTCTCACTTTGTGTCAGGCATTGTTGTAGATACTTTACATGTACTCTCTTTTTTAATCTCAACAATTATTGAAGTACTATTTTAAGCCCATCTTGTAGATAAGGAAAAGAGCACAGGAAGTTCACATTGCTAATCAGTGAGCATTTAAGAAAACTAAGCCTTTACACATTTACACATTTGTAGTGGTCAAGACCAAACATAATATGCCAAATGTACTTTTATGATTTCTGCTTTTGCTAATGACAGTCCTTCAATTTAGAATCTCATACTCCTGTGAAATCCTAGTAAACTTTCTATGCTTCGCTCAAAAGTTACTTTGTTAAGAGTTTCCTTCCTCTTTGTTGCCAAAGCATTTTGCTTGCCCTTCTATTGTAACACTTATTTCATTCATATCTGTTATATGCATGAATATTACTTTTCTTGTGCTAAATTGTAAGCTTCTTGAGGTCAGCTACTGTGTAAAAATGTCTCTGTACCCCCAGCAATCCTTCGTCAGTGTAGTTCAGTAGGCACACAATGAATTTATGTGAAATAAATTATTCTTCATAATTTAACATAGGGTGCTATTTTCCAATTTGGCTTCTGATACTGAATATCTCAATCTTGTATTCATATAGAAAGGGGATAGGGATACCTGTTATTTGTAACTGAAGTATGTTTCAGCTAACTAGCACATTCATTTCTCTCTCATTCTCATGTCTTCTTTCACTAATGTTTTTTTTTTTTGTAAAGTAATACAATTTGGTAGTGTTTAATTGGCATTCTGGCTTTTCTTGCTGGAAGTTGGAGAGGCAGCTTGCAGGAATTTTTAAAGGTGGTTTAAGGGAAAGTTTATCTGCAATTCTAGGGGACTTTAGGGCCATCAAAGCCTATTTCTAAGAGCAATAAGATTCTTCAAGTTTTAATGGGTTTCTGTAAGAGGCAGAGTGTTTGTATTTACTGCTTGTCATTTGCCATGCTATTGGCATAATTCCATCAGTTGCATAAAGTAAAGGTACAAAAGAAAGCTTTAAGTCATTTCTCAAATGACTCCTTAGCTGAGTCATTTGAGAAATCTGTAATCTATCCCTTAGTGGTAAGATGTGCCATCAAATTCAGTCTTGCCATCTTCACTGTGCCTATGCTAAGCACTCTGTCAAACAGACATGAAAAAAAAGAAAAGAAAAAGAAAGAAACAAATTATCTGGAGTAGCAAGGGATAGTCATTTACAAAAATAATTTTGTTATCTTGGAATCAATTTAGAAACACTAGGCTAGTGTTTAGTGTTCCCTTAAAATTTTTTATAACGACCAGTACACAGCCAGTTTATGCAACATGATGTCCAACTAGGACGTAGTTTGCCACCAAATCCAGCATTCAATTGAAATATCATATTACAAACTATTAGGTATAAAATAAGCTACAAGGATATATTGTACAACATGGGGAATATGCCCAATATTTTATAACTATAAATGGAATGTAACCTTTAAAAATTTTGAATCACTGTATTGTACACCTGTAATATAATATTGTACAGCAACTGTACTTCAAGAAAAAATAAAATAAAATGAAGAAAAGTAAAATGAGCCTAAAAAAGCCACCTCCTCAGATAAATGGGGCCCTCAGTAAACTTCACATCAACATGGTTTTTTATGTTGGAGCATCAAAACTCACAGGCCCAGGGCTGATTATGTTTTCTCACACAGTCTGATTGAGGACTCTTTGTTGAATTGAACTGAAATCTAAGAAACTCAGAAGATCCACCTAAGCACAGTTATCTCTATAATAGCAGAATGCAAGTTTGCCATGCAAGTTTTATGCCAAATACATTATGACTTCACTTCTACTGTATCAAAGAATTGCTCCTAACTTGAAGTATCTGATTCACTCTGAGTTAGTGTCAGACTCTACCTGTTTAAGGACTCAGTCCCACAACATTGCCATCACCAAGGTAGCCACTTCTGTCTGACTTGACTACAAAGTCAGGCTTCCCACAACCCCTCCTACATGTTCAGTCATGTGTTACAGACCTCACAGAACTCAGGGAGACATTTTAATTATGTTTACCAATTTATTATAAAGGATATTAGAAAGAATACAGATGAACAGCCCAATGAAGAGGAACATAAAGTGAGGTCTGAAAAGGTCCTGAGAACAGGAGCTTCTTTTCCTTTGGAGTTCAGGTATGCCACCCTCCCAGCACATATGTACCTATGTTCAACAAACTGGAAGCTCTACCAATTCCTTCATTTAAAATTTTTGTGGAGGTTCCATTGTGTAGGTATGAGTGATTAAATTATTGACCATTGGTGATTATCTCAGCCCCTCTCCCCTCCCCTTGAGGCTCTGGTGTGAGGATGAAACCTGTGACATTCTAATCACATAGCTGGTTCTTCTGACAACCTCGAATGGTCACTTCATTAGCATAAAGTCAGGTATGGCTGAAAGGTGCTTATTATGAATAACAAAAGATTCTACTCTGACCCCTCTCACTCAGGTAATTAAGTGTTTTAGAAGGTCTGTATCAGGAACAGGGGATAAACACATTCTCAAGTAAATAAATGATCAAAAACACCTATAGGAAAATAAACACAACAGTAAAAGAAAAGAATGAGACAGAGAAAACAAATATTTTTGCCATTCATGATTTCAAAGTTGAGTCCATTCATGATTGTTAACTTGCCATGGTTTTGTGAAAGTCATAGAACTCTCCAACAGTCTTTTATTTTCTGATTGGGATGGAATTCCTTTTTTTTTTAGAGCTTTAGATCGGGTGAAAATAGGTATTGCCAATATTTTCCTTTACTGGTATTGATAGATTTTTACTTCACCTTTTGTTTACTATTTAGTGCCAGTGAATATTTTCTAAATATTTTTTCCCTAAGCATCCTTTATAGTTTTACAAACATCTATTGTTTTCTATACCTTGCTGATATTTTTATAATGATAACTTTTATAATGTTGATTTCTTTGTTTATTCTTACTATCTATTCCATAGTTTAAAAAGCTTCAGGAAAATATGAAAAAGAGGGACTCATCTTAGTTACATTTTTATTGAGCTTTAAGGTTAGTTGTGTCTTATTAAATTCAATAATACATTTCAAAATTTTGAAAAGGTTATCAAAAATAAAAAATGGTGATTTTAACACTTTTTATAAGTGGGGATATTATACACTAATGTAACAGAGGTTGAAAAAAATTCTTTGCTATGTTCTTTTCTATACTTCTTGGTTTTTGAATTAAATTCAGATAAAAATGACTATAAAACATTAGAATTTCTGTTAACAATAGAATTATCTGGATGTTACCACTAGTTTTCATTATTATCAAAAAGTATCTCTCTAAAGTAAAAAAAAAAAATCATGCCTATATTTAAAAAACAGAATAAAATAATGAAGAGACTTCTTCTCATTCTTTCTTTCTCTGAATAAAAACAGATACACTGTGTGAATACAAAATGGGAAAATTTAATTTAACTTATTATTCCTTTCATTCTCATTTTTTGCCTAATTTTATTATTTTTTACATTATGCTATTCACAGTTTTTAGATTGGAATCCCACAGAGGACATCTGTTTCAGTTATGTAATGTTACAATCTGATAACTTCACAATTCAAAAAACTTATACTCAGAAAGTCTCAACATTGACTATGGAATTTCTCAAGAGTTCAAAAAATCCATACAACAATGTTTAAGAAATATATACCTCAGATTTTCCAAAATTCCAAATATTTATACTACAATGTACACTTATACTTCAGGACTTATCTCCCAATATTTTTTTAAAGATTGTTTTATTGATGTGGACCACTTTTAAAGCTTTTATTGAATTTGTTACAGTATTGCTTCTGTTTTATGTTTTGGTTTTTTGACCATGAGGCATGTGGGATCTTAGCTCCCTGACCAGGGATTGAACCCACACTCCCTGCATTGGAAGGTGAAGTCTTAACTACTGGACTGCCAGGGAAGTCCCTATCTCCCAATTTTTGATAGAGACAACTATGGATGTGTAATCTCATATATCTAATAGCTTATGGTTATACAACACCTTTCCAGCAATACTCTAATGAAACTGGTATGATAAAGAGTGTTTGATATGTTTCAAAGTCAGGATCATAGTGGCTTTTCAGTGGGTGAGTGAAGCAAGAGTAGAGAATGAGATCTGATCTCTAATGTGGACAACTAAGTAAAAAGTGATGTTTCTTTGTGATTGAAGGAATAATAGAATACAGTCGTTGCACGTTATCCATGGGAAATTGGTTCCCGGACCCACTATGGATACCCATAGTCAGCCCTCTGTATCCACAGGTTCTTTATCCTCAGGTTCAACTAACCATGTACTTGTAAATGTAGTACAAGATCTGCAGTTCTCTGAATCTGAGGATCCAAACCCACAGATATGGAAAGCCAACTGTATTTTATGAAGAAGATAACAAACTCATCTTTAATGTAGGAATACTGGTGTTTATGGGACACCCGAATGGAAGTATCTAGTAGGATGTAAAATATATAGATTTGAGATAAAACCAAGCATTGACCTTGTTAGCATTGTGTATATGATAGTGAAGCCATGAAAAAGAGTGAAAATATCTAGGGATAATGTGAGAAGAATCAGAAAATTCTAGAGACTATCAACATAAAAGAGCATCTCATAGATTTGGAGAACTCTTGTCATAGGAGGGGCAGAGATAAGAAACAGTGGTTATTACACAGATAAAAGTGAAAATCATTTCAAGAAGGAAGAAGTGATCAAGATGGAGGAAGTGAATCAGCAGTGTTTGAAGCTGCAGAAAAGACATTTAAGATCAACAATCAAACCTGCCATGGATTTAACATCAGGGATGTCACTACTGCCCACAGTTAGAAGTTGTAGTTGGGACTGAGAGAATAATGGCATCATATACGGGATTTGGAGTTTGAAAGTGGGATAGTACAGAAAATATGCGTAGACTATGTTTTTACAAATATTGATTTATTGATTGCAAAGTGAAAAAAAAAGATGGCCAAAGGGCCATGCAATGTTGAGTAAAAAGTTTTCTTTTGAGAAACAATTATTAGAGAGACTTAGGAAAGTTAAATTCTGAGAGAGAGAGAGAGAGAGAGAGAGAGAAAGAAAATAGACTAGGCAATGGTTTAAAGGTCCCTGAAGGTTTGGTTATAGACAAAAAAGGGGGGATGTTTTTTTTTCCTTGGAGAAAGGCTAGAGATGGGATGGAGGAGGAATTAAGAGACCCAAAGATAAGTTTTAGGATAGATAAGCTTTTCAATAATATTTATTAAAGATATTGTCATTTACTAAAGATGAGGAGGAGGAGAAGGAAGAGGGGGAGGAGGTGGGGAGGGGCAGGCATAGGAAGAGGCATAGGTGTCCCTTCACCTAAGCAAAGGAAGAGCGGGAGAAAGAGGTGAAAGCACACTATTGCCAAAGACTTGCTAATTTGTAGACAGATTCTTAGACACCATGAACATTGAGCAATGCTAAAGAGTACAATTTAAGCATAAACAGAGCTTTGAAAATTTGCTTTCACTCCACCTAAAAATTGCATTTTGCATGATGTTTATTGTCAACTGCTCAAAAAAGATCCTTAGGTCCAAGGAGAAAATTATTTCAGCTGCCCCTCTCAAGTAGTCCCCTGAATTTCTACTTTTTTTTCCCATATATATTGTTTCTCCACTCTTGGTTGAGATGTTCTACTTTTTGGTGGTTATTTCATCTTCAAAACTTTTACAGGCATAATTGAGTTAACATGCTTAAAGTCAAGGAAGACATTTAAAGTCAGATGCCTCCGAGGCACTGAAAGTGACAGCTTAATTCCTTGGCTTTCAGCTTCCTCTTTATTTTTGGCCCCTGAGGGAATTCTCTTGATTTATCAAAAGCTAGGCTATACATTTAAAAGGATGTTTGTTATATAATATCCAGAATTTCCTGGTGTTTTGAAGGATGGTATTAATGATATCTTATCTGCATATTAGTAGAGCTATAAATCTTAGTCTCTTGCTCCTAATTCTAACAGATTTGCCTTGTATCCTATGAATTCTCCTATCTCTTAACTATTCCTGGATTTTGATTTTAACATGGAGACATCCCTGTCAGAATTAAAACCAATAAGAAATTCTGGAAGGGGAAGGAGAGACTACTACTCTGAACGTCTGAACCTATCTCCTGTCTGCATCTGCTGCTTTGTGAGGAAGGCTTGCTTTCCCTACAGGACGCTCTACAGATGCAGGAGACATCTGCGGGATGCACAGCTCCATTTATTTGGAAGACTGGGTGACCTTGGCTCTCCCTGCTCTTGGACTCCAGTCTTGGCAGTCCCCCAGATTCCTCCTCCCAAGCTTACAATGCTCTTACTGGGTGGAGGCAGGTATGGCTGGGTTAAACCCTTTGTCCTGGAAATAAAATTTTCTTCTTGGAGTCGGAGCTCAATACTTTCTTGGAGCAGTACTGTGACATTTTCTGTATAACACCTCTGATGCCCCTATTCCCCACTTTTGCCTCAGTACTGCCATCTGTATAATACTCTCTCTTCCCATGCTACATAATAGCGAATTTAATCAAGGCCACCATCACACACACAATTACACATTATTGCCATTTGCTGGGGTCTGCTATAATTTAGCAAGAATCTTAGTTTTCAAATGTTGAGAGAATGTTTTAATCCAAAAATTGGTGTGAGAGGCTGAAAAATGGCCCCCAAAGATGTTTGTGCCCTAATCCCTAGACCTTGTGAATATATGTCACCTTACATGATAAAGTTAGGATCTTACACCCAGGATTAAATTAAGGATTTAGAGATGAAGAGATTATCCTGAGTATCCCTATATAATCATGAGGGTCCTTCTGAGAGGGAGACAGTAGAATTACAGTCCGGAGAAGGCTATGTGACAATGACAATAAGCAGACAATGGAGTGATGTGGCCACAAAGCAAGGAATGCTAACAACTTCTAGAAGCTAGAAGATGCAAGGAACAGACTCTCCCCTGGAGCCTCAAGAAGGAACCAGCCCTGCTAACAACCCTGATTTTAGCCCCATGAACTTTATTTGGGACTTCTGAACTCTAGGACTGTGAGGAAATAGATCTGTGTTGTTTTAAGCCACTACATTTGTGGTAAGTTTGTTATAACAGCTAATAAAATCGGGAATTTAAATATACATAAGAACAAACATTTCTTTGTCTCCCAGGATAATTGTAAACATAGACAATGTAGTAATAACAGTAGTTCTAGCAGCTTCCACCTACCAAGATTCCATTATCTACAAGAAATTCTTCTTTGTGACCTACCCACTTTATTTAATTCATATAATGGCACTGCTATTCCCATTTTACAGAAACAATAGCATAGAAACCCATTTACCCACTGAGTGAAAGGCAGAGCCACGATGTGAACACAGGGCTTTGTGATATCAGTTTAAAAACGGGTACATTGTATAAGCAAAACACAGATTATTGAAGAGAAGAATTGAAACATGGCTGAAAGAAATGTTGAAAACTTGTCAAGGCAGTGTTATCAGTTGAGCTGGATCTCTCAAAAAACGTTATGTGGGAGTCCTAACACCCCAGTCCCTCAGAATGTGATCTTATTTGAAGATAGCTTTACAGAGGCAATCAAGTCAAAATGAAGTCATTAGGGTGGGTCCTAATCCAATGTGACTGGTATCGTTATCAAAAGGGGAACTTGGGTTAGAAAGAGAGACTTGAACACCATTTGAAGATAAAGGCAGAGATGAGGATGATGCTTCTACAGGGCAATGGACACCACAGATTGCTGCTGAGAATGAGAAGAATGACTGGAAGCTAGGGGAGAGGCACAAACAGCTTCCTCCTCACAGGACTCAGAAGGAAGCAGCCCTGCTGACGCCTTGGTCTTGGACTTGGGCCTCCACAACTGTGAGATCATACATTTCTGTGGTCTAAGCCACGCAGTTGGCAGTACTTTGTTATGGCAGGCCCAGCAGACTAACACAAGCACCAGTGATGATGAAAATTAGGACGAGAACAGCAACTGCAGCTGTTTTCAAAATATCAGTATTCACTCAATATAGGTATAAAATTTAAAAATGTAGTTCTTACAAATCCTCTTTTTATATATGTTAGTCTAGCACACTTAGCAATCACTTTAAGGAGGGCTTTGAATAAAATTTGATCACATTTCTAATTAAACACCTATAAACATAAATGGCATTTATAAAGATAATAGGTTCTATTTCCTTTAAAAATACTTCACTTGTCTGACAAACAAAATCTTTTTGAGTACTTAAATTCTAATAAATTAAGCTTTTAAAGATGTTGAATCCTAAAGATGATTCAACGTTCTAACACTATATAGAAATAGATTTCAACTTAAAAACACAGGCCTAAATCAAATACTGAGTTAGACATTTAAATGTACTCTTATGGGTTAAATTATCTTAAACCTTTCAAGCACATAAAAAACCGAAACCACACAAACTTCTTAACCCATGTATATAAAAGTTATGGGGTGGATCCTCTCCATTCCTATACTGAATCCTAAATCTTTCTCAGGTTGAAAGGTACTTGCAAGGGGACAGAAACAATTTATCATCACACACAAATCTGGGATTACCTTCTCACTTTGCTGAAGTTACCTAAAGAAGAGGAGATAGTGGCTGAGGCATGACTGGGCTCATATCCCTGCACAAGTGGGAATTTTAAGCCCTATTCGTGGCCTGCAACAGGGATTTAAGGGAGAAAAATGATTTTGTGTTCCACATGCCTGAGATTTGAGTCAAACTGTTATTCACTTTTCTAACTGAAATACATTCTGTACCCCCTTCCCATGTGGCTACACCAATGGATGGTTTTTGTTTTTCTTTGGCTCTTAAAAAAAAAAAGAACACTAATATATTGTTAACAAAGTATGAAGTACAGGCCTAAGTGCTTTAAGACACATTAACTCTTTTAATCTGTGAATTGAGATACTAGGTCCCAGTGGTGGCCTCAGCATCTTATCAGCATCAATAAATGAGGAATGTCTACTTGTATAACCAAAATATCCTATAGCTAGATGGGCAGATGTAACAGAGTCAACATTATCAGTAATCATATCTAGGATCAACACATAACAATTAATTAGTTTGTATATAATAAACTCTAGTAAGCAGTGAAATGGAATACCCTAGGGCAACAGATCCTGATCAGGGAATAACAGGCTCTTCAGACTGTAACAACTCTATCAACTAGAACAGCTCATAGCTCAAGGACACTTGCTCACATAGCTGGCTTGCATTTTTGCCTCTTAACTCTCCGAACTCTTGAAGATCAAAGTCTCTGGATGGAGCCTCAGGACCTGTCCTTGATGAGGCCTGGTGTAGGACTGATATGCAGTAGGTTTAGGGAGAGAGAAAGCACCCACAATGATGAGGTAACTAATGGGCCATCAAATGCATCCCACCTAAAGTTTAAGGTGCTGTGGACTTTAACATTCCTAAAGCATGGGTGTATCTTGTACTTATTGATTAGAAAGTTTATTCTGAGTAGATTAAATAATTTCATAATGAAAAAAAATTGATGGTTAATATTCCAAAAATAAATATAAGTTTTTATGAAAGTTTACCTCTTCTGTTTCCCCTGTGAACATACAAGCCAGAGAACTGGTCATAATGTGGTTCATTCTAGAATTCTAACACCGTAAGTTGGACAATGTCTTACATACATCTAATAAGATAACTTACCGAACCCCTGAGTTACCAATTAAGGAAGTGAGTCTTACAGAAAGTAGTAATAAGGCTGGTCAGGAAGAAGCAAAGCTATGATTCAGACCCAGAGCTGTCTGAATCCCAAGCAAGCTCTTGAATCTCCACCCAGTGATTTAAATGGACTTTTAGCCTCTTGCATTTGGTTGAGGAAAAGACCTCTGGTAGACCACTATATTCTGAAATTGTGAATTAAAAGAAGAAGAACATGGGAACTTTGTTAAACCTATTCCTCCTCTCAGTTAATGACAAATGATAAATGAAAAGGATACTCTTTTGAGATTTGTGATGAATAAGAATTATCAAATTGGACAACAAAGAAAAAGAGATATATCCTTACTATTATTGTTCCTTCGGATTGGGAGATAGGTTAACTTCAGAAGGGAAATAGGAAAGGGAGGTGTTTCAAGTTGGGCATTTCAAGCTATCAAACTTAAAAAATGGTAAAACTTGCAATCATTATCTCATAATGGTTGCAAATCTTGGTGCAAATCTTCCCGTTATTGCAATGATTTAATACGTACAGAATCCAGCAACTAACATTTTAATAAGATGACAGTTTATTGCTGGAAGTAGTTTTGTTTTAAGTAGTTTTGTTTAAGTAGTTTTGTTTAAGTAGTTTTACTTCTTTTCCCCCTCTTGTTAACTCTTAGAAATACTCCTATCGGCATATTCAGCCCTCTCCTTGTTATGGAAGTGTTACAGCTGCTGTCGTTTGTAGTTCTTCTTTTGCTTGGGGTCAGAGAAAACTTTCTGGATAATTCATTGTTATCATTCCTTTTTCTAAGAATTCATGTTCATTTTTAAAGCAGTAAGCTTTATTTTTTTCTGCCAGATAAGCTACAAATTATAAACATACCACAAAAATTTTTGAACATATTTCATACCTTTTGCAAACTAAAATCAAAGCTTCAGTTTACAGTTTTCCAAAACAATTGATCTCTATGTTTATTCTTTTTAGCTTGTTTATTTTAAAAAATGGTCAGAGTCAACATTTAGCATATTTCAATGCTACACAGACTTAATTTTTTATTCCTAGCAGCCTCTGATTTGTTCCAATCCTACCTTGAAGCAGAATTAGCATTTTGGTGGATCCTAACTCCATAAGACATTAAACATTTTACTGAGGACTCCATGGGAGAATTAAGACATTTAATAAGGTTCCCTGGTTGGTGTCTCCATTTCTTCCAAAGATCCTTGTGACTCCCATTAGACATTTCTCTCTCCTTTCTCAGACTTAGCGGGACATCCAAATAACACGTTAAATGACTTTTTGCAGTAAACAATTTTGAAAGGATTGTTATAACTTTGCTTTTGAAGTTATTTAGCTGCAAATGACTTTTAAAATTACAATTGACTCTAATTGTGCTGTATTAATCATGTTAACTCAAGGATTCTTGCAAAGTGAAAAGAAGTCACCTAAAATTGTTCTCATATATCATGAATGTTTTTTTAGAATTCAAAATTTAACAATTAATGAAGTTCACATAAGGGTCTACATTGGTAGACATTTAACTGAAAGTTAATATTTATTTTTCATTATGCAGGCTTTGGGGGTTTTTCTGTTTGTTTTTTTCTGTGATTTGGAGCCAATGCTTTCCTCAGATCTGACATATTTTCAGAGAACCCTCAGCATTATGCCTTTTTTTTTTTTTTTTTTTTTTTTTTTTTTTTTTTTTTGTGGTACGCGGGCCTCTCACTGTTGTGGCCTCTCCCGTTGAGGAGCACAGGCTCCGGAGGCCATGGCTCACGGGCCCAGCCGCTCCGCGGCATGTGGGATCTTCCCGGACCCGGGCACGAACCCGGGTCTCCTGCATCGGCAGGCGGATTCTCAACCACTGCGCCACCAGGGAAGCCCAGCATTATGCCTTTGAATGCTAGTGCAGAAGATGTCTACATGGCTAGGCTTGGAAAAATCCCTTCAGTATTCTCATCCTTTTAGCCCTAGCCCTCAATTAGCATAATGCACTCAGGAAAACAAAAGTTTGATCATTAGCCATCCCTAGCCCCTTTGAAAGCTATCTATCTCTATATACTTACATATAAATATGTATTTATATATAATGATATATACAAATATACATAAACTGTATGTAATATGTATTTATATATACTTTTATATATTATATAAAAATTATACAATGCTATATTTATTTTATATATTATATATTTATGTATAAATTATATATAATGCTATATTTTATATACTACATATTTATATATAAATTATATATAATGCTATATATATTTATTTATATATAAATTTAGTTCTCTCAACATCATAAGGAAATAGAAATTTGATAAAAGCAAATCTTTTACTTAAGAGGAGGCTACCTCTAAGAAAAAATGGTTTTCCTTGTATGAAATACCTCCTCTTCAACCGGTGAATATTCTCGGCCCTCAGCAAATCTACCTGAGCTGCTTTTCCACAAGATGTGGGGCGGACAGTGCGGTGGAGGCTCCCTCTGGCATAGGAGGAAGGGTAAGGTCAGGTCACCACAGCCTGCAGTCTCTACATCTACAGCACAGCGAGAACTGGACCAGACCTCATTCCCATCCCCGCTGTCACCTTCCCCCAGGCCACCAAGTCTCTGGCTGCCCTTGGTCAGTGGCCTCCTCCCTGGCCTCCTGCTCTCCTTCAGTCACCTCTCAACCCAGAGGCCAGAACGACATAGCCCAAACTGAAGTCAGATCACACCCCTCCATCACCTCCAACCTCATTCCACGATAAAGCCGAAGTCCTTACAATGGCCTCACGGGGTCTAGGTCCCCTTGGCTCTCTGACCTCTTCTGCTGTTCTCTTTGGTTCACTCCACTCCAGCTGCACTGGCCCCCCCGGTGCTGCTCCGGGAACAAGAGACTTCTGTTCAGTCTACTTGCTCTCTGGGCACAGCACCCTCTTCTCCCAGTTGTCAACACATCTCCCTCCCTCACGTTTTCCTTAGACCACTTCTCAATTTGTTTTGCTCTTTAGCACTTATCACCAATAACACCCACGACGGCGGTCCCTAACATTTTTGGCACCAGGGACTGGTTTCGTGGAACAGTTTTTCCGCAGATGAGGGGTTGGGGGGGATGGTTCAGGCAGTAACACGAGCCACGGGAAGCGGCAGATGAAGCTTCACTCGCTCCCCGGCTCATCTCCTGCTGTGCGGCCCGGTTCCTAACAGGCTGCCGACCAGTCCGAGGCCTGGGGGTTAGGGACCCCTGACCTACGACATACCTACTCATTATTCTTGTCTGTTGTTTTTCCGCACTAGATCTAAGTGCTGCAAGGAGGGATTTTTAGTGCCTAGAACGATTCTTTGCTTATTTCACATGATATTTCCATATTTGTTCATTGATTGGGTTCACAATATGTTCCTTCTTAAAAAGAGTCAATGGGAAGATTGACATGATATTTAATTACTATCCAGGCCTCTACCAACTCAAGACTCCAAGGTTCTTCCTTTAATCCAACCCCTAATTTCTTTTCCTAGGAGTGTTGGCCAACCCAACTGTGAGGCCATTTGGGGGAGAATTTTTCCCTTGGACTGGTTACTTCTATCTGGAGAAGGTTCATGGCACTCCCCCGGAAGTTAGGTTAGAGCTGGTCCTGTCCTTGTTAGTCAACTCTGTTGTGAGGAATATACTAGAAATAGGATTCAAAAAAAAAAAAAAAAAATGAGGATTGGGAGATGGTGTTTTCTTTCTAGCCGACACATTTTAGTACAAGACCTGACTGTTATGAGGCCCATGATCAAATGATGGGAGGTATCTGCTTATCCCACTCTACCCTAGACTCTTGCCTTGGTGGAAGACCAAACTTCAAGGATGAATGCCACTTCCTGTTCCCCGAGTCTGCACCACCACAGCCCAGCTGGCAGATCTTATTCCTTATAGAAAGCACATGTTACCTCCTTATCTCCCCCTTCCTGTTCTCTCAGAACTATGAGAGCTCAGGAAGTCCTTGGTGAAATTTTTTTCAGCAGTATATCCATAGTCCACATAAATTTCTCACACAGTGATCTGAACCCCTCAGGCCAGAATCTTCAGGGGACTCTCATTAGCACTTTACACCAGCAGGATTCCTCTCTAAAATTCTCCCATCTCGGAATAAAACACAGACCTACTAGAGCATGGACTTGAGGATATGGGGAGGGGGAAGGGTAAGCGGTGACGAAGTGAGAGAGTGGCATGGACATATACACACTACCAAACGTAAAATAGATAGCTAGTGGGAAGCAGCCGCATAGCACAGGGAGATCAGCTAGGTGGTTTGTGACCACCTAGAGGGGTGGGATAGGGAGTGTGGGAGGGAGGGAGACGCAAGAGGGAAGAGATATGGGAACATATGTATATGTATAACTGATTCACTTTGTTGTAAAGCAGAAACTAACACACCATTGTAAAACAGTTATACTCCAATAAAGATGATAAAAATATATAAATAAATAATAAAATAAAATAAAATTCTCTCGTCTCACAGCCATCCTTTCTCTTCTGCTCATGTAATCTCTGTTGAGGGTTGGTCATCCCTGTGGCTCCTCTAGCAAATGATTTAAGCACAACTCTCAAGTATTTCTTCTGGTCCCTGGTATTTCACTCCTAACACACAGTCTGTCTTTCCCTGTTCCACAATCTGCGTGAGAAAATATTAGCCCCTTCAATTCATGTGACTGGTCCAGGCACAACCTGGATACACTATCACATTCCCTCAAGGTTCCTTTTAGACACTAAAAAAAATGTCAAGAATGCCTCCAAATAGTTGTCATGCTGCTAGTGGCTGCTGGATGACTGAATCAGAAAAAGTGTGTGTATGTAAAATATATTTATAATTTGGTCTAGAGAATCATTAATTTATTTAATGATTAATTTGTTATAGTGAGTATATCAGGATCCCCAGTAAAAACATGGTCTACTTAAAATAGATTTGAGACAAGTTTATTTACAAAAAGCAATTTACTGCAGAAGTATGATTGTAGGGGTACCCAGAGCATTGTGGAGTAACAGAGCTAGTAACTGCCAAGTTGTTACCACCCCTCAGCCTGAAACGGGGTGGGGAAGGCAGTTCCAGGAACTTGGAAGGAATATAAGTTGGCTGCCTTGCCAGGAGCAGTGACTTCTGGTCTTGTTATAAGGGAGCCAAGGAAAAAAATACCCTCAATGCATTTTCTTCTCTCTCATCTTCTGCTGGGATTTCCATTGGCCCTTCACAACTGGACAATCCAGGGCATAGGAGCCTTCCTATTTAGTCCCTTTAGGTCACGCTCCCCCTCTCCCGAGAAGAAGAGTGGGGTAGATTTGGAGGAGCAAATACAATGGGCTTGTCTCAATTCTCCACAGTATTGTAATATGCTATTTGAATGTACAAACAAATAAAACGAATGTCTATACATTCCTCAGACATTCATATCTCTCAGGGCCGTGCCAGACTGTGTGAGACCTTATAAAAGAGAACTTCCACCTGTGCTTTTGTCATTTAATGAGATTTTTAAAATAAGTGATTATTAAACGTTATGAAAATATAAGGGACATTCAAAGAGAGCAAACAGAAACCACCTAACTGAACATTTCTTAGACTAAAGAATTAAGATAGAAAATCCTACAGAGAATTTCTGAGACTGAAATTTTAAAATGCACTGAAACCATCTGGAGATTGATGTAGGAGTCTATACGCCTGAAAATTTTTTCTTTTAAAACTTCAAGTTTTCAGATGTTGATGCATTGCCTACAGGGAATAAACTGCAATCCACAAGGCAACAGGCTGTACTGCAAAACTCTGCAGATATCCTGACTCTGACCAGATGACCAGATATCCTGACTCTGGATTGGTTAAGAGAATCCTTGTGGAGTTTTTCTGAATTGTAGGGTTCTCTTTGCACATTGATGCTGAACATGTAGATAAAAGAAATAGACTTTTCAAGGGTGTGCATATTTTCCATGTGAAACAATACGTATTAAACAAATTAAAGTTGTTTTAAAAACAGAAAAATATTTTTTTCCAGAACCATTTCATAGAAAAAATAATAATAATTGCAACCCAGGAATATAATGACAATTTTAACAAAAACTTGGTGAGATTGAGGAATTGTCAGAAATTAAATAATTGGCATTTGGGGTGCTATTTTTAAAAGCCATTTCTAATTAACAAACACACATAGTATACAAGTGTGTTCCTATTTGCATTAGATTATTTCAGATGAAAGCCAACTACAAAAAAGCTGACTTTGTTTTACAGATGCATTTTTAATTTATCTTTATACAAATAAACAGATCTATCTCTAATTTCACAGCATTTCTATTTTGTGTTTTGATGAAAAGACTCAATCCTTTGGCTTTCTTATTAATTGAAGTGCTTTTGTATTAGCCTACTTGTAAAGAAGAAGAAAAGAAAACAGACCTTATGTTCTAGAAAATAAATTGTTTAGGCCAAGCTTCAGAGTGATGCTTTGAATTTGTAGTGGAGACAGTTTTTATAATAATGTTGCCATTCTAATGCATTTGAGATATTTAAAAATGAATAATAGCACTTTTCATTTAACTTTAGCTGTAAATTTGCCAAGATATCTTAGTCATATTCCTTTTTTGCCGAATCTGAAATTGTCTTTGATATCTTTTACCTATGTCCTATTGGAAGGCGTTGCTTTCAGAATGCACTATTTATCCTTTAGGAAAATACCACTAATATAGCAGTAATGATTTCTTTGAACTCTCCCTATGTTTGCTTTTGATATTAAATTTTAACTTTGTCTATTTAGAATCTAAACTAGTTAATGAAACACATTTAGAGTAATTTTCATGGTTTAGCAATCAATTGTTAATTCCATAGTTTGGTACTATTTTTTGTGAAGAAAAATATTAACGACTTTGGTTTAGGGCTTGGGGAGTGTTTCTGAAACAGCTTGAAGGTAAAGATTGATAAATTTTAATACATTCAAATTAAAACCTCTATACAATAAAAGACATGATTAACTAAATTAAAGCTAGGAATAGACTAGACTGAGAAGATAAATTTTCATTGTATGTAATATACTAAGAATTACTATCCAGATTATATAAACTACTCCTAAGAAGCAAAATTAAAAATATCAACAATTCAATAGGAAAACAAGAAATGAATATAGGTAATTCAAAAGAGAAAGCAGATTGGCTAAAAACATGAAAAATATTTAATTTCAATGAAATTTAAGGCAATGAAATTTCAATCAAAGATAGGGCTTTTAACCTATTGAACTGGCAAAAATAAATATCTGATAATAGTTTCAGTGAAACTGTGGAGAGGCAGTAATCCTCATATACTCCTGGTGGGAACATACGATGCCACAGAATTAGGCAGAATCTAATAAAATTACAAATGCTATGGTAGGTAAAATTCTAAGATGGCCCTCATGATCACCACCCCTCCCCCTCTGGTGTTATGCTCTGTATAACCCTCTCCCTTTGAGTGTGAGTGGGACCTGTCACTTGTGTCTAATCAATAGAAAAGATGATAGAATGTCACTATTGTGACTAGGTTACAATATACAGTCATTGTTTAGCATGGTTCTGATATGCACAAATTTCGTTTACCATACTTTAGATCACTATCACCAGTCCCCCAAATATATCATCCAGATTTCATATATTTGCATATTAATTGTATTTGCAAATATACAAATTTTGCTTCTAGTTTTTCAGTCTACATATAACTATATAAATAACAGATGCACAACATGATCAGTGACTAATCACCGATTTTCTTTCAAAGTCTGTTCATAGTTGTTCACTACACACGTTAGTCACCTCATGCACTTACAACAAAGCATGTAGTTGTATTATCTCCTTGTGTTGCAATAAAACATGTAGCATTTCACAGAAATGGATAAACAATAGAGGGACTTGACTAACAAGGAAATGTAGAGGAAAGAAATGAAAAATGAAAACACTGGGAGTAAAATTTGATTTGATTAGAGTATTTGGATAAGGAGACAGCAAAGTGAAAATAGGACAAGATTTATCCCTGCATGAAGTTACTTTTTCTAATGGTATTTCAATGATATTGAAAGAGTACCATGAATCTATTAAAAAGAAAAGGCAAAGTTGTTTCAATATCTTCAGTTTAAATTGCACTAAGGAATGGAGCTTTTACTTTCACTTTGGATTGAAGGCTCTAATAAACACACAAAAAATCTCAATCAGTTTGTGTAGATTCAGGTCAAAGCACTGACTTCAGTTGCTTCATTTTAAAAAAATGATAATTACTGAGGCTGAAGGAATAATTTTTATTGCTAGTAAAGTTTGGTTTCATTGTTTCAGAAGTAGTATAAATTGATTAAAATTAAGCTGTTTGGTGAAGCTACCAGAGCTGATAAGAATGCATCTGTAAAATTTACACCCAAATTCCAAGTATTGGTTAAGGCAGTTATAATAATTGTGAAATATTTAATGGTGATGAGACAAGTCAATTTTTTTTTGTTTGTTTATTTTGTTTTGTTTTTTGGGGCATATGTGGGCCTCTCACTGTTGTGGCCTCTCCTGTTGCAGAGCGCAGGCTCTGGACACACAGGCTCAGCGGCCATGGCTCACGGGCCCAGCCACTCCGTGGCACGTGGGATCTTCCCGGACCAGGGCACGAACCCGTGTCCCCGGCATCGGCCGGCGGACTCTCAACCACTGAGCCACCAGGGAAGCCCGAGACAAGTCAATTTTGGAAGGTAATCCTTTTAATAATTTACATCAACAATGTTACAGAATTACAAGTGACCATAAAGGAGATGCACCCTGAAGAACTCAGTAAAAGTGAACGTACCGACATAAACGGAGTGGTTGCGATGGAAAGAATGGAGATGTCCAGAAGAGGCTGGTAGAACACTTTACATAAAAGGAACTCTTGGAAGCCATCTCATGATTTTGAAGGTACAAAGGTTAAAGTGTTGGAAACTAACTCAAACTTAGAGAGGCCTATGACATTTCACCAAGGCATAGAAAAGATGTTCATTCCATTTAATAAATTATGGGATGAGAAGAAAGCGAGCACTGTTCAAGCAATTCATAATTAGCATTTTTTTTAACAAAGAAATCAAACACTAATTCTGAATGTTTCTACTGTTTGAAATTACAGTTCTAGATATATTTTAGTTTTACTATTTAAAATTTTTTTCTATATATTTTCAATCTATAATAAGAGAATTTTAAAATGTTTTGACAAAAATTTAAGGCCACAGAAAACAGTAATGAAAATTGTAATGTCTCACTGATTGCTAAGATTGTTCTGCATGGTTTCAGCTTGCACTGTCATTTTTATATCCCCACCATACCCTGCAAAGAGAGGACTGCCTGTATAAAGTCTCAGCCTTACTAACACACACGCCAGAAGATGCTTACACTGGCCTTGAAGGATTAAGCTGCCATGCTGTGAACTGCCAATGCAGGGGGCCACATGCAAGAGAACTCCCAACCTCAACCCTACAGTTGCAAGGAGCCGGACTCTGCCAACAGCTACAATGTAGCTGTAAGAGAGTTCCACATCTTCAGATGAGGCCACAACCCTCACTGAAACCCTTATTTAAGCCTATAGACTCTGAATAAAGCACTCAGGTTAAGCCATGGAAATTGTGAGACAATAAATAGATATTGTTTAACATTAGACTTCTTGGTGTATCATTTTAAGCTACATTTCTCTTAAATGTGTGTCGATTGAACTAGAGTTACCTTTATCAACATGAATAGCCTAAAAAATATTTTCACTGACAAAATAAAATACCAAAGAGAAACACCCCCTATGATATGGTATCTTTATGTAAATAAAGAAAAACACTCAAAAAGCTATATATATATTCTATGAGCAAATATGTATATATAAAGGTAAGGAAAATGAACTAGAAAATTTTTACAATGCATCCCAAATAATGCTTAGCTCTTGGGGGTAGGAATGGGATATGGGTATGGGACCTGGAGTTCCAAACAATAGGAATTTCAACTTTAGCAGAAAAAAAACTTTTAATAAAGAAAAAAAATCACAAAAATGTCAATAAAGTTAAATGGCAGGTGTTTATTATTTTCAATTTTCTATACTTTTAACTGCTAAAAAGTAAATGCCTGTAAATTCTAATATCTAATATACATTTAAACCCTAATTTCTATCTAGCCATGAAAAGGAGAGGAGGAGGAGTTAGTAAGGAAAATGTTCAAAATGTTTTGTCAAGGGTGGGAGAAATTAAATGTTCAGTCTTAGAGCATAAAACCAAAATTATATAGATTCTTCCTTGCTGCTCCAGAATGGCTGCTCCCTGGGTTTTAGAAAAGACTTTCTTCAATCTTTTGCTAACAGCCTGCACTTGCTCCTAGGCAAAAACCAGACTCAGCTGGCTTCCCGTGGGAGGAAGCTTGAAAGCACTTCAGTGTATCTTACCAGGTAGGTTGTAATGATCTGCTTCAGAATCACCCCGAGTGCTTGTTAAGGATACGGATGCCTGTACCCACAACACATTTACTGTGTCAGAGTTTGGGGGCATTGTGGCTAGGGATTTTCATTTTTACAAATTTTCTAGGGAACTCATGCCTTCTCATTTTAAAGTAATTATTATTATTTTAATAGTAGAGTTCATCAAAATGAGAATGTTTGCAAATTTTAATAATTATCATGTACATGAGTAACATTTTCTTGAAAACACATATTTTTAGGGAGATGGACGGGGGTATTTATGGTGTCTTGATTAAAAATGTCTAACTTTTGTTTGACCAACTCAACTCCCACCTTTGGGCAATGTACCATAGTACGGTTCAGGATGAACGAAAAGTACCCCACCCCTTTGTTCTTTCAATCTTTCTTTGAATTTTTAATTTTAAAAATTACAAAGGAATTGAAAAGCTACAAGAATGCTTAATAAACTTATTCTCTTCACTCACATTCACCAATTGTTCGCTTTTGTCACATTTACTTTGTGTGTGTGTATATACATATTTTTGCTGAACAATTTTAAGAGTAAATTAAAGATCTCATAATTGTCTACCCCTACTTGTTTCAGTATGTTTATCTTCTAAAACAGGGTATTATTTTATATATAATGCAAATATAAAATAGAAGAATTTTAATATCTTAGAGTACTATTATTTAATATACCACCTATATTCAAATTTTGCCAAGTGTCTTAAAGTCCTGTTAGAATTTCTTCTAATCCAGCCTTCATGTCTCTTTAGTCTCATTTAATCAGGAATGGTTCCTAACCTTTTGCCATTCATGACACTGGCATTTCTTAATAGTAGTAGCCAGAGATTTTGCTGAATGTTCCTGACATTTTTTTTTCTGATTGTTGCCTCATAAATAGATACAGGTTATGCTCTTTTGTCACGAATACAAGTGATTTCTTGTCCTTCTCAGTGCCTCACATCCGGAGACAGATGATTTCAATTTATTCCATTATTTGGTGATGTTAACTTGGTGGCATTTGGTATAGCAATGTTGCCAGGCTTCTCCACTAAAAAGTGACCATTTTCTCTGTAATTAATAAATAATCAGTTATGACATAAACTGACACTTATAATCTATTTTCCATCAAACCTTTTTAGTTTTAGCATACGCTGATGATTTTTCCCCCAAATCACTTAGTTCTATGATTTAAGAAGGGATTTTATGACTATAATTTATCCATTTTATTATAAGGAAGAGCTTTCTCTTCTCTAGTATCAGCATGGACACAGATTCTTTTTTCTTTTTAATACAGAATTGATTAACATCACTATTTGTTTTGATGTTCAAACTGTTCAAGATTTAGCCATTAGGAGCCTTTTATCTTTTTGACATGTTTCTGTTGTTTTTTGAACACTTTAAAAACTTTCTAGCACTATAAAGTACTGTACTTTCCCTCCATGGCCTTTCAAGTAACCATTTCTCCATAGTCCCTTGAATCTTTTTAGTGGGAAATGGTGTGTTGGAAATGAAAATATGCTCAAATGTGCTCACGGCTATGGGTGTTTTTACTTCTCAACTTCCCAGCAAGCATAGCTTGTACTTATTCCTCTAATGTTGCCCTTCAGAATTTTTCTCTGTTCCCATTCCCTATTTGTATCTTCCTTCTTTCATGGTGAAAATCCTGGATCTAAATATACAGTCAATTTTGAGAAAGTGCAACTATGGCAATGAAGGACAAACACCACTCAACATATGAAACTTGGTAAGCTGATGGGGATGTACGTTTTCCCCTTGTTCTGTCTTCAGTTACACTCTCCAATGCTACCCAATGATGAGAGGATACTACTAACACTGGAAAGGGAAATAAGGCATCCTCGCCTTGTGAATGAAATATTCTGGGCAATCAGACTTCCTCCCTCTAATCAGGAAGCAGAGTCAGATGGAGTAAAGACAGAGGTTGATGTGTATACCATATTGTATACTTGATTACAGCATTGTAGGCTTATATCTGGACTGTAAATGACACTATAGGAGAGTAAGCTAAATACTCTTCTCCACTGTCTAAGAGGATTTTAATAAATATCACAAAACACATCAAAAAATAAAATAAATTCTATCCCCTTACTGGAAATCTCCATACAGAGTTGAAAAGGGAACCTTAATAGTAAAGGTTGGAAGGTGTCAATTTTAATGAAAAATATTTTCCTATTTTTATTGTATACCAGTAACAATAAAAATAATTTTATAGCTTGTACTTTCGTTTCTCTTTAAATACAATAATTCCCCCACCACACACACAAGGTCTGTTCACCTGAAGCCAATATATGTTAATATACTAAAATGTGAAAATCAATCATTTTATTTTTTTTTTAGAAGTATAGAGAATCAATTTAATGTAGCTCACTTTTGCTCCTTATAATTTATGGAAATGTTCCCTTTAATTCATTACTTTCAGACAACCAAATTCTTTTGAATTTGATAGCAAAAAAGAGTAAAATATGATTTCCTATCTTTCATTGTCATATCATCACCATCTAAACATAGAAAGAAACATTATATTACACTGGATTCAAAGAACCCGTCATCATTAAAAAGCATTTAACAAGATTCAAAAATTACTTGAACGTATAGTGTGTATTCTAGAAGTTCAGCATCAGTGTCAGTCTAGAAATAGTTATCTCAGATTAAATTAAGATGTAATTTTTCTCTATTGAATCATTAAAGTATTTCTTGCACTTGTGCTTTAGAGCTTAATTTTTATACACAATTATTATTACACGAAACTCTTACAAATCCATCCTGCTGTTGAAATTACCTTTTCAAATAGCCTCTTCTTACTGGAGTAAATTCTAGCTATTCTTTGTCCTTAGTTCACTTGGTTAGTCACCTGGCTAAGAGAAGGGCAATCGTCATTTATCAGTCTGGGCTGGGAAACGACCTTAGAATTGTTTGGCCAGGTAGTAAAGGTTATCACTTTGGGTTGCTCCCCAGGTCTGGGGAGTCTTTTCCTCAGTACTTCCCGCGAGAGGAGGAGTCTTTATGCTCCATTCTAGTTTAAATGTAAAATATCACCTTTAGAAAAATTTCCAAGGCAAATTATAAGGCTTCATTATAAATTATCAAAAAGAAAATGAGTTAGGATCCCTATTCAGTTCTTTGGGTTTATACTTTACAGTCTATGAAGAAATTATTATGAAGAATGATAATACTTTTACATATTATATTAGACACATAGAAACATTTTTATTTCAATGTAAAGATAATGGGAACTGGCTCTCTTCTGTGAGTATGAGTGTGGTATAAATAGGCTTTATTTTTATATTTTTTAATTAAGGAAGAGAAATTCTTACTTAAAGCAATGTAACGTGGAAAACAAGGAACACGTGCTGAGGCGTCAATTCTGTATCATTGTAAACGATGGTGATGATGATGACAGCTCTAATACATACCTCACCTAGTCTTACCATGTACCATGCACAATTTTAAGCACTGTATAAAGTTTTTTACATTTTACATGTATGTGTGTAGATATATACACTATATATAGTTACATATATAGTATATATATGTAACTATGAGTTAGTACCATTTTTATCTTCATTTTACAGTTTCATAGGTTGGGAAAATGAAATTCAGGTGTTCAGCAATATTCCCAAGATCATTCAGCTATATTAAAGATCTAGGAACTTATATGAAGATTTAATGACTGCTGAATTAGCCCAAAACTACCTCAGAACTAGTCTTAGATATAGTAGATGTGAACAACATGGAACTTATCTTTAAAGAACTATGTTGTCGTATGAAAATGAGCTTAGAAAAGAGTAGGACAAAGACCAGTATATGGAATGTGAAGAATGGAGCTTAAAAATTCAATGTAAAAACTTCCTTACACACAGTTAGGGTCACTCTTGAAATTTATTTTACTATACCAGAGGCAGGCAGAAAGTACAGTTAATAGAACATGGCTTTGGAAGTAGATGCCTGTAGGTTTGAAGCTCAGCTTTCCTATCCTTTTTTTTTTTTTCCTACTTGAATAACCAAGGATAAATTATTGTCTAAAACTCTGGTTACTCATTAATGCACTGTACACGCTTCTTTGTGAGATATGAGAGGATTTTATGAGAATCCTGTGCAAGGGAACCTAGTACAGATGGTGGGTTCAGGAAGGCTATTTTAGGGCAGTTTTCCTTCTTACATCATAGTCTTGTACTACGCTGTGTGCATTTCCTACATTTTAATCTCCTGGTCCTTTCCTCCCTTCCTTCTTACTCTCAGCAAATTATCCTGCCTTCTACATCAGAGAAGTATCTAGCAGGTGTAAACTTCATCAGTTTAACTTCCTCTAGTTGGAAGGACAGGTATTAAACTAATAAAGACTCAAAAGTTATTTAGTTGTAATTATGTATTCTTAAGCAGATATACAATTCTGAAGATGTATAACCCGTTACTATTTTGAAGGTACAACATACCACCTGGATAATCAACTCTTAAACTGTGGTTCCTAGACTAACTCCATCAAAGTAAACGAGTGTCTAATAAAATAAAGACTTTTGTTCCCATTCTAGAACTTCTGAATCAGTATCTCTGGGAATTGGACATTATAATATAAATGCTCATCAAGCTTACCAGGTGTTATTCTTGACCCAAAATTTGAGAGTAACTATCAACTCATTTAAAGACCAGGATTATGTATTTTTCACCCACCAGGAGACTAATGTAATGCTGGGTGCATGGATACCTTTCAAAAATTTTAATGAAAAGCTAGCTGAGACAAATGGAAATCTGTCTTTTCTGAAAGAAAGACATTTTTATTAAACTCAAATTGCATAGCTAGGTTTTGGTATTCACTCTCTCAGCATGTCTGTGTGTTCCAGACAGTGGCAGAACAGATGGGATTTGCAGGGAGACTCCTGCCCAGTGCATACAGCACCACCTGATCCAGCTTCTCTTTGCTGCGCTGACCTCCTCTCTTTCTGCTCTGTCCCAGCTCCACAGGCCTCCCTACCCCATACCCAAGGCTCACCCCTCTCAGGAGTTTTGAACTTGCTTGTGTCTTCCTGGAACCTTCTTCTGTTAGAAACTCACAGGCCTGCACTCTAACCTTCTATCTTTACTTCAGCGGCACTTCCTAATGAGTAATTTCTTGGGCTGGCCTGTTTAAAATTGCAACTATGTACTTACCCAGAGTTCTCCATCACCTTCCCTGGTTTATTTCTATCCAAAGCACGTATTACTTTTTAATATGAAAAAATAATTTATTTTATTACATGTCTCCTCAAACTGGATTATAACCTCCATGACAGCAGGGCTTTAGTTGGTTTTGTTCATGCTATAACTCTAGCATCCAGAACAGTACCTAAAACATAAGCTCTCAATAACCTCTTTTTGACTAACCTAATATGGAGGTTTTTAACCTTCTATTATCTGTATTTGGCATCCTATAGAATACATCTGAATGTATGTATTACTCATGTAATTTCTCTCTTAGAATGTGAATTATTAGGTGATAGAAAATAACATATTTAGTTCTTCAACTTTAGATAAAGTTTACATGCAAATCATGATACCATGGTCCACATAAACAGCAATGGGGGAACATGATTACAAATAAAAGAGTGTAAACATAAAATGTTGAGACTTAGTAATTGAGCCATAAAAGTTGACAGTCTTTTATTCTTGTCAGCCATGGAAGAATGGATTATCCAAATATTATAAGTTAAAAAAATTTAAATCAGAAGAATAGCATTGAAGAAGTCTTTCCAAAGCTCTTAATACAAGAAAATTTCCTTATATATTTTAATAAGAGGATGCTTTTTCTTCCTGATATGGTAGATTTCAATTTAAATATGTTTAAACACATAAAATAAGTAAATATTGGAGAATTGGGGTGAACATTCATTTTTTTAGTTAAGATGTATGGTACAATGTTAGACATTTCCTCCCTCTGTCTCCCCTTATCTATCACTGTGGATCTCCATCTACTCTTTCATTTCTCACTATCTCCTCTGTTGCCATTATAGGGCAAACCACTTCATCTTTCTTCTAGAAAATTTTTACACATTATACAAACTTCATGTCATAATGTAAAAATTGTTACAGAGCTTTTTCTCTTTTGCCTTTCTGTTTACATGACTTTTGTCTTAGTGTTCTGGAAGCACCAGTCCTCCTCAGGATCTAGGGGGTGGTCTGTGTAGATTAGGATTTGATGCAGAATGAAGACTGAGAAATACGGAAACTATATTCCTCTTCTCATCTTCATAAGGGGATTTTGCAGCAAAACAGTTGCTTGCTAGTGAATTTTGTTGAGAATGAATCATCTGAATTCCTTCATCTTCACCTTTATCTTTATATGGGACAAGGGCTTAGGACTCTTTTACAGTCTTTCCTATTGTTGAAAAACACTCCCCTTCCGTGTGTGGCAATGAGTGCTGCTTCCTGGTATTAGGAGGGTTTGACAGAGGGGAAGTAAACTGAAAACTTGCCCCTTTCTGATCTGGGGAATTGGGCATAGAGTGTAGGGGTGCAGGAGGGAAGAAGAATCCACAGAAAGAGGAGAATCTGAAAATCATGTCACTTCTTTCTCCATTTCCCACGCCCATGATAGCACCCAGCTATCCTGTACCTTGGAAATATCCAAAAGACACCTTAGGGAGAGAGTCAGGGAGTAGAGAGGGAAGCCTGATGAGAGACATGGTGTTTTATCCAAGAAAGATGAAACATCAAAGGAACTAACTATTACATCTGATTAATCTTTATGTAGAATCAAGAATTTAGTTATTTCCACCCCCTGCTGATCCATGGGTAAGAGATAGGAGGAAATTAAAGACAAAGATGAGAACCTATAAGCAAGCAACATAATCCATATGTTTTTATGCACATTTGTAATGTTGTTTTAATTGTGATCCTGCTATAACTAAACCAAATGACCTCAATCCCATGATTAAAACCCTTAATATCTTTCCCTTACTATAATGTACCCATTTTTAATATGCTAGGCCTAAAGTCTACAGAGTCTGGCCATTGCTTATTTTAAATGATATCATTTTGCTCTAGTTTCTGCCTGAGTCACAAGGTTCCAACAGATATTTCAATTCCTTAAATGTACTAAACACTTTGCAGTAGAGGGTCTGCCTAGCACACTCCCCTTCCCATTTCTCACCTGTCTATTCTAACTTACCCTCCAATGCTCACCTAAAATGCTAGTTTTTCTATCTCAATCTTACTTCAGTATTATTTTTCTCAGTATTCTTTCCTTCCTAGCACTATAATATGCTGTAATTTTATACTTATGTATGTAAATCTGTTTCATGTCTGTAAGCTCCATGTGTTTGCGGACTATACCCATTTTATTTACACTACCTACTAAGGTCTGGAACATAGTAGACATTCCATATTTTTTTCTCATGCAAGCTAGACATAAATTGTTTTCAAGGTAGCTTTGATATCTGCTCTATCATGTCCCTTTAATACAACATCAACATTTTGTAGTTATTTATTTATATTCTTTAGCACCATTAATCTTGTCGGGTCTAGTTTGAGCCTAAGTGATTTTAACCTCTAATAAAGTGTCTTACGAGAACTGAATTATTAAATTTATATAAAGTCTGCTTTGGAATGGGAGTAAAAGAAAGAAGAAGTTATGAACTACAGCTAAATGGAAGCTATTTTTATTCTCATCACTGACTCACTTGTATCATTGAGATTTTAAAACACCAATAAACTACTGTTTTAGAGGTTTTCTTAAATCCCAAGGGGAAAAAAGGAGGTGTAAATAAAAAGGAGAGCAGTTAGCAATTTTTCTGTTACATTAACGTGATTCGTGTCTGAAGAAATGAAAAAGAGTGCATTTCGATGTATTGGAAGGTAATTGGTCAAAGTGTGGATGGGTTAATTGAATATTATGATGAGATTACAAGTATAGATTCACCCAACACCTTAATGGTAAATTTTTGTCATTAAGGCCACAATGCCTCTGAAGGTGGCTCCGGAATTTAGCAGAAAATTTATCAGCTGTGGGGTGACAGAGGTTTCCTGTTTGCCTCATGCCCTCACTAGCTCTGTAAACTCAGGTAATTTGCTGAATTCTCTGAACTTTGGAGTCATCTGTTGTAAAATAGGTACACCCAAAACTGGTTTCGAAAATTGTTAATACATATGAAGCACTAAACACCGTCTGCACACAGTAGGTACTCAACTAATGGCAGCTGTTTTAAAGCATAGAGCAGCTCTCGGCACACAGTGAGTACATAATCACTGTGTGAGGAGGAACCCAGCCTCTGAGTTTTTATGTGGCCTGTAGAAATAAGCAGAATTATGAGATCTCTTTCTTTTAACGTTTCATTATTTGGAGCATCAAGTGAAAAGTGGTTTTATTTTTCTCTCTCCCCAACACTACAGAATAACAAGTAAACTGTTAACGCATTGATAAATGACTATCTCTTGGGCACATCTACCCACAAGGGTAAAGAACTCATTACTGACCTGGGGTCAAGAATGGCATTCTGCATACACCAGATGCTCAATACACATTTGTTAGTCAGTTAGCTGTCACCTTTAAATAAACATTTATTTCTCAGATTTTAGCCTTCTAACTTTTCTCTTGAGGTTCGTTATTTCTCTTATACACTTTATTGCCTGTGCTTGTTTCTTTCCATTTAAAAACTTCAATGGTTTCTGATTCAACTCTATTTCAGAATCATCCCTGTTGTTCAGACATATATTAAAAATAGCTCAATATCCTCTCAAATTATGCCAAAGAAACAAGGTATAATGATTCTGTACATAAATACATATTAAACCACCATTTTATATTTGAATAACCTAAGAGATCCTTAACTAATTCGTAACATAGTAATTGTCCATCACCTGGGGATGCCATCAGTATGAACTTGCTGGTCACCTCAGTTGAGGTAAATCATCCTACATAGAAGTACATGAATGTGATAACATTGCTGACATTCATAATTTGGAATTTAAAAATACAGTCAACAGTTTAATCAAATACTGTTAGTAATAACAGAAAATTCATACTACAATAAAGTATTAGAGCCTTTTTTCAATGTATATACTGCAACTTTAAAATCTTTGTAACTGCTTCTTACTATGTCAAGAAGAGCCCTGTATAAAGTTTTTGTCTATTTCTTTGAGTTTTCATTCTGAGGTTAGAAGCTGTTTGATCTCTAACAAACACACAGTCTCTAGGCAAAAGTATTGCTAAATGTGAATCTTTATATTAAAGAACCTGCTTAAAAATCTTCTCTCTGAATATTAGTGATATTGGAGAAGGAAGGTTACATAAAGACAGTTGTTCGGCAATTATAGAAAGAAAATAACCAGCAACCAGAGAATCATTCCATGTCCTTATTGGATCTATTAAAATTATTTACAGGAAGTCCTCAGTTTCTTTTCTCTTCAATTCCGAATAAAAGATTTATGACCTGTCACTTTTCTATTAACTTAAACTTTCTTCTGTGATGCTGATAAGTTTTAAAGAAATTACACCAAATTTTAAAAATTAAAGTTACACATAATTTGTTTCTTACGTGATATTTGGTAAAACATCAAGATAAACAACTGAGCCTTTGGTTTTCCATACTTTTTTGACTATTGTAAAATGAAGCTACAAAATAAGGCCCTAGTAGGGTAAACACATAGATACTTTGCTGATCTTAGGTAAATAGCATAGAGAGACTACATTGGAGGGTAAATCATGTGATCTAAACACAAATAAGACAGTGGTCATATTTCCCAAAAGCAAGCCCTGAGAAATGTTTTACTAGAAGCCGATTCAAAGATGAATTTTTTTTTTTTTTTTTTTTTTTTTTTTTTTTTTTTTTTTTTTTTGCGGTACGCGGGTCTCTCACTGTTGTGGCCTCTCCCGTTGCAGAGCACAGGCTCCGGACGCACAGGCTCAGCGGC
Organism: Kogia breviceps; assembly: GCF_026419965.1. Lineage (NCBI taxonomy): Eukaryota > Metazoa > Chordata > Mammalia > Artiodactyla > Physeteridae > Kogia > Kogia breviceps. The sequence continues at coordinate 27,273,755 of NC_081322.1, forward strand.
CATGGCTCACGGGCCCAGCCGCTCCGCGGCATGTGGGATCTTCCCGGAACCGGGGGTACGAACCCGCGTCCCCTGCATCGGCAGGCAGACTCCAAACCACTGCGCCACCAGGGAAGCCCCAAAGATGAATTTTTGAAAGTGTAGATTTTCCCAAGAAATCAAAAGAAGCTTCAAGTAGGGCACCTATGAAAGTCTATTTCAAAGTGGACATTAAGTATTTCCTTCAACTCACTTTTATGTTAAGGTAGTTAAAATCATCTTGTAATGTTCTAGGATTATCCTTAACCTTAGCAGGATTTTTGAATTGGGAGTGGGTGGGCTAACACATAGAGACCCTTTGGAAAAGTAGGTTCCTGAAGGTCTCTGTTATGGGGCTTGAAATTCTAGGGCTGCCCTAGAATTTCAGAAGGTGAGTTTCAAGAGCTAATGCTCATTTACAGGGACACAAACAGGTGATACTTAGGTGCACAACATTGTTTTAACATGTCAGTTTTATCACTGAGACTTGGTTATCAGGCCTTTCCGAGGTAATTTATATGAAGCACCTCTCTAACAGCGCTAGTCATCAAAGTGAGTGGAACAAATATGCAATCAAACTTTATTTATTTAGCTCAAAACTATGAATTAGTTCCTGCTGTTTTAACAAGTATCCAACTGGCATTTGTTAGAATTAAATGATGATCTCCTAGGGAGAAATATAGTATGTTGGCAATCATTAGCATTTTATTGACCAATTTGGAATCACTGAATAAAACTGAAATCAAACAAATGGCTGTTTGTATAGTAAATAAGAATAAGAAAAAAAGAAAAAAAAATCTTTCCCCTCTGGCACTGTTAATTCTTTTCAAATGATTAATGAGGAAATATTAACGGGAAGTCAAAAACAACCCCACCTATCAGATTTAGCGCTAGCCCTCAAAGGGCACAGAACAGAGACTCAATTATTGAAGTTCTTACAGGTTTCCAACTCCTGTTTTATATCTGGGAAACGGTGTCCATAAAATTAACAGAATTGAAAAAAAAAATTAACAGAATTGAAATGTGCAATATTTATGATCTTCGTAAAACTTGTTTTCATTTTGTTTACATAGCTAATGTTACAAAATTTTGAATATTTGAGTTATTATTTTCTCAAGATGTTTACAATGCTTTAGTAATACTTCCTCTAATAATGTTTTCTGTGTTAAGGGATACTACAAGGACATACAATGGTGTCTCTAGCATTTTTATATTTCCTTAAAGGCAGGGGATTTAGAAGGTTTTGAATTCTTGAGGTGAAGTGGGGACTACAGCAGTACTGTTTTGTAAAATTGTACTGAGGCAGGTAAAAGAAAGGGAGAGGAAAGAAAAGAAAGGGAAAGATGGAAATGGGAATTCATATCGAGCACTGCTTTCACAGGGAACATTATACGTGTCCTCTCATTTACTCTTTACATGCAGCATGGAAAAAAAAACAATACTCGAATTTTAACAATAAAACAAACAAGCATAAGTAGAGATATAACTAGCAACTCTAATAGAGGAAGGCTTTGTACTCAAGCCTTTCTTAAGCTACAGTACACACTTTTTCACTGCATCCTGGATGACCAATATTTAGCAGCTCCCCAGACACTATGTCTATGCGGATAGACTGATCGTGAAAGTCGGTGCAGATGCATAAAACTAAACTGCACATTCCCACCAGGTCTCTTATGATAAGTTAACAGTAGTAGTTAGGAAAAACCAGGGCCCTGAGATGTGGCTTGGGTTCAATTAGACAGACACAGATGAGGCTGAGAATTTGAACCCTCAGGTCTGCCTGAACATAGCATTCCGATGGAGCAGCCTCTCCTACCATCCTCCCTCTCCAACCACTCATGCCTGCCGAAGAGAACCAGTCCTGTCTCACGCTGAAAACCAAAAAACAATGCGAAATGAAACAAAAATCTTTAAATCATGTTACCTGGTGCAGATACTTCACAAGGAGATGCTGATGCTCTTCAGTATCCACTCCCAACATTCCTCATTGACTCCATTCCCCAAATAAGAATCAGATTCAAACATGGCACAGACAAGGGCCTCCACCAGGAGGGAACTGCTTCCACGCCAAGACGGTGTCAATTTGCAGGAAACTCTCTTCACTAACACACTAAGGAGTCCGTGGCTGAGGGGATCACCAGAATTCATGAAGAGGGCTACGGCGGTTGCTCTCTATGAGCTCAGGAAGACAGGGAGTCTGCTGCCATGGAACTAGACTCCCTGCAGAAATGATGGATCCCAGCGTGGTGAGGTCAGGTGCTGGCAGGTAACCTTTAGCTATATAGTAGGCACAATTACCATAATCAGCCACAGCGGTCTACAGCAGTGGCTAATTATTCCCAGGGCTCTGTGATTGAAATAGCTGGGCAACCTCTTAATGCGCTGTTTGACTTATAAGCAGAACATTCCAGGCCTGCTGAGCGAAATTAAGACTTGAAATACCGTAGTGAGGTTCACAGCCTCTCGTTAGGTTCTAAAATGGAAACTTATCTCATAGACCCAGAATGATTGGCAGGGAGGCCAGCCTCTTTGAGGAAAAACCCTTGAAAAGGGCCTCAACCCTGGACTGTGAATCTTCCTCCAAGTCCTCTCCGAAGGCTATAATCCCTTAACAATGTGACTGAGAAAAAGCAAATAGCCAGACCTTACATGATTATTAGATGCTGGCTCTAAGTGGAACCATGTGGTCCTCTGGTCAATTAGGGGTAATGGAGATCAGGTGAGAGATGCAATCTTGGCAAAGCCAATTTTACACTAAATCCGTTGGGATTGTTTCTCCTGTTATTTCCCTAGGCCTGAGATATTTTGGAGTAAATATACATACTTAGTAACTGACAGAGTCCTCACATTGGTCCTCTGAGCTATGGAATGATGGCTATTATTGTAGAAATGTCCCATATAATTTCCTCTAGTGGTGTTCTCCCTCAAGATACTAAATCAAAAGATACCAAACCAGGGCTTCCCTGGTGGCGCAGTGGTTGAGAATCCGCCTGCGGATGCAGGGGACACGGGTTCGTGCCCCAGTCCGGGAAGATCCCACATGCCGCGGAGCAGCTAGGCCCGTGAGCCGTGGCCACTGAGCCTGCGCGTCCGGAGCCTGTGCTCCGCAAAGGGAGAGGCCACAGCAGTGAGAGGCCCGCGTACCACCAAAAAAAAAAAAAAAAAAAAAGATACCAAACCAAAAGCAATACTGCATTCCTGGTGGGTACTGCAGACATTATTGTTGCCAACCAAGGACTTAAGAGATAATGGAGTGGATGTTTTTATTTTCTACACATTTAACTTTCCGGTTTGACTACTGTAAAAGTTAGAGAGATCTTGGAGAATGACTGTGGATTATAACAGCCTTTATAACCATAAGAAAATATGACAATTTGTATCTGCTGTTCTGGACATGGTGTCTTCACTGGAGCAAGTGAATGGATGCCCTAGACCCTGGAATGCTATCACCCTTCACCCTAAAAAACACTGTTTTTAATGGCCAGCTAATTAACATAATCAGAAACAGATTGTCTTCACACATCACAAACAGTAGCACTATTTACCATCTTTTTTTTCTTTTTCAGTTCTGTGACAATTCTTTTGCTTTCTGTCATAATCTAGTACAGATGAATCTTCTTTCTTTATCTGGTTGCTTGTGGCGCACTGATCCATTGCATTATGCTAATTGAAACAGGTAAGAAGAAAGTAACAAGCACCATAATTTTGATACATGCTGGCCTGCAAAATCCATGAAGTTTCTTGGCGTTTCTTAGATGGGGAATATCTAGGGATACTCTCTTAAAGTAAAAGATAAGTTGCTGCACTTTTCAATACCCTTTCCCCCAAAATAGGCATAATGGTTAATTAACTTCTTTAGATTTTGAAGCAAATAACATAAAATACCTGGGCATGTTGTTTCGATATGTTTACCAAGTGGTCTTTAAGGCTATAGTATTGAGTGGGGCCCAAAGCAAGAGAAGGCTACACAGCAGGTCTAGGCTGCAGGGCACGCTTCCCTGACATATGGTCCTTAGGACCCGGCAGGTGCAGTGGTCCTGCAAGGGGTTGTGGTACACGGAGATACTTTGTGAGGTCTCTAGCAAGTGGAAACATGAGAATAGCAGCAGAGACCTCTTGGATTTTAGATTAAATCCATGCCCTATCCTGCCAAATAGCTATACTTGACTTGAAAATTAGCTCCTGGCATACTCTTAGGTCCTGGTAAACTCTTAATGCCTAACCACGGGACACCAAGTGATTTTGTGACTCAAGCCGCTGGAAATGGAAAAAAAAAGATAAGAACAGATGTTAAGGGGTACAATGCTGAGGGGTTGACTGAAAATTGTGTTGATTTTTCTGTTTGTTCTTCTGGTTCAATTCTTTACTTTTCTATACCCTGTTCTGTTCTCTGAGAGGCTGAAAGTATCCCCTGGACCCTCTTGCCCTGTAGCTTCTTGTTGTGTTTGGCCAACGGGATGCAATAAAATAACAATGGGAAATATTGATTATTTGTTCATTTCCTACACTTCCTCTCTGCTGAGCTGCTGTTTAGCAGCAGCTGTGTCCCTCTGTCTATGGCCACAGCTCCTTTTCCTATGGCCACAGCTCTAAATTCCTGGAGCAGCCTGAGGATATGTTGGCTTCCCTCTGTCACTAGTTCTGGGGATCTTCAACATTCTGTTTTGTTTCTTTTAACCTTTTCGACACCTTTATAAATAGTTCCTTTATGTAACTGTGGGCTATTACTCCTTTGAGCATGCAGTCATTTTTCCCACAGAATAAATGACAGAACAGAAAGAGGATCCTGAGGAAATACCACATCATATTCTACCACATACTTAAGGATTTTTCTAGTAAGAGATAATAAATAAAATCTATCTTTTTAAAAGACACTGTTATGTTGGGGCTTTATATTATAGGCAGCCAAGCATAATCTTCAATGAGGTAACTCCTCACTTTGATAACTCCTTGTTCTACTTGTTTGGAAAGTGCTGCTTTACTGACCACATCCCAGCATCCGCCGTATCCCTTGGATGCCAATCCTTCCTCTGAATGTTAATAGACTTAGTGTCTTTACCCCTTACTTTTGGCTGAGAATGTCTAAATGTTTCATTATCTACCATTCTCATACCATATACTGTCCCTTAACTAAAATGTTGCAAACATGCCCTGAACTCAGAAGTTAATCAATGTATGCTATTGATAAGAATGCCGCTTTCCCCATTTATTTCGGAAGAGTCAAATTTCACATCCTTCTAAGTGCAGAAGACTGATAGTTTAAGTATTTTCTTTCTGGGTGCTTGCCCTAAGTCTGTCTTATGACAAGTTGTGTTTTTTCTTTTCCCTGAATCTGCCTGTAAAGTAATGTAGAAGAACATGATTGGGGGAGGGGTGCTTTAGTAAAGAGAAAAGAAGAAATACAACAGGAACCCAGGCCCTGTTTCATCTTGTTCCGTGATCGTGAGCTGGGACAGCCTTTGGAGTCAATAAGCCTCAAAGACCTCTCTGCAGGGTGTGGTCCTGTCAACATCTGCTCACTTGACCCCTGTAAAAACTCCTTTTCCTCATCCACACCTGTTCCTCCACGAGCTACAGAGAGGACTGTCAGCCTCTCACTGAGGATTGATTTTTGTCTGTGTGTGTCTGGTATGTAACTCATGAGACTAGAGACACTAGAAGGGCAAAGATTTTTCCTGTCTTGGGTATTTCTGTATCCTTAGAAGCTAGCACATGCCTAGCTCATAGCAGAAAGTCAAAGAAGTAACTTCAAAGTAGTAAACACATCTTCAAGATAGCACTAGAAATCTAGCACAATACTCCATGAAATCTTCCTTCCTACTATTTTCAGCACCTTCAAATATGCTGTACCTAATGGCCAGATTTTACTCCTCTGTAATTCCATAGTAATTTGTATACGCTTCTCTTACAGAATTTTTTCATGTTACCTCACAATTCTATATGTCTTTCTCACTAGCCTATGTAGTTGTCGAGCACAGCAGCTTTTACAGCTGAGTGTTTTAAACTTTGGGCTCTGAATCTCAGCTCTGCTACTTCATGGTTTTATCATCTTACTTAGGTTACTTAACATCTCTAAGATTCAGTTTCCCTATTTGTAAACTGTATATAATTCATTCATTCATATACTTATTATGCACCAGGTGCTAATGAAAGTATTGGACAGTGTTAAGAGGGGGAAAAAAAGAAAGAAAAGGAAAGGAAAAGAAAGGGAAGAGGAGGAAAGGAAAGGAAAGTTCTTGCCCTCATGGAGAGTACATTCTAGCTATGAATGTATTCATATCTATCCATATCTATACCTACAGAACAAACAAACAATAGAAGTCCATACATTTATAGCCACTTTAAAGAAAATAAAGCAAGGTAAGGAAATAGAGCTTGACAGAGCTGGCAAAAAGTCCTGATGTTTATTAGAGAAGCTGATCTGAAGATTGTAGAAGACCCTCAGAATTTTAGGACTGCTCACACATATTCTGTTTCTTCTTGATGTATGATAGGATTACACTTTCTACCATTTTTGGAGTTAGGCATGGCCTAGTGACTTGCCTTGAAAATTAAAAGTTGACTTGCTTTGACAGCAGGGAGCTGCATGCAGAAACTTTCAGAGGAGCCAGTTAAGATTTGCCACACCTCCTCTCCCCTGCTGGAAGTGCTGCGGAAACATTTATGGAGAAGGGGCCTCCTTCAGCTTAGGCCTTCATGTTGACTCATGCTGGACATCAGAGGTGACTTGGGGATTGTTTTACAAGAGCAAATAGCCCTGTCCTATTCTTACTGATGCAAGCTTTATCATAATGTCTGACACCCAGAAAGTATTTGGTAAATTCTTATTATCATCATTATTAATTTTATTATAGCAACATTTGTATTGCCACTTTAGAAACATAATAGGGAATCGATATCTTTCTCTTAAATGAGTTTAAGGCATTAAAGTGCAAGTCCTTACATTTTTACTGGGAGCTTGCCTGTCTTATAAATAAAAAACCCAACTAATGCAGACTGTGACTTCTCAAATTCCAAACCGTCTTCGCTAGATCTATGATATATTTCAGTTTTGTCTTCTTGCTTATCTAGACACAAGAAATATAGTCAAACTCTTTTTAAAAAAAAAAAAAAAAACATTATTACATGGTTCATGATAGCACAGGCTCTGAAGATAGATACCTGGGCTCTCATACTAGTGTTTTATTTTCTTTTTAATAAAAAGGTATTTATTGGTTTAAATAAATAAATAAAGTGCAAGTCTTTTGGTCCTACCTTCACAACTAGGAAAAGTAATGTCGAAGTATTTCAAATTACCTGTCAGAGGTGGCAGTGTCAGCACTTAGACCCAAAGAGGTCCCCTCAATGGGGAAGATTAAACTTCGTGTTTTTAATGTTTTTCTATTGATTAGAAATATAAAACTAGATATACACACTTTAGGAGTCATAGACAATACATTTAATTATGAATTCAAGAAATCTTTAAAAAATCAAGTATATAAATGAAAAACGTTAACTCAAGGGAAATACTATTAGGAATAGTAAAATTTGTCTCAAAATGTCAATAGAAACTAATAATGGTTATTTAATTTTAGGCATAAAAATTAAATTTTCAAAGAAATAACTAAGTAGCTTCACTGGACAGAAGTGTCCTTTTGAGCTGAAATGTAGCTCATTTTCACTTAAACCTTTGCAAGGGGACCACAGGAAAAAACTAAAGCATAACTTTCTGTGGTGGCAGAAATTGCTAACAACTTCAGAGTAAATCTGCTGGTGGTGAAACACGGAAGGACACATCTGGAGAGGGGCGGGAAATGCAAAACACATCAGAGGCAATTTTTCAGTGGATAAAATTAAATCAAAGGAGAAAGCAAATTTACTGGAACATAAATATAAATGATAAAATGGGAACTACATTTTCTAAAATAAGATTGTGTCTCTTAAATAAGTATTGCAGTGGTATCTACAAAATCAACTCCATGATTTAAAATTCTGCAAATGAAATTCTAAATATCCTATTCCTGATGCATACAAAAAACTACTGACGTGAGTGTATTGTTTCTTTTTTAGAACTTACCATCTACCACAAAAATAACTGCAGCCAAAGAATTAAACTGAATGTGTATTACATGTTAGTAAGGAATACAGTATAATCACAATGGTTGCTTTCACAGGCTTGGCTGGAAACAATAAGCTTGCTTTGAAAATACTCAGGTAATGCTTTTTCTAAGTCACCGAAATAACCAATGCACTTCTCCTGCTCTGGGGCCTGAACAAGAAGAAATTATTCAGTAGCCTAGGACACAGAGTTATACTGTACTTTTAATGTTCCTGTTGTTTGAAAATACACGTTAACCTAGATAGAACAGATTTGTAAAATGTGTTCTAGTAAGAATGAGAAATTTTCCTTGACAAATCTGTTTTGCTTCATTTTGAGATTTTTTTTTTAAAATTCCAAGCTCACAGTACTGATTATATGACTATGAAAAGAAGCCTTACCCAATTAGCCAAGTTTTCAGCAAGCAGTCCCTAGGAACCGCATGGGTCAATTTTTGTAGGTATTAGTAACACACACACACACAAATCCATACACAAACTAAGTCAATAAAAAAACTAATTCTTAAATTCTATCAATAAAAGCTTATTTTAATTGATATATACCCATTTCAGTTGATTAGCAGCTTTTAGATGCAAGAAGTTGAATATAATAATCTTTTAATCTTTTAAAGTAATAAAACATAAAGAAAAATGATTATTTTCCAAGGGGAAGATACACATATATATTTTATATGAGGTCATATGTATATATGTATATATACATATACACACATACACACGTGTGTGTGTATATGTGTGTGTGTAAGGGGGAGCTTAAATTCTTTGATTTGGGTACCATATTGGAAACAATATGAACAAAGATTGAATTAATTTAAACAGAAACAAATCATGTTTTCTTTTGTTCTAAAGTGCAAATACCGATCCTCTCCTTTTCCTGAGTTCACTGAAGTTGCCTCAAGTGACTCGACACTACTGAGCTAGCAGGAGCAGTCAAACTTCCCTGAATTTTTAAAATGTGTTAAAATAAAAGACTCTTCCACTAACAACTTCACTAGAATTATCAAATCTTCACCACTGAAGTTTAGTCATTAGGCAGATGGATGGGATTTTACTCCTCCTATCATTTTTAATTGTCATGGAATTACATTTATCCTCCCTAAACCAGTACAATGTATGCTGTTCTAGGTTCAGTTGAAAGGGATGCACCCTAGAAGAGACAAATTATTCCACTATCACCAAAACATTTATTAAATGTCCATATTTTTAGAAGGCAGTATTGAGTGTTATAAACAGGAATTAATCAAGCTCAATTCCTGCCTCATTGGAGGTTAGAGTGTGAGCTGTCCAGACAGCAATGATGCAGGCATTTTAAGGTATGCATGGAACAAAGAGAAAGAGATGAGTAAGTTTTTACCATGAACATTTGCACTCTTGAACAAAGTATATCAGTGAACTGGGTGAAAAAGGAGAAACTCAGGAGATGCATGTCACAGTGATTCATGACTACACCACCAATCATGTAGGAAAGACCCCGGCTGAAATCCCAGGACTTGACTGAATGCTGTTCAAATGAAAGCATGATAAGAAGGGGTGGGCACAGTGGAATTTTTCCTAAATCTTCTATATCTCATCTGACAAATTACTAAAAAGAAGGGATTGCTACCTTGCATCTGCTTTACATGTTTTTAAAATGCTTTATATACTGTGGGGAAGAGGGTCAAATAGGAAACAAACTACTTACTGGCAAACACAGCAGAGAACCACACTAGAGCAATATATACTTTTCATTCTGGTAGAGTTTTAAGTACATGCTTAGAGAATTACTCCCATTTTACATATCAGAAATCCCTAATACTCCGACATATCACTCCCTCTCCTTTACTCCACAACTCTAAATGGTTAACAGATCTTATTAATTCTGCCATATCTCTTCCTCTCAAACTCATCCTTCTTCACCATTTTCAGGACAACCAAATTAGCATGGATTGTTAATCCTTTCTTTCTGGATAATTGTAATAACCTCCTAGCCATTCTTCTTTCTAGTCTGTTTACCAATCCTTTCCATAACAGGTCCACACTGCTGACTTGAGATTAATTTTTTTTTCACATATACACATGGTATTATACATTTTCCATTTAAAAAATTCAAGAGCTTTCCCACCCGAGTGTTCACAAACTAGTGGTTACCAATGGGGAGAGGGAAGAGAGGAGGGACAAGATAGGGGTATAGGATTAAGAGGTACAAACTACTATGTACAAAATAGATAAGTGACAAGGATACACTGTACAGCACAGGGAATAATAGCCATTATCTTGTGAAAACTTTAATGGAGTATAATCCGTAAAAATACTGAATCACTATGCCATACACCTGAAAGTAATATAATATTGCAAATCAACCACACTTCAATAATAAATAAATAAATAAATAAAATCCAAGCATTTCCATCAGTTAGGCAATAAAATCTTGACTCCTCAGACTAACACATGAATGACCCTGATATACCAGTTTTGTTTTCAGCCACCTCTGGCTCACTATCTTCCCATTCCCCCATCTCAGCCACAAGTTTGATGAGTTCAATATGATTTTTCTTGTTTATCTGTAGGGGTACATATTATTTCCTCTGTTCAGAATACTGTTTTCTTTCGTCTCCACTTGAAGAACCCTTACTTTACCTCCAATATCAAGTCCACATGTTATCTCTTCTGTGTAGCTTTCTGCTATGTTAAAAGGAAGCTGAGAACTCCCTACTGTTTTACCCATGACATTTTATGGGTATGATTTTTCCACTTAAAAGACAGACACACCGTGTTGCTCATATACCCTCACTTGCTAGCACTACCAGTGAAGTAATAATACCATCTTCTCATTACCTGTTGCTTTTGAGTTTCATAGTTCTTTCAAGCACATTGTCTCATTTTATACTTTCAATAAGTTTGTAAAGTATTACACAGCAGATATATTTCCCATATAGCATAAGGAAATTGAGTGTTAAAAAAATCAATAAAAAACTGAGAGTTTTTGTTTTGTTTTAAATATTTGCTTTGTTTTATTTTATACTTTAATGTCTATCTAGTATATCACCACCTTTATTATTTTCTTATAGTTGATTTACATATAGTTGAAGTATAGTTGACTTACAATGTTGTGTTAATTTTGGCTGTACAGCAAAGTGATTCAGTTATACATATATATATATATACTCTTTTTCAATATTCTTTTCCATTATGGTTTATAATAGGATATTGAGTATAGATCTCTGTGCTATACAGTAGGACCTTGTTGTTTATAGTCTTTATTATTAACATTACATTTAATCCCATATATATGTGTGTGTGTATTTCCCTGCTGCTGTGGGATAGAAAGAAACATTACCCCTTTGTATATACATGATTTTCTTTGAACATTCATTAAGGATCAGTATATTACAAACCAAAAAACCCCTTAGCTTTCATTTCTTTCAGTTTGATTCTACCTCATCATGACATAAACTATGGCTTGACTAATAATCTAACCAAGGTATTATAAAACATTTTAGATAGGTGCTTTAGGATAATGATTTATGAAATAATCATTGAGGTCAACTACTATAAATGGAGCATTCCAAAAGTCTTTGTACAAAAGTCCTAATAGATCATATCCTTTGTACACCTTAGGCGAGGTAACCATAAATTTATTTTGATAATGTCTATGTCAGTCAGTATGTTTTATTTCTCTTCTGCACAAAAGACTGAGAATTAATATAAGTGAAAACCTGTGAGTAATACAGCCAAATACAGAAGAAACTAGTCAGTGTTGCCCTTACATTTCTGTGTTGAAAATAAACCAGATTTTGTTTACATCCTACATGGGAGGGAGAGGGGAAGAATAATATTAAGCAAATATACCAACTCAATTTTCTTTCCAGAAACCATAAGAGTATACACAGGGAAAATAATGAGAGGAAGAACATTCAGGCACTTGTAGGACTCTAAAAGGAAAAGCAAATGACAAGATAATAGGTTTTATGAGATAATACTATATTTTCCTATATACAACAAGGTCATTCATGCAGCTTGCAGTGGGCCACATTGCTTTCGTTGTTTCCATAGTGGCTGCCACAGTTTTGTCCTGGTTCATTCACATTCCATTGCCCAATCCCTAATTTGTGTGTGTAGCCCTGTATTTGTATGCAGGATCTGGGATCTGTTAGTGACCTTCTTCTGACTAACTGTGTGTGAACAAATATATCTTCTTATCTGAACATTTAGAGCAAAGTTTGGTAAATAGTGCAAGACTCAGGAGGGAAGACAAATCAAAACTAAAATCATAATTTCAACGCCTTGAACTCTTGCTATATATTTTGTCATTCTTGGGCCTTACTCAAATGGTTAATGAGACCCAAACTATTTTAAATGCATGTCTCTAAAATCTAAGTGGGATGCAGCCACATTTGAGTAAGGAGCTATTAAAATGATGATATCATTATATTGTATCTAAGGATAAAAGACACTGTAAATATTTAGTCTTTCACAGTCACAAACCACTGAAATGGATGAATATAGTCTATTTATTGGTTTATGGTTCTAATAGCCTCCAGGAAATGTCAAATTCACATGTTGTCCCAGAACACAAGATTTAGCTTTTGGATTTTTAACTTAACTAAAAGATGTGTAAAAGCACACAGTGATCTAGCTCCCTATTGGCTCCACATCTGTGTAGGATTATATGCAAACAATATTTGAGCTAGCGTTGGTCTCACATCGGTTCATAGGCTCACTAGCTTGAATGTAATTATTTTTTTTAAAAGACAAAAAAAGTGAAGGAAGACAATTTGGAGAAGCACTGTTTTCAGCCATAATCTTACATAAGAGGTAAGGCTCAAAGTTGCCAAAATGGAATCTGGAAATAGAGATCCATAGCCTTATGTCTAAAATAAATCATAATTGTTCTGAAAGTGATTAATGCTGGGTAACAGCCAATGTTCCTTTGATAAAATAGTGCTGACTCTGATTCTACAACTGAGTAGACAGGAAATGGCTCACCTTTTGGTAATGAATTAACTCTTTCTTAGAGGGCTAGAGTAATTCTAAACTATAAGCCACAAAAATGTCTAGGATGCCAGGAAATTAAACAAAGTCCAAGGGTAGCAGACAATTGTTCTTTTTCTATCACTGTCTCATGCTACTCTTGCTTTTACTCTTTTCTTACCTGCAGATTTTGGTGGACAACGTACCTATTACTCAAGGAGTTTCTTAAAAATTGACTCTGCTGATTTGGCCGCATCAAAGAGGAAGTTATTAAACAATGGCAGTACTCCTTGGTGGCTTTTCAGCTTGCAAAAGTTGCGCGCGCGCACGCACACACACACACACAAACACTATATGTATATGTCTTATGGAAGAAAACACATTTATTGAGCATCTGCTACATGTCACACACAGCCTATGTGTTTTTTTAATCTGATAATAAATAAATGTAAGGCAGTTTTCCCAAAATTACCCTTTAATATAAGAGCTTTGCCTTACATTCAGGTCTTACAATGTTTCCTGTATTATGGATGGTTTCTCATTTATTTATTACATTTTAAAAATTTTATTATTTTTTTCTTCCAGTTTTATTGAGATATAATCGACATACAGCACTGTATAAGTTTAAGGTCTACAGAGGTAGTACGCTCTTTAACATTGGTCTTAGTAGTATTTTTTTGGATCTGTCTCCTCAGGCAAGGGAAACAAAAGCAAAAACAAACAAATGAAACTACATCAAACTAAAAGGCTTTTTAGTGAAAGAAACAAAACAAAAATTCCCCCTACTAAATGGGAGAATATACTTGCAAACAATATATCAGATAAAGGGTTAATATCAAAAATACACCAAATAACTCATAAAATTCAATACAAAAAAACAACCTGATTAAAAAATAGGCAGAGAATCTGAATAGACATTTTTCTAAGTTAGACATATTCATGGCCAACAGGGACACGAAATGATGTTCAACATCACTAATCATCAGAGAAATGCAAATCAAACCACAGTGATGGAGATTCCTCAAAAAACTAAAAAAAGAACTACCATAAGATCCAGCAATTCCACTCCTGGGTATTTATCCAAAAAAAGGAAAACACTAATTAGAAAAGATATATGTACCCTATGTTCATTGCAGCATTATTTACAACAGCCAAGACATGGAAGCAACCTAAGGGCCCATCAATCAATGAATGGATAAAGATGTGGTATTATATACAATGGAATATTATTCAGCCATAAAAAAGAATGAAATTTGCCATATGCAAAAACATGGATGAACCTAGAGGGTACTATGCTATGTGAAATAAGTCAGACAGAGAAAGACAAATACTATATGATTTCACTTATATGTGGAATCTAAAAAACAAATGAACAAACATAACAAAGCAAAAACAGAATTATAGATACAGAGAACAAACAGGGGGGTGAGAGGGTGAGGGAAATAGGTAAGGGAGATTAAGAGGTACACACTTCCAGTTGCAAAATAAATGAATCACCAGTATGAAATGTAAGATGTGGGGAATACAGCCAATAATTATGTAATATCTTTGTATGGTGACTGATGGTAACTAGACTTACTGTAATGATTATTTTGAAATGTATGGAAATGTCAAATCACTATGTTGTGTAACAGGAACTAACAGAGTGCTGTACATCAATTATACTTCAAAAACAACAAACAAACTCATAGAAAAAGAGATCAGATTTGTTACCAGAGGTGGGGGTAAAGGGAAGGAGAATTGGATGAATGTAGTCAAACGTTACAGACTTCCCGTTATAAGATAAATAAGTCCTAGGAATATAACATACAACATGATGAATATAATCAACTGCACTGTATGTTCTATATGAAAGTTGTGAAGAGAGGAAATCCTAAGAGTTCTCCTCTCAAGGAAAACAGTTTTTTCTATTTCTTTAATTTTGTATCTATAAGAGACAATTGATGTTCACCAAATGAATTGTGGTAATCATTTCATGATGTATGTAAGTCAGATCATTTTGCTGTACACAAAATATTTTTAAATACTATGTAATAAGCTGGGATACAGGCAGAGCAAATTCCCATAATTTGTCAAATGTAGTCATTAAAATTGTAATAAGATCTTGAGAGTTCCTGATTCCTAGAATGCAAAAAAATTATGAAGCTGGGTCCCTGTCATCATATGGTATATTTAAATGCCCCCTTTAGACACACATCTCCCCACTCCACACCACACTCCCTATATGCAACATTGCCAAACCCAGGCTCTTTCTCCCCATGGGCATAACTTAAGTCCATCTAGAAAATGATTTGATCTGCAGAATGCAGATCATTTTAAACTGGAAAGAAGAATAAAGGCTTGGAGACAGCACAGAATGTGGTTATAGTAGTCCAAGTTAAAAATGACTAGAGCATCAGCAAGGGATTTCACTGCTAGACTAGTGTGGTTATTAATGGACAAATGCTCTTTCCTCAACTGGGGAACTGCTTCTACTTTTTGTGGTTATGGGAATAGGAAATGGAAAGAGACAACACTTTACTGGCAGACACATTACTGACCCTGCAGAGGCAGCAAGAATAATGAGCAGAGAAGGTTTTAGAGAAGACAGTCCTGCCAAGCAGAATAACTGCTGCAGGAAGTGCAGGATTCCTTGGACATGATGGTGACTGGGTTGGGTCACCCTCTATTAGAGTAAGATGGATCAAGCAAAAGGACTGGTGAATAAAATCATCCTAGAAT
The DNA here is from genome assembly GCF_026419965.1 of Kogia breviceps. NCBI lineage: Eukaryota > Metazoa > Chordata > Mammalia > Artiodactyla > Physeteridae > Kogia > Kogia breviceps. The sequence continues at coordinate 27,289,541 of NC_081322.1, forward strand.
GTTGAAATCACTAGGTAAAAAGCCAAAACATCCTGATGCCTGTCCATTTGTGAGTCATGATTATTGGAGGGAGCTAACCTTTCACTTCACTCATGACACATCTTGACAATTACTTGCTACTCATATATCTGGTATGGTCCTGAGTTCAGATATTCATTCTGTAATCTGAGTATTCTTGATTTTTTGCTGCAATAAATATGGCTATCAAAATAATATAGAATGCAGATTTTAGACTAATATAACTCTCCAAGATAATGTTTAAAATAAATAAAATGGACAGGATTTTAGGAGATAATTTTGGCTGGAAAGAAACAAGTACTAAATGTATGTTTTTAGATTTGATGTTTTGCTTGTTTCACATCTCAAAACTGTTTACTTAGAATCATATTCTTATGAAAAACATATTTGGAACTGGAGTCAATAAATGTAATGCATGAAACGGATCAAGGAGGAATAAATAATGGAAGAACATAAATAAATAAAATTAAATGAGAAAGCAAGTCATGTTACTGTAGGCTAAATAGTATCTAGAAGTGGCCCCTCCTTGGGAGACGATAACTCTGTTTAGTGTTGTTCCTTCTCTCTGTTTCACTTTGACTTTGGGAGCCCAGCAAATAGCTTTGCCTGGGAACAAAAATACAATTAAAGGAGTCAGGTGGAGGGACAAACCAGCCCTCACCTCTGCCACTAAGAACTTGAGGCATAAGTGGATAATTTCTGAAGCAAGATGGCTTTTGCAGAACTATGTTTTTGAGATGCTTAAAATTCTTCCATGAACAATATATTCTTCCACTTTAGATGTATTATTAAATTTTAGAGCAGAAATTTATCAAGGGTTTTGGGGCCTCCGCAAAACAATTTGTTTAAATGAAACTGCCTCTGGAAAGGGTCATAACATTATCTGCAGACTCTTGGGCAGTTTTCTTTGTAATCATGTTAGAAAACCTGGCTTTCTGGAAAGGAAAAATAAGATGATCCTCTAAGGAGCTACGGAAAAAGAAAAATAGGTACCTCCACTGGGAAGGAATGGACATAGAAAGGAATCAGAAATGGCCTTTCCCTGGATCTCTGCCTTCTCTGTCATTTGCCCCACTTTGCCTACAAAGGGGTCCAGCTCTGGCAGCTCCTCTTCATGATATTATTGGCAGTCGGCTGAATGTCTGCACAGAGAATGCCACAGTCACGGCAAGATTGTTTCTGTATTGCAAAAGCAGAAACCAGCTTCTTGGCACTCCTTCAGAAGAGATGTGATTTCCTAACAAAACAGGAATGCTCAATCACAAGAGTTTGGGGAACTTTTCCATCTGCCATGAAACCTGGTGAATGGTCTGAGTTTTTCCAAAATTACTTGAAATTTAGCTGCCGGGAGGCTGTGCCGATTGTTCCAATTTTCCTTTCAATTTTGCATTTTGTTGGATGCTTCCCTCAAGTCTTCGGTGTAGTTCTATCATTAGTCAGAGCTGGAAGGTTTATTATTTATTTTGACAGTCACCAGCCTATTTTGTCAAGCAGTACACATTACTGCTCCATTTGACAGGGGTTACTCTTAAAAATCCTTCAGTTTCTTTTTTCCCCTCTGAGTGAGGCTTCTATATCTGCTGTCTTGTTTACCTTCCCAAAGGAAGCACAGTACATTTTCTGGTTGATAAAAGTTTTGTTTTGTTGCTACTTTTCAGTGACAGATTAAGCAGCCATTGGCCCAAGGAAAAAAAAAATCATTTTTTGATTTAATCTAAATTTTGGTGATGTGCTTAAGCTGGAATCCAACAGGTGATTAAAAAAAAAGAATGAAAGAAAGGATAGTGAATGTAACGTAAATAGAGGCAAGAAAGTACTGCCGTTTCACCTACAATATATATATTGTGGGATCAGATAGGTCAAAACGAGCTTTAAGTTTGGGGTAAAAAGAAATAAGCTGTATAAAATGTTCCAACTCTCCCAGAAGAAAATGTGCGTGGCAATGATGATGTAGAAGAGGATACTGGCTCAGGTTAGAGAACTCAGGCCTTTCTGAGGAAGATGGTGTATGAACTCATTTTAAAATACAGACAAAAGAAAAGATGGTGAAGAGTCTTCTATATTGATGCCCATATAGAGATGGGAATTTGATTTTGGACATGCCGATTATAACCTATTATGAAACACTGGGGAATTATTTCTTTCCTGATGTTCATGGTTCCTCACTGTGACCTATTCAGCGCTCTAACTTCCTTTTCTGTTCAAATGTCACCTCCTCAGGAAGCCTTCTCTGACCACCCAATGCAAACACTTCTCTACCACCTCCTTGGCTGCTCGCTATCAAGTCCGGTTTTATGTTTCTTAATACAATGCTTCATTTCCTGGCAGGAAGAAAAAGCAAATATTTGTTTAATTACTTATTGTCAGTCTCGTCTCTCTTTTAGCAGTACTGGGTAACACTGTACCCTATACGTAGTGGACTAAAACGAAACACATTTATTAATCATGACTCTGTGATTCAGAAATTTGAGCAGGGCTCCTCGGAGATGACTCCTCTGTGCTCTGTTGTGTCGGTGGCACTCACCCATTCAGATGGTACCTGGGCTGGAGGATCAGGATGGCCTTATTCCCATGCTGGGGGCCTTAGTGCTGGGTTCTTGGCTGGGGCCTCTCTCTCCACGTGGCCTCTTTCTCCAGATGGACAGCCTAGACTTCTTTACCAGGTGGCTCAGGATAGCAAAAGAATAAAAGCAGCAGCTGCCATGTCACATAATGCCTAGGACCTGAACTTGTACAGCATCACTTTTCCCACATTCTATTGATCAAGTAAGTCTAACCCATATTCCAGGGAGAAAAAATAGGTTCTAATTTTTAATGTGAGATGTTGCATGCATGCACAGGCACAGGAGCAATTGTTACAGCCCCCATTGCCGACTATTCATCACACCTCCTAGAATTTGAATTTCCAGATGGCATCATTTAGTTGTGTGGAATCAAGAATAAAGTTGCTCATTTATTATTTTTTTCCATTATGTCTACAGTGAAACAATGTTGAATACCGTACCCACATCTCCAAGACTGATTTCTTTTTTTAACTAGGATTATTAATCTCTATCCGATAATGGAATATTTCTTCTTATATGTCCTAGTATGTCCTTCAGAAACAATATACACAAGTAAAGCCATCTCTCCTCCCATGCCAGCTTTTTCTCATAATTCTATTCTATAAATGCTATTATCTCAGACTTCTATTATCTCCAAGGATATAAAATGTGGAGTTACCTTTCTCTCCTCCTTTTGCAATCACATGGAAAGAGAACCACATTTGAAACTGGCTCTACCTTTTACTGGCAGTGTGAAAGTGAGTAAATCACTTAGCCTTTCTGATCCTATTTATCCATCACTTAAAACTGATATGATTCTTTCATCTAGAGTCATTGTGGAGATTAGTTTTGAAAAATCTTTGACAAGGCCCGAACACGTTAAGCACACACCAAATGCAAATGTCCAACTTCATGATGTCTTTCTCTAGTGCTCACACGTCCCATACTTATTGCTAACATTTTCTGTATGCACTGCACCTCCACAATTAGAGACGGTAAACTCCCCGAAGACAGTGACTCCCCAGATTCTTGACATGTGACCACACATATCCAGAACTCAGAATGTGATAAAGTCTGTTCGTTGACTCACATTAACATTAATTAAAAAGTTTAAACACCATTTTGGGGGCAGTAAATATGAATTCACTGGCTTTTTGGAAAAAGAGGCAATATATATTAAACAGTTTTTCGTTGTTTTGTGTTCTACATTATGCTGTGTTCTCTATACAGCAAACTCTACTGAAAAGAAAGCTATACAGGAAAAGAAGAGGGCTGGTTATTGTATCTTTTGGTGGGAGCATTTAATCCATTTACATTTAAGGTAATTATCGATATGTATGTTCTTATTCCCATTTCTTTAATTGTTTTGGGTTTGTTATTGTAGGTCTTTTTCTTGTCTTGTGTTTCTTGCCTAGAGAAGTTCCTTTAGCATTTGTTGTAAAGCTGCTTTGGTGGTCCTGAGCTCTCTCAGCTTTTGCTTGTCTGTAAAGGTTTTAATTTCTCCATCAAAGCTGAATGAGATCCTTTCTGGGTAGAGTAACCTTGGTTGTAGGTTTTTCTCCTTCATCACTTTAAATATGTCCTGCCAATCCCTTCTGGCTTGCAGAGTTTCTGCTGAAAGATCAGCTGTTAACCTTATGGGGATTCCCTTGTGTGTTATTTGTTGTTTTTCCCTTGCTGCTTTTAATGTGTTTTCTTTGTATTTAATTTTTTATTTTTTTAAATTTTTTTAATTTTTTTTTTGTGGTACGCGGGCCTCTCACTGTTGTGGCCTCTCCCATTGTGGAGCACAGGCTCTGGAGGCGCAGGCTCAGCGGCCATGGCTCACGGACCCAGGTGCTCTGCGGCATGTGGGATCTTCCCGGACCAGGGCATGAACCCGTGTTCCCTACATTGGCAGGCGGACTCTCAACCACTGCACCACCAGGGAAGCCCTGTATTTAATTTTTGATAGTTTGATTAATATGTGTCTTGGCATGTTTCTCCTTGGATTTATCCTGTATGGGACTCTGTGCTTCCTGGACTTGATGAACTATTTCCCTTCCTATATTAGGGAAGTTTTCAACTATAAACTCTTCAAATATTTTCTGTCCCTTTATTTTTATCTTCTTCTTCTGGGACCCCTATAATTTGAATGTTGGTGAGTTTAATGTTGTCCCAGAGGCCTCTGAGACTGTCCTCAGTTCTTTTCATTCTTTTTTCTTTATTCTGCTCTGCAGTAGTTATTTCCACTATTTTATCTTCCAGGTCACTTATGCCTTCTTCTGCCTCAGTTATTCTGCTATTGATCCCTTCTATAGGGATCATTTATTGTGTTGTTCATCATTGCTTGTTTCCTCTTTAGTTCCTCTAGGTCCTCGTTAAATGTTTCTTGCATTTTCTCTATTCTATTTCCAAGATTTTAGATCATCTTTACTATCATTATTCTGAATTCTTTTTCAGGTAGACTGCCTATTTCCTCTTCATTCTTTAGGTCTGGTGGGTTTTTACCTTGCTCTTTCATCTGCTGTGTTTTTCTGTCTTTTCATTTTGCTTATCTTACTGTGTTTGGGGTCTCCTTTTTGCAGGCTACAGGTTCATAGTTCCCGTTGTTTTTGATGTCTGTCCTCAGTGGCTAAAGTTGGTTCAGTGGGTTGTGTAGGCTTCCTGGTGGAGGGGACTAGTGCCTGTGTTCTGGTGGATGAGGCTGGATCTTGTCTTTCTGGTGGGCAGGTCCACGTCTGGTGGTGTGTTTTGGGGTGTCTGTGGCCTTATTGTGATTTTAGGCAGCCTCTCTGCTAATGGATGGGGCTGTGGTCCTGTCTTGCTAGTTGTTGGGCATAGAGTGTCCAGCACTGTAGCTTGCTGGTCATTGAGTGAAGCTGGGTCTTGGTGTTGAGATGGAGATCTCTGGGAGATTTTCGCCATTTGATATTACTTGGAGCTGGGAGATCTCTTGTGGACCAGTGTCCTGAAGTTGGCTCTCCCACCTCAGTGGCACAGCACTGACTCCTGGCTGGAGCACCAAGAGCCTTTCTCCACACGGCTCAGAATAAAAGGGAGAAAAAATAGAAAGAATGAAAGAAAGAAAGAAAGAAAGAAAGAAAGAGAAGAAAGGAAGGAAGGAAGGAAGGAAGGAAGGAAGGAAGGAAGGAAGGAAGGAAGGAAGGAAGGAAGGAAGGAAGGAAGGAAGGAAGGAAGGAAGGAAGGGAGGGAGGGAGGGAGGGAGGGAGAAAGAAAGAAGATAAAATAAAATAAAGTATGATAAAATAAAGTTATTAAAATAAAAGATAAAAAATAATTATTAAGAAAAAAATTGTAGGGCTTCCCTGGTGGCGCAGTGGTTGAGAGTCCACCTGCTGACGCAGGGGACACGGGTTCGTGCCCCGGTCCGGGAAGATCCCACATGCCGCGGAGCGGCTGGGCCCGTGAGCCATGGCCGCTGAGCCTGCGCGTCCGGAGCCTGTGCTCCGCAACGGGAGAGGCCACAGCAGTGAGAGGCCCATGTACCGCAAAAAAAAAAGCAAAAAATTTTAAAAAGTAATAAAAAACAAACCGGACAGACAGAACCCTAGGACAAATGGTGAAAGCAAAGCTGTACAGACAAAATCTCACACAGAAGCATACACATACACACTCACAAAAAGAGGAAAAGGTGAAAAAATATATATATCTTTGCTCCCAAAGTCCACCGCCTCAGTTTGGGATGATTCGCTGTCTATTCAGGTTTTCCACAGATGCAGGGTACATCACGTAGATTGTGCAGCTTTAATCCGCTGCTCCTGAGGCTGCTGGGAGAGATTTCCCTTTCTCTTCTTTGTTCGCACAGCTCCTGGGGTTCAGCTTTGGACTTGGCCCCGCCTCTGTGTATAGGTCGCCTGAGGGCCTCTGTTCTTCGCGAAGACAGGACAGGGTTAAAGGAGCAGCTGATTCGGGGGCTCTGGCTCACTCAGGCTGGGGGGAGGGAGGGGCACGGATGCGGGACGAGCCTGCGGCGGCAGAGGCCGGCGTGACGTTGCAGCAGCCTGAGGCGCGCCGTGCGTTCTCCCGGGGAAGTTGTCCCTGGATCCCGGGACCCTGGCAGTGGCGGGCTGCACAGGATCCCGGGAGGGGAGGTGTGGATAGTGACCTGTGCTCGCACACAGGCCTCTTGGTGGCGGCAGCAGCGGCCTTAGTGTCCCATGCCTGTCTCTGGTGTCCGCGCTGATAGCCGCGGCTCGCGCCAGTCTCTGGAGCTCCTTTAAGCAGAGGGCTGGTTTTTGTAAAGGGGACAACTGATTTTGACAGCCAGAGGAAAGTTTTTCAAAACCTGATGCCAGATGTTGGGTCAATCTTGGGAGTTATATTCCTTTTAGCTTTACATTAAGATCTTTATATCTCCTTTTTAAAAGTCCTTAATATGTCAGCAATGATAGTTTTAGGGAAAAACATTTTAGAGACCAAATACTTTTTTTTCCTTCTCTGCAATATGATTATTTCAATTACTAGTAGCAACAATTAATCACTAAGTGATTCATCAGCCTGCAGCTGGGATTGGAGAGCTGACTTCCTTTCTTTATTCCTATTTTATGTTCTGTGCTCAGCAAGGATTGAGTAATAGCAAACTAATAACTTTTCCCTACCCTCAGCACCTTTTTCTCATGCCAGCAAAGAAGAAAATTTTGAGGATTTTTTCCCAAGTACATTTTCCCTCACACATTTCTGAACGGAATTGTAGAATTACAAGTGTTAGTCCATTTTGCTATAAGAATAAGGCATTATAGAAATATGGTTCCTTAAGATCTGACCTACAATTCTTTGCAGTTTTTCACTAAACAACTCATGCTTGAGGCATGGCTAAGTAACTGACTCCAAATGGATAATGGTTTTCTATTTCTTGGCTACCTGGCATTTTGAACTTCATGTGCATGACATGTAAAATGCTAGTTTCATGTCCATGGTCAGAGAACAACTATTAGCAAATCCGTTAGTTAGATATTATATATAATTTTAAAGTTTTCAATAAGCTCCCCCCCCGCTACTTCTAATGTATGAAGTCAAAATTAATTTAGAAATGTATCTGATTCATATGACTCCAGATTTACACTATATTAACATATACCCATCCACTCAGTAATGGATCATCTTCAGATGTTCTAGTGTTTGGATTATCAATATGTTTCATTGCCTAGAATTCAGTTAGAGGGTATTGTAACCTGTTACATCATTCCTAGGAGGTGCCAGCAGGTTGGCCTGGGAGCAGCACACTCACCCTGCACTCCAGAAAAGGAGTAAATTCATTCAGAGCAAGGTTCTCATGTAAACAATCCACAGACTTAGAACCATCTACAAATGTCAAAGCACAATTTGTGTCACTGGGCGTTTTCTATACCCTTCATCAATTTCTCCAACATATTAAAATAAATCCTCTTAGTGGAAATCAGAAGTTCTCTTCAGGACTGTGCTGAATTGCCTTCTATTTAATCACATTCATTTATTCACTTAATTAAAGCCCAGTATGCCTTGAAAATGTTAGCTACAAGATCTGTAGACTAAGAATTTTTTTTCTCCTGCTCTCCTTAATGTAACTGAAATTATAATTAGTATACATTAGCAATATTATACATGTCAAAAACTTAGAAGGGTCTGAGACGTACTCTACCTGTGTCCCAAGTTAGCTTGCTTCAGTTTCGTGGGTGCTGGCAGAAGACAGGAGACTGCAGAAATAAAGGACTTTATTACTCACAGCAATAGCAGTTGTCAGCATTTATGCTGGTGCCCCATAGGACAATGTGAAATGAGCCAAGTGCCTGCACACGCACAGTGGTTTGCATTCCAGGAGTGGGGTTCCAACCTTAAGGAAACTGAATCTTTTATAATGGGCAGTAAACCTGCCTGATCTTTGCCTCCAAGAAAAACACTATCTTTGTCATACTGAGCAATAAACAGGCAAGACCTATGGAGACGTGTCTTCTAATGATATCCACCTTTCCATCCAACACTGTCTTGACATCTGGGAAATTTTTCCTCTGAGCATAGCCCTCTGTCAGCCACATTGATTAATCTGGCTGGTAGAGGTTAGGACTAAATATGTTCAACTTGGCTCCTACTACATTTCATTAAGGCTGATATCAATAGGGTTCTGAGCAGCAGTATGTGGAAATTTGCAGTATTAACATCAACCGTCCCAGACCCAACCAGCTGAGCAAATCTCATAAACCATCTGGATCTACCTCAGAAATCTAGGTGTTTTTCTCCTTAAATTTCCACATTGACCTTTCAACTTGGCCTATGCCCTTAGTCTGGTACAGCAGGAGTTTTAGAGATTACACAAGACTCTACCTTGGCACTCAAGGAGAAAATTTAGGGGCAATATCATCTATCACAAGCCTGATCACTGAGTTACTACTAACCTGAATACATTCCAGGACTGAGGCAGTGTCTTTGATCACCTCAACTAGTATCAAAGACAAATTTTGTGTCATCTTTTCTAGTTGGACAACTCACATTGTAGGGAAAACGGACTGCAAGGTGGGTAAAAGTACAAAGCAGTTCCCTTTCTGGAAAGCTTCCCCAAGTAATCATTTTGGGAAGATGGCACAGTCATCTAAGGGCTACGTTATTCTCTAGGGGTATTTCCTTAAAAACTTGGAAGTCTCTTGTGACCGACCACTCCTGAGGTTATAATCACCATTTGGGGGAGAGAAATAAGCTAATGCTTGGTTTCCCCACAAGACATATAGTCCTAAGGGTACACGTGGTATCCCTAAAAAGAAAGTGCTATTGGGGTCACTGAAGGGGGGGTGGTGGTCTACATCATCCAGTAGCACACGTTAACTCCGCTCCAGTATGACCTCATAACCAGCTAGTAGATCTTATGTTTCTCACTTTAGTTTGAACAATTGAATCTAGTTATTCTTTTTGATGGTAATGTCTGAGGACAGTCAGTCTGCTCTGTCCTACTTTTCTGCATCATCAGCTGGGTGGCTTTTATCCACTGAACTACAGTACTTGGCATAAAGGTGAAGCAGATGCTACAGGTGTTGACAGGAATTGTACTGTGAAGTGTAGGGACCAGGGCCATCATCTGCCCCTTTGATAGGCTTCTGGTAATTTTAAGAGGAATGGCAATCCAATGGTGACCAGAGTTGCCTGGTGGGAGAGAACATATCCTGAAATCAGTTAAATTTAAGTGCTCATTAGTTTGAGAGAGATACATGAGGGCCTTTATCTTGAGGAAGACTTCAGGGATGGTCTGAAAGAGAAAAAAAATATTAATGTTCCTTTCTCATCCATGTCTCCCGGAGTATAAGATGTTCCCTCTCCAGGTTCCAGGGTGATGCTCTTCCTCCACTGCCATAAAATATCTGTGTCCCATTACAGTAGCTATAACTTCACCGTTTTCAATTATCCGCTGCTCACACTCAGAAGGGATAGATGCAAAAGTGCAAAAGTGACAAAGGCAATTTAATAGAACTTACAGAGCTCCCTTATTTCCCTCACTTTGGCCAGTGTGGGCTACTGTAGGGGATCTTGGCAAGCAATGTTCTCAACCAAGTGGTCATTATCTTTATGATTTAACTATGTCACTGTTGCAAGAGGCATCTCTGGATGTATGGTGCTTCCCTTTGCCAGAGATTCCAAACAGCAATATCATCAGTCACAGAGGTCATTTGTGTAGAGATCGTGCAAAGCTCAGTTGATAGCTTCCAACCCACAGCTTTGGTCTGGGTCCCATTCAAAGGATGAGTATTTGTGAACTAGCCAATATAATGTTCCAAGTAGAATGCCCACTCGAGACATGTACAGTCTTCAATACTCAAAGAGTTCTCTAAATTGTTGGATCTCTCTTTGAGAGGGGCCAAGAGACAGTTGTTCCTTGATTGCCAGAGGGGTTGAGAGCTTTGATATACACTCACATAGTCTCAAGATACTCCTTGGCTAGCACGTCTCTAAATTTTGTTGGGGTTTATCAGCCACTCCTGCTGGGAGAAATGTAATAACCCTGAAGTCAAGACCATTTACACTGAGGCTTCAAAGTTGCGAACCTGCAGGTTGTCATCTATTTAGTGAAGACTTCAGACTTCATAAAGTAGAGACATTAATGTTACCTAGGCCACCCCCATGAAGGCAAATGGCAGGGGAGCTTAGGTACCCCCAGGGGAGTACTGCAAATGTATACTGAAGGCCTTGCTGCATGAAGGTACACTGGTCTTGATCTTCAGGTGCCAGTGGGATAGAAAATAAGGTGTTGCCAATGTTTAACACGGCATACCAAGTGACATCAGTATGTGTAATGGAAATCATTTGTGGGGCTATAGTAGCAACAACAACTCTCAGTTGCCAATAATCCACTATAAGCCTCCATCTCCCATTATTATTTTTCACTGGCCACACAGGGCTGTTGTGTTGGTATTGCAACCTATCCTTGCTATCTTTAAGACCTTGAGACTGTGATTTCCACTTGTCGTCCTTGGATTATATATCACTTCTGATGGATCACCTTGGAGGAGACAGGCAGAGGATCTGGTTTACATGTCCCACTAGCAATTTTCTATATGAGACACTTCCTAATTGGGAGAATACACTCTCGATTCAGTAAACACATATAAATTAATAAAATTATACATTCAGGAGCAGAAATCACAACAGTACATTGAACTGACCGAAAGGGCCCCATCCACAAGACATATTAGCTCCCCTTCCCTAATGTGTATCCAGCCCAAATCTCATTACCTAAATCTGGGTATCCCTTGAACTACAGAATCAGGAGGGATTGTGACTTGGGACCTTTCTCCAACAGAATTATACACATTTGAATTTTTTCCTTCCTCCAAATTCCCCTGCAAATCTACATGGATGCATATGGCCTTTGGTTTCTCACGGGGACAAGGGACACCTAGAACTCATCCAAAATCATCTTTCTCTTTAAAGTGGCTGAAGACAGGTTAATGAAGAGGGAGGAATCAGAGAGCCTGGAGGAATCAGAAAGTAAGTCATGTTTACTTTCCATTGTGAGCAGAGTGGTGTCTGCATACAGCTCAACCAAATGAACCTCCAATGTTTTCAGTCCACCCAAAGCCATATATGAGCACCAAGATTATACATACCGACACCAGCATTTTAGCTTTGGGGAACCTTTGATCCAACTGCCATAGTCACATTGCTTTCTGGTCGAGGCTGTGGATTTATTCCCCTTAGATTGTTTGGATGTGACATATGCAGTGGAGACTTTTTTTATTCCACCTTAATCTAGGACATCTGAAGTTCCATTATCAAAATAACAACTTAAGTTCTTTCCCAGTTTCAATGTAAGGCCTAGGGGAGTTTTCCAAGGTGACATTGCTTACTGAACAAATGTACTAGGCTTCTTTGGGTCCATTTCTTACTCATTAGTGGGTCACTTTCATCAGCATTGTAAAGCTCACCCAGGGCAGTAAGAGCACAAATCCTTCTCAATGTTGCATCTGTGGTTTCCCAAAGGAGTTTTCTTTCTCATGGAAATCTACATGAAAGGGCCAAAGTTCCCTCATAGTAGCTAGGACCCCCTGCACAAAGCCCTGAGACCATTTATTGTCATCTCTGTAAACATCTAGTGTTGGCATGCTAGACTGCAGAAGGGACTAAGTCACAAGACAACCTTTCTATCGCCATTCTTCCTTAATAGGTATTATATGCCCAAGTCAGGCATTATTTCCCGTGTCTCATCCACCCAGCCAACTAACCAAAATTCTAATGGTTTGTCTGCTTTATACTCTCAGTGCTTTCTACTCTTCCTCAGCACATCTCTTTTTAATGAATGGTGGTAGAACTTTCTGCCACCGAACTCCAGGACAAGTCCTAGTACCAGTTAATGCAAAGAAATAGGCCTGAGAATGATCAGTGGATGAGAGCCTTCAGTTTCCCCTCTTACAAAAGAATTAGCAATACCTAGGGCATCATTTGAAATTGTCTTTACATCTGCTTCCTAGTGCTTGGCCTGAAACCATCTCCACAATTCCTCTTAATTAAAAGGAAATAAAATGGAGGACCTTTTATACCCACTTGATCTTCTCACATAAACTTCCCTCTTCTCCTGTTAATCAGCCATGAGACGCTTATCTTTTTTTCTTTTTTTTTTGTGGTATGCGGGCCTCTCACTGTTGTGGCCTCTTCCGTTGAGGAGCACAGGCTCCGGATGCGCAGGCCCAGCGGCCATGGCTCACGGGCCCAGCCGCTCCGCGGCACGTGGGATCTTCCCGAACCGGGGCACGAATCCGCGTCCCCTGCATCGGCAAGCAGACTCTCAACCCCTGCGCCACCAGAGAAGCCCGTGACACTTACCTTTATTCTTGCAGAAAGCCATGTCTCCACCAGCATCCCATCTCTCAGGACAATGGAGGGGTTTGAGATTTTACCTGACTAGCAAGTTATTCTGCCTCTCTTTCATAGATACTCAGAGAAGACAAAAAATAAATAAATAAAAAATAAATCCCTGGGATAGGAGACAAAGGACTTTATTATTTCCAATGACAGTAATAGCCAGAGTGTCAGTGTTTACACTGGTTCCCCAAGCTCCAGTTCCCATACGGTGGCACGAAGAGGTTCAGCTGACATCCGAACATGTAGTGGGTTAGTACGAGACACAAAACATGAGTTAGAGAAACCAAATCCCCTGTAATAGGTAGAAAACATGCTTACTTTTTAACCAAAGATAAACATGTTTTCCTTATACTGGACAGTGACATAAACAAACAAGAACAACAAAAACAAAGAAACAAAACAAAAAATAAAACTGCCTTTTGCTCCAGAGGCAGAAACTACCTCTATCTCCCGAGGCTGTTTGCTATAGTAACATCCCTGAAATAATAGTCCAGAACAAAGGCCTGTGCCTCTGCTCATAAGGCATGCAGAAATGTGAGAAACTCGTGGATAACTGTCTCCCAAAAACGTTCCCCTGTAAAAATGTATTAAAGTGCATTTTCTGTCTGTGTTTTTGTTTCTGTCTCTGTCTCTTACACACACACACACACACACACACACACACACACACACACACATTTCCCGCCCCCCCCAAACATTGAAGAAGTGTTTTTGAGGTATCTTATAGCTTTACAATAATTCCAAGAAGTTTTACAATAAAAATATCAGGATATTCATATAATATGAATGTCAGAATTTCTTTAATAATTGATAAAATAAAAAACCCTGTTTTTCCAGTAATTATTAATGGGAAATGGAATGAATTCTAACTATAGTAATAACATAGATAGGAAGAATGACTGCAGAGACTGACATGGGGAAATATCTAGAGTCACAGATTAGGAGTATTATGTGTAGCTAAGCAGATATCAAGCTGGGAAAATTGGCTGGAATGAGAAAGTTTGGCAAATATTTGAAAAAAGAAAACAATTTGAGTTAAATTTATAAACGAAAAGAAATCCAGTCAGTTAAGGTGATGGAGGATGAGTGAGGATGAAGTAGTACCGCTTCACTGAGCAAGATAATAGTCTGCTCAGAGGATTCTGGACCCTGGAATTTTAGAGACTAAAGATTTAAGGTGGTTATAAAAGAATGAATTGTAGTGGTTGACATAGGAAGGATGAATAAGGATATCCATTGATGCCTACTCAATGTAAGGAAAATCTGGCAATATTTCAGAGATGATGAAAGTCCAAACTATATATAGAAGAAGAAAAAATTCTTCTCAGAATGTTTCAGTACAGAAACCATTTAACTCACGTGGAAGTGAAGGTCTTTGGGACAGCCATCTATTTCACAGGACATAAAGATCTTCTCTAGTGGGAGTTAACATATATAGTCCTCCCAGCTCCTGTCTGAAGATATATGCAGCACAAGTTTAGGAAATCCCTATTATTATATTGTTTATATTGTATCATAAATATTCATAGCATCATACCACAGAGGAAAATTGTGCCAAAGGAGAGATAGAATTCCAGCATCAATGAGCTTATGGAGCAATGTAATATGCAGAAAGAACAGAAGGAGAAATGTAATATACTGACTTTTAATTTTTATTTGAGACTGATGCTCATGGCTATCTAAAACTAGCCTCATTAGCAGAGGAGCAAAATAAATATACCAGTAAAGGAGGGAAGCACACTACAAATTCCAAATTCTATATTTGACAGACTTATTTATTGCATACATATGATGAAAATGTAACTATTACCATTTATAATTATGCTTTGCAGTCAGGTTTTGTTTTCCCTTTGTAAAAGTGCACACATGTAATGTGCAAGAGACATTGGATAAGGACAGTTTAATTATCCTCTCAAGAACAAATATCTTTGCATGGTCAAAGGTACCACACAGCGTGTACACATAAGATGGGCATTTCCTTTTTGATATTGCCATCTGGGCCTGCCTTGAAACTGAAAACTAAAAGGGGCAAATGCAGAAGTTAATACATCAAGACTTAGTCTTCCTAAAATATTTTGCATCTCAAGAATAAACCCATAATGAAATACATTTCATTTCGGCTTAGCTTTCTCAAAAGCCAACTACTGCAATTGCTTCAAATCATGCTGCCTATGCAATCTATCTTGCAACAAAGTCTAATTTAGTTTGTATCTGTATTACACAAGCTAAACACAGCTGAAAGGTAGACCTGTGAAAAGACATTTGTGTATATTGTCATATACACAACAAAACAGATCTTCTGGTTTGAATTCCAACTTTGGGATCCAGTTCTATCCGTAGCTTTGTGTAGACATGAACTTACGGTAGAACTGACTTTGAATTCTAAGAATGCGGGTCCAGTTTGATTATATTTGCAACATCTCTATGCAAACCACTAGAGGAAGGGGCACTGTCAAATAAATAATAATAATATAATAGCTAACATTTATTCATTTTTTTCTACTTATCAGGCATGAGATAAACATTTATATGCAATTTCTTATTTAATTCTCACCCCAGTCCTATGAGGCAGATACTATTATCTATTATCTCTATTATGTACATGAGGGAAAGCAGGCTTAGAAGGTTATGTAAATTTCCCGAACTCATAAACCTGTTAAAAGATAGTATCAGGAATTAGGCCAAGGTCTCTAAGACCTTGGAATCCAAGATCTATGAATGACCTTGAGAAACACTTAAGTATAATCTAGGATTCTGCAAATAAATGAATCTAAAATTGACTAGAGAAAGAAAGATGAGGCATGCAATTCAAACTCAACTTATTAGAACATATTATTTAAAATGTTTTGTTATACTCTCCCACACTGGGAAGTTATCTTTATCAAGAATCCTGAGTCAGAGTGCAAATCCAACCTGGCAAAGTGCCCTGCAAATACAAGCTGCTGTAGGTGATTCAACATGAAACATCATCTTTTTCAGAATCTCACATTCAGTCCATTATTATAATTGCAATGGTAATGTCAATATCTCAATTTTATAGCTGAGTATCTCAACAATACCTTGTTATATAAAATTTTCTTAATTTAAAGAAATACCTTATAAAGGTTTTAAGTTAAATATAGAGTCTATGTTTAGGGCAAATCATTGAGTATAGAGCAGTCTTACTTAGGAATTCAATACATATTGATCAGAAATAATAGTTTTTTAATCTTGCAAAATGACTTACTCAATAAAATGTTTAAATGACCTTTATAATAAATACAGATAGAAGCTGGACAATTACATGATTTAATTGTGCTCTAATATCTGAATTATTTTCCTTTGAAAGTAAAATGAACTCTGATTAAAATTTTAATGTAGTAAATTAATCACCACTTCATGTGAAAGTTATAAAAAAGTATTAAAAATAACTGTAAGTACAATAATTTTTTAATGGATACACAAGATAAAAGATGTAGATTTTAACATCAAAATTATAAAATGTGCGTGTGCATGGGTGGGATAGTAAAAATGTAAAGCTTTATTATGCATTCAAAGTTAAGTTATTATCAAGCTTAAAATAAACTGTTATAAATATGAGATGTTTTATGTAAGCATCATGGTAATCACAAAGCAAAAACCTATGTAAATATACAAAAGATAAAGAGAAGGGAATCTAAGCATACCACTACAGATAATCATCATATCAACAGAAGAGAGCAAGGGAAGAAGAAAGAAACAGAGGAATTATAAAACAGTCACAGAACAACAAATAAAATAGAAAAGTAAGTCTTTACCTTTCAACAATTATTCTACATGTAAGTGGACTAAATTCTCCAATCAAAAGGCATAGAGTGGCTGAATGGGTTAAAAAACACAACATTCAAATATATGCTAACTACAAGAGACCTCAGCTTTAAGGACACACACAGACTGAAACTGAAGGGATGGAAGAAGATATTCCTTGAAATGAAGGCCCAAAGAGGGTAGGGGTAGCTATACTTATATCAGATAAAATAGTCTGCAATAAGAGACAAAGGAGGTTATTATATAATATTAAAGGAGGCAATCCAACAAAAGGATATAACATTTGTAAGTATTTATGTACCCATACTGGATCACCTAAATATATAAGGCAAATATTAACAGATCTGAAGAGAGAAATAGACAGCAGTACAATAATAGTAGAGGACTTTGATACCCTACTTTCAACAACTGATAGATCATCCGGATGAAAAAATCAATAAGGAAATATTGGACTTAAACTACACAGTAGACCAGATGGACCTAAAAGACGTGTACAAAACATTCCATCCAAAAACAACAGAATGGGCATTCTTCTCAATTGCACATAGAACATTCTCCAGGATATATCATGTGTTGAATCTGAATGAGGCTGCAGCACCTGTGCAGACATGGCCAAGTGGGGCTGGGGACCTGCCCTGGATCATGGAGGAGTGGGAGGACAGGCCAACATGAACAACTGGCAATGGACAGAGCAGGATGTCACCAGCTGGTCCAAGGGGAAGTTCCATGAGCTACTGGTCGTCACTGGTGTAGAAAATAGGCTAGCTGCTGCAAGATCAGTAAGCTGAATCAAGTGGAAGGTGCAGTTTTCTGCAACAGCTGGAAAGGAAACATATTTCATTTTATGATTGGAACAACAAACTGGGTTAGAAAGGTATAATTAAAGAATCTAGAGCAAAGCACAAGGGATTGATAGAAATATTCAACCTTTCTGAAGAAAATGAAGTAGATGACATTGAGGCAAATATGAGTAAAAATAAAGATGGGGACATTATGAAAACTGAAGGCACTGCCAAGAGCAGGGAGGCTTTTTGAGATTGCCTGAAGGCATGTAGGAAGGAATTTAAGATGGGAATGATTTACCAACAAAGCTATGACAACTCAGGAATTGTCACTTGTTAAAAGGAGACTGAGTGAGAATACCTTGCAGCCCTCATCTCCCATGGCATTGGGCATCAGGATTCCCAATGTGGTGGCACTGCACATGATGGAACTATTTGAAACATTTGTAGAGAAGCTGCATAGTGTCTTCCATGTGAAAGTTTGGTGCACAAATTTGATAAGTTTCCTGCTGTATTAGAAGATGAAAAGGGAAGGAAATCACAAATGTTTGATGGGAAAATCACTGTAAAAATATGGAATTGTTAACAAATGAAAATATAATCATTAAGTGGAGATGTAGGAACTGGTCAGAAGTTGAACTGAATTTTGTGCTCCATCCAAGGTAAGTGAAATTACAATTGAAATGTAAAGGACTTCCTGTTTGTAAAGAAGAAAACAAGAGATTCTGTTGGCAGAAGCAGCATTTTGAAGAAATGAAAGGTTTATTGCAGTTGACCACCCTAGATGGTTGAATTAGTTAGAAGATTTTATAAGGGCATTACTTTTTGTAATCAGAAAGTGTCAAGTTAACACCTTCCCTATTATTACTTTTAAAAATGAAGACAAAAACTCCTAATTCATATTGGATGAAATCTATGAACTTATACAGAATTTAAAGCATTGTTTGTATCTTTACTATGACTAGACTCTGCATTGAGTTAAAAGCAGCAAGCAACCTGAAATTAGGTATTAATATTACCTCCCATAGATGATCCTCTGGGGATAGGTTGAGTCCCTGATTACAGATAGTTGAAGTTTCCCAAGCTAAAGCTTGTCCTAGAAAACTTACTTTCAGCTGTGGTTTTAGTTCAGGAAGACAAAAAATAAAATAAAAAATAAATGGTATGTTGATACCATTCCCTTAAAAAACAAACAAAATTATTTTTCTTTTTCCTCTAAAACATATTTGCTTTTTTCTTTTGTGTCTTTATGTTTTGGTAGATAAGTTCTACCTGACTTCTCATTGTTTACTTGAAAAGAGCAACAATCTTACTATCTGTTTAAATTTTTCTCCTAAAAAGTCAGCAAAAAAAATTAAGCACGATGTTTACTGTACTAGTAGTACTTTAGAACTGAAGAAGTCATTTTTGTTTACATTTTGAAATTGAACCCAGAAAGGAAATAGCCCATTCATTATAGGGCTACAAAGTTCAAACTACAATTTTTTAATAAACCCTTCAGTCTCCCTCTTCTGTGAATGCTGGATGGATATCAATAATATATTAGCTTCAAAAAGGGAAGAGTTAAAAAACTACATAATGGACTGGGCAGGGAAACAAAAGACCCAGGTTGTGCTCCCAGATTACTGCTAGTACTAGTCTGGGCCTCGTTTGTAAGGTCACAGTAATCCTAACAAACCTCATTCTCACCTTCCTGCAGTGTGAAGAAACCATACAAATAACTATGAAACAAAGCCCTTGGCTGTTCTTCAGCATTCCAGCATGGTCATGGAATCTCTATCTGTGCATAGACAGGTCTGGTGCTCACTAGCGCGTTGGAAATAATCACAGAAGGGGCCAGAATTGGACACAGCTCAGTCAGAAGGCTCTGTATAAAATGAGAAAAAGGGTTTCCTTGAATGTGGGGATCAGTTTAGAATGCTCACAAGCTTCGTGAACAAAACCAGATGGTCTCTGAGGTAAACCCTCAAAGTCTCCCAGGAGTTCTTGGACTAGGAGTTGTTCATCCATGATTCTACAATAAACTTGCTTGGTCCCTTGGTGGAAATAATTCTTCCAGCGTTTTATTCAATCTCGAAATATATATCTGTGCAAAATTTCATGGCTGGGAAAGCTTCTGTGCTGCTGACTCCCTCCCTGATATACAGGCAACCCACACATACCGAGACATAAGCACTGATCAATTGCCTCTAAATTTCCAGAGAAGAGAGGCCTGTTCTCAGCATAAGAAGTCCAATCTCCCAGGGGCCTGTGCAGAAGCAGCCAAACGAGAGATGCCCAGGCTTTATGTGAAGGAGATTCATATGTTGCCTTGTATCCTGCAACCTTGTTATAATCACTTATTAACTCCATCATTTTTTTTTGTCCACTCATTTGGATTTTCTAAACAGTTGTCTTCTATGAACAAACAGTTTTATTTCTTCCTTCCTAAGCTGTATATCTTTTATTTCCTTTTCTTTTCTTATTGCATTAGCTAGTACTTCCAGTACAATGGTGAAAAAGGGTTGGTTAGGGAGGATATCCTTGCCTTGTACTTGTAGGAAAGGTTTTATGTTAGCTGTAGGTTTTTTGATGATAATATTTATCAAATTGGGGAAATTATCCTCTGTTCCTAGTCTGCTGAGAGTTTTTATCATGAATGGGTGTTGGATTTTGCCAAGTGCCTTTCTGTGTCTAATGATATACTCATATGATTTTTTGTTTGTTTATTGATGTAATTGATTACATTATTTAATTTTTGAATGTTGAGCTAACCTGGCATACCTGGGAAAAATCTCACTTGGTCATGGTATATAATGCATTTTATATATTGTTGGATTCAATTTGCAAATATTTTGTTGAGGATTTTTGCATCAATGTTCAAGAGAGATAATGGTCTTAGTTTTCTTTTCTGGTAATGTCTTTGTCTGGTTTTGATATTAGGGTAATTCTGGCCTTAAAGAATGAGTTAGATTGTACCTCCTCTGTTTCTATCATATTTAAAAGATTTTAGAGAATTAGTACAGATTCTTCCTTAAATGTTGGTAGAATTCACTGGTCAGGTACTTTATGTTTTGGAAGGTTATTAATTGTTAATTCAACTTCTGTAATAGGTTTAGACTGACTCAGATTGTTTCTCCTTGGGTGAAAAATTGGGTCATTCAAGGAATTTGTCCATTCCATCTAGGTTATCAAATTTGTGGGCATAGAGTTGTTTACAGTATTCCTTTAACTTTCTTTTAATGACAAAAGGATCTCTAGTGAGGCCTTTACTTTCATTTCTGACACAGTACTTTATATCCTCTTTTTTATTAGCCTGCTAGAGGTGTATACATATTTTTTACTAATCTTTCCAAAGAACAAGATTTTAGTTTCATCCATTTTCTCCATTGATTTTCTGTTTTCAATTTTGTTGATTTCTGCTCTAATTCTAATGATTTATTTTCTTCAGCTTACTTTGGATTTAATTTGCTCTTCTTTTTCCAGTTTCCCAAGCTAGAAATGCAGATTATTGATTTAGATCTTTCCTCTTTTCTAATATATTTATGCAATGATATTTTTCTCTAAGCACTGCTTTCACTGTATCTCAAATTTTGATAAGTTGTGTTTTCATTTAGCTCAAAATATTTTAAAATTTCTCTTGAGAATTTTTTCATTGACCTATGTGTTGTTTAGAAGTGTGTTGTTTAATCTCCACTTATTTGGGGATTTCCAGTTATCTTTCTCTTACTGATTTCTAGTTTAACCCCACTGTAGTCTGAGAGCAGATAATGTATGAACTCTATTTATTCTCTTAAATTTGTTAAAGTGTGTTTTATGGCCCAGAACATGGAATATCTTGGTGAATGTGTATTCTGCTGTTGTTGGTTGAAGCAGTCTATAGATGTCAATTATGTCCAGTTGATTGATGGTGTCCTTGAATTCAACTGTGTCCCTACTGATTTGTTTCCTGCTGGATCTTCCACTTCTTATAAATTAGTATTTTTTATCCTTGAAATTCACACATTTCACCAGATTATGACTAACTAGATCCCCCCCCTCCTTCCTTCTTTCCTTCCTTCCCTTTCTGTCTCTTTCTTTCTTTCTACTTTTATTTTTTGTCCAATATTGAAGGGATATTTTTAATCATCAGAATTGATCTTCAGTTGGGGTAAATTTGTTGATTTTAATGTATACAAAACATTTTTCATTAAAATGATACACTGGATTGAAATGTCAATATGGTAAAGATCATTTCACATCAAATTAATTTATTTTCAACTTATCATTGTACAGAAACACTTTATATTATCAGTATTATTTGTTTGTTAATTTTTTCTTCTCTGAATGTCATTTATCTTTTAATGTTTTATGGCATCTGTCATTTTACAGAAGTTTTAAATATTTTTGTAAACAAAACTGCTACTGTTTTCTAGTTTTTTCCTTCTTAGGGAAAGTATTGTTTATGTCAAGGTTGTAGAAATACTCCCCTACAGAGTCCCAGAAATTTATTTATTTTCCTTTTTATCTAATGCTTCAATCTATCTGGAAACTACGTGTGTGTGTGTGTGTGTGTGTGTGTGTGTGTGTGTGTGTGTATGTGGTGTTAGATCTCTAACCTGATCTGTTTTTGACATTAATCAAGATATAGTATATCTTTTCCTCAATGATTTTAAAGATCATGCTCATGATAGCAAAATTTGTACATGTACGTAAATCTATTGTTATTTCATACTTCTATTCGATTTTACTGACCTATTTGCCTATTTCTGTGTATACACTACAATGTTTTGCTTGCTTGGCTTTATAGTATGATTTGATATTTTCCAGACCACTAATTCTCAATATTAAGTTGTTCCATATCACTAGGGAATATTGGGAAGATGTGGGGGTATTTTATGGTGTCACAATGACTGATTGTGTGCCACTAGCATTTACCAAGTGAAAGCCAGAGATGTTAAGATATTCCAATAATTAAAAGAGTCCCACCCAACAAAGAATTATTTTAACCAAAATGTTAACAATATCCCTATTTGAGAAAACTTGTTTAAGGAAAAGCAAAAATAAAACAAGGCAAACCCCAAAAAATATCAAATGAAAAACAGTGTAGAATCAGTTGGACAAATACAATTTAAAAGTGAATTTGAGGGCTTCCCTGGTGGCGCAGTGGTTGAGAGTCCGCCTGCTGATGCAGGGGACACGGGTTCGTGCCCCGGTCCGGGAAGATCCCACGTGCCATGGAGCGGCTGGGCGTATGAGCCATGGCTGGTGAGCCTGTGCATCCGGAGCCTGTGCTCCACAATGGGAGAGGCCACAACAGTGAGAGGCCCGTGTAAGACAAAAAAAAACAAAAAACAAAAGTGAATTTGAATTTTTTAAAAAATTAACTGATTTGGAGGAGAACTAACAATTAAGAAAAATTAAGAATTAAAGATGATACAAATAGGTGGAGAAATATACCATGTTCATGGATTGGAAGAATCAACATTGTGAAAATGACTCTATTACCCAAAGCAATCTACAGATTCAATGCAATCCCTATCAAATTACCACTGGCATTTTTTACAGAACTAGAACAAAAAATTTCACAATTTGTATGGAACACAAAAGACCCCGAATAGCCAAAGCAATCTTGAGAACGAAAAATGGACCTGGAGGAATCAGGCTCCCTGACTTCAGACTATACTACAAGGCCACAGTAATCAAGACAGTTTGGTACTGTCTCAATTTCTCAAAAACAGAAATATAGATCAATGGAACAGGATAGAAAGCCCAGAGATAAACCCACACACATATGGTCACCTTATCTTTGATAAAGGAGGGAAGGATATACAGTGGAGAAAAGACAGCCTCTTCAATAAGTGGTGCTGGGAAAACTGGACAGCTACCTGTAAAAGTATGAAATTAGAACACTCCCTAACACCACACACAAAAATAAACTCAAAATGGGTTGAAGACCTAAATGTAAGGCCAGACACTATCAAATTCTTAGAGGAAAACATAGGCAGAACACTCTATGACATAAATCACAGCTAGATCCTTTTTGACCCATCTCCTAGAGAAATGGAAATAAAAACAAAAATAAACAAATGGGATGTAATGAAACTTAAAAGCTTTTGCACAGCAAAGGATACCATAAACAAGACCAAAAGACAGCCCTCAGAATGGGAGAAAATATTTGCAAATGAAGCAACTGACAAAGGATTAATATCAAAATTTATAAGCAACTCAGGCAGCTCAATAACAAAAAAACAAACAACCCAATCCAAAAATTGGCAGAAGAACTAAATAGACATTTCTTCAAAGAAGATATACAGATTGCCAACAAACACATGAAAAAATGCTCAACATCATTAATCATTAGAGAAATGCAAATCAAAACTACAATGAGATTATCACCTCACACCAGTCAGCATGGCCATCATCAAAAACTCTAGAAACAATAAATGCTGGAGAGGGTGTGGAGAAAAGGGAACACTCTTGCACTGCTGGTGGGAATGTAAATTGATACAGCCACTATGGAGAACAGTATGGAGGTTACTGAAAAAACTACAAATAGAACTACCATATGACCCCACAATCCCACTACTAGGCATATACCCTGAGAAAACCATAATTCAAAAAGAGTCATGTACCAAAATGTTTATTGCAGCTCTATTTACGATAGCCAGGACATGGAAGCAACCTAAGTGTCCATCAACAGATGAATGGATAAAGAAGATGTGGCACATACATACAATGGAATATTACTCAGCCATAAAAAGAAATGAAACTGAGTTATTTGTAATGAGGTGGATAGACCTGGAGTCTGTCATACAGAGTGAAGTAGGTCAGAAGGATAAAAACAAATACCGTATGCTAACACATATATATGGAATCTAAGAAAAAAAAGTCATGAAGAGATTAGTGGTAGGATGGGAATAAAACACAGACCTACTAGAGCATGGACTTGAGGATATGGGGAGGGGGAAGGGTAAGCGGTGACGATGTGAGAGAGTGGCAGGGACATATACATACTACCAAATGTAAATTAGATAGCTAGTGGGAAGCTGCCGCATAGCACAGGGAGTTCATCTCTGTGCTTTGTGACCACCTAGAGGGGTGGGATAGGGAGGGTGGGAGAGAGGGTGATGCAAGAAGGAAGAGATATGGGAACATATGTATATGTATAACTGATTCACTTTGTTGTAAAGGAGAAACTAACACACTATTGTAAAACAGTTATACTCAAATAAAGATGTTTTTAAAAAAAGAAAGAGAGAAAAATTAAGAATTAGGATTGAAACTCCTAATTCAGGAAAAAAATAATCTTGGTATATTTCATGGCTTCAGGAAATATCTCCTCCCCCACTTAGGTTTTACACATCCTCGT
Organism: Kogia breviceps; assembly: GCF_026419965.1. Lineage (NCBI taxonomy): Eukaryota > Metazoa > Chordata > Mammalia > Artiodactyla > Physeteridae > Kogia > Kogia breviceps. Next base: position 27,314,320 of record NC_081322.1, read on the forward strand.
CAGATTAATCCATAGGAATCTTACAGATTTTGCTACCACTGTGAATGGAATTTGTCTTTTATTTTACATCATAATTTTCTATTATATATTTTCACTGTATTTTCTAGTAGTTGAATCTTTTGTATATGAATGGGAAAGCCATTGATTTTCCTTTATTGGTGTACTCAATTACTTTTTCGAACTATTTTATTAGGCCTAATTTAAACATTTTGTTCCATTAATTCCCTTCTGTTTTTGAGATAGACGATCATGTTTATTGCCAGGGTAATATTTTCCTACCATTGTAATGTCTCATATATGTATTGCTTTGTATAATTACATTACCTAGGAGCTCAATCGGTAGTAATAGTGGCATCTTGCTTCTCACTATAATGGCACTGCTACTAATATTTTAACATCAAGTATATTGTTGGCTCTGTTCCTACTAGATATGCTTAACCAAATTTTCTTTCTATTCCAGCATATTAACTATTTTTATAAAGAAACTTCCATCTGAAGACTAGTATCGGCTCTGAGAAAAATACTCATTCAATTATTATGACTTAATTGTTTAACATAAGATGAAAAGTGAAAGACATCTAATTGACTCATTTGTTCCAATAGCAGTTCTTAAATTAATTATAGTAACAATTGTCTAAATGCTCTCTTTTCTTTGTATTTACATATCTGTATATTTTTTTCAAACTTAAAGTGGCTCTTACCTCTCTACTACTACTACTAATACTAGTTAACTAACACCTAAAAGTGCATACTATATGCTGGGTACCACCTGTACCTGTTTTGTGTGTGTTACTCATCTTTTCCTCATGACATCCTCAGAGGTAGATATTATTATCTTCATTTTAGAGATAATGAACCAGTTACAGGAAGGATAAGTGACTTTCTCAAGGTCATACAATTGATAATTGAGCATAATGAAAGATATTAAATAAAGGTGGCATATTAATCAAATGTCTCTTAATATCCCTTCCCCCTTAATCTCAAATAATGAATGCCTCTATTATATTCCTGTGTATCACCAACAGAGATTACCTTTAGTTTCTCTTCTGTTTGCTTTGCATTCTTTTTCATGCTTACCAGTGATCTATATTTGGGTTTATGTCCTTTGGATTTATCATCTATCACTTTCTGGTGTGTGTAGCAGTGGTAGTATGCAGCGGTGGATCTGTACCATGGCACCATTGGTACCTAAGGGGCATCCAAACAAGTGCATTTCTTCAACATCATCTTGGCTGCAGTTCCTCCCACAAAGCTTCTGCTGTCTTCTGCCCATTTTCCTAGCATGTCTTCCATCCTGCCAGTTAATTCTATGAGCCATCCAACATTCCTCCAATAAATTAATTTTCTCCTTTTATTAGCTAGAAGAGATGTTTTTGCTGCTCACAATGGAGATCCCTAACTGAGAGAGAAATTGTTACCAAGGAATGGGGTGCATTGATAGATACCTGCAAGGGAATATGGGGACCATCAATTGTTTATCTGGCATAGCTGGGTCAGCTAGTCAAAGTCTTGCTCAAATGCCAAGATGGGAATTCTTCAGCAGTGAAAAACCTAATCAAATCATTGCCCGTGGTCACCTGGCATCAAGTGCTCAGTACAGGCATGACTTATGGGAATTGAGTTGCTCTTACCACAGAACGGTAGGATGACATGAGGAATTTATGGACTTAGAAGAGGAGCAGCTGCTTCAGACATAATGGGCAGCTTAAAGAAAGAGAATGACAAGTTAAAATCCTTGAATTCTAGACTCATAGCACTGATTGAAATCCAGGGAGTTTCTAGGATCAAGATAAAAGAATCTCTTATCTTTTGTTGCTGCAGGGACTGAGCTGGGTAAAAAACATAATGTGGTCTTAGAGATAGTAAAATTAAGACTATCAGTTGAATTCACAGCTTTTCCTTCTCTCTCATGTGGAAATTAAAGAACTGGTAGGAAGAGTATGTTGGCACCCTAAACAATTCCCACCCATAGTCCATTGACACTGAAGAACATGTAAAGAAGCATCCTCATTCCTCTCCCTAAAGACACCTATAGCCACTTACCAAGGTAAAGGTTCCCTGCTGAAAGGGAAAGGCTTATTCAGGCTTTAAGCATATATTAACTCATTGTACCTATTGGAGGATACTCTTTCTTTACAACCTACAGGGCCACTTGTGAATCTCATGGTACAAAATAATGCCACGGGAAGTCCAGTTTTCTCTGGTGCTAGTATATCATGTAGACCTTGACAATTGTTTCACATTGCCTTAAGCAAGGACCTATAAGAATTTATGGGAAGTGGCTGCTAGCTTTTGTGGATAATAAGGAATCTCAAAGGATAAGTATTTTGGAGAGGAAGGAGAAGCAGGGAAGAATGTTTTTGAAATGGGCTTGGAACATAAAGAATATCCATGCTACATGCTCAAAGGACATCTTCACTCATAATAGTTAGGTAGACAAGAGAACATGATCTCTCAGTGTCAGTCATCTCCCTTCTATAATATCTTCAGAACTTGCCTAATGAACTATGTGGCTATGGTGAACAAGATGGATGCAATTCACAAGTGCAACAACACAGAATTCCCTTTACCAGCATATGAAGACATTTTTCCAAAAGTAGTAAATATGAACCTATAATATTGTACCATAATACCCCTGGGAAACAGTTGATGATTTTTCTTTTACTTCTTTTGTCGTGGAGAGTTCCTGTGATGTGGATTAGTTACTTATTCTATATTTGGATTTAGATTTGATTTGTCCATTCATCATGCCTCAAGGCAGCATTTTCATGAATGTTTTAATCAACTGAATACTTTATTCAACATGATGATATCCTTCATAATTTCTTCCAAACAAGGAACTCAGTTTCCCATGAAAGAAATACGACAATGGGGGTAGTGCTCTTAGGTTGCTTTAGTCTTATCATATACCTTATTGAAGAATCAATTATGGCACCAGATCATAGGATGCTACCTATGATTTGAAACATTGACCAGTATATGGTGCTATTTCTTTCATAATAAGTATATATAGTTCCCCAAGCAAAGGAATAAAATTGTAATTAGCACCTCTCACAGTTAAACCTAATCAGCCATTCTCATTTTTAGAAAAATTCTCATCCCTGAGATTGGGAACTACTAGTTTAGACATTAGTAATAACCATGGGAAAAATGTTCTACCAGGGGATTCAGCAATGGTTACACGGAAGTCAACAACACCATCTAGACAATTCAGTCTCATGAAACTGAGCCAGCAGGCAAAAAAAGGAGTTACTGTATTGGATTGAGTCATTAGATTCTGGAAATCAAGAGAAAAGAGAATAATGATGCGTCAAGGAGGATGCATTCTTAAATGGTCCCTGAGAAATTTTCATACAACCATATCTACTTGTAAAATACTGAGACTCTGTATAGATAGGACTAGCAAGAACTTGGAACTCCTAGGAATAAAGGGTTGATCACTTTACTGGCTAAAGAACTCCACAACAGCTGATGGCAAAGGAAATATACAGTTTAGAGAAAAATAAAAGTGATATTGGGACTTCCCTGGTGGTCCAGTGGTTACAACTCCACGCTTCCAATGCAGTGGGCACAGGTTTGATCTCTGGTTGAGGAACTGAGATCCCACATGCCTCGCAGTGCAGACAAAAAAAAAGTTTTATATATATATACACACACACATATATATACACACTCATATATACATATATGTATATATTATTTTGTGATCATTGTAAAAATGAGCACTGGCTCTAATGTATTCATCTTTTTCTCTGCAAACCTTTTTATTTAAAAAATATATACATAATTGTAACCTCTTTCTCCTTTCAGTCCCTTTTCTTTCAGTCACTACTGCCACAGGAATAAGTGATGGCTAACTTTCTAATTTCAGACATATTTTGTTGACTATCAAGACTGGATTCAAGAGAACTAGGGTCAGGATGGATGTTACTGAAGGATCCTAGACTTGGAGCTAGGTGCCGTGATGGAAGAGACTTAGAGTTTTCTCTTTTTGAGACACTGGTATAAACGGACTTTTGCTATGAGAGGAAACTGCATTGTGGTAGGAGTTTTTTCTTTCAAAATAGGAAGAACATTTTATATGAATGTTGGATTGCCAAAGGGACAATTTTTAGTGAGCATATTTCAGGGCCAAAATACAAATGTTTAACTTATTTGGGAATAAAGTCTCCATTATGTATATCTTGGAGGGAGCCAAGGTTCAAGGAGAGACAAAACGGTAAAAGACTTTTTTCCTCTGCCAGGTAGAGCAGGGCAAGGGACCTACCTTTCACCAACCACATGCTTCCTTACCCCCTTTTTTCAATTTATTTAAGCTGAAAAATAAGTTTACTCATTTCCCCCAACTTCTATTTCCTGCCTCTGGCAACCACCAATCTCTTTTCTGTATCTAGAAGCTTGTGTTTTGTTTGTTTGTTTTTAGTTTTCATATATGAGAGGTCATGTGGTGTTTGTCTTTGTTTCTTTTTTGGCTGCGCTGGGTCTTCATTGGGGACTGTGGGCTTCTCTACGTGTGGCATGCAGGCTTAGATGCCCCGTGGCATGTGGGATCTTAGTTCCCTGACCAGGGATTGAACCCACGTCCCCTGCATTGGAAGGCAGATTCTTAACCACTGGACCACCAGGGAAGTCCCGGTATTTGTCTTTCTATGTCCTTCACTTAGCATAATACTCTTAATGTCCATCCATGATGTCACAAACAACAGATTTCTTTCTTTTTATGGCTAAATACTATTCCATTGTATATGTATACCACAATTTCTTTATCTATTCATCCATCAATGGACACTTAAGTTGTTTCTATATATTGGATACTGTAAATAATGTTGCAATGAACATGGGGGTACATATGTATTTTCAAATTTGTGTTTTTGATTTATTTGGATAAATACTCAGAAGTGGAATTGTTGGATCATATGGTAGCTCTATTTTTAATTTTTTAAGAAACCTCATATTGTTTTCCATAGTGGCTGTACCAATTTAATCCCACCAACAGTGCTCAAGGGTTCTTTTCTCCACATCCTCATCAACACTCCTGATTTCTTGTATTTTTGGTAGCAGCCATTCTAACAGGTGTGAAGTGATATCTCATTATGCTTTTGATTTGCATTTCCATATGATTAATGATGCTGAGCATCTTTTCATGTACCTGTTTGCCATCTGTATGCGTCTTTGGAAAAAAAAAATATCTATTCAGATCTTCTGCCCCTTTTTAAACTGAAACATTTCATTTTATTTCATTTTTTGGTATTCAGTTGTATGGGTTCTTCATATATTTTGGATATTAGCTTATTATCAGATATATAGTTATATATATGTACATACTATATAATAATTTGCAAATATTTTCTCTCATTCAACATGTTGCCTTTTCATTTGGTTGATGGTTTCCTTTGCTGTGCAGAAGCTTTTTAGTTTGATGTAGTTTCACTTGTTTATTTCTGCTTCTGTTTCTTTTGCTTTTAGTGTCAGATTCAAAAACTCATTACCAAGACCTATGTCAAGGGGTTTACTGCCTATGTTTTCTTCTAGGAGTTTTACGGTTTCAGATATTACATTCAAGTCTTTAATCCATTTTGAGTTAATTTTTGTTATGGTCCAATTTAATTCTTTTGCATGTGGCTAAGTTTTCCAATGTTATTTATTGAAGAGATTGTTCCTTCCCCATTGTATTTTTGGCTCCTTTGTCATAAATTAATTGACCATGTAAATGTGGGTTTATTTCTAGGCTTGTTATTCTGTTCCTTTGATCTATGTGTCTGCTTTTAATGCCAATACCATACTGTTTTAATCACTATAGCTTTGTAATATAGATTGAAATCAGAGACCATGATGCCTCCAGTGTTGTCCTTTTTTTTTTTTTTTTCCTCACGATTGCTTTGGCTATTTGTACTTGGTTTTGCATTTGTACAAATTTGTATTTGGTTCCATACAAATTTTAAAGTGTTTCTTCTATTTTTGTGAAAAACACCATTGGAATTTTGATAGGGTTTGCACTGAATCGATACATTGCTTTGGGCAGTATGGGCATTATAACAATATTAATTCTTCCAGTTCATGAGCACAGAATACCTTTTCATTTATTTGTGTCTTCTTCAATTTCTTTCATTAATGTTTTGTAGTTCTCATTATACAGATCTTTAACCTCCTTGGTTAAATTTATTTTTTGGTATTACATTCTTTTAGATGCAGTTGTAAATAGGATCGTTTTCTTAATTTCTCTTCCTGATAATTTGTTACTAGTGTATGGAAATGCAACAGATTTTTGCATATTGATTTTGTGTTCTGTAACTTTACTGAATTTTTTAGTTCTAACAGATTCCTGATGAGTTTTAAAATTTTCTTATATATAAAATCATGCCCCTGGCAAATAGTTACAGTTTACTTCTTCCTTTCCAATTTGGATACTTTATTTTTCTTGCCTAATTTAAATGCCACTCTAAAAGTCCCATATTATTACCTTTATAATGGCACTTCTTACATAATATTTTTTTTTTTTTTTTTTTTTTTTTTTTTGTGTGTGTGTGTTACGCGGGCCTCTCACTGTTGTGGCCTCTCCCGTTGCGGGGCACAGGCTCCGGACGCGCAGGCTCAGCGGCCATGGCTCACGGGCCCAGCCGCTCCGCGGCATGTGGGATCTTCCCATACCGGGGCACGAACCCGTATCCCCTGCATCGGCAGGCGGATTCCCAACCACTGCGCCACCAGGGAAGCCCCTTACATAATATTATAATTGCTTTCTTTGTCATATTAAATGCCCTATTAGAAATAAGACTAAAACTTACCTGCAGTTAAGGCAGACTAGCCTCACACAGGGCCTGGTTTACAATGAAAACTCTGAAACTGTGTTTTCACTAAAGGAGTGTAGTTGATTTTCTGGCTGTTACCCTATGCCAGTTATTAAGCCATTGCCTCTCAACTCAAACTCTCTCTTCTAGAGTGTTCTGTGATGCTGGGGTTGGAAATCTGTCAGCTTTGCAGTTGCCTCTCTGTGTTGGCCAGTAGGAAGCACAAGAGGGAGCTGTAAGAATGAAGGAGGAAGAGGGACTTGTTTCATCTTGTTTGCTTGCTGTTGGCTTCCTGTCCCTATCAGCATCACCTTGGGCTCTTCTCACCTCTTCCCTTTGGAGGCACTAGTTTGCTTTAGTAAAATGTTGAATTGAGTTTGCAGTCTTTCAACACTTGCTGGACCAGCCTTGGTGTGTGCCTGCAGAAACTCCAGCACCTTCTGATGTTGTTCAGTATCCCTCTTCAGGGGTCTGGGTCCTAGTCCAGTGAAATTTCTCTTCCAAGCTAAGAGATACCAGTTTAGGTCAAGCAGTGGTCCCTTCTCTGAGGTCTGAGTTTCAACTCTGCAGGGCACCTGCTCCAAGTTTATACATTTGCACTCCTTCCCAAAGCCCTAGGACGGTAGCTGCAACCTGTTTACAGTCCTTCTATAATAACTTAATTTTTCTTTTTGCCTTTTTCATTCTTCAGTACCTAACTAACAATTCTTTACATATACTGTTTCTGTTAAGTTAACTCATTTGATTTTGTCTCCTGACTGATACAAACTCCTTCCCAGGTTAACAGATGGAAAATCATGTTTGATGGGACCTAGAACTTCTGTTGTGGCCTATTTAAACCCCAACTGGCTCTGAAAAGTGCATCTTTCTGTGTTATGTTTCTGTATGTGATATATTGACTCAGAAAACTAGAAAAATCCAGGTGCTAAAGCCAATTTGAATTGTATTTCCAGTATTCACAATCAAAAGATGTAATGAGGATGTTCATGTTTTACTGTTTTTCTTTTTGTATTGTTTGAATAATCTACAAGAGAATCATGTATCAATCAAGGTCCTGTAGAAAACAGACTACTTATTCAAATTGGGTAATTTTAGATAAATTTAATTAAAGGAATATTTACAAAAGTTAGCCTAGGGTATAGTGAAACAGAGAGATAATGCAGTTCCCCAAATCAAGTTACACGGAGAGATCTGTTACCACTCTTAGATCTGAAAGGACTAAAACCCATAGAGAGATCTGTTGGTAAGAATCACATGCCAGGAGCTGTGACCTTTGGCTGAGGTACACAGTCAACCTGCAGAGAAGGAACTAGGGAATAAACTCCCCTACCCACTTCTGATCTCCCGCCAGGGATCCGCATTAGCAGAAATCAACTGGAAACTAGAGGGCAAGGAATTGCTCGATGCAGTTCACAGAGGTCAGTCTCCTAGAGGTCTAGCAGGGTAGAGAAAAGGCAACAGGGGATCTGGAGGAGGGAATGAGGGATACCTTGCACAACTGTGTTAATTTCAAATGCAATGAAAATGTTTTTAATAACAGTGACATATTCAGGAAGAAATTATTTTGAATAAATGAAGAAAATATACTGAGGGCAGCAAGAGGGTGGGGTGGGAAGTGGAGAGGAACACATTCACAAAACATCTCTGGAAACACAGAAGTTAAATATCAAAGAGAAACACTGTCATCTGAAAACATGAAAGGAGTTGGAAATATAAGCGTTCTAACTAACATTTTTATTTTTAACAATAAATACAGATTTTTAACAAATTCCCATCTTGATTCTGGAAAGCATTTTAGTGGTAAGTAGCATAAAGAAACACTGAAACAGTTTGACAAATACCTCCACACATATATAACTTGTGTATATATGTACGTTTAACCTTTCAAAATATAATATGTGGTAAGTTGCAGAGCATTTATAATTAATAAAGCTGTTTTCACAACCCTCTAGAAGAATATTTTTACAGGATAGCTGACTGCATAATGCTGAGCATGATTTATTTATAGAGTACTAATGAAGACATATCTAATCATCATAATTAATTGGTATTTTTGTGCTTTGAGGCCTAATCACAAAATCTTTCATATGCTGGCTCAAAGTAACCTGGCTATGGGGCAAACATTTAGGACAATCCCTGTTTGTTGTTTCTAATATACAGCTCTATCATACTGATTTATTTATTCAACATTTCTAGCTGTTCCTATATGATGGCAGTACAGGAAGCCCATCTGGTCAATCCAAGTTTTAAAAAGACTTTCTTGAATGAACCAACAAACAAAAAGAAACCAGAGGAATTACATTTGGCATAGCAGATGAAAACTTGAGTTGTTTACATTATTTATTGTGTTGCATTATTATCAGATATTTATAAGAATTTTGATTATCTTGAAGTCAAAGCAGACTTTTAAAGGAGCTTAAAATATACATTGCCCCCTTCATATTTACTTGTTAACTTTCCTTTCTCTTTTACTTATATGAAAAGTAATTCAAACACATCATCATAAGACAGATTAGGATTTTATTTATTTTGTCTATCTTGTTATAATTATTGAGAGTTTCTGAGGAAGACGCTCATAGCATTTTCTCTCATGTTTGGATACTGAAATAGGAAGAAATTACACAAAGAATAAACATGGATACCAGGTGTCTCTTTTATTATGAATAAAAGTCAGGTTTAGGACGTGGATTATAGTTTCAAAATTAGACTGGTCCTTACCTTCCATTCATAGGCAGCCCCATGTGGAGACCTGTCCTGGGAGAACAGGGTATAACTCATGCTCTCTTCCAGCAGCTTTCCCAGAAGAGGAAGAAGGGCAGAGTGGAGTCACATATACCCGGCTATTCTTTGCCAAATTTACAAATTCCTTAGATCACTCCACTTCCCAAGGACAGAATGAGCAAGGAGAGAGAAACCAGTTATCGATACACTAATTGAGCTCCTTTTCAAGGAGAGTTGGGGATAAACATTTTAGTTCTGTTAAAAAGAAACAAAGAAAAACAATATTTTATATTTGCTAACAGCTGTATTCAGATTAAATGATTCTTTGAATATTTTAAGATTAAAATATTGTTAACATTTCTTCTTATATGTCTAGTGCTAATTAATTGATCCAAAATATGGTTACTAAAAGAGGGGATAAACACTTGGCTATTAAGATTCCCTCCCTTTGCTATTCACCCAGGTAAAGTGTGTGGTAAAAGTTAATTATACTGTGGGTCTCATGGAGCAAGAGTTGTGACCAGAGGATGAGCAGATGGCTAGTGTGGTCTCCCACAGTGAACTGGTTTCTTCAAAAGTAGCCATGTGGTGACCATAGTAGGCAGGTGATCGGGCGTAGACACGGCAGAAAATAGCCAAGGTCATCCCATTGACTTCAACAGGATCTATGTATTGTATTTTTTCAGGATATTCTGACACAGGGCATCATTCAGGATGTTCAGAATTTGCCTTTACCCACACTGTAATGGTAATGGGTAATCCTAAATATCCAGCTGTTGTGAAAACTAAGATGGGCCAAGCTGATCCTGCTTGGCTGTAAGGAAGGAAGTCAACAGAGATTTCCAGCAGTCAGCACTTTCAGGATGTGTCTCAACTCCAGTGAGCCACTGTGCTTCCCACAACAGCCTCCATCCAGTGGCTGAGTGAGGTGTGGGTAAAAAGGCCAGGCCATTTTGGCCCAAGGCAGGTCAACTCTGATACTCTGATGGGCAAGATAGATCCAGACTTTGTCAGGTCTGCATCTCAGTCTGACTTATTTCTCACATTTATATTGAAGCCCTGCTGAGAAACCACTAGAATGACAAGAAAAAGTGAATACCCCATCAACAAAAAGGAATCAAACAAAAAGACAGAGTGATTAATAAAACTGGCCTTAATCTCATAAAATTACTTGAAAATTCAAGTATTATGAAAATTTGGGGGAAAAGGGGGCATATTTCTAAATTAAGGCATCTGTGAATATGTGAATTTGTGGATACAATAAACATTGTATGAATTGTATAACTATAGTCAGCTTTGACTGCTATAACAAAATACCACTGTGTGGCTTAAAAAACACACATTAATTTCTTATAGTTCTGGAGGCTGGGAAGTCCAAGATCAAAGTGCCAGCTCATTTGATTCCTGGTGAGAGCCCTATTCCCGGCTTGCAGATGGCTTCTTCTTTGTGTCTGCACAAGGCAAAGAGAGTGGTGATCTCTCTTCCTCTTCCTATCAAGCTACTACTGATCTCTTCATGAGGGCCCCACCCCCATGACCTCATTTAACCCTAATTAGTTCCCCAAAGGTCTTATCTCCGAATGCTATTACATTAAAGGTAAGGGCTTTAATATATACATTTTGAGGGGACACAATTCAGTCCATAGCACTATTCACACAAAAACAGTTTGAGATGAGCAGAAAAATTACTTTCCCAGATTGTGGAGAAATGTTCAGATTTCAGAGGGTATTGTCATAAGAATGCTGAACTGAGAGTAAAGAGACCTGGGGCTGAGTTCCAATCACAGGGCTGAATGCTTGTATGACTTGGCATGAGTTAGGAAATGTCTGCAACTTTGACTTTCTTCAGGAGTACAATGGGGGTATCTGGAGAACTTTCCATGGGGTTGTTGTATATTTCTAAATGAGATAAGGAACATGTTGTATCAAAACAATAATGGAACATTAAAGCTAAAATATCATTAAGATGATTTCATTTTAGAGATTGATATATTAACTAAGTTTTTAAAGCAGTTATGAGAGTGACAAGTAGATTAGAGAAAAGAACAACTTGGAGAAAAGAAGAGTTAGTGTGTAAGAAAGAATTTTCAGGAACTATATTTGAACCTTTCTACCACTTACTATCTTATTAACCTTTCTACATTCCTTGTTGGATATTGTTCTTCCTCAAATGTTATATTTCCTCTCTTTAAAATAGATTCTATGAGATTTTACAATGTATTGTTTGCATTCAATTTCTCTAACCACTTAAACTGAGTTGACTCATTTCATAAGCAGTACTGTCAAAACTGATGGGTAATTCGTTAAAGAAAAAAACCAAGAAAACATACACACACATACAGTGTGAGATTGGGAAGAGAGACATGGCATATTAAGAGGACCTTGTGATGGTGTTAGAGCATTGGGTTAATTATTACTTCCCAGAAGTTAATGATGAGAGTGACTGGCTCAAACTTGTGAGTGAGTGAGGAAAACGAACACAAATAAACTCAATAGTAATTTGTCTTACAAGTGTAAGAAAATACCATCTCCCTAGAATGTAACTATTTATTATCATGGATTGATAGATAACCTTTAGGGACTATGTCCAGTCAGCTTTAGACATTGACAAGGAGTATGCTGTAACACCTTCCTGATTTGCACTACAAAGAAGATATTTTCTAATTGAACACTTTGCTAAATTTTGATTAAATGTAAGCTTACGTTTTCTCCTTTGCCTCCCCCATCTTCCTTTACTTGTTAAACATTTGTCATCCATCTTTACAAATCACACAGAAGACACAAAAGCTTTTACAGCTTAAAAACAATAAACTATGCGTAGGAGATATACAAGTTTAGCTAGCACAGGGACAAAAAGACCTGCTGTGTTTTATGCCCTGTTTATTTATCCCAACTATGCAAGCAGAAATGATCACCCAAATAGCTTGACAGATAATGATTGAGGTTGTAAAAATTATTGTGGCTAATTGTGTTTACTCTGTTTTATTAAGCTAATTGAAAATCAAGGTGGAATCTCCCTCTAGATAGATTCTATATTTTATTACATTTAAAGAATCATAAAACAGCTATGTCATCCTCAATTTTCAAAAATAATTATATTGTTTTTGAAACTGTCAGAACATATTTCCTGACTGTGTATAACATGAACAGGTAAGCAATCTGATATGTTTTCTGTTTAGCCATTAAAAGACACGGTAGTTCTCTGGCTTCTGTTTGGCAAGTGCATCAATTGCATCTTACAACATGTTTGCCTATGGTGAGGCATCTATTTTGACAGCATTCAGAACACTAGAGATTTATATTCTATAAAGGGTCTCCAGAGCTTAACTTCACCATTACGGTTACACATTGTACAAATTTTGATGAAAGTCATATCTTTTTTTTTCCCTCCCAAGATAAAAGGAATAATTTAAATTCACTTCAAGAATTCCAAACTTTGGTAATCAGTCATCTTCTTTTGTTCTCCAAGTTTGCAATTAATAACATTTAAACAAACTTCAATCTGGTGGATAGACTGGTTTAGGTTTTTGACTTCATTGATCGATGAGTTTGAAAACTGTCAATTAATTAGTTTGCTTCCACCTCCCCTTCCCCAATCCCTGCCTTTGATTGAGCTGTTTATCTGAGTTACCTATTAGCCTAGTTTTATGTATTAGCATAGTCTCAGATGAAGAAGCTTATCCAAATATATTTGCACTTTGATAAAGCACTTGTTCAACAGAAGAGACTATAAAAGTACTTATAGTTTTGATATGTATTAGTCAATAAAATCGTTATTCATTGAAATGTAACTGGGTGCGGTCTTAGATGGGGTGCACGCTCCAAAGGGAAAGTAGAGCTCTTTCCCTGCTTGTGGGAAAGATAAATCTACATCCAGCACTATCCACATTGTAAGGATGCTGAGAAGCAGACAGCTGGATGAAATCCTGAATCACATCTCACACAGCTGCTGCTTCACTTTCTGTAGGAGTAGAACTATGCTGATTAAGCTATGAGTATTTGAAGAGGTTTTTTTTTTTTCCTTCTTCTTTTTAAAAAAATTTTCTGGCCATCTGTAAATCATAGAAGAACAGGAATGGGTGGCTTTGTCTCTTCAGCACCAGGTCATCAATCCAAATACTCCTCCCCCACATATAATTTTGTCCTGGCCAAACTATTTTCCGTCCTTTGACTGGATTTTGCATTTTCTTCTCTTTCATCCTGGTTATTTCGACTAAAATTATTTACTTCAATATTCATTTATAAAAGCACCAATTACCACATTTTCATTGAAACCTTTGCTTATCACCTGCTCTCCCATAATGATGAATTCTTAGAGGGCTTTGCTTATACTACTGTTATGGGATTTTTCACACAACCTACATATTCACACAGGAGGCTAGAAAGTGCAGTTTTCTTGTGTTCCCAGGAGGAAAATAACAAGATATTGAAGAAAACTAGTAGTGTCTACCACAGGTTTCTAACCTTTATAACATTTAATTTAAAGTTCAGCAAAATAAGTCTCTAAAGTAGCTGTTAAATGAATGAATGAGTAAATCAATAAATTATCATGGAATATAACATTACTTTAAAACTAATTGCATAAATGTTATAATTCAATATTAATTCAAGCCAACAAATATTTATTGAGCATCTACTATGTGACATACTTAGTTCTATGTTTAGGGATGCAGCAGTGATCAAAACAGATAAAACCTATTCCTTACATTCTAGTAAGTAGAGAGATAATTAAAAATAAATAAGTAAATAGAATAATTTCTAATAGTAATAAATGCTCTGAAAAATATAAAATATTAATTTAACAGAATGAATGAGGAAGGAAGGTGGGGAGCAAATTTAGATACAGTAGTCAGAAAGGCCTCTAGCAGAAGGTAATGTTAGAAGTGAAATCTGAGCGTGACAAAAATCCAGGGAACAGAATTCCAGACTGAAGAAATAGCAAGTGCAAATGCCCTGGGGAAAGATTTTTTCCTTCTTAGCTGATTGATGGGAAATGTCAGAAGGATAGGCAGTTGTCAGTTACAGCAGTATTTTATAGGATGAAAAGAAGAGGTTGGAATTCATTGGAGAGTTTTAAGCAGAAAACTAAATAATTTGATAGAATATTGGGGTTTTACTGTCTTAGGTTGACTTCCTTAGAAGCAGCGCATGAGACAACCAGCAGTCTCAGAAGAATGGGAGTGAGAGAAGCAAGAATGCAGTCTCAGTGGAGACTGACTTCATCTGATCCCATGGGAAAGCTCTGGATGCAAACGGCACCACAGAGTTAGTCCTGGAGGCAGGGGTCCAGCCTCTTTTACCCTACCTATCAGTCACTGACCATTTTCTATTGTGGGGCTGTAAGAGGGTGCAGCCTCAGGAGGAGGCAGCTCCTATTTTGTGTAAGTTGATCTGCAGAGGGGACCACAGTCATCTGTGTATTATCATTAGCCAAGCCTTACAACATCTGGAAAAGGAGATCAACCTAGGTCACCAAGAACTTTTACTACATTCACATCGGCCACTGAACTGATTGTGGCTTTGGTGAGGTTTGGCAAGTGGAGAAAAAGAAAAATCAGTTAGTAGACTGTTTTAATACTACAAATGAGGGGAGAAAGAGGATTAATCTGCATCGGACTTAGAAAAGTGAAGTTGAAGGAAAGTAGAGAGATTTAAGATATATTTTGGAAGGAGAGTATTGAGACTAGATGTATGAAATGAGGGTATGTGACTTTTTTGGTATGTATGGCTAGATACTGCCATTTACAGAGGCAATTTATGGAGGAATAAATAAGAAATATTATACATCTTTCCAAGATCCCCCAACATAACTTCTTTTTTTAGAAAGACTTCATTTTCATATATAACTTGGAGAAAACAGAGTAGAGAGTGTTCAAGGGGAGTAAGTAAAAATGAAGAAGGAGGTACAGGTCAGAATAAAAGGAGTATAGAGAAAATAGGGTAGAGAAAAAATAGATAAGGGAAGGGGAAATAAATAAAAATATGTATGACATGAATGAAAAAAAGAAAGAGCAGAGATATTTAGTGTGAGGAGGTTAAGGAAGAGAGAAAAGTGCAAGTAGAAGGCTACCTACAGAGCTGTTGTTCTCAAAGTGTGATCTGAGGATACCTGGAGAACCCTGAGACCTTTTCAGGGGTCTGTGAGGTCCTCCTTTGTCCCACTCCATACGTGTTTAGGGTCAGACTTTCTTCATATACTCCAACCAAACAGTGTATTGCAACAGACTACAGAAGCAGGTATAGAATCCAGTGATTTTCTATCATCCAGGTGCTAAACTGATTTGCAAAATTGCAAAACAATGCCCTCATATTTTTTTTGAAAAATATAGCTATTCTTCATAAAGGATCTAATTTATTTAACATATAATATACTTACATTATTTTTTAAAGAGTATTTAAAAATTTTCTCATAGAAACAAAGTTTTTTAGGTTTCTCATTAGATTTTAAGAGGAAAAACGGTCCTGTGACTAAAAAGTTTCAGAACCACTATTGTAGAGATTATCTAGAGTTTGTGGCAAATGGTAATTAATACACTCTTTTACAAAAATGTCGTTCATTTGGAAAAAAATATGTTACCATCTGGTTATGTAGTAATCATATTTCAGAGGTTCTATTCTGAAAAGAAATAGCCAAAGCTTATAGAAAAGAAGAAAGATACTCTGTCAGCAATTTGTCCACAGCTAGGTCAACTCAAATTTACTTACGGAATGTAGTCAAGTCATTATAGAAATGGATCCAATACAACAGAGCATTTTTTTTCTCTCTCCTATTTTTTTTCAATGTTCCATAGTTGAAAATAGCAGGTATTTTACAGTGTAAGAAAGGAGGCATCCAAAATTCATTTGTATGCTACAGAATTCTCTGAACCTATGTATTATTTTGGTGAAGTATGAAACTCATTTAAGACATCTTAGGAGGAAGAGATTTCAACATGAGGACATGTAAGATCTAATAATAGAACTTTAACACCATTATGGGCAGAAGGTGTTCTAGGGATCCAGCTAAATACTGATTCTCACTCCTTTCTCCTTAACGCCCTTTACTTTTCTCTTACTTCTCCTCTTTTCATCACATGGTATATTATCTCCTGTATTTTCCAGGTCCAATTCTGTAGAGAGCCATTTGTTCCAATCATGAGAGCCCTCAGGCGAGGGTTCCATCAGGAGCTATTGGCAGCACTGTGCTCACCCTCAAATCATCTTCAGCTGCCCCTCTCAAAATTCATCTCTAGTCTGTAGTCAGGAAAGTTCCAGTAAGAAGGCAGCAGAGGCCATGGAAGACACCACAGTACATGGTTTATTTTTTACATTTATTTAATAATTTTTAAAAGAAGCAAGACATTTTCAAAAATCACAAAATTGATTATAATCTCGAGAGCTCTTATGGTTGGAATTCAATTGTAACATAGTTCTCTTGTTATTCTGGCCAAATTGTTTTTCCATTTAATGTTGTTTTAATGTAGATTTCCATGTCTTGGCCTAAAATTAGGTGTGGAGAAATCCAAGTATTTTCCTCCAGGTCTACTCTTAAATATCTTAAAATTGTTCCTTTTCTTTGGTGAAACATATACTTTATTCATTCTATCAAAGGACAGTTTTTGAAGAATTAGTCAAAAGGCAAGGAAACAGATCCAAAATAAGGCAGAAACTTCTGGGTAAAAAAATCCCCATGGATGCAGATGTTGCCATAATGTAATGTAGATATCAATAGTAGATTAACAAGTTACAGACTAGTCCTGATTTACAATGGTTTACCTTAAGATTTGTTGACTTCACAACGGTGCAAAAGTGATAGCAGTTGGTAGAAACTGTACTTGGAATTTTGCAATTGGATCTTTTCCAGGGCGAAAACTATGAGATTACATACCCTCGGGATGCTGGGCAGAGGCAGCAAGATACTGTTCCCGGTCAGCCTGTACCCATACAACCATTCTGAGTACATTGTTCAATAAGTTACATGACATATTCAACACTTTATTATAAAATAGGCTTTGTGCGAGATGATTTTGCCCAATTGTAGGCTAACCCAAGTGTTCTGAGCACGTTTAAGGTAGGCTAGGCTAAGTTACCATGTTCGTAGTTTAGGTGTATTAGAGGCATTTTTTGACTTAAAGATACCTTCAATTTATGATGGGTGTATCGAGACATAACCCCATGTAAGTTGAGGAAGATCTGTATTTTTAAAATGCCTGCCATTTAGTGCTTAAAAGCAGGGTCTATAAAGAAAAATCTTTTGCCCTATAACAGGTACTATGATAAATTTTGGCCAGGTAATAATCTCATAGATGTGATAGGGAATATTAGTCATGTCGTCATTATCATAATGACCCCTGAAAAATAAAAACATAATATATAAAGCATGATGATACGTACACAGTGTTATTGATTCAGATTTGCAAAAGCAGGTGGCTTCCTGTTCTACTGTGCTAATGTAGGTGTTAGATTTCAACTGGTGCAGATGTGTGCTGGAAGTGCAGAATTAACGTCTACTGAGACACATAATCATAGATTGTTTCTAGGTTTAAATTCAATCTGTTTATCAGAAGATGCTTTTTGCATACCATTTTAAGCCATGGAAACAGATTTTCTTCCAGCTTTATTGAGATATAATCGACAAAACATTGTGTACGTTTAATTATGCAATGTGACAATTTGATATGTTAACAAATCCATGACCTCACATAGTTATCTTTTTTTGTGTGTATGTGAATAAAACATTAAAGCTTTATTCTCATAGCAACTTTCAATCATATAATACAGTATTGTTAACTACAGTCACCATGCTCTACAGGAGATTCCTGGAACTAACTCATTTTATAACTGAAAATTTGTTCCCTTTGATCAATATCTCCCCATCTCCTCCACCCCTAACTCCTGCTACTCTACTCTCTGTTTTTGTGAGTTCAAATTTTCTGAATTTTTTTTTAATTTGGAAAAAAATATTTAGAGATAAGAGATAGATTTTATTTTTACAAAAGTTTCTTAGAGATTTTGATATCTAAATATGTTCAAATACTGTTGATTTACTTTAACTTTGGATTAAAAACTCATTAATGTGGCAAATAAATTATAGGGAGGAGAGTTCAATTAGATTTATAAAAATAATACAAGGGTAGGTACACAAATGTTCATGATAATACTCAATGAAAAGTTGCTAGGTAGAGATCTGTTAATCTATATAAAATTAATTTATGGTAAATCATGCTTTAATATAACAAAATATATTTTAAAATATATTAAATTTCCTCCAGATATTCCTTTGTTCTATTGGTATTCATAATTTATTCATTTTTCCTCCATTTAATTTCAGGTCTCATTCTATTTAAATTATCATAAATTCTCTATTAGTGAAAAATTATATTGCAAAGATTTTACTGAATTTCTGGGGTACTAGTCCATTTTAAATTTGAAATTAAATTATAAACTTCTGTTAAAGTACACGATAAAGGGAGTTAACAGAATTAGGATAGTGATTAAGTAAGTTTAAAATAAATATGTATGCAGTAGTTATCTCATATTTCCCACAACTCTGGAGTATAGGTATAATCCTTATCTCTCTCTCTCACAGACACACACACACACACACACACACACAAGTGAGGAAATGTGGAGATGGAGGTTCAAATAGTTTAACTTGCTAACCCCACACAACTAATTTCACTTCAAAATCTGCTTTATGGTAAACAAATTGGATTTCTTCTTGCTTTGAGAAATTTAGTGAGAAAAGGACAACTAGAGAGAGACTCCTGAACTCTGCGGTGGAAGACTTAGCTACAGAAGCTAAGTGTTTCTTAAAAAAAATTCCCTAAAACTCTCCATCTTCTAGCTTTCTCTTCTGTAAGGTGGGTTAATATCATCTACTTTATAAATGTGTGAGAATTATATACCAAGAGACCTTTCTTACCTGGGTGTATTTTTTAAAAAAGATTGTAGCATATAATGAAAATCCAAAGGGGAAAGACACTCATTTGACATGATGTGCAGGTGGGAAAGAGAACTATATTAATGATGGGTTTTTGCTGCAAAAACTCAGCCAGATGGTAGAATGCCAATCTTGTCTCTTCCGATAGTATCAATGAGAGCTCCATGACAAAGAAAAGTGGTTTATGCACTTGAATCTAGATAGACAACTGTATCTGTTTTCTACTGCTATGTAACGCATTTTTACATATTTAGTGAGAGAATACAACACTCATTTATTATCTCACAGTTTCTTTAAGTCAGAAGTTTGGCCATGTCTTAGCTCGGTCCTTTGCCTTGGGTCTCACAAGGATGATATCAAGATGTCAGCTGGGGCTCTAATCTCATCTAAAGCTCAAAGTCCTCTTTCAAGCTCTCTGGCTGTTGGCACAATTCATTTCCTTATAGATGTAGGTTAAAGACCTTTGGCTTCTAGAGGTCATCCTTTGGTCTCTGCCACATGACCCTCTCTCCAAAACATAGCAATTTGATTTTTTCAAGGCTAACATGAGAACATCTACTGCTGCTTCTTATCTTTTACCTTCAGATCCTTTTAAATGCCTCACCTGACTAGGTCAGGCCCATCAAGGTAAACTTCTTTTTAATTAGCGCAAACTCAATTAAATAGAAATCTTAATTATATCTGCAAATTCCCCTTTTCTTTTCCATATATAGTAACCTAATCACAGGAGTGATCTCATATTTATAGGTCTTCACCCGTGACTTCAGGGGAGGAATTATAGAATGGGGTCATGTTACAATTTCATCATAGTTGACACTGTGATTGTCTTTTCATTATCTATTTTACTTCTTTCTTTTATATAGCAGTCATACAGTTTTGGGACAATATTTTGTCTCCTGGAGTGAGTCCTAATTAGAATCAGCAAGTGCCTTATAAGTATTTTTAACTTCACCAACAATGATAAATGCATAAACATGTTAGATGATGTTCTAATTCAGATACACATATACACAGATATAAATGAAAACATCTAGGGTTACTATATGTAATTCACTCTATTCTATTCTATTCTGTTCGATTCTTGTCTAGTATAGTCTATTTTGTTCCACAATGTAATGCTAGTTGCAATTCAACAAATTAATATCACAAACCCATTAATGTCACCATAGGAAGTGGAAAAACACTGGATTAAGCCAATCATTGTGATTCCATTCCCTTGACAGTGCCTATTGTAAGAGAGCTAAGCATTTTACCTCTTAAAACAAAAGCAAACTAAAAATTCAAAGGGAATGAGTCCTTCAGTGGGATAATTAGTAGGAAAATTGAGGTATATAAAAGCAAAGAAATCAGCCAGAATCTGGAATACATGAGGATGCATGTAAAAATATTTGCAAATATAATGAAAGACACATTACAAATTAATATTTTGTTAACCTACTATGGCTGCCCTAAATTTTCAGTAAGCCATGCCAAAGTTGGTGGTGCCTCTATTCATTCTTTATACTCTTCTCAATTGAGTAAAGCAAGATTGTGGCTGAAGTCTTGTCTCATTTCATTTATTTTATGCTGCTATGCTTAGGAATATAATGGGAGACTTGGAAGCCGGTGTCAGACTCCTTTTCTATATGCACAATGGCAGTACTAGTTGTCTGAAATTCAGATTTAGAGGATCAGATTTGCGTGCCATGTGAAGATTAATTGTACAAATGTCAGTCTTTTTGGGGTTCATTAAATTATGATACTTAATTAACATCAATGTCAGTGAAAGAAAAAAATACCCAAAGCTTTCCTAAAAGCTGTTCATATTCAAATACATGTTGATTGATAGAAGCCTATTGTTTCCTAGTGCCTAGTAATGTTCTTCACTGCATATATTACCTGGAAACCTCACCAACCACTGAGATATTTGGAACTCTAATGAAAAAATAGCTTCTCTTGTTAGACCGAAAGTGCAATTTTATGAGCAGACCTAGTGATTCTCCCTATCCATCTATTGAGCATGTATCTAAAACTTGATTGATTTCAACACATTCTTTACCAGCCAGTTATTGGTTACAGAATCCCATGAATAAAAATAAGAATCTATGTGTTGGTTGGCATATCAGAACATGTTAGGAAGGCATGGTTTCAATTTATGAAGTATCATATTCACTCTATTCCTAGGTAATATGGAATAATAATAAAACTGCAACTCTGTGATTAATTAATTTGAATTGACTTATCCAATAGAATTTAAAGTAATTTTGTAAAATACTCAGTAAATGATTACTAAATAATGAAAACAATTGGGTCAAGAATAAGGTTAGACTTTAAAGAAATCACGCTGCTAACAAGTAAGAGTGTTAGTGGAAACATGAATCTAGTCACATTTTTCTTCAGTCTTATTACTGGTTACATAAAATGAATTAGTTCTATGATATTTGTAATAAGTGAATAATTCTAAATTCTTTTGCAGAATTGGAAGAAACATTAAGTGATGAAACATATTGAACAATGCTGATGGTAGATATCCATGATTAGATGATTAGTTTCAATGCATATTTGCATGATTTGAGGTGAATAGGTTATAGTAATAACAATGATCCTACAGCAGGGTAGAGAATAAAGGATGGAGAGACAAATTAAATAAAAATCAAATGTATTCATTAGGAGTTACAAAATATATGGCATGTTTTTATTTAGGTTGTAAATACATTGTTTGTCAAAGCCGTCAGCATATGGCAAAATGAATTATTTCTTTCCTTCTACCCCTAAATGCTTTTAAAATCATTAAAAAGAATAATGCAGCGCTAGAGGATAGGCCTAGAAATAGAAAAAGAAATAGAGAAAATCTCAAACAAGAGAATCTATGAACCAGCAATCTAAGTCTTAATGAGAGAGGAAAACTACAAGAATAGTTTCAAATAAAAGCTACAGTTGTAATATAATATTAACCTCCAAACAAAATGTAATTAAGTGTAGAGGCAAGACCTAGTTCCATAAATACCTATCCATAATCATATACAATTGGCATGCCATTATTTTCTATTAGAAATAAAAGAGTAAATGATAATAAAATGCAATATAAAATGTCTGATAGAATTGAGCTCCTAATTAAGTCTTTAACTGAATTAAGTAAGCAGCTCCCGTTCACTTTTTCTTTATGTTTCATGTATAGACTGTTAAAAAAATGCTTGGCATAATAGGATTAATCTCCAAAATATGCAAGCAGCTCATGCACCTCAATATCAAAAAAACAAACAACCCAATCCAAAAATGGGCAGAAGACCTAAACAGACATTTCTCCAAAGAAGATATACAGAATGCCAACAAACACATGAAAGGATGCTCAACATCACTAATCATTAGAGAAATGCAAATCAAAACTACAATGAGGTAT
Organism: Kogia breviceps; assembly: GCF_026419965.1. Lineage (NCBI taxonomy): Eukaryota > Metazoa > Chordata > Mammalia > Artiodactyla > Physeteridae > Kogia > Kogia breviceps. The sequence continues at coordinate 27,337,130 of NC_081322.1, forward strand.
CACCTCACACTGGTCAGAATGGCTATCATCAAAAACTCTACCAACAATAAATGCTGGAGAAGGTGTGGAGAAAAGGGAACCCTCTTGCACTGTTGGTGGGAATGTAAATTGATACAGCCACTATGCAGAACTGTATGGAGGTTCCTCAAAAAACTAAAAATAGAACTACCATATGACCCAGCATCCCACTACTGGGCATATACCCTGAGAAAACCATAATTCAAAAAGAGTCATGTACCACAATGTTCACTGCGGCTCTATTTACAACAGGCAGGACATGGAAGCAACCTAAGTGTCCATTAACAGATGAATGGATAAAGAAGATGTGGCACATATATAGAATGGAATATTACTCAGCCATAAAAAGAAACAAAATTGAGTTATTTGTAGTGAGGTGGATAGACCTAGAGTCATACAGAGTGAAGTAAGTCATAAAGAGAAAAACAAATACCATATGTTAACACATATACATGGAATTTAAAAAAAAAAAGGGGGGGTTCTGAAGAACCTAGGAGCAGGACAGGAATAAAGACACAGATGTAGAGAATGGACACAAGGAAGGGGGAAGGGTAAGCTGGGACGAAGTGAGAGAGTGACATGGACATATATACACTACCAAACGTAAAATACATAGCTAGTGGGAAGCAGCTGCATAGCACAGGGAGATCAGCTTGGTGCTTTGTGACCACCTAGAGGGATGGGATAGGGAGGGTAGGAGGGAGATGCAAGAGGGAGGGGATATGGGGATATATATATATATATAGCTGATTCACTTTGTGATATAGCAGAAACTAACACACCATCGTAAAGCAATTATACTCCAGTAAAGATGTTAAAGAAAATGCTTGGCATAATTACAGTCAAAATAGATGTATTTTTGCCTTTTCTAAACAACATGAAGTTTGTCAGGAAATGAAGAACCCACCACAGCCAAATTACTGGACCTAGCATTGCTCATGCAAGCAAGAAAGACCTATGGCTTCTTAAGCTGGAGAAATAATTATACTTTTGTGACCTTTTCTTTGTCCAGCACATAGTTTACAACAACAGCTTATGGCACATCAAAACTAATCCTTTATGGGCACTCAAGCATAAGCAGTTGTTTAACCTACTGAATAGTATTGTAGAATCTTCACTAACATTCCCTATATTAGTATATTTTAAAGACATGTTTAAATCCTTCACCATTTGTAAAGGGTGACTTTTTCCTCCAAATTCGCCACATTTCATTGGACCATTACACTTTGGCCTTTTAAAATAAGCTTGAAATCTCTATATTTCAGTTCTTAGAAAGTCTCTATTTTGTGACTGAGGGAACATATAATGGGATATGTAGTCTTTCACCTGTAAGTTTTACGTTTAAATCCAGTGTAAATTGTCAGTAATCAGGTATTATTACACCTCATGACCATTCTAAAACTTCTACAAAAGATATAGTTGCCTCAATTTAATTTCTAGTGAACATGCTGTTTTCATTACTTCAAACTAGAACCATGTCTGGCTGATAGTCTTAGCTGGGTCTACAATTAAATGGGTCAAAAAATAAGCTACAGGTTTCCCTCGTGGTGCAGTGGTTGTGGATCCACCTGCCAATGCAGGGGACAGGGGTTCAAGCCCTGGCCCAGGAAGATCCCACATGCCGTGGTGCAACTAAGCCCGTGCGCCACAACTACTGAGCCTGTACTCTAGTGCCTGCGAGCCACAGCTACTGAAGCCAACATGCCTAGAACCTGTGCTCCGCAACAAGAGAAGCCACCACAATGAGAAGCCCATGCACTGCAACGAAGAGTAGCCTCCGCTCACCACAACTAGAGGAAGCCTGCACACGGCAACAAAGACGCAACACAGCCAATAAATAAATAAATAAATAAATAAATTAATTAATTAATTAAAAATTCACACAACTGTTCATCTTAGTTGTGTGTGGAAGTTCTAGTTTGTTTGGGAAGCTTCGCTCTTTCTATATTTTCCAATAACTGTAGAAACAAATAAGGTATTTTAACTCAAAATTTTTCATTAATATATATTTTTTAAAAGTTAGAAACTGATTAAGCTATTAAACTTTAAAGAAAACTATGTTTTACCTATGTTAAAAAAAATACTCGGGACTTCTGGCTCTGACCATGATGAAGTAGCTGGCATTATTTTTACTATAGGAGTCTCATTTTCCTATCATAAACAACTATAAATACTGGTAATGTATATAAAACAACTTTTACAGGTGTTAGTAAGCAACAGAGAGCTACAACTCTTGAGAAAAAAAACAGCACATGAAGTAAGCCACACATTTACCTTGACTTTCTCTCAGAAACTACTTTCCAAGTTGTATAAGGGAAACAGAGCTTAAGCTGAGGGGACCCGTCTTACTTAATGGGGAAGCAGAGATTGCTATTCCAGTTTGCCAAAGGGGGCTGAGTTGCAGGGCAGGATATAGAAAAGATGGGAGCCACAAAGACAAAATCTCAAAATTCTGCACAAAAACTTCCAATAGATACTTGGCTAACTGATAAGTCACACATACACAATGCAAGACTCTGGGAGGCATATAGAGCTGAAGAGAACTTCAAAAGTTGTAAACTGCTATGGAGATACTAGAGTTCCAGCCCAACCAGAGTGGCATGACCTTGATGACAAATTCAGGCATTGGGTTGAGACTCCTAAAAGGGCAAACTGTTGGAGTCAGGGCTACACCTAAGAAGTACCAAGTTAAAATAGACTTATCCCAGAAGAAGCTTGAAACCATGTCTTGAGGTGATTTAACTGCATATTGGAAAATAAAATAACCTTCACTAGAGGCATATAACATAATCTAGAACCTCAGCAATGGCCAGCATCCAATACAGATACAGATCGACTAGGCATGTGAATAAGAAAGAAACAGCTAATAGATATTCAAGAGATAAAATAGTCTGTAATTACAGACCCAGAGAGGAAACTGATATCAATGTTAACAACAAAATTTCAAATATAATTAAATATTAAGGAAAATAGAGAAAATGTGAACACAATGGACTAATAGATGGAGTAATTAAACAGGGTATGAGACTCACTAAAAAGAATTGAAGGACACTTTAGGACTCTAAATACAGTACCTGAAATTAAGAACTCATTTGATAGCTCTTGATTTTCATCAAAGGGGTCACTGTAATTGAATGGGGTAAGGAAAGTACTTTAAATAAATGGAGCTATAGTACGTTGATATCTATATGGCAAATCATGAACCTTGACTCTTATTTCACTCCATAAATAAAAATTAATTTGAAATGGATACAAAGCCCTAAATATGAAAGTTAAAACAATAAACTTCTGTAATCAAACATATGGAAATATCTTCATACTTTGAAGACTGCAAAAATATATTAGTAATATACAAAGCTACTAATAATAAAAGGAAAACATATAAATTTAACTTTATCAAAATTTGAAGTTCTGCTCATCCAAGATACCATTAAAATTGTAAATTTAAGGCAGAAACTGGTAGAAGATATTTGCAATACATATATCTGACAAATAATTTTATCCAGAGTTCATAAATACCTCCTACCAATCAATTTGAAAAAGACATATAACTTTTTTTTCTTTTTTTTTTTAATGGACAGGGGATTTAAACAGACTTGAAAAAAATCAAAAGTAAAAAAAGAATACCTGAATGGTCAATCAGATTTTTCCTCAACATAATTTATCACCAGGGAAATGGAAATATATTTATAAATTAGAGTTAATTTACGACTAAAACATGCTTTCCGGATCAGGTCAACTAACTGAACTGCCAAAATCAAAGGTTGACAATGATGTAGAGACTCCAAAACTCTCCTATATAACTGGTAGGAGCTTGAAAATTATAAGCAATTTGCAAAGTGTTTGATAGTTTTTTATAAGTCGACACAGCAATTCCATTACTAGCTATATACCCAAGAAAATAAGTATATTTTTCCAATTCACAGCCACTTTATTCACAATAGGCCATTGCTGGAAACAACCAAGCTAAAATTCAAAAACAGGAGAATGGATAAACTGTGATACAGTCATTCAGTGGAATACTACTCAGAAATAAAGAGATTGAAATATTTATACATATAACAGCATGGATAACCCACAAAAAGACTTATGTGTTTTGAAATTAACCAGGAAACAGGAATATATAGTGTTTTAATTTTTTTAAAGTTAAGAAATGAGGGAGGGCAAAGTTGATTTATGAGGTAGAAATCATAGAAATGTTACCTCTCTGAAGGGCAAAGGGAAGGGAGGTAATCGATGCAAAGGACTATTCTAGGGTAATGGAAATATTACCATACTGAAGTGTGTTTACATGAGTATATATGCATATACAAGATTCGTTAACCTGTATACTTAAGATTTGTACATTTCAATGTATGTCAATTATATATCAATTTTTAAAAACCATTGCATAGCTTTAACAGTTGCTTAGAAGCTGCAAAAAAATTCTGATTTGTGAATTCAAATGCAGGTGAATTAAAAATATCCAATATAAGTAAAAACAGAGAGAAAATAAAAAGAATGGAAAAACAAAGTGAGAGACACGTGGGACACTGTTAGATGATCTTATGTATTCTTAATTGGAGTCCCAGGAGGACAGCTGAGAGAGAACAAGTGATATTTGAGGAAACAATAGTTGAGGTTTTCTAAAACAGACTAAAGACATTAATCCACAATTTTATGTATCACAGTGAACTCTAGCCAGAAAAAATTGTAAAGAAAAACAATTAGTCTATATTATGGTCAAATTGATAAAACCCAAAAATAAAATCTTAAAAACATCAAGAAGAAAAAAAGATACAATACCTTGAATGGATAAAGAGAAGTATGATAGACTTTTCAACAGATTCTATGGAAACCAAGAGACAGTGGATTGACATCTTTAAAATGCTAAAGGGGAAAAAAACTTGCTCACCTAGAATTCTACATTTATTTAAAATATATTTTAAAAAATGAGATGATACAACTTTAAAAAAAATCCAAGAGTATCTGTCACTAACAGGTTTGCGCTACAACAAATACAGAAAGATCTTTAGCCTAAAAAATTGATCTCATGTGGAACCATGGAAGTACAAGAATGAATTAACAGCATAGAATGAATGTATGTGAAAATATTAGAGGACACTGACTATTGAAAGCAAACTGAATTTCAGTGCCTTACGGGGTTTATAACATATGAAGAAATAAAAATATATGACAACAATAGAATAAAGATGGGCATGATAGATGGAATTAAACTTCCAGGGGTTTTTGCATTGTTTGGGATATCACAAAAATAACGATATATAGTAGACACTAATAAGTTAAGAATATATGTTGTAATTTTAGTGTAAGCAGTATAAGAATAAAACTAAAATGGGTCACGAAAAAGCTTATAGAAGAGATAAAATGGTTAATGTGTAATTCTTCATTGACACAAAATAAATAAGTGATGGAGGAATAAAGGAACGAAAATACCACTGGTACAAATAGAAAGCAAAGTGATAGAGCTAAGCCCATTATATCAAGAACTGCGGTAAACAATGCTTGTGAAGATCTAACATAGGAGCAAACCATACTTATAAAGTGTAGCCTTGTGTTAAATATTCAAAAGTCCAACATCTACAATTTTAAAAAAATTAAAGACACATTTTAAAGTCTAGTGTTCATTCACATTTGAGTATTTGCCATGTTCAATTTATTGTGTAAGCGTGCTATATTATTATGAATAATGAGTAAGTGGATACTCTGGCTGATATCATAAGAAATACAATTACTTTGTGTAATTGTGTCCTTGTATTAAGAATATTCTTCAGCTTTTGCTTTAACATTTTTATCACAGTTCAGTAATTTCATTATGTAAGCATTTGTGTATCAGTAAGTATTTCTGTGTCAGCATTTTGCTACTGATTAAGTGACATAAACCACTCTGAGTGTGGTATCCCAGAAAGATGGTGTCTTAATGTGATATTGATATAAATCAGGATTCAGGAATATAAATAATACTGTGTGATAACAATTAATGTGGCATTTCAGCCAATGGCCCTGTTAGAGTAAGATTATGAAACATACTTAAAAAGCCTTCCATAGTCCTTAAGCAAGATGACCTTTTATTGCTCAGTCAGTTGAGGTATCCTGCTAGGGCTTGATACTTCTGTAGGGCTTTATAAATTTCTCTTCCTGATTCCTTTATATTTTAGGATGGCAATTTTTAAAATACCATCCTAGAAGTGCAAATTCTCAAATTTTGATAATTACACTTATAAAATCATTGCCATAGAATAGACAATACTTAATTATTAAATTGTGAATACAATGATTTTTTTTTGTCAGTGGAGAGATACTAAGATAATTAAAAGAGAATGCAAGAAAAATGCAAAAAGATAAAATAAGGAAAGCAGAACTTTGCAATGTTTAGAGGCAAACTCTTTTTGAGCTTCTAAAATATGAATAGCTTGGTAAAATATGAACAGCTTCTAATCTGATAGTACATTACTTCTCATTGCCTCAGCAAAACTATTTTTGAATATACAAAGCCTTTGCTACCATCCTATTCATGGGAAGTCTACCACAGTTCTGCAAATCACTCAAATTTTGCAGGAAATTATAATGCTGAAAATGATCACATAAGGCTCCATTTTAGCTTCAGCCTAGTTCTGTTCTTGGATATCAGAATATGCTGCAGGTGTTTAATGCTAAAATGACTCCACAAAATTTGGTTCTCATTACAAATGAAGTAGTCGTTACCTTTCTAAAGTAATCAATAGCATATCAATTATCAGATTGTATTTTATACACTCTTTATAGTTACAATGTATTAAAACATTCATGTTTCCAAATATTTAAGTCAATATTTTTACATTTGTTGTTATACGTTAATAGTAAAAATTATGAGTATATTCTAATTCTAAATCTACCTGAGATTGAACATTATCATGATTTGCTAGAGATAAAGTGGGGTACGCAGTTTGAAAGTAAGAAAAAATCTCTTGAATGGAGTTAGAAATCGATGCACAAAAAGATGAATGATGGACTTGTAAAATAAGACACACGTTTTGTGCAAGTAACAGCTACATTTGCTGGCAATGGCTTTACATACAATTTTGGAATTACCTTAGAAAGACCAGGTTGTTGTTGTTTTTTTCCCAGTAACTACTTACTTCTATGAAAAGTTAAAACTTATTTTAAAGGTATTACTTGTGGGCATGTACTTTTGAACTGCTTTTCAGCTAAGGCAAATGCAATTTTTAAGATATTAGAAGAATATTTCTACAAATGCTGCAATAATCCATTAACTTTACAAAATGAATAAATTGACCTAGTAGGGCACTAAGGTAAAATTAACAATTAGACGTTGTCATTTACTACTGAAAATATATTTATTTCATGTGGAACATTTGACTCACCAAATATTAATTAATGTCATAATTATAAAAGTTTTAGAGAAACTATATGTCTTAGAATTAGATTTAAATCAGAAACTAAAGTTTGTTATAATTATACATATTCTTATGTAGATTCTTACTTAACCACCATGGCCAGATTTCTGTTTTTACAATCCAGAGACAAATTTTTGCTAAATTTTCCATATAAGATCAGGATAAAGTCAAGCAAATATAGGATAGCTTTGTTTCTCACCCCTTGCCATTCTGTCTGATGTGACAAACTTGATGCTGAGAGTGTAGAACGATAAGGAAACTATTGGAACATTTTCCAGTAACTCCTGCTGCTAGGTTGGTATTCTTAGGAACAGAGCTAATTTAATGGTCATGCCTGTAGTGATTCTTGCATATTTATTTCTGAAATTATTTGGATTAATCAACCATTTGAAACCAAATGTATTTGAGCTATGGTTTCTCACAATTTCCAATATATTCACAGCTGCTTATATGACATATTCTCAACCAGTCAAGTAATGTCTTGCAGGAAGAAATCCTAGTAAGGTCAGAAATCCTGACCTTAGCTCAAACCCAGAGTCAAGATGATAAAGCTGTGGAAATAAGATCTTGAGATCACGTGGACAATATTTGGAAATACCTGCTTTGTTAAAGAATTATATCAGTAAAGTATAGTTGTAAAGGAGATGGGCATTATAGTTAAACAAATCTCCATTTAGTTAACTGCTAACTTACATACATTTGAGACTTGTGCTAGTTTCATAACAGCTCTAATTCTTAATTTTCTCAACATTAAAATGAATTTATTAATTTAGCAAGGAACTAAATATAGCAAGGATAATGTGATTTTGCAATGACCAAAACCCGATAAAGCATGGTGGTGCTGGAATAATAAAATGGATATTTTGTAATAGTCAAGGGTGAATCAAGCAATAGGTCTCAGGAGTTCTAGAAACAAGAACTTAGAAAGACATTAATGATGAACCAGGGAAATGCTCTGTGATATCTAGGGATGTGTAGTCTCACATCTTCACTTCTGTCTCTAACTCTGCTTTTTATTTATTCTCTGCAGATTTTTTTTCTGCATCAGTTACATAAGGTAGATTTATATCACTATAATTCTAGCATTAATAACACAGTACTATAAATAATCTGCAAAATAATCTCAAACTTTACTTAGCAGTTTACAGTCAATAGTAATATTGATGATGTAATTTTGAAACCATATTATTGTAGAATAAAGCAAGTAATTTTATTAATCTTATTAGGATCCGATTTCTAAATGTAATTCAAGAAAAAGACAAATATAAAACAAACATTAAGTATAGGCCTGTAATTTGAAAATCTGAGTTGGATATTTTAATATGAACTCATGATGTACTTTATATTTCTGACTATTGAAAGGGCCTAAAAATTTGGCACACCAATGAACATAACTATTGCTCAGAAAACTTGGTTTCTAAATATTATACTACTAACAAAGAATCAGGGCTCCTTGGGAAAGTGGCTGATTCCAGGTCTGGGGCAAATAAAGTACAAGATGAGCTTAAAAGATATTTTATAGTGCCAGGTAGCAAGGATATATTCAAAAATGAGTGGAGGCATTTTAAAGGAACATAAGAGTCAGCTAGAAGGGGTTCCCCATGGTCAACTATGTAACAATTCAAGTATAAAGAGATTTTAAAAAGAAGGAAAGAAGGAAGGAAGGGAGAATAAAAGAGGATGGAGGGAGAGAAGAAGACAGGAAGAAAAGGGGAAAGAAAGGAAAAGCCATGATCTTCAAAACAAGAAATTGAGAATAAACAAACCAAACTAAAAGAAGACAAATTAAATTTTCTACCACAGGAGTACAACAGAGAGAGAGAGAGAGAGAGAGAGAGAGAGAGAGAGAGAGAGAAAGGACTCTTGGAAGGCCTCTTGAGACCTAGGCTTAGAACTTACATGCCATCATCTCCCACCATATTTTATTAGTTAAGAACATTACAAGACAAGACCTAATTGAAGGGATGCTGAAATAGACTCAACATTTCTAAAGGAGGAACTGCAAAGACACTGCAAAAAGCAGTGATAGAGGGAAAAATGGGGATAGAAGCCATTTTGCTTTTAATCTATCATACTCTCATTTTCTTTTCATTGTCTTTACTAGTTTAATGTTTTCATTTTTAAAAAATGTTTGATGTTTATAGATTTTGCCTTTTTTTGTTTGTTTCTTGGTCAAGTTTTTATGGGCTTTTCAGTTCTTAATCTTTTTTAAAAAGCTAAATTTGGTTTTGTTGAATGTTTTTCTATTTTTATTTTCTATTTAATTTATTATTTTCTTCTTTCCACTTTTTTGGGGGCATTAATTATCTATTCCAACACTTTACAGAAATTCTCAAGTAAATTTTAAATGTCCTTTTTTCCTTTATATATGAATTTCAAAATATTTTCTATTTTGTGATGTGATCTCTTATTTGACAAATAAGCCATTTATGTGTCTTTGTATTTCCAAATATTTGGAAAATATTAATAAATATTTATTATTTCTTTGTATATAATCCTATTCTTATCAACTGTGATCCTTACACATTTTCAATCCTTTGGAATTTGTTGGGATTTTTTTTTCCAACATATAATCAATTTTTTCTGTTTTCATGAGTACTTGAAAATTATGTGAAGTCAATCATATTGGATGCAGTTTTCTATGTATATCATTAAGTCAAGTTTGTTGATGATTATGTTGTAATATTCTATACTCATACTGATTTTTTCTGCTGTTATTCATCCTGAAACATGTATGTTGCAATTTTCACCATGCTTGTGGATTTCTTACTTCTCTTTTTCAGTTCCATCTGTTTTATTTTAAATTATTAGGCATAAATAATTTTGAATAAGAACTGGATATTAGCAAATTATTACTAATTTTCTTAAGCATGATAATGGCCTATTAACATAGGTGAATATTCTTATTCTTAGAAGATGCATGATGAATCAATTCGGGAAAATGACATTTGACGCCTGAAACCTATTATCAAATGTTTTAGGAAATAAATTTTGTTTTCCATACATGTGTATAATTTTATAGCAAAATTAATGATTACTAAATCTAGATATTAGGTATATGGGTATCACAGTATAATTCTTTCATTATTTCTATGTTTTAAATTCTCTTAATTAAAATGTTGGGGAAAATTCAGGAATTTTCTAAATTCCTTTTTGAGCTTGCTTTTTAGAGGTCTCATCATGCTGACTAGAGACAGAAAAAAATTCGTACATCAGGATGGGTGTGAGTTTCTTTTTGTGTGTTTATATCAGCACTCCAGTGCTTTAAGTTAATCTTTTCTTTAAAATCTTGCCTAATATATGACAGAGTAATCATCTAATCCATGTATCTCTGTATTATAAAAGTCTCAGAAAGAGAGGAAATTTGGGCTGTCATAACTTAATGAGATTGGTTTTAAGCTTCTTTTCAGTCTTAACTTTGTTCTCTTCTTATTTCCTCAGCATCTTCATCTCAGATTTATCAGAAGAGACTATCTGATTGAATCAGTCCAATTGATGGATTGTTCCTATTTAGAGAAAGAGTCTTCCCCACTCAATCAGATGCACTTAGGTTGGAGGGAGGACATATGTTCTGTATTACAAATGGGTAAACCACTGATGTTGGTCAGAAGGTTCTTTTAGAAGAGATTGTGTGCTGGAAATAGTGATCACCATCTTCAGAACAAATTGTCAACTCAAGCACTGTCAAGGCCATTAGAAAATGGAGCCAGTTTTCAACAATGCTCACTTGGAAAAGCAAAAAGACTATTTTGTATGTGAATGAATTCAGCTAATATTTTATAATAAATATTAGGAACTTATTTTTATATTATCTTATATGTGTCATGATCAGCTTTCTGGAAAAAGAGCCTGTCCTGAATAACTTACTTTATTAGTATGAAGAAATGACTCAGATTTTCATCAAGGTAAAACAAAATGTTTATACAAAATAGCCAACTTGTAGTTAAAATAGTAATACAATCTGTCCTATTATCAGATCCAGCAGACTGCCACAGGAAGCTCCTTGAATCTATGTAATGAAAGGGAAACTAGATTTACATTTATGTGTACTTTTCTAGAGAAATGTGAATCAAAGGAACTTTCTGCTTTTTGAAGAGTTCCAATGGATGCACTCTAGTTAGATTCCCCTATCTCACAGAGGTATTTAATTCGATTTAACAAACATATATCTATTACAGCTTAAGAATATTAAGTTTGATGAGATTTTTTTTAAAGAGACAATATTCTCATAAGCGTATTTATGATTATAAAATAAAATTAATCTGTGAACAACACCCTTAATGTATGATAAAGTGTTAATGTGTGTGATATAAACTACATGAAAGAGTAGTTCTGAGCAATGAACTTTTCCAGACGTGACAAATAGATACGTTCTGGATAAATGGAGGGGAGAAGGGAGGCACAAGCAGGATGGAGGAATTTCACAAATTGTAATTAATTAAAGATTAGGGTACTAAAGACAATAGGCTAAAACTGTTCTATAATTTTACAAGAAATCTTTACAGAAGGATAAGGAAAACGTATCCTCTCCACCATGATTTTTATGGGGCATGTTGTTGTGCTTTCTGGAATCAGGACTGGAAAATTATGCTGAACAAGTCTGATGAATTTGTAAAAAAAGATGTTTCCTTTCTTTGCTAATCTAACTGAATATTTAATGACTTGGGCAAGATGTGTGTGTCATTTTTGTGATTCAGTGTTATCTATTTTCACAAATACCATCCAATGCTGAAATAAACACAAAGGCAAACCATGGATTGTTTGCTGCCTCTTGGCAATAGTACAGTAAATGGTTTTACTAAATTATATGTTCACTGTTTTTCAAGTATTGTAATTAAAGCCTGACAAAAATCCTACTAAATAATATTTTTTTCATTAAAAGTACCACATTTTGTAGGAGTCTTTTAATTTAAAGTATTAAGGGTACTTTTGACTATTTTTTCCTAGGAATCTCTCAAAACCCTGAAAATTCCTTTTCATGGGAGATTAAAATTTCATATTAAGTAGTAAAATGTTTAATTTACAGTTATAGCTCATGCGTTAAAAGATAGTTGTTAATTTCTCTCCCTCTAGCTCTTTAGAACTTTCAGTTTTTAAACCATCCTACATATTTTTAATCTATCAAATGTAGTGATACCTTTTTTATAGAGTGTCATATGAATTGAGATATTTGAATAGATTTAAATTAGTAAAACAGTTAATACATTGGAGCTGCTATAATAATCCAAATAATAATCTAACAACAAAGTACACAGAGAGCAGTTTCAACACTATTAATACTATGCCAAAAATAACATCTCAAAGATAATATCTTTTCTCTCCAGCCAACTTATTATTTGTCAACAAATATTCATTCAACATTTAGAATGTGAGCATTTAAATGCCATATTTTCTGTGATCCAAAGTATATCTAAGTTCTCTGTTGTGACTTGAAGATGGGAATTGGTCTCTAAGAATTTTGAAACAATTGAGAAATAAATATAGGTTCAGAAATGGTCTAAAATATTAGCTTACTTTATGGATTGGAGAATAAGTCACTACTACTACCATGGGGAGGTGGGTAGAGCTTATAAGAGCTGGAGGAAAGGTGGATATTTTTTATCCATAGTCCCCTGGGACAGCAGAGATTATTGGGAGAAAAAATTTTTACACGGACCTAGGAAAGAATACAGAAAATACAAAGAACATGACTTCCCACATCATGCTACCTGTTTGGAGTTGGGAGATAAGATATATATGCAGATTTTTAGTGATCAAGAAAACATTTATACCAAAAAGGATATTAACAAGTGTTCCTCTGAGGTTTGAAAATACATGATTCTTACATGCCTGTGATGATTCTACTGTGATCGTTTGTCTCATCCCAATTCTAATGTTTTCAGCAAAATTTCAGTCTCTGCTTTAATAGATTACTGTTCCTGAAACTCTAAAAGTCTACTGTTTAAAGTGAAGCTACCCAGGGGGTAAGGAAGAGGGAAGGCATAAATTGGGAGATTGGGATTGATATATACACATTACTATATATAAAATAGATAACTAATAAGAGCCTACTGTATACACAGGGAACTCTACTCAATACTCTGTAATGATGCACATGGGAAAAGAATCTTAAAAAGAGTGGATATGTGTATATGTATAACTGATTCACTTTGCTGTATACCTGAAACTAACACAACCTTATAAATCAACTATACTCCAATAAAAATTTAAACAATAAAGTGAATCTATGAATTTATTCTTTTATTCTAAGGTCTGACAAACTTTCTTTGAGAATAACCTAAGGAGTCCCATTAAGCAACGCTGTTTTGAATGCCCTTAGAGTTTATGAATAGTTCTTCAGTTAGAAGACCTTTATAATCAGTTAAAGCTGTTCTTTTTATTTATTTAAATTCTGGGGCTTTTCCTGGAGATTTAGCATAGATATTTTATTAAGAAATGGGTCCATATTATTTGGAACCTTTGTGAATACATTAACAAGGTTAAAATTTCACGAAATAAATTCCCTCTGTACCCCACCCACTTTCCTACTTGACTTTCTAGTAAATAAGACTTAACCCTTTTTGTTCTTGATATAATTTAATATTGTTTAGATATCAATAATTCATCACCCATTTAGGTTTTATTTTTTTATATTCTGAAGATAAATCTACCAACAATATTATATACTTAATTTATTTGCAAATGATGTGACTGACAAGGGCTTAATTTCCAAAATATATAAACAGCTCATACAACTCAATATAAAACAACCCAATCAAAAAATGGGCAGAAGATCTAAATAGACATTTCTCCAAAGAAGACACATAGATGGCCAATAGACACATGAAAAGATGCTCCACACTGCTAAGTATTAGAGAAATGCAAATCAAAACTACCATGAGGTACCACCTCACACTGGTCTAAATGGTCATTATTAAAAAGCCTACAAAATAACAAATGCTGGAGAGGGCATGGCTAAAAGGGAACCCTCCTACACTGTCGGTGGGAATATAAATTGGTACAACCACTGTGGAGAACGGTATGGAGGTTCTTTAAAAAACTAAAAATAGTTACCGTATGATCTAGCAATCCCACTACTGGGCATATATCCAGACAAAACTATAATTTGAAAAGATACATGCACCCCTATGTTTATAGCAGCACTATTTACAATAGTCAAGACATAGAAACAACCTAAATGTTCATCAACAGATGATGGATAAAGAAGATGTGGTATATATGTATACACATATACATACAATGGAATATTACTCAGCCATAAAAAGGAATAAAATAATCCCTTTTGCAGCTACATTGATGGACCTAGAGATTATCACACTAAGTGAAGTAAGTCAGAGAGAGACACCATATGATGTCACATATGTGGAATCTAAAATATGACACAAATGAACTCATCTCTGAAACAGAAACAGACTCACAGACATAGAGAACAGACTTGTTGCCAAGAGGGGGGCAGGGGAGGGTTTGAGTTTAGCATCTGCTAATCTATTATATATAGATTGGTTATATTATATATAGAATATATAAAACCATCATATATAGAATGGTTAAACAACAGGGTCCTATTGTCTAGCACAGAAAACTATATTCAATATCCTGTAATAAACCATAATGGAAAAGAACATGAAAAATAATATATATATGCATATATATGTATATATATATATAACTGAATCATTTTGCTATACAGCAGAAACTAACACAACTTTGTAAATCAACTATACTTCAATTAAAAAACATATATATGCTTAATTTACTATTCATGATTGTTTGTATCTGATAAAATGACTTCAGCTACATATCATGAGAAAAATCTGACTCAATATGGCTCTAATAATCAAGAAATTCTTGGGCTCATCAATGGTTGTCCAGTGATAGGATACATTTCACAGCTAGTTGTTTCAATGTCGTGGTTCCATTTTTTGGGTGTGTACGTATGTGTGATATCTTAATTGTGCATGTTGGCTTAAACTTCAGGTAGCATTCTTCAAGGTGTCTCATGTTTTCAGATTAGCATAATTCAGCACTCAAAGAAAAGAGATGAGTACTTTTGTCCTAACATTGTCAGGAAAACTCTGAGATTCACTATGATTTCAATGTTTAGATCATATGTACCTTGATGCTAGTCCTGGGAATAGAATACTGATTAAGCAAAACATTGCCCATCTTAGGAATTGAGGGGTATGGTCAGTTATACCCAAAGCTTGGCTATGTGCTAAAACTTGGATATCTTAACCAGATTAGGATTTTTATTAGTAACGGGGAAGGAGCTGCATAAGTGATCAATTGCCCACTACAATGATCCTCTTTTGAAACATCATCTTTTGCCCAGTGTCCTTTCTTCGTGGTCAAAAGCAGTTTTATTACATATTTTGCAAAGTGAAAGAGCTGCGGTGTGTTAGTGTGAACAATTTTTTCCCTCTACAAATCTTACAAGTACATATTTAGTTAAATATCATGATCCTTAGCATCCTACTTAAACTCTCGGGCTAATTATCTCGAGTGATCCATTCGATGATTAAGGACAACATTTAGGTTATTAAGATCTATTGATTGTTTATCTAATTTATTCACAGTGGTGTTCCTAATCATTTCAATCAGAACGTGATATCTTACTTATATTCGCTAAACCTGTGTTTTAAAAGTAATATTTTATACTAATTCCTCAAATATTCTGATGTTCGTATTCCTGGAAAAGTCAGTGTAAGCTGCAATGATGACTATCAGATCTGATGTTCCCGTAGAAACAACTTTATAACAGAAAGTTATGTTGCAAACCAAGGGCCTAGGGCATTTTAAGTTTTGTTTTATTTTAGAAATAGCTACAAAACCACTATTTTATCTTCTCTTAAATTTTAAAATATACTGGTAAGACAAATAGTATGATGTTTTTCAGTGTGTTTATTGAATCAGGTAACATGTTATCCATGTACATAAAATTTTAGGAATTCTGGTATAGTTTTCTAGAATAACTTTCTTTTTACTTTAAGAAATTGTAGGTGTAAAGAAAACATTAATCAAGGATATAGAATTTAAACAGATACTGTGAAGCAATTTTAGCAGGAAGTTTTAAGGCATTTTTAGGAATCCCAACGATGCTTGCCAGCATTGTTTGAATCTTTGTTTATTTGGAAGCTGGCTCATGGGTGTTTGATAGTTTCTGTTGATCACTGCAATATTTTCTATAGCAAAAATAAGCTTAGATTCCTCTGCATTTGACATTGTATCCATTTCTTCAGTAGTGACTGGAAAAGATAATTGTGCTATATCTAAGCTGTTTCAGAAAATTTATATTCGTTTAAGGTATGGTGTCAGAACTGCTGTTGCCAATGTTTAATGATCTATTTTTTATTTTTCTAGGTTTTTTTTTTAGTGCATTGGAAGAGATTGGAGATTTGTTTGTAGAGAACACTGAGATCTTCCCATTCAACTGTATATTCACTGGGAATTCCTTCTACAGCATGATGGACAACTCTGTCCATGATAGATGTTGGTCAGAAACCCAGTTCATGCTGAAGCTGAAGCCAACAAACGGCTTTTAATCAGTTCACAGAACTTAGTCAGGAATGTCTTTCCATTCAGAGTCTCTAAGTCTTTGTTTCATTCTTTTCTCCTCATAATATGCTTCCTCCCTTTGATGGTGAATCTGGCTAATGTCAGTTTTAAGACAGAATCAGGTTAGCTCCAGATTCCAGGAAATGAGGGTTTTCCTCTCTGTCTCCACACATAAAACACCATGCAGTGGAGCCCAAATAGTCAGACATGAGTCATGAGTCCACAATCTGGACTCATAAAACTTGACCTATGATATAAATGTGATATAAGCCAAAGTCATGTGTGTAATCCTGTGTCCAAGGAGAAGTGGAGAGCTGTGATTCGACTCCCCCCACCAAATCTATATGGAAAGGTGAAGAAGAAATATTTTGTGAAATGGGGGTTTCCATAACAAGAATAAAGCATGAAGATATGATGGGCAAATAGAGACAGTAGGTACCCTGGTACAACTAGTATGGAGGTTCCTTAAAAACCTAAAAATAGAACCACTATATGATCCAGCAATCCCACTCCTGGGCATATATCTAGAGAAAACCATAATCTGAAAAGATACATGCACACCCAGGTTCATTGCTGCACTATTTACAATAGTCAGGACATGGAAACAACCTAAATGTCCATCAACAGAGGAATGGATAAAGAAGATGTGGTGTGTGTGTGTGTGTATATATATATATAACAGAATATTACTCAGTCATAAAAAAGAATAATGCTATTTGCAGCAACATGGATGGACCTAGAAATTATCATACTCAGTGAAGTAAGTCAGACAGAAAGAAAAATATCATATATCACTCATATATGGAATTGAATTTTTAAAAAATGATATAAATGAACCTATTTACAAAACAGAAACAGACTCACAGATTTTGAAAACAAATTTTTGGTTACCAAAGAGGAAATGTGGTGTCAGAAATAAATAAGGAGCTTGGGATTAACATATACACACTGCTATATATAAAATAGATAACCAACTTGGACCTACCATATAGCACAGGGAACTCTACTCAATATTCTATAATAAACTATATGGGAAAAGAATCCGAAAAAGAATGACTATATGTATATGTATAACTGAATCACTTTGCTGTACACCTGAAACTAACACAACATTGTACATCAACTATAGTCTGATAAAATTTTAAAAATCAACTAAAAAACAAACAAACAAAGAAAGAGTATGTACCCAAATGTCTCTTTTTACCTATGTTAGGCTAAATAACAGCCCCACAAAGATAATAAAGACCATGATATTTTAATGAAGATAAGTAGGCTCATTACTGTCTTCAACCTTTTTATATTTGATTTTATAGATAGTGACTCCTTTGATTCATACAAGTGCATGAATTAATGACACACTCATAGGAAATCTGGCATACTTTAGGTCCTAAAGTACAATTACTAACATTTCTCAATTCACCATCACCTTCCTATCCATGCACATGTAGAAATATTCTCTTTTGTCAATAGTCAACATCTTTCTTAAAATATTGCACCAAAATATTGCTGGTGAATTATAGCTAGGCACGATAAGCCATATGTGGACTTATTAGCACATAATTAATTCATACTTCCCACTATTTGGAATACATACACAACTTTTTGATTACAAACTATATTTTTCAAATGGTCAATATTACAGATGCCAATATACCTCAAGACACAGTAAAATAGCATTAACATTTGTCATATTTCTTCAAGCAAAAAAATTCAATTTGACATGTATATTAAAGTTCATCTGTACCATCCTTATCCCCTTCCTTAATCCCTATAGGGAAATCAGCATCTTTCAATCTGATTTATGTTTTGGTCAGTTGGTAGATATATATATGCATTCATAAACATTGTGTTTTGTTTTCTATGGTTAAAAATGAACTGTATCTCATTGTCTTACCTATAGCAATGCAAAAGAGATTCTGTTTTCCTACAGTTTCATCAACTGAGCGCCTTTAAATTTCCTATTTCTGATCATATGGTTTTAATGACTCTTGTAGCTTTAGTTTGAATTTTCTGGTTACTAATGAAACTGAGCATATTGAACATGTTGTCAATTTGATTTTCTTTTCCCATAAATTACCTTTTCATACCATTGCTCATTTTTTTTTGGATTGGCTATGCTGTTCCTTTCTCACTTGACAGATTTGTGGGAGTTTAATATTCTCCAAATTTTGGACATTTATTTCACTTATTGTATTTTCTCCCAGGCTTTCCCTTATTTTTAATTTGGTTGATTGGTTTTTTTATTTGTATGACCATTTATTATTATAAACATTTAAATGTCAGAGTTATCAAATTTAATGTTATCTGATTTCACAAAGATATCTTCTATATTATATTGTAATAATGTTCACATTACATCTTTTGTCCATTGGAATTTAACGTATTTGTGTGAGTTAGGATCCAATATACAAATTTTCCATATAGATTGCCAGATATTCCATTCTTTCTCCAATGTTTTTAATTCCACTTCCCATATATTAATGTGTTTCTGTTCTAGAGTCTCTCATTTGTTACATTCTCTCATTTGCTCCACTTTTCTGTAGTATTCTTAAAATTAGTCTAATTTTATTTTGTGTTTTGATATATTGTTGGATAAGTCTTTAAAGTTGGCTGAATTTTCTTGGACCTTAAGTTTCACATATACATTTTAGCATAACTTTGCAAGCTCATAAAATACCATGTTGGGGATTTTAAGTGAAATTGCATTACATTTAATTTCTTATTTAACATGGGAAAAATGACAGCTTTATGATTTTCAATCTTCTGATACATGAATATATTATAATCTCTCCATTTACTTGCCCTCATTTATGCCCTCCAATAAAGTTTTATAATTTTTTCCGTAAAGAATTTGCATTTCTTTGGTTGGATTAATTCCCAGAAATCTTATGATTGGAGTTGATTTTGTGAATGTTACCTTTATTAAGTTGCATTTCCTAGTTATTTTATCAAGGGACAGTAATGCTATTGATTTTGGAAATTGTTCTCAGATTCATCAAACTTGATTAACTGTATTGTCTATCGATTATGTACAATTACAGCTTTCTTTTTCACTTCACTTTCAGTTTTTTATTCTTGTGTTGCACTGAATAGGATCTCCCGTACAATGTGTATAGATACGAAGATCATGACTCTCTTGTCTTGCTTCTGATTTTAAAAATAATGCCTTCAGAAATTCAACAGTAAGTTTATTTTCTATGTTTTATTGTTAGTTATGCATTACCAGGTTAAAGAAATTTACTCTTGTATTTTGCTATAAGTTTTTATTGTAAATGGGTGGTATACCTTTCCTGTATTTAGTGACATTATTTTATGGTTTTCTACTTTAATCTGTTTGGTGACTAATAGTAGATTAGTTAATATTCACTACCTGAATTCAGGATATAAATCCAAAAGTGTGGAAATAAGTTTTCCGAATGCATGGGTATTAGGAGTGTATTTTTTCTATTTTTGTATCAATTTTGCACCTTATTTCATCATGGGCAGCTAGGCTGACCAACCATTCCAGTTTTCCTGGGACTATCTTGATTTTTAGCACAGAAAGTCCTACATCTTGGGAAACCCCTCTCTGGAACTATAAAAGTCCCATTTTTTTGGTGGTAGGTGTGGTAGTTTAGGAGGAAAGTATAAAAGTCATACAGCAACTAAAAGATAGGTACTGAAAGCAACATTGCTTTTAGTATTAAACGGATACAGCCGGGATCATTTGACTTCCATAGTCTATGTTGCTAGTATTCCCTGACCACTGAGGTTGTCAATCATGGTATGTAGTTGCTGGTAATAGATCACCCAATGTTACATCACTTGATTGATACAAGGTAATTATGTAACTTAAGTATGTTGTATTTGTTATCATTAACAGTTTGCCTTTGATTTTACCTGTGGATTAACTGTTGTGCCTTGTATCAAGATACCATTAATTTAGTTTTTAACATTGTGAATACTGTTACCAGCTCTTCTAAGGGTTTAGGTGATAAAAATGAGAAAAAAATTATACCAACATCAACATTACCTAGACCTCAATGAGAAAGAAGGTTAAACAACTGTATAATTTTAATGTCAGATGTAAGGACACATGGGGATTCAGGAGCTATATAACCAAACAGAGCATGCTGTAAAATATGCAGAAAATAATTTGGGGTTAGGCATGGTGGAGAAAGCACACATGAAGACTGAATCTCACAAGTCAAGACCAGCAAGTACTTCTAAATCAATCATAATATTTTTCATCTCCCAAAGACACCAATGCTCAGTCAGAAATTGTGACTGCTGAATTAGCTTGGGCATACCACATGCATGAATGCATATCATCATATCTATCCCTTTGTTGCTCAATGAAAATGAGTAAAGTTACATTTTCTGATAAAGTGGCAGCAACTAAAATGTCTTGTGTTTAAAATAATAATAATAAAGTATCTGATGTTTGCTCCTTACAGTGTAGAGCTGCTTCTGTCCCATCTTACTAATGACCATGCTTTCTTAGAGTACATCCAGTGACATGTCAATCACAGCAACAAAAAACAAGAACAACTGTTTATCTAAGGTACTTTGATTTGTAAAATGAAGGTGTGAGTAGTCTGCTTAATTTCTATGAAAGTTTTGATGAAAACATAGAAACTGTAAAACAATAGATTCTTGATATCTGGTCCAAATACAAACAAGCCCATGCTCATCTATCTGCATTTTCAGCAGCAAGTATAAATATAAACTTTGGCAAATTACATTCATAAACAAACTTCTTACTAAAGAAAAACAGCTCTGATTTGCTAAATGTCCTGAATACCTTGTACGTATTGCTAAAAGAAGGTGTAATTTGCTTACCTATCATGTTGAGGCTTTTATAACAGAAGTTTTTCTTTTTTTGGCCATTTTTCATTTCTTCAAAAAGTGCAGAAGCACATAATGAAGTTTTTGATTTATAGAAGTGCTTATAAGATATATATCATTGTTGCCTCCCATAGAAGAGATTTTAAAATATGCTGTAAAATCATATTTTCAAAGTATAGGGAAGAAGAATGTCTTTCTCCAGTTTGGAAATACATTGACAATGAGTACGGAGAAAATGATTACAGTAAAACAGAAATTTGTATGCTCTTTCTCTAAAACTGTTCAATGGTGGTCTTTTGAAGAAGCCATGAGTCTAGAAATGGATGAACTAACTGTAATCTGAATTGCTAGCTTCAGGTGTGGGTTGTGATAGAAACTCATACTGTGAAGAAGTGACCAGTTTTATTTTTTTTAAAGAAATAAGACTGCTTCAGAACCCAAAAAATGTCGTGAGAAAAGAGCAGTGAAGGTAAGCAGGACTTTCTCACTTTCTTTACTAAAAATGTAACTTAATTGGAGTATAATTCAATTTCACAAGTTCTAATTATCTCTATGCTACAAAATAGCCTTTTCTGAAAAATGAAGGTTTAAATTTTGATTATATTAAATTGATTCAGTCTTTTAAAATGATGGATGTTTTAGGGATGGATATCCTATATGATGAATTTATAGATGCAAAGAACCTGGTTGCAAAATCTGGTCTACTGAAACAAGACTGTAGATACAAAATATATAGGCATTTTCTGTAAAGTCAGAATGTAATTCTTACAAGTTTAAAATGTTTCTGTTGTAGGTAAGTAAAACACTAGTTGTTTTTTACCATGCTCAAATACTTTTTTTGGAAGACAATTTAGTGCAGTTATCAGTTAGCTGACACCAGAAATCAAAGGAATGGGACTTGATAAAAACAGAGATGGAAATCAAAATGAATCCTATGGTTGATTGCATTGCCTTATCTCTCAATAAAAGTATGATTTCCTAAAGGCTGAAAACCATTCAGGGGAGAATTATTTAGAAAAGGAAACAGAGAGGGTATAAGTACCCTACTGTATTATGGTGTAGAAGGAAATATTATTATTTAATATAAGTAATATTTGTTTACTTAGTCCTATTGTATTATGGTTTCATTTTAAAAATCTTATATTTATTAATCTTAAAGACATGCAATACATATATTGTAAAACTTAACATTCAATAAAAATTAAAAAATAAATTGCTATATTAGAAGACAGAAACAGAAAATTTCAAATAAATTCCAATTTTTCATAGTTTATGTTAAAAAGAATGTTATATAGCATTTACTGCTATTATTATTGCTGTTGTAATTATTATTATTGTCTGGTATGGCTGTGTTGTGAGTTTACTCTCCAAAATATTGGTTATGTTAGGTATGGTCTATATAATATGATCTTTGATATTTTTTATATTGTAGTTTAATGCATGGTTAATTTTTGCTTAAAGAGAATATATTCACTAACTGTAAGGGTTAAGAGTTCAAGTTACATGTCAATATATAGAGATTAAGCTTGTTATTTATTTTACTTAATTCATTTTTAGTTGTACTTTTGTTCTGCTTGATCTACTAGTTTCTGAAATATCATCATCTCCCACGCTAATTGAAGATATGTCCAATTTTCCTCACAATACAGGCGAATTTTGAATTATCTATTTTGAGATTGTTTTAAACTCATTCCTGTTCTGAATTATAACATCTTGTCAAATTTTTCCTTAATCACTGTGTAGAGTAGTGACTTTATCTCTAATAATCATTCTCTCTCAAATTCAAAATTGTCTGATTAATATTATTATATCAACTTTCCTCTCTTTAGTATTTGCCTATATCATCCTTTCACATGCAATCTTTCTCTGTCATTTTGTTTCATGTGTGCTACTTTATAGAACAGGTTTATTTTTTTAATTCATTTTGAGAGTTTCTGTCAATTGATGAGATTGGCTTATTTCTATTTATTGTGATCACTGGTTTATTTAAATTCATTTCTGCTGTCATATTTTGTACTTTATATTTGCCATACTTTTATTTCCTTTCCTCTTACTTTTTTATTTAGTAAACTTTATTTTTTAGAGCTGTTTTAGGTTCATAGCAAAACTGAGTGGAAAATGCAGCCCCTCTTCCCACACATGCACAACCTCCCTCACTGTCAACATTCCTCACCACAGTGGTACATTTGTTACAACTGATGAACCTGCACTGACACCTCATATTCACCCAAAGTCCACGGTTTACATTAGTTGACTTAGTCCCTTTGGGCTTCTGCAACAGAAAGTTATAGACTGTTATAGAAGGTTTATAAACAGCAGAAATTTATTTTTCACAATTCTGGAGGCTGAGAAGTCCAAGATAAAGGCTCCAGCAGATTCGATGTCTAGTGAGAGCCAGCTTCCTGGTTCATAGATGATCGTCTTCTGTGTATTCATAGAGTAGAAGGGGTGAGGAATCTCTCTGGGATCTCTTTTGTAAGGATACTAAACTCATTCATGTGGGCTCTATCCTTATGATTTAATCAACTCCAAAGGTCCTACCTCCACACCACTACATTAGGAACTAGGCTTCAATATATGAATTTTGAGGGGACATAAACATTCCATCTATAGCTTTAGGGTTCATTATTGGTTTTGCACATTCTATGGGTTTCGATAAATGTATAATAACAGGTGTTCACCATTATAATATCATACAGAATAGTTTCACTATCCTAGAAATCCTCTGTGCTCCTATCATCCCACCATCCCCCATAACCACTGGCAGCCACTGGTATTTTTACCATCTCCATAGTTTTGCCTTTTCCAGAATGCCATATAGTTGGAATTATATAGCATGTAGCTTTTTCAGATTGAATTTTCTCTTAGAAATACACATTTAAGTTCTCCCCATGTCTTTTTACGGCTTGATATCTCAATCACTTTTAGCAGCAAAGAGTCTGTTGTCTGGATGTACCCAATTTATTTATCCATTTGCCCGTTGACGGACATCTTGATTTTCAATTATGAATAAATCTGCAGATTTCTGTGTGGATATACGTTTTCAATTCATTTGGGTAAATACCACAGATCATGACTGCCAGATTAAATGGTAAGAGTACTTTTAGTTTTGTAAAAGCTGACAAACTGCCTTCCAAAGTAGATGTACCATTTTTGCATTCCTATCATCAATAAATGAGAGCTTTTGCTGTTCCACATTCTCACCAGCATTTGATGTTTCAATGTTTTGGATTTTGGCCATTTTAATAGGTGTGTAGTGGTAGCTCATTTTTGTCTTAATTTGTAATTCCCTAATGATATATGATGTTGAGCTTCTTTTCACATGGTTATTTGCCATCTGTTTATATTACTTGGTGAGATGTCTGTTAAGATCTTTGGCCCATTTTTCAAATCAGGTTGTTTATTTTCCTATTGTTGTGTTTTAAGAACTCTCTGTATATTTTAAACAATTCTTTATCAAATGGGTCTCTTGTGATTATTTTCTCCCAGTGTGTGGCTTATCTTCTCATTCTTTTGAAAGTGTCTTGAAGAGCAGAAGTTTTTAATTTTAATAAGTCCAACTTATCAATTATTTCTTCCATGGATCATGACTTTGGTGTTGAATATAAAAAGGCATCACCATGCACAAGATCATCTATATTTTCTCCTGTGTTATCTTCTAGGAGTTTTATACTTTTGCTTTTTACATTTAGGTAAAAAGCAAAACTATGATTCATAGTTAATTTTTGTGATAATGTAAAGTCTATGTCTAGATTAATTTTTTGCATGTGGATGTCCAGTTGTTTTTGTACCATTTGTTTGTTGAAAAGGCTATATCTTCTCCACTGTATTGCCTTTGCTACTCTGTCAAAGATTAGTTCACTATATTTATGAGGGTGAACTATTTCTGGGCTCCGTATTCTGTTCCATTGATCTATTGTCTGTTCTTTCACCAATATCACAATGTCTTGATTATCATAGCTTTTAGTAAGTCTTGAATTGGGTAGTGTCAGTCCTCTAACTTTGTTCTTTTTCAATATTGAGTTGGCTATTCTGGATGTTTGGCCTCTCCATATATACTTTAGAATCAGTTTGCCAGTATTCTGGGATTTTGATTGGTACTGCATTGAATTTATAGGTCAAATTGAGAATAACTGACATCTTGACAATATTGAGCCTTCCTGTTTATGAACATGGAATATCTCTCAATATATTTAGTTCTCTGATTTCACTCATCAGGTGTTTGTACTTTCCCTCATATAGATCTTGTACATATTTTGTTAGATTTATATCTAAGTATTTTCATTTTTTTGGAGTGTAAATATAAATGGCCTTGAGTTTTAATTTCAAATTCCACTTATTTATTACTAGTATATAGGAAAATGATTGGCTTTTATGTATTAATCTTTTATGCCTTGTATCATGTGATCTTGCTATAATCACTTATTAGTTCCAGGAGTTTTTGTCTGTTCTATCTGTATTTGACATAGATGATTATATCCTCAGCAAACAAAAACTATTTTATTTCTTCCTTCCTAAGCTGCACCTTTTTATTTATGTATTTAAGAACTCAGGCATGCATTCAAATTATATGATTAATTATTTTGTTTCAAAGATTTCTAGCTGCTGTGGCAGAAGAGTTTTATACTTTGTCCATCTGTCATCTTGATAGACGTGAACATTATGCTCAAAATTTCTAGACATCACAACTAGAAGAAGAACCTAGGTGATCACCTCAAACAATGTCTCCAAGCCTCTATTATGACCCACTCAGAAATAATAAATGTACAGCTCACTGAATTAGACTGTATAAGACTTCTTTTAGTTTGTGGCAACCAGCCTAGGCACCCAGCCACCCCAGGTTCCACCCACCTCCAAGGAAGGCTGAGAAGATCAGCATCCCGTTAGCCTATTTGTAAGCATACTGTGTTCCTTGGCACACAGCTTAGAAAACTCTGATAACTAAGATGAATGTTTTACTATCTCTATTTTTGATAATTTAAACACTATAATATCTTAGTATACTTGTTACAGTTAAAATCTTTGTCTCTATTTGCTTACATTGTAACAAAGGTTATATTTTTCAACTCTATACTTTGTATATTTCCTTAAAAATACCAATTTGTTTTAAAACATTAAAAAAAATCAAGAAATATAAAATTAACAGAAATCTCAACACCAAAAGACAAAAAAAAAGCCCTTATAACCCCAAAGCTTAAAAAACATGTCTAGTAGAGAATATGTGCTCAATAACATTTTTAAAGGGCATGAGTTCTGAATTTTTATAGAATTAAAAAATATATTTTACTTTGCATATTTGATATAGTTGCTATCCTTATATATGTAAATACAGTTTTATGTCTAACTTTTATTTTTTTACCTAACATTCTAATGTAATTAAATCAAGACAAATTTGTATAAAAGTGACAGAGAAGCAAATTAATCTGATTTAAGGGAAAAGAAGCCATTGTTGGAAAGATATCAAACAACTGAAGGAAATTTTAACCTTCAAATTCTGAAAGCAGGCGTGTTCTTGTTTAGCCACAAAGAGTGCTAAGGCACTCAAACCATCCCAAGAATCTTTCTGCCATTTTTACTGACTTCTTTCTGCATATCAACTTTTCTCTCTGCCCATTGCATTCCCCCAGATGGCAGGAAGTATGCACACCAAATATACCAAATATCCCATATTGTGGCTTCTTTCAGCAAAAAGAGCTGATTTATGATCTCTCTGGTGCCACATTTAAAAAAATAACACAAGTAAGAATTCTGATGGATCACTTCCCAGAAGAAAATAGACATCCCTTCTAGAAGAAAGGAAAAATGCCTGAAAGGCACAGCAATATATGTATTATAGAGCATAAAGAATTTTAATTGCTAATTTAAGCTTCTTGTGAATATGTTCTTTAACGACTATATAATGAGCATTGTAGTGGATGTCCCAGAATTTGCTCACCTTTTATCCTGTTTCTAGACAGAACATCATTCTAATTTTCCACTATTAAAATTAATGTGGTAATGAATGTTTTTTGCATAATATTTGTCATTTTTATAGAATTTACTTAGAATATATTTTCTTTAAAAATCACTAGGGAATACATAGTAAGTAATGTGTAAAATTTTATTTACATCAGCATTGGGCATTATATTTTAAACTTTTATTTGAGTGTTCATGTTGACTGTCTCTACTTTTTTTTCAGGAGAGTGTTTTACCCAATGTATCATACTGTTTGTACATTGGACATCAGTAAAATGAACACTGGTTTTATACAAATTGAAAACAAATATTTACCACATGCTGAAATCTATATTTATATGCAGCTGCGTGATAGAATAAGCCTTAAAAAGTACGCAAGTTGCCAGATGAAAGTCTTATTTAATGAACTGTATTTAAAACAGATGAAACAAAATATAGTAGACTGACTATATGAAATCACCATTTTTACAAGTTAAAAATTCATGGATATCAGAACTTTTATGTGGTTAAGCCTAATATATCAGTTAGAAACTTTTTTTTAAATCTGCAAATAAGGAATACTGAGCAATAGTAACTTAAAGCAAATAGAAGCTAATGTTTTTTTCTCACACAGCAAGAATTCTGGAAGTGGGTGCACATGCTGGTTCAGCAGAACAGGGCTTGTAGAGCCGCAGGGTACAGACTTTTTTCCTTCCTTTCAACTCTACTACATATTGTGTGTTGGCTTTCATTTTTATGCTTGCTACCTCATAATCACAAAGTTGTGGCTAAAACTCTAGACATTATGTTTGTATGATGAGAAAAAGGACAGGAGGCAGGGTAAAGGCACTGTGGTTCCAGCTCTGTCTATGCCTTTTTTTATCAGAAAAGAAAATATTTTTCAGAAACCCACAGTAGCCTTCTGCTTATAACTCACTGGCCAAAACAGTGTTGTGGTCACATTTGCCTGCAAAGCTGGAGTGGCAAGTAGGTACATTGCCATCCAAAACAAAATCATGATTCTGTTGGTTAAGGATAAGAGAGAAATAGATAATAGGAAGGCAATTCACAGAGTATTTCCTCACTAAATTCAGTACCATGGAAATCCAGAATAACACGATAATCTCTACTCATGGTAAATATGAAAGAGGACTTTTAACATGTATGAATGATTTTAGGAATTAAGAAACATAAATAAGTACAATCATAATTTTAGATATTAATAAACATATGCTCTATCATCTTGAACTTTGTGTATTACAGAAAGAAAAAGAGGTTTATAAAATTGTTTCCACAATTGGTGCACCTAGTGATATATTTCCCTATTGAAACACTGGTATTACTTCTTCAAAGGTAATCCTACATAGTAGGCATCTAGAATTTACTCAGCTGACAATGGCTGTGCTTCATACATGGTGAAACAAACCTGGAAAAACTATGAAGCTGACCCACCAGAAATCATTTTACGTCAGGCATTCTGAAGCCTCCTGAAAAGTGAATACCATCCTTATGGAGAAAGATTCAGGTGTGAGAAGCTTAGCCTCAAAACAAAGCCTTTGTATTGGGAAGGAGTGGTGACTCAGAGCCTATCACTGTTCTGAAGCATGATTTGTTTCTCAATCCAAACTAAACCCTTCCAACTATTAGAATCTTAAGAGTATAGAGGGAAGGCATGATTTATAAATGAGAAATGGTTTGTAAGTAGTTCACAGTCATACCTGCTCAATTAACTTACTGGAACCCTAGTAGCTCCCTTTAGTTAAATATAACACAAAAATAGGAGACAGGTATTCTTCTCCACTCAGTAACAATATTTATGAGGATCACAGTGATTCTAGCATAGCAGGTGGCTGCAGTGACTAAGGGACAGAGAGATGCCTGAGGGAAGCCGCCATCTCTGGCAGGAATACCTACACATCCGTATAGACAGCAATG
The DNA here is from genome assembly GCF_026419965.1 of Kogia breviceps. Classification (NCBI taxonomy): domain Eukaryota; kingdom Metazoa; phylum Chordata; class Mammalia; order Artiodactyla; family Physeteridae; genus Kogia; species Kogia breviceps. Next base: position 27,366,797 of record NC_081322.1, read on the forward strand.
CCAAGTGTTAGAGGAAGGCCAAGAAGTTATGGCTGTACCCAGCATTAGTGACATGGGTTAAAGTGGAGTCCAACATGAGGCACTGTGATACTCAGCTGGGGATGGGGGGTGCAGGGCGCTGCCAAGTGGTCATGGCAGGCTCCAGCGGATGGAGCTAGTTTAAGACAGTGGTCCTGGGCTTCCCTGGTGGCGCAGTGGTTGAGAATCCGCCTGCCGATGCAAGGGACGCTGGTTCGTGCCCCGGTCCGGGAAGATCCCACGTGCCACGGAGCGGCTGGGCCCGTGAGTCACGGCCGCTGAGCCTGCGCGTCCGGAGCCTGTACTCCGCAATGGGAGAGGCCACAACAGTGAGAGACCCGCGTACCGGGAAAAAAAAAAAAAAAAAAGACAGCGGTCCCCGACTTCGCTCGCTTGCCCGCCGCTCACCTCCTGCTGTGCGGTCCGGCTCCCTTGGGGATCCCTGGTTTAAGAGGTAAGAAATGGAGCACGCTGATAAAGTAATCATATTTGTCTGTGAGTGGGTATCATGTTCCTAGATATTCTTATGGGCACATTTTCAGTAGCCACAAAGTATTATTCTTATTTTGACTTCTTTCATCCATTTTAAAAAGTGAAAACCATTCCTAAGCTCTCAGGCTGTATAAAAACAGACACAAAGTTGTAGTTGCTGACCCTTGTTCTAGAAGCATAAATGAACTCATTTTATCTCTGTAAGAATTTAATGGATTAGTTATAATCTTTATCAAATGTATGAGTTAACTGAGGTCCAGATAGACCTCAGTGGGTGGACATACAGTGAGTGGTAAAACCAGTATTCACACAAAGGTATATGTCTGACTTTAAATCTCATGTTCTTCTGATATATGGAAATTTGTATTAATTGGCAGTAGTTTCCAAGAGTGCTGTGCTGAGATGGACCCGTAAAGTTGTGCTCTGGCTCAGCAGGAAGTCCAGCGAAGAATTTATGATGTCTTCCATGAGTATGGGATGCAAGGGTGGAGGCATATGCTCTGTATAGTAATTTCTCCGTTGTTTTCATTTCTACTGTGACAACCCTTTTCTGCAGCAACAGATGAATTGGTCTCACATCTAACTGAAGAAGGAGAGCCGTCCACAGACTAATAATGGAATTACAGTAAATAAAGAATACATAGCCGAATATATCAAAAGGTCATTTTGTCACTTTGTTGATGGCCTTGTTCTGCTCTCTCTTGTGGGGCAGACTCCTTCCTGGGTCATTGCCAGTGCGAGATTAAAGTGAAGCAAAAGGGTGAAGTCCTTGGTCAACTCATAGAGGGGAATAGACCTCAACATTTTCCAAATCTGTGGTTTCCTTATACAGTAAAAATGACTAGAGGGTAGAACAGGTTAGCTCCTGAGGAATTAGGACTACAGGCTTATTAACTACATTGAGTTAATCAGTGTCAGCAGAAGAATCAACAGAAGATAATGTTTGTCCCATTTTACATGGGAGAAAACTAAGCTCAGATTTTTGCATACAGAACTCATTGACATTATGCCTATGATAGGCAAGTGTCATGTTGTATAATTTTCTATTACTGCAGTTACAAATTACTGTAAGTTTAGTGTCTTAAAATAATAACTGTTTATTATCTCAGAGTTTCTATGGGTCAGAAATCCAGGTGGGCTTAGTTAGGTATTCTGCTGAGGTAGACAGGGCTTAAATCAAAATGTAGGCTAGTTCTTATCTAAAAGCTATGAGGAAGGATCCATTTACAATTTCATTCAGGTTTTTGGCATAATTTGGTTCTTTGAGGTTGTAGAACTGAGGTTCCTGTTTCTTCGACATGTTGCCTCCTCTGTCTTTAAGCCAGTAATGGTGTTTCAAATTGTTCTCGTCCTTTGAATCTCATTTCTTCTGTCAATCTTCTCTGATGTCTGCTTGTGTTTTGAAGAGCTTATGTGATTACACTAAGGCCATAAAATAATCCAGAATAATCTCACTATCTTGAGGTTAACAGACCTGTTACCTTAATTATATTTGTAAAGTCCCTTTAGCCATGTAACACAACAAATTCTCAAGTGTAACACACTGGCACAAAGGCCACAGGGTCCAAAATTCTGCCTAACACATGTGTTTATACAACATGAACATTTAAAAAAATGACACAGATTAATATATAGCATAGTTATAGTCTAAATTTTCAACATTCATGCACAATAAATATGCTTTGAACATATTATCTGGCCACTTAGAGAAACAGAAAGCCTTCTAGTATTTGCTTGGACAGTGTATGACTTGAAATACATCATTTAATCTTTCAGTGCTTCTGAATTTTTATTGTAAAATGGGAATAATACATTTTACTATACCTAACTTGCTGAACTGATTTAAGCATCACTAGAAATAACAGTGGTAAACGCAGTATTTCAAGAATTTAGTGCCTATCCCTTATTTATCATCACTGAGATTAGACTGTGATTAGAATCACTGCTCTTGGCTGAAAAAAGAAGGAAGAACAGTCAATGTTTAGAAGAATGTATATTTAGAATTATTTAACTCTAATGAACTTTGAGAATCTTATGGAAAAAGCCATATGGTGTGTGCAAGTGCAAATAGAAAAAAAAAGTTGAGAAATCTATTTCTTTTCATGTTTTATTATGCCAAGAGATAATGCAGTCCTTGCTCTGGAATCTCATCTGTTACACTGCTCTATAAAGTGACAGGACACGATGTGACATGTTGATGAGACCCAACGTGACACAGGGCATGGTTTGTGGTCTGCGTGTAGGCATAGATAATTAGGAAAATCCTGGAAAAGGGCAGTTGGGGAAGGATTTAATGAAGAATTACTCTGATAGATAAATAAGAGATAAGAATGAGGGTATATCTTTAAAAAAATAAAACATATAGAATATTAGGTGGACTCCCCCGACCCTCAAATTCTATAATCATCTGTTTGGCCTTTAACCTTCATATACGATTAAGATAGCAAACCTCATACCACAGCATTCCCTTGTAAGAGGAGAATATGGTGATATGAAGTAATTGAATTTTGTTCTGACCCTCTTTGGCCTCTGTGCAGAAGCAATTTGTGAATTATTTAGGAAAAAAGGAAAAGGATATTTGCTTCAAGAGAGAAATGCTGGATGCAAGAAGAATTTAGTTCAGTTGTGCTGTCTCTTATAATACATCTGCTTTCCCAGCTTGAAATGAAAATCGAAATGGAAATTTCTATTCATCCTTATGCATTAACAAGATCCCTTCCTTTTGCTGCAATGCTTCGTATGTCCTAAACGAGAGCAACAGCAGATCTAAAACTTTACAAATCATGCTGGGGCCTTTGTTATTAAAATGACAATCTATGACTGAGCCAATGAAAGAAAGTAACCCCACTGTAAATAAATATGGCATGAACATTTGGGCTTCTCAAGTCAAAACTAAAGCAAATTAAGAGCAGTGTTAATCTTAGCATTTCTGAGTTATATCTGTTTATATTTATAGAACTTTCAAAAAGAACTACAGCTTATAGACATAAGAATAGTGGTGAAATGATTAGAATAAATTCCTTTTTTCCCCTTGTCTCTTTCTTTGGTTTTAAAGTACTTTTTGATGTTGTGATTACATAACTTAGTGTCTGAAAGAATAAAAAAAGGCTGATATTGTCATTGAGCTTTAAAATAAATCATGAATATGTCTCCAGAACACCATTCTCCAAAGATTACAGATACACTACTTTTTATAGCCATCAACAGTATTGGCATGTATGTGACAGCCAAAGGGTCAGAATGAAAATTATTTAATAAAGAAATTGAAAACTAATGTAAGAAATGAAATTGCAACCCGGCTGTCACAGCCTTAGAGAGTTGAGGGGCCCGTATGAAACGTTTTGTTTTATTTCTAAAGCTTTGATTGGCCTGCCAACTTGCATTTGTGCTGTCACTCTGAGGACCCTTCTAGTAGCACTGAAGTGGCAGGTAGCTCTTGATTGATGAGCATTGAATCCATTTTATTATTTGTTGCATATTTCTTCCCTGACATGTTTAACTGAAAAAAATTCACACAAGAACTTCTACAATTATGTGAGTCAACCCACTCCAGAATTCCATTTCAATGTGTTTAAGAAATGGCAGCAAAAACAAACAGGTGCACAAACACAACAGCTTCTATGGAGATATAAGGAAGATAATATCAGTTCCATAACATCGTTCATATAGTTTTGTTGAAGGGGGAAGAAAGGGGGAACAAAGAATCTAATACTAAAAATATAAATAAATCAGACTTGGCTAAAAACTTTCTGAAATTGTTTCTATTTTTTTGGTATTAAGTCATTTTTCTCTTTCCCCATTGCAATTTTCATTTGCAAAAGGCAAAGTACCTCAAGATTGAGACTATGTAGCATTTGATTCTCTAAATATTAGTTAGCTGTGTTTGGAACCTACAGTGGCCTCATGATCAATGATTCAGCATCCTCATTTCATGAGCTATTGCAGGTTCGCACAGGTTAACGCCTTAAACCCAAGGGTGGCTCAGGGTGCAAGTTGGAGCATCCATATTGGCTTCAACTTGGTCTTTCATTGTGTTTCCTGACTGAACAAAATGCATGAAAAATACATTTGCCCTTTGATTTCTCTCCCTTATTTTAATGGAGCAGTCTTTGTGTGTGTTAGAGCTCTATGTTTCAGGTGAAAAAAAAGCAACTAAAACTGGCTTAAATGATACACAAAAAAGGAATGTGTTTTGCTTTTTGCTTTTACAACTGGACTATCCAGAATTGGGTGGAAATCAGGATTGACTTGCTTTAGCTGTCACTCTGTGTGCCTTGTGCAGGGTCAGCCACATTTCCATACGGCCTTCTCTCAGAGGGGCAAAATGACTGCTTGGATTTACACTTTATATATACTCACCCACTGTCAAGAATTAGACACAAACCTAGCTTTTTTCTCAGAATCTGCCAGAAACCTGAACTGTTCTAATCGAGTCAGATGTTCTTTCTTGAGCCAATATAAAGAGCATGGTTGACATTCACCAAATACCAAACACAGGACAAGTTTAATTTATGGTATTTTTAAGACTCATAAGTCAACTGGTGTTTTAATAAGCTTGGTGAAGAAATTTTTGTGGAAATTGAATTAATTAGCATTAAAATTCTTCCTGGAGGAAGTTATATTCTTAATAGATACTTGAAACAGAAGAAAGAAGAAATGTGATAAACTAGGAGGGGGAAATTGGAGGTGTGTGTACAGGTAATCGCTTCCTATTCCAATACCTTTGTACATGCATCTGTGATGCACTTAAAAATAGCTACCCTATCAAGCACTTACTCTAACCCCTATGCTAAACTCTTTATAAATATTATTTCATATTGTACAACAATGCTACTTAGAATTAGATATTATTATCTTTATTTAGCAGATGAGGAAACTGGATTTCAGAGAGATTAAGTAACTATCCCAATATCATTGGTAGAAAGTGATGGAGGATAATTTGAATTCATATTTTCTAATTTCAAAGTTCATGGTTATGACTACTACATTATTATTGTACTCACAATTTTTTGGTTTGCAGGTCAGTCACTTATTACTTGAATACCCTAAGGGCAGAGACTTTTCTGCTTTATTCACTACCATATCTTCAGTGCCTAGAATAGAGCCTGGCTTATAGTAGATGTTTACTTAATATTGAAACATTGTTGAATAAAGGATTACATCCCTTTGGCTAGAAAAATGACATTTAATAATTGGTTTAGGGCAACCCTGGTATTGGTTGCTATATAGGAGGGGAGGGATAGAATTTACCATAGGAAAAATAAAATAACTACAATGTCTACTACAATTCTTGAGAGAAAATTCTAGATTTGAAATTTGGCATGCCCTTTTATCAGCTATGTACTTAAAATATGATTTTCTGGTCCTCTCTTCCCTCCTTTAAAAAATTATGATAATTTATAGTACATATCTCATTGTATTATCGTGAATTACTGCAATAATTAAATAAGGTAACACATATAAGTCAGTTATCATGCTATCATCTGCTAAGCATAAACACCCACCCACTGAATATTAAATGTTGTATCTTATTGTTATTACCCTCCTTCTATTTCATCACTACCCTTATCATCATCATCACCACCATCAGATCAAAGTGGCTCATTTATACATATCTTGAAGGATGCCATTTTTAACATATGTTTTTAAGTGTAAGATGGTCCTTAATAGCATCAATACTCTGTATGAATTAGATAAGCATGCCCAAGAAGAATATTTGGGCTTATTTGTCTTAAATCAGTTACTCCCTAGGGACTGTTCTCATCACATGTCATTTAAAATACTATCTAATGTGGGAGGGAGGGAGATGCAAGAGGGAAGAGATATGGGAACATATGTATATGTATAACTGATTCACTTTGTTGTAAAGCAGAAACTAACACATCATTGTAAAGCAATTATACTCCAATAAAGATGTTAAAAAAAATACTATCTAATGAAGCCTCTGCTACAAGCAACACAAAGAAGTTAAAGGATGCCTTTGATATCCAAACAGAATATTTTGAATTCTAACTTAGTAGACCCAGGTAGCTGAAATAAATTACCTAATTTTTCAGTTTCTGGAAAGGTAGACTTTAAGAATTCTCTAAAATACATTTGATTCTGATGATTTAATAAAATTTTATTCCTACTCTATATGACTGATCTTAAATACACCTGTACTTTAGAAACCTGTTTTTAATCACTCCTCGTACACTGAAATATTATTGCACATACCTGACATTCATAGCTGTTTGTCACATATCATCTGACAGTACTAGTTGTCGTTTAATGGATCTTGGACTTGATTTTCTAAGTTTTTTGTCACTACCTATTCTCATAGTGATAGCACCTTCCGATCTTAAAAGGGTAAAATATAATTAATTAATGGGTGTATACACACACACACACACACACAGTACTTAAGAATGCTTTTTAAATATCAACCTTATATGACATAGAGCAAGTAATTTTATTTTACAATGGAGAACAATCTAAATTTCAGACGATTAAGTAATTTATTCAAGGTCACTCATATAGTAAGTGGCAGATCCCAGATTTCAATTCAGGTAGGTTTTTACACTCGAGTCTAGTATTTTGGCTTCTTTTCTAACATAGATATCACTATTGCCTGTGTACACGGTTGCACTAGATTGGGAGACATATGAAAGCGGGTACTTTTTCTTTATTTCTTTGTACTTCTCAGAATATTCACTGTATTTCTCAGAATATACATATTGAGTATTAAAAAAATAAGCTTAACTGATGAAAAAGGAAGCCCAGAAGCAGGTACAGAGGTTGTATGTTGGAATGATCTAGTCCTACCTTCTGTGGACCCTTAAAAAGTACCTTTAGAAAAGGCTGAAATTTAGTTTCTAGCTTACCAAACATGGAAAATGACACATTCAAATTTGGTGTGACTGGATCAGGGTTTATTTAAACACACAGTAATCATTAAAGTGTGAGTGTAATACAGGGGAACTGTAAGGAATAGTGTAGGAATCTGGGAATTTTCTCCATCCGTAAGCATGTAGAACTTGGAAGGAGAAAAATGTCTGCAGAGCAGACCCTAGCCACCTCGAGGAACCTCATAAGAGGGAAATAAGACATCTGACTTCACTCTCCTTTCTTTCTTCTGCCAATCTTTCGCCAGGGAAAACCAGGTTATTAATATGGTCCATAGAGATCAGTTACTGGGGCAGAAAAATGGATGGAGAAGGGTGGAGAGTAGTTCTGGAGGCTCAGTGAAGATACTGAACACATAAATCTTTCTGTATAGTTGTGTGAAACAATGAGATTATATATGCAAACGTGCCTGGTAAACTATAAACTGAAGTGCATAAAAGTATTCATTATTTCATATTATTTGAAAGCTTAAAAAATTGATAATTGATTGCATCAGAGTGCAATGCTTTGTATAAAAAAATACAGATCTGCAACTTGTCCAGTTAAAGCAAAATTTTAGTTCTAGTTCTATTACATTTTCCAGGAAATATGGTGGTTCAAAATATCGAATTTTTTTTAAAAAACTGCTGACCTAACTAGACTTACCAATAATTCTAAAAATCACATAAAAAAACAAAAATTGCATTTGGGTTGCAAATACATTCAGCTCTTTCTGTCTTCATGTCCTCCCCACCTACTTGAACAATCCTACAAGCACACACATTCTTCTAAATTCAGATAAATAAGAAAACAAAGTGAAATGAATTTTATACTTAGAAGAAACCAAAGATCATTAAGTCCTCCATTTTCTAGCTACAGTGATGGAAGTGAAGCTCAGAAAGGTAAAGTGACTTGTCCAAGGTCATGGAACTACCAGAGGAGACTGAGGGTGAAGGCTCTGACTTCCTGCATGGGATTCTTTCCATTGGTCCATCTTCATTCAGCTACACCCACTGAAGAATGCTCAGTTACTTAGGCATCCTCTGATTGTTTTTATTTTTCTTTAAGTTTTCATATATATATATATATATATATATAATTATTTTTTTGGCTCCACCACTGGCTTGCAGGATCTTAGTTCCCTGACAAGGGATCGAACCAACACCCTTGGCAGTGAGAGTGTGGTGTCCTAACCACTGGACTGCCAGGGAATTCCCTATGATTATTTTTAGAAATTGGAGATTGTTATTACTGATTTCTTGTTTTCAGTGTTTTTATTTTCTTGACTTTTATTCTAATATAAATATTAGAATAGGCGAGTGGTATGTCACTACATTGGCACCCAGAACTGGCTCAGCTTATATGACAGTCTAGATGAGGTTCTGCTTTCTTCTGTGCTCCATCGCATGCTTTCTAATATTAAATCAGACAAAGAAGATGATGACCATCCCATAGATATGAGGATGCAGATTTTGCTAGAGCCTCTAAACAACTAAATATTATTTAACCAACTGATTATCAAGCATTCATTCAACCCCTTGTTTATTCATTTATTCAACTCCTATTGAATCAGTGGGGATACAACAATGAATGAGATATAATCTCTGACCTCAAATGGTTTATAGTCTAGCAGCTAGTATGATGAAGCAAACTGATAAAACCACAGAGATACATTTGATCTTTGGGGTAAGCATTGGGTACCAGGTAAGCACTTACAAGGCACCAGTCTCTATTCTAAGTAGTTCACATGTATTAGCTCAATTAATATTCACATGTGTCTGAGAGATTGGTATTATCATTTTCCCCATGATACAGATTATACAATGGAAACCCAAATAGATTCAGTAAATTTCTCAATAGTTATACAGTTACCAAATCAGGGCTTAAAACTCCTAAGCTGTTTGACTGAAAAAATCCAAGTTCCATATTACCTCCATGCAATCAAAGTATTTGCGTTTAGTATTGTATCTCTCACAAGATTCTACAATATATGTTGTTATTTGTGTACATGTGCTATTTTCTACTAGATTCTTCGCTTCTCAGAGAAAAGAACCATATTTCATGTCTTTGGGACTTACCTGTACTATCTAGCATCATGTTTTGGGAATAACTGCTTTAGAAACACATTAAGGAGTAAATGACCGCTTCTCTTTCATTGCAATTTAAGAAAATGGATGAATAATATCAAATGTAAAGAATTTGACAGACACACTGGGCCAAATTTTCAAATTCATTTTGTAATAGCAAAATGTAGGCTCTTATCGTAATGCAGGATGATCTCAATGCTCAAAGAATAATCCTGTTCTATTGTTAAATCGAATAAGGACGTCTAATTAGCTAAGCACAGATTTTTCTTTCTTTTTTCCTCCCCCAGAAACCCATTCAATTTTTAAAATATTCAAAATTCCTAAACGAAACAATTTTAATCATCTACCTGTAAGTTGGTAGCATTATAGGAAATTGACAGCCTGGCATCAGAGTTAAACACCCTTTTAATTCTTCTTGCTCCTAATTTGTATCATTAGCGTATCTTAGTCTGTCAAAGTAATCAAAGCCATCAGTGGGGGAGAAAAGGTGACTTGTACTTACGACTATCATGTATTTATTAATATGATTATTTAAATCCTTTAGTTGGCAAGAGCTTATTTGTAATGAGTACAGTTGCTGACCACGTGTATATTAGCATATTTCCACCATGGCAAAGGTCCCATCTGCAAGTAAGCAAGCTGTAACTAGCATCAAGGAGTGATAACACAGCTCTGAGTAATGTGTGTTCTTGCACTCTGAGAGGCTACAATGCAGGGTTGGGGAGGAGGCTTTCTCTATAGTACCAGGTGGGGGATTATGAACACTTACCTGCCTTACTCTCCTCTACTTTTCATGGCATGTGTGTGATTTAATGCCACCACTGCAAATCTTCTGGTATGGCAAACTGAGTTTGGCCAGTGCCAGTCATTAGAATTACAAAAGCAATTTAAAGAAACTAACATTTGCTTTGGGGTCTCTAGTATGGACTACTTTTTCCTCTTTTTCCTGTCCATTGCCTGATTCCCAGCAAAAGAAAAATACACATATGCATGCCTATGTGTATAAACTATACATATGAAAATATATAGTCATATTCATAGATGAGAAACACACACTTACCCATTTAGAATTCCCTAGGAGGAAAAGCCTAACTTAACAGAATGTAGTGTTTTGTTTTTAGTTTTGAGAAAGTATTCATTAAGGGTAAAACAGGAAAGACAATCAAAGCACATGAAAGAGAAACTGTATTCTTTGTACTTTCCTTGTTGTCTTGACTGAAATTTAGTCCTCTTCACCTCTTGCCCCACTGGATTCACTAACCTCCAGTTTTCTTCTCCCTATTGTGCTAAACTCAAAAATGTGCCTAGAAACCAAAGAATAAGGTTGCCTGTGACTTACGTATGTTTGGAATAGGGAATTACTATAGGTAAGTTTTCTCAGATACTTTTGAATTATTTTTCCCCCTCAAGGAAAGGGAATCTTTTTTTTTTCTTGTTTCTCCCCCACCCCCGCACCCACTCCTGCTTTTCATTGTCCATTTAGAAGCTGCCTGATATAGGCACTGTGAAAACACTGGGTGGCAGTTCTCCTCCCTTCCAGCCACCAGCACAGGAATGGTCATCACGGGTGCTCCATCTATATAACATATTATTTCCCTGCTTTTGCCTGCTGCACTGAAACTCCAAATTCCACCGAAGCCTGTTCAGTGGAGACAGGGCAGTGCAGAGCAGCAGAAATAACAGATTTTCCTAAAAGCATGTGTCACAAAGCAAAACCATGAGATTTCCTAGGTCAGCCAAAACATGAAACCTGGAAGTGAAACATGTCCTGTTCAGTGATCCAGTCAGTGGGATTAAATCACAAAATTCCCAACAGTTGTTTTTAGTAATCTTACTCATGATTTTCTGAGTACAGATGTATATTTTGTGATCCAGTATCTTTTTCTCCCTTCCACATGTAGTTCCGTGTACCATCATCATTTATTTATATGAGTTTCCTTCAATCAAAGTATCTGTAAGGGCTAGCATCTGGAGTCTTCTGCCATACTCTTGTTCCTTCCCTTTTACTCTATAAATGCCCCCTCCTCCCCACCCCATTCAAGACAAGAGTTTATGTTATGGGGCTCCAAAGTACACACGGTACGGCTTGCCTGCTGGGACTCAGCAGTGTCCCAGCACGGAGCTCACAAATCAGCTCCTTTCTAAACTCCTGAGCACTGCTGGATGGAAAATAAAGGGTTTTTTTCCCAATTAATTTTAAAGATTAAAAAATATGACAGTGCAAGGCATTCAGAAAGTAATTAAATAGGCAACGTCTGACACTATATATATTGTAAGCAAAAAAATGAACAAAAAAATATTCCCCTTACGCAACTTTGTAAATAAACTATACTTCAATTTAAAAAATTCCCATATGGTGTATCTGATATAAGATATTTAATTTAAAAAGCCAAAACCATTTAAAGATCATGAGATTCCATCAGGAAGAAGCTGATATTTTAGGCATCATGAAACATTGTACATAAATGGGAGTCAGATATCTGTATCTGTACCTGTATCTATATCTAGTCTTTTTTATTGTTGATTTTATGCCACCAATAGTCTTAAACTAAAAAAGAAATAAGTAAACAGACAAACAAAAAAGCAAATAAATAAATACATTCACAAAAACAAAGGCAGATTTTCTAGCCAAATAAATTCACCACAAAGTGTTCCATGTCCCATAAAATTATTATTTTTTTTTATCATCAACATCCCTAAAAGAGCTAATAGGAGCAATGCTTCTTCAATGTTAATTACTGCAAAATTAAATAAGACAAATGAGTTAAAAAGTTAAGGTACAGTCTCCAAAATCATGGATAACAGTTAGAAAAAGGCTGTAAGAATTTATTATACAAGTAATTTTCAAAACAATAAGAATTTACTAATAATTTTTTTCTTTTAACAAATTTTTTTGAGTATCTTCTATGTGTTAGACTTTGATATGGGTCCTGGAGATTCAGCAGTGCTCAAAATAGAGGAAGCCGTGCTCTTGGGGCATAATCCTGACACATCAGGCATCTGTCTCTAATTCTAAATTAGGAGGTGAGGTAACCATTTCTCATACATCATTAAATTGTCTCGTACCTTACTTTGTCATTGGAGGTGCTCCCAATTTTGGTTTAAAAATAAATTAATTACTAATGCAAGGAGATGCTTGCATGTAAAAAGCAGTACACCGGCATGTAAAATGATCAGCCAAAAGATTTTTTTAAATACACAATTATAAAGAAAAACTGTATTAAAGTCTGTTATTGTAATATGAATTATAATGTGTAGTATTTTGATAGCACATTTCTAGAGTATTAATACTTTGCTTACTCCTCTGCCAACAATTTAACTTAATATCTATAATAATATACACAGAAATTCTAGCATTTTACTTTTACCGGAAATTCAATATTGAAGTTTTTATATATAAAGTGGAAAATCTTGCCCATGTGACTCATGCATTGTACCTGTGACTTTAATGCCTTTAACAAGATAGCCTAATGGCCCATTATTGTTTTTAACATGCCACCTTAAAATAACCTTTCTGCAAATTTTCTGACATTTTATCTTAGCCTCCATTTATTTCATTTATATTGACCCTGGTCCCTTTAAAATAGCTGGTTTTTGAGAAACATTGGAGTAAGCATACCATTTCTGCAAAGACTTTCGGATTCTTCCAGTAATTTCACGTTGATGCTGCTTAGTTTCATGGGTAGCAATCTGCTCTTCTTTTGGAATCTGTCAAGAGCAGAAAAATACGCGTTAATCATTTCCTATAGGAGCCTGTACTGCTCCAAATGTCCCCTATTTCAAGATGACAATTGGACACTTATCAGGAATTACCCACATCCTCACAAGTGAGGAGCTGGCTGTGCAGAGTTATCCGTGAATTTCACCTCCTGATCGGATGCTGTTCTTAGTGACATCAGGATGGACCTCTACAGGTTCTCATGTCAAAACAGGGCTGCCATATAAATATACTTTGTATATGATATACTATAGGGACTGTTTCACTTCTAGACTGAGTCTAAACCCAGACTCAGTTCCAAAGGAGCAATGTAGTTTTTCAAGAGCCTTTGGTCAAGAGCAATGCCATCTGCAAAAGACCTCTTCAGACCGGAGGTGAGCCTAGTAGTGGAGGGGCGCCAGAAAAATCATGGTTCTAAACTGGACAAGTAGTGTTGTGGGAATTCAGCAAGAGACTGCGTTGGTTTCTCCCTCAAAGATGTGAAAACAACTCTTCAACTGATATTGTGTGAAGCTGTGTGGTCCCATGAAGTCATTAAATAGAAGCCTTCTGGAATAATTTTCACCAACTGAATGTCTTTACATTGCTGCTACGTTTGAGACGCTTATCTTCTCTTACATTCTGACCTAGGTTCATAGTCTTTTAATTTCTCATGCCATCTCTAGTAGGTAGGATTGTCAATCGGGGGCAACCCTTCCACATTGCTCTTAGAAATGCAAATCCCAGAGTCAGCTATTTAGAATGCAAATATTGCTTTTCTAAAATATACCATAAGTGAATCATTCTTAGCATACAAGCCAGGCAAAACACCCAAGAGAAATACATATATTATTTTTTACTTAATCCTGCATCATTCTGCCTCTGAAAATATACAATTTTCTATTCTTCAAATTTGGACTCATGTTATTCCCAAGATTACTAGGTTATGAATAGCGTAATTTCTATCACATGTCCAGATATATGTTTCAGTTTGAAACAGACAGAAAAAGAACAGAGACTTAACACATCTATTCATTTCATTCTGTTTCTTCACATTTCATTCATATCTATTTCATTCTATTCAACATCAAGAGTTTCAAACTGGAAAGATTTAATATGTAGTAAAAGATAAATTACAATATGGAGTGGTAAACCAGTGTCAAATTAAAATATTAAATTAAAAAATCCCAAACACTTGAAGTTTTTGTAATGTGAATTCAATATTGCAGTCAAATATGCACATAAATAAAGGGTGAGAGGTAAAAGAATAAAGGTTATGAAAGACATTGGAACTTTGGGTCTTTACAAATTCCTCTGGATGACTTTTACATAATCTTACTAACAAGGAGAATCAAAGAGTAGTTTAAATGTTATTCCCAATGAGTACGTTTAATTCCAACACATACTAGGGTCTCAAAAATGTTGTTGAATAAATTAAAGAGTGGATAAATAAATAAATAATAAATAGATGGTGAAATAGTTCAGGAATGGTCGTTGTTGTCTGGATTTTATGAGAAATTGTATCTGGGACTTGAGTGAAAGAAATCAAAAATAGATTAAAGAGGAGGGTGTTATATTGCCATGTGGAGTTGAGAGTAAGGAAGTCATCTTCAGCAACTGAAGTTAGGAAAATAGGGGAGCATTTTTAAAAAAAATATGTAAATGATATATTGAAAGTGATATTCAGGAAAGATTAAGTTGATAGAATAAGAGTATAAATTAGTAGAAATTTTCTGTTAATAACAGATTTGATAAAACATATCAAAACCCTTTAATCTGAGTGTTAGTACCTACCTGACAATCCAAATTTATAAATTTATTTTAAGGAGATAATTGGATATATTAAAGAGTGTGTGATTGGAGAGACTCATTTTAGTATTGCTTTTAATGATGAAAGACTGAAAATGGAACAAACTGAATGAACAAACAACAGCCAACAGGTTAAATAAACTCATCCATAAAATGTGTAAATAACATTAACTTTGGAAAAAGTGCTCTTCCTATATTTACTGCAGAAAAAACAAGTTATAGAAATGAATTATTATATAATCCAGATATTAAAACTATATTCATTTCTAGGTTTGCTTTTTTCTGAATTATTTCATAATGGTGCAGTATGACTTTTTCATGGTATTCAATTATTTCCTCGCTTTGAATTGAATCTGCATTTCTAACATTCTCTCTCACTTTACCTATCTATCTATCTACCTATCTATGTATCATCTATCTGTTGGCTCCAGTTAAGAAGAACTTGTCCCTAAACAAATATTGCTCTTTCTTGTTTCAAGAATGTTGCTCATTTGCCTCCTGTATGATTACTTACCCATTATGATTTATCTGTCAAGGTGCTGTTAAAGCCATCTGTGATCTTTCAGGCTAGACATGATCTCAGTCTTCTCAAGTCACTTTGACCATAGGAGAATCCTGATGTCTGCGTCAGTAACACAGAGGTTACTGTGTTACTCTACCCCAACCCTTATCTGCTCCAGTTTGAAGTAACCAAATTCTGCTCCCTGAACCTCAGACTCTTCATGTTCAAAATGGGGCCACTAAGTACTAATTCACAGGGTTGTTGTATAGATAATGTGTTTAGAGCACCTAGAATACTAACATGGTTAAAAGGCTCTAGGCACATGAGTTCTTCCTCCAGGCTGTGTGTATGATGGCTCCCTAACTGCACCAAAGAGTGTTAAACGGTGAAAGAATCTGAATCTTTTTTCCCCTAGTAGTGTGATGCAGCACCATGTATTTAGCAGTTGTTCAAAAAATATTTGTTGACAGTGTGAATAGAAATTCACCACAGTGGAATTTTAAAACAACTTTTAAATAGCCTCTTAGGACACATACATAAAATAGGGTATTTCCAAAAATATATATTCTTTTCTCTTTCCCAATGTCTTTATCTCTCTAAGATAACAGAAAAAAATGTTTGCTAATGCTGTGGGAAACACAAAGCAGTAATCTCAGCAAAGTGGACATTATTGATTTTCTAGTTGGTCACCTACTCAGCTGGTCAGGCCAATGGTAAGAACCACAGGTGAGAAAGGAACAGGCTCATTAAAATACCACAGAAGTCAGTGATAATTTAATGAGCATATACACTGTATCCAAATTATGAAAATAGCTTACTTTTTAAGAAATGAGTTTCCTTAAAAGAGAGTTTTTCTTATTGATGAAATGAGTGTGTCAGCTTTGCTAATTGGCTAAAAATTGCTTTCTTGGGCAAGCTGAGGTGTTGTTGGGGCAATTACCGTGGAGGCCTTTTTTTTTTTTTTTTTTTTTTTTTTGGTTATGTTCAGGTATTTCTTTAAGGCAAGCAAGCAGGCAAGTAAGGAAACAAAAAAAACACCCCTGCATGAAGGGAAAAGAGATTGGTTTCCTGGCTTTTCTGTTAATTACACAACAGATAGAAACATTTCAGATCAAAGCAGACAACTGTAATCTTGTAAATTTATGTTTCTTTAATTGAGAGTCAGTACAATTTAATATTCTGATCACCCCAAGGTAAAAAATATTGTTACTCTTTTTAGGCATTTACCAGGCTTAATTAAAGGCATTTACCTGGATAAAATAGGCTAACAGCTTTAGAGAACAAAACATGCTTTGTTGGAATGAATATGAGTATATTTGAAAAAAAACTTTGCTCATTCACTTGAGAAACTAACTACAAACTAAACTGGAAAATAATTGCAAGCCTGGCTTCCACATTTAATCAGGTGGCAGCTATTGGGCTTTCAGCCCAATGAATTCCGTAACATTATTAGTAATTGTAGCATTACATTTCACAAAACAGGCTAAAAATAATAGCAATGTGTAAATCTCATTGCCATGAGGCCCCCAGTGCCAAGGCATTTATTTTGCATCATATCCTCACCAAAAGGAAAAAAATCAAACCCCAAACAGATCAATAGAACTGTCACTGAGTCATCGACACTTCTTAACTCTGTTCCCTTCCAACAGATGCAGCGCTTGCTGTTGCTTCTGGTTTCACACTCCCTCTTGCCATAGGAGCTATGGTATTTGCTGGCAGTTGTACGAATCCGAGCAGGGTCTGACGCAGTGTCGCAAAGGCCAATGTTTCATGCACCCTGTAGGTAAGGAGAACTGCCAACAAAATGTTCTTAATTCACAATGGACAGATTATGAAACTGAAACAGGAGCACAGAAGCTGTGTAGGAGGATGAGGGAGAGGAAATGAGGAGTAGAAGAAGGAAGAAAGTGGCAGATGTAATTTTTTTTTATGATTGGTACTGGGTATTGATAAAGCACTAATGATTGGAATGATTTAGCCATCCTTTTTAAAAAGACAAATTTTTTTAACATCTTTATTGGAGTATAATTGCTCTACAATGGTGTGTTAGTTTCTGCTTTATAACAAAGTGAATCAGTTATACATATACATGTGTTCCCATATCTCTTCCCTCTTGCGTCTCCCTCCCTACCACCCTCCCTATCCCACCCCTCTAGGTGGTCACAAAGCATGGAGCTGATCTCCCTGTGCTATGTGGCTGCTTCCCACTAGCTATCTATTTTACATTTGGTAGTGTATATATGTCCATGCCACGCTCTCACTTCGTCCCAGCTTTAAAGGCCCATCTCTGGCTGGAAGGTGAAGAGATACTATGCTGAATTCTGGAATAAGGAAAATGTAATTATTTTCATCTTTCTTTTCTTTTTCTCTTTTTTTCCTCTCTCTCTCCCTCCCCATTCCCCCCTCCCCAATTTCTTTCCTTCCATTCTCCTTCCTCAAAGTATATAATCAATTAAGCAACTTTTGGCTAAATCTTTTTGAAAGGAAGAGAATGTTTCATTGTGGGGTGTATGTGTGTGTGTGTGTATAGGGGCACAAAGTAAAATTTTCTGAACTGTCTTTGCCAATTTTAAATCCATCCTTCTCCTGAAGTTTTAAATTTTGCCATAAATCTATGTAATTCTTTACCTAATCAAAATAATTTAAATTTTCAAAACTAATAGGAACATGTCTACTTATAATAGTTTTTCATGCCTTACTGAGATTTTTAAATATTTTTATATGTAAGTAGGAAAAAAAAGGAGAAAATGATGACTACATCAACTCTTTCTTAGAATAATTAAAATAACTTTGTTCAGTGGAAACAGCACAAATTTAGCCTTTTGACAAAGGGAGAAAAAATGGTTCACCCTTATTTTACTAAAGCAAAATCTTGTTACAACAGACCATTTGTAAAATAACAGAGCAAAATTTGAATCTCTAACATAAAGCCTGCATGAATTGTTTTGTGTTTCTTGGGTCTGGATTACATAAATCTAAATTATAAAATGATTTGATGCATAAAATATTTAGCAAGTTTTTGTGCTTTAGAAAGAAATCATTTAAACTTGCGCTACTTTAAAAGACTCTTCCAGTCTACAGTATATCAAGGATGTGAAAATGACTTTATATGTTAGAAAATTGGCCTTTAAAGAGAAAAAAATATTAGTCAATTCTAAGTGCAAAGCTATTAACTGGATGATTTCTCATCCCTGACACAGGATGTCATCCTCAACCTAGTGCCTGGCTGCTCTGCATCCTGTGGGAACCACAGGCTTCCGAAGATTCCTTTTTACAAATAACAATCAGTTCTGATAGAGGAGACACAAGGAGAGCCAGTTAAATCTTTCACATCATTACCAGCCTCATTGTTTTGCAAATCAGTAGCATAAAGTAGAACACGTGCATGAATCCTCTTACAGGTTTCTGAATGCTAGGGATTTCAAATATGTGAATCCTTTTGATTAGCAGTAAATGGATAAGCCGCATGACAAATCATTACCTTTACCAGCTAAGTGGCTAGTTTAAAGATTACAGGTTACAGTTTGAATTCATCAAGGTTTGTCCATCTAAAATGATGAGGCTTTCCCCTCTTCATATGTCAGACCATGACTATCATGAAGTCTGCCACAGCTGATCACTAGCTCACTTGAATAGCTCAAAACTGCATTTTGAAAATATCCTATTTATAGTAGAGGTATGTAGAGTAATCCAAAACACTGCTTTAACATGCTAACCCTCTCTTGGCAAGAAATTCTTCTTGGGAGACTCTAATTTCTGAAATGATGAAGTCCTGAAGCTGAGTGCCAGAACAATGGGATAAAAAGTGATTTACCTGTATTTTAACTAGCTGTTTTTCCCCCTTCGTAATTTACTTTTACAAATGCAATTATTCATTTTCTTCAGTAGGTCACTAAGTTGATCATATTTCACTAATAGGTATTTAATATTCTTTTCCTTGTAATGATTTTTCAGTACTATTTTCCACAAATGTCAAAATCCTGAGTTGTTTATTTGAACGCTGAGTTATTGCTCTAACAATGAGAAGCTCTAATTACAGAGTGCAGTGAACTAGGCAGCAAGAGCTTGCATCCCAAATATTACTACTAATATCAAGACCTATGAAGAGTCCTAGTAACTTCTTTAAAATACATTTCTTACTTTCTGGTTGCATGGATATAGACTACTGTCTTATTTTTGAGGGGTTGCTATAAGCTCTGGGGTAAGGAACTCCTTACCCTTGTTACGCATATCCAAGCAATATGAGTTACAGGGGGCACACGAGGAAAGAAACCGTTTTCTCCTCCCACTCCCCATCTGTTGTGGAAAAAACACAGGTTTTTCCACCACAGGTTTAGAACAACCTCATGTCCTTGGAGCACAGACTCCGACTACGTTGTAACGACAGTGTGAACCTTCCTGCCACTCCTCAACCCACAAACCTATTTTAAGGCTGCCTTCTGAGAATAACCTTCACTGTGATGCTGTTGGCACATGAGCTACCATGTTAAACAGCAATGGGGTGAGACTAACTACTCCTGGAGAACCAACCATGATTAAATAGCTCCTCTTCAAAGCAGTAGTGACTACAAGGCTTACATCTATGGGATTGGAATGTCCTCACTCTTCTTCCAAAGGTAAATGACCCAAAATTATTTCTTACCAAAGCAAGGCCTAATTTTATAAATTTTTAAAACTTAAAGTATTTAAAGCTTCCACTAAATATTTGCTGATTTTTTTTACCCCCAAAATGAAAAGTTATATCATTTTTTGACTTATTGCCTCATCCATGGACTCAATGTTCAGAAATTACACATGAGGGATAAAAACCACTTAAACAATGTACACAACGATGTGCTGGGAAAATAGCTGATTCAGTAATAAAGCTGAATTAAAACTCAAGTTGTCTCTCTCTTTCTCTCTGAATAGCACAAGGGATTTAAACATACTGTGACATGTGAGAAAAATTAATTGGGAGCCTCTGATTACAGAGGTAGAAATCCAAAACCCTAGAATCTATTTTTGGCTTAATCACAGGTAATTTGTAGAATCTTTCCAAAATTATTTTTAAACATGTCTCCCTACTAAAATGGACTGCACATTGATTTAATTGTCATTCGTTTACTTAAAAAATCTATGGCAAGTTTAGGAAAACAAGATGGATATAGTTCTTTTGGATCTTGTTATTTATTTTCTTTTAATACATTTTTAGTATCACTCAAGAATATACATAAATGATAATGCCTGAATTAAAACACAAGGCATACAACTTCCAATAACTAATAATGTGCAATTTATGTTATTAGTAATTCTACTTCGTAATTTAATAATAAAATTTTGAGACAGTCAAATAAGTGACAGATTCTACATATAACGTTGTTCACAAGTAAACAAATTTTTTTACTATGAAACTTGAAATTAATCACTGAAGACATCATAAGCAAGAATTAGTACATGGCACCCCCTACTGATTTCATTGGAGGCAAAAGAGTTTAGAAGAATGGGGCCGCATCCTTGATTCTGTTGCACATAGTATCAGCTTATTTAAGTAATCAGGGGAAAGAAAACACGCTTAATTTTACATAGGCTAAATTGATAGTAAAATCTTAAGTTCTGAAGAGAGAATTAAAATGATAATTATTTTATTTTATTTTTTCAATGCAGTTCTTATCTGAAAAACCACCTCTTAATAGCTAAACTTTATGCCTCCACTTAAGCTTCTTAAATCTTACTTCTTCATAACTAACTCTTCATAGATAAACCTTTATAATTAACTTATTATAACCAACCCTTTGTAACTGAAGGATATGTTCATTATCCTTCACTGGATTTGCTTACATCCTTCCACTGTTCGGTACCTCTGAATAGTGCTAACTTTTGGACATAGTGTAGACTGGTAGATGCTCTCCTTTTGCCTCTCTGAAATCGGAGTGGAATTCTCCCCTGTAGCTGTGTCTGTAAAGAAGATTTAAGTTCTTATCTCAAAGGTTTATTGAAATACTTTTAATTACAAGGGGATAATGAGAACTCACCGATGAAGACCATCTCAAACAAAAATCAGTTTATATTAATATAGCAGTTAATTATATATGTCAGAATAACTTGAAAACCTTTCCTTTGTATTTATAGACAGCCTAAACTTATATGAAGTAAAGAAAAGTATTAATGGTGGAGAATTAAATGGAGAAATAGAGATCTATATGAATGTCAGTGGTGGTCTTGTTATAAAATTTAAAAAAAATTAATTAGTAAGAAAACAATGAAAATTTTCAATGATGAGCATTTTATTCAAAGTTAGAGTGGAGATAATTTGTATCTCAATGTCATTCATCTTTTTTTTCTTTTAGCATATTACGGAGAAATATGGACCAATTCTCAGTAATATTTTGGATACTTAGAAACCCTAGTGGTTTATGTGAGTTTACACTATGTAAACTTATGTACCCCAAAGAACTTGTAATGCTAATGGCATTTATCAGGTATTGTTTATAAAGGATGTGAAAAATAATAGTCCATCTGCTATATTCCCTTTTCAGCAGAGGAATCATACAAATTAATGTTGGCCTGGATGTAATCCATTTAGGATGACTCAAGAGAGTAATAAAAATGATCTCTTTCTTTTAAAAAATTCCTTAGCAAGTATTTGTCCACTAGTTATTTTTATGTTTTTTTTTTTTAAAGCCCTTTAACTTTATCAAATGCTTTATGACCATCTGGGAAAATTACCTAATGACAGGACCACCATCATCAACAATAATATTAAACTTATATTTATAACAACCTAAGCTTATGCTATGTTAATTATAGGAGAGAAAAAAGAGTATATGAAGATACATCAACTATAAAAATAAAAGAAAAATGAAAACTAACATTTATTGTTTACTAACAACTTTTGAAATATTATCTCTATTTGATTTTCACAGTATTTCTTTGAGGCAGATGCACAAATTAACCCCATTTTATAATGGAGAAAACAGAACCTAGAGCATAGAAAACCATTCTGAGGTCACACATCTAGGACATGATAGAGCTGGTTCTCAAACCCTGGTCTGTTTTCTGAAAAACTTATGCCCTAACTCACTATGAAAATGGTCTTTTCGTAGGGGCTGGTAGAAAGCAAGCCTAGATAATGAAGTGGTATGGAATGACAACATTTTGTGATTAAATGGATTTTATTTTTTAATTATGAAAATCAATATGCACAATTCTTTTTAATATCAGTAAAACATACATACCAGGTACAGTCTATGTTAGTTCTCATCCATAAGCCAACAGTTTTTCCTCTAATTTTTAGGGGGAGAATACCAATTGACTTCTATTTAATTATATCCTAATATTTTCTGGTACATGACAAAATGGAAGACTGAATAATCGCTTACAAGTAATAACTAAAATAATGCATCAATCCTTCATGAGTAGGAACTATTCCGAAGTCTTAGAAGGATTAGAATATATGCAGTTTTGGGAAATACTTCCTTTCATAGACATATGGCCCTTTCTTCATTTCTTCTTCTATTATAAACATTTTTTGATTGTGTTCCATCCTCCCTTTTAAAAAATAAATTTATCTATCCCTTTTCTTGTTTTGTCACTATCTCCTTTCTTTAATTTATTTACTACTAACGTTATCATAATGTAAACAATTGAAGCAGAGGAACAAAGATTAGAGTATATGAAAATTTGATTCCAAGGTAAAAGACTTTGTTTGTTTGAATGACTTCATTTTGAGCAATTAAAGGATTCGTCTTACTCTTCCTTACTAGATAGAAGTATTATACAGTAGTAAAAGCAGACTATGGGTTCACACAGGTTGGGATTTAAATTATAGCTCAACTACCTACTGGGTATAAACATTTGAACAAGTAATTCTTGTGTTCTCAGTCCAAATATGCATTGGGGCAAATGATACCTACGTTTATTTTTTATGCATTGAAGATAATTTAAATATTTAATTAAACTTAAAAAAATGGAAAAAATGTATTGAGTGCTTACTATAGGTCAGGTACTTTTCCACCAACAAAATAGACAATTAACTCACTACTTGCAGAATTTATATATATATATATATATATATATATATATATATATATATATATATATATATATATATTTACGCAGAACTCTTACTGCTGCGGCCTCTCCTGTTGCGGAGCACAGGCTCCAGACGCGCAGGCTCAGCGGCCATGGCTCACGGGCCCAGCCGCTCCGCGGCATGTGGGATCTTCCTGGACTGGGGCACAAACCCGCCTCCCCTGCATTGGCAGGCGGACTCTCAACCACTGCGCCACCAGGGAAGCCCCCAGAATTTATATTTTAAAGAGGAGAAAAAGAAAGTGAATAACTGACATAACTGATAAATAAGTTATTCTTATGTTAGAAAGTTATTTGGAGAAAAAAGTAGAGCAGGATAAAAGATTTAGGAGTGCTGGGTGTGGGACATACCACAATTTTTAATGTGCAATGTTAGGTAGGTATCACTGGAAGGGTGACAGAATTGAAGAAAGAAAGATGGCTATGTGGATCTCCCAGAGGAAAGAGTACAGCTAGGGCTTCCCTGGTGGCGCAGTGGTTGAGAATCCGCCTGCCGATGCAGGAGACACGGGTTCGTGCCCTGGTCCGGGAAGATCCCACATGCCGCGGAGCGACTAAGCCCGTGAGCCATGGCCGCTGGGCCTGCGCGTCCGGAGCCTGTGCTCCGCAACGGGAGAGGCCACAACAGTGAGAGGCCCGCATACCGCAAAAAAAAAAAAAAAAAAAAAAAAAAAGAGTACAGCTAGTGCAAAGACTCCACAGAGAAGTGCCTTGTATTAGGAGAAGAGGAAGCAGTGTGGCATGGAAGAGAGCAGAAGATAACTCACAGACATTAGAGAGGGATACAGGTGATGTAGGGTCTTGCCTGCAGAGAAACACTCATTAAATGCCACTGTAAATGTATTTAGATAAAAATATATGTTAGGCCTACCAACAGAAAAAATATTGTCCTGTGACAAATAAGTAAACATAGCATTGTAAATATTTATTTAATACTGACAGTGTGTCGAGCATTGCACTGATCACTAAAAAACATTCTCTCATTTATTTGCCATGAAAACCCTATGTGGATAATGCCATTTCTACATCCATTATACAGATGAGAAAACTGAGGCTCTAATAGGTAAAGTAACTTGTCCAGGATCACACCCTTATTAAGTGACAGAGATGTTATCCATTACCTTAACATGATTTCTTTTTGTTTAATATTAAATGCATGTATCAATTTGCTCCCTTCCAAAACCTACTTGTCATGTCCTTTTGATTTCCAGATGAGCCATTTACTTCCTTTTCCTTCTCAGTTGGGCTCCTTTGAGCTCTCTATCATTATATCCTTTCCATAAAAGGCATTCAGTGTACTGGCTGCAGAAAATAAATTACTTTTTCACCAGCTCTCTTCTGTATTCTTCTCTTTCACAAGGGACTGGATTTAATTGTCCTCTAGCTATAATTAGCTGATTGTGCAGGGATTTTACTTTAAATGTGGCCAAGCAACAATTTTGTGATTTCATTTCCTAAATCATATATTTTAGGTCTCCTTTTTTATTGTTGTTTTATTACTGCTCACGGTATTCTTACTTGCATTAGCATTGATTCACTCATTTGCTGTATTTTGGGTATTTCTTTTTCTTTGAATGATTTTACTCTGTTTTTTTAAAAAAATGTCATCAGTCTTTTGTTGAAATTTTTACTTAATAATATGCAAATATATAGTCAGATTTTAATGTTGGCAGTATGAAAACAAAGCCTGCTTTTAGGGATACACATGGAATAAAGGTATAATTATCCTGTGTTCAAATGACATAAATAAAACATGTTTTTTATTTTCAAAAATTATCATCTATTCCCTATTATCAATTTGATATTTTCAAAATTCACCATAAAAGGAACACAGGTTCTAGTATATCTTCTAAATGTAGAGTGGGATTTGTTGATCAGAACATACTATACCATGGTTAATGTCTATAAATCATAATGTCTCCTTATTTTTCTATTTCTATATAATTTTTAACATCATGGCTTAATACTTATATTCACCCTAATTTCATCCCTCTTGTTTTAGGTCTATATGCTAACAACAAAAAAAGCATTCAAAACTTATTATCAGAGGATTCAAACTTCAAGAAAGTATATGAAATAATTTACTTATCAGAAGCATACAAGTGGTTGTTTGCTTTTGAGAGTATTTAGATAGTTGAATTTTCTACTCTTAATCTGCTTCTTTTATCATGGTATGGACAAACCCAAGTTTTTATTTCCTTAGGCAAAGCCAATATGATTTTTCAGTATACTGAGGGCTATACCCAGTGCAGCAGATTCAGAACCTACAACTTTCAACACAACTCCCTCCTCAAGTCAGTGTACAAGACTTACAAGTGCAAATGAGATTGGCTGCAAATCCTGACCTCCACTCAGTGACTCATGAATCCAGTGCCCTGGTATCCAGCTATTAGAATCATCGACTAATACAACTTTCAGGGTTTAAGGAAATTAAGAGTTTACATGATCCAGTCATTGTACGTTACAGATGAGGAATTGGAGTTCTCATAAAAGAAGAAGCTAGTCAAATTTATTTGTGACCTTAATCTTAAAACAGTTTAAAAATTGATGTCATATAAATATGTAAACCAGCGACATTTGTTAAACATTTGGCATGTGCAAGGCAATGAAGTATCAATTAAACCATGGCAAATACTCATGATTTAATATTGAAAAAACGTGATTGTCAGCAAAATAAATCTCTAAAGTTATTTATAGTTCTCAATAATAGAGTACACAAAAATCACAAAAAAGTGATTTTTTTTGCAGGTGATTTTCATGAATTTATTTCCTATAATATTGGGATCTATTAAAACTAGGTGCAGTGAGAGGTGAAAAAGCCAAGGCATTATTGAGAGGAATCAGTGAAAACTGAAGAACTAAAAAAGTAACTTAAATGTTCAATCAAATACTTTACCCAAAGGACAGAAACATCTTTCATGTTACAAATGAGAAAGAAAAAAGCGACAAGATGAATCAGGAAGGAAAGAACTTTTCTGAAAAGGAGGACTTTAACTATTTCATGCCACTCTAACCCTATAATCCTAATAGAATATTGAGGGTAACCGCTGTAGTATAAAGAAATTAAAGCAACCACACAAAAAAGCAGCTATGAAGTAATACCAATTGATTATCTTCGTAAAAATATTTCTTAAAAAAAAAAAAGAAAAGAAATGTAAGGATTTATCCCATTCTGATCCTAAATGTAAGGATTGTCCTATTCTGACATACCTTCTGTAGCCAATCACTATTTTGTTCTAAGATTTTTCAGCATCTTTAATTAAATAAGCGATGTTCATGAGAGATATTTGTTATTCAGTGGCTCTTAATTGGTTTGGGGGAAAAAATCAGTATCAACTACTGGTAGAAATTCCACTTGATGGTGGCAAATGAGGCAGCTGTATTATTACAAATTGTCTCTAGTGATTTGAATTTTTTTCTAAGTAAAATGAAGAGTTTTATTGTTTTTTTGCTATAACATTAGGCTTTGTTTTACTTTGCTTTGTTTATTTTGTTTTACATTTTTAAGTGTTAGGAACTTCACCTGACTAATTAAAATTTAAGTTAAATAAATCTCAATTAATTTTACTTCCAGTATTTCCAAAAACCCATAAATTATCACCTCCATTTTATAGATTAGGAAATTGATCCTCATAGATTAACTTATTTATTCAATATTACTGAGTTAGTTTGTTAGAATGAAGGAAATCTGAACCTTAGAGACCATGCTATTGCCACTATTTGAACTTTCTATTTGTCACATATATGAGAATGTCTGCAGAGTAAAAATAAGTAGTCAGTTGGTAATGACTTCAACTTCACTTTTAGACAAGCTCTTCAAGAAAGATAGTTAACTTTTTACATTTCCTGAAACAATATCTTGGAAAGAAATGAGCTTGTGTTCTTAATTCTCTGACCCACAGTGACTGCAGGCTCCAATAAAAGCCTCTTGTCTTATAGAAGCAGAAATGCAGTCAATGTAGGTTACTGATCATTCTCCCAAAAGATTAAAAGGGTAGTTCAGAGTTAGGGAACACGGTTAACTGCTAAAATAAAACTTCCTTCACTGTGGTACACAGTATGTGTCTGGCATGAAAGCAAAATGGAAAAAAAAAAAATGACACTTTACATGTGTTAGAAATCTAGTACATTTTAGATTATATTTGACTCAAATGATTTTTCTTTTGTACAACAGTATGCTGTCTTTTTTAGATCTCTTTCAGTTTGAGAATATTTTGGTTTCTATGTATTATTCTTCATAAAAGCCAAAGGTCACTTATTTTTTAATATCTAAATTAATATTTTCATTTACTCAATCATTGAGTTTTATATAACAATTAGTGAATGTGAGACTGTGCTAGGTTCTAGGAATACAACTGTGAAACAGACTGACATTTCTTGTCCCCGAGGAACTTGTGTTTTACTGGTGGATACAGACAAGGAAGTGGTTCAGTATGACATGGGATAAAGATGGTCAATAGAAATATGGAATCTATAGTTGCTGGGAATGAGAAGAATCAACTAACCTGGACTTGGCACATTCAGAATTTTTTTTTTCAGTATCAAAAGTGAATTCTGGGGCTTCCCTGGTGGCGCAGTGGTTGAGAGTCCGCCTGCTGATGCAGGGGACGCGGGTTCGTGCCCCGGTCCGGGAAGATCCCACATGCCGCGGAGCAGCTGGGCCCGTGAGCCATGGCCTCTGAGCCTGCGCGTCTGGAGCCTGTGCTCCGCAACGGGAGAGGCCACAGCAGTGAGAGGCCCGCGTACCGCAAAAAAAAAAAAAAAAAAAAAAAAAAAAAAAAAAGTGAATTCTGACAAGTGGAGCAAAATTAGTCAAATAATGAGGAAAGGAAAAATAATATACAGGGCAGAGAGAATAGAGGAAGTCAAAGAACTTGATGACTAATGAGATGTGGGAGTGACAGAGAGAAGGGATTCAAGCAACTGGGAAAATAGTAGTGACATTCAATGTGAAAAAAGAAGGGAAAGAAAAGAGCAAATTTGAGTAGGTTTATTTACTTTGGTTTTGGACACACTGAGTTTTTGGTGACTATGGGATGATTAGTAGAAAAATATATATATATACACATTTATTTTAGTTTATTACTTCTAAGCATATTTTTCACATTTTAATAGGGAGAGAGAAGGATAAGCTAGGATGAAGTGAGAGAGTGGCATGGACATATATACACTACCAAATGTAAAACAGATAGCTAGTGGGAAGCAGCCGCATAGCACAGGGAGATCAGCTCGGTGCTTTGTGACCACCTAGAGGGATGGGATAGGGAGGGTGGGAGGGAGACACAAGAGGGAGGAGGTATGGGGATATATGTATACATGCAGCTGATTCATTTTGTTATAGAGCAGAAAATAACACAACATTGTAAAACAATTATACTCCAATAAAGATGTTAAAAAATATTTCTAAAATCCAAATGAATAGCACGAGCAAAAGTGTCTTACAGTTATAATCGCCAGTGGGCTTGCTTTCTTGCTTGTATATAAAGTATTGGTGCATATTACAGTGAATAGTGTCTCAGATTGAATGAAATATGATATGCCATGGATTTCAGTCTCTTCCTGCAATATTTAACTCGAGCCTAAATCATTCATAGCCAACTTCCAGTCATTAGATATCATTTGTGATATCTTTAGTGAACTTCAAGCTCTCTTCACCCTGAAACCAACTGCAAATGCAGGCTGCACAGCACATTCTAAGCCATGATTAGAATCCCCAAACGGGTATGCTCTGATCTTGCTGTTTAAAGAAGAGAGGTTTAGAGCCATATGATCATTTTACAGTTCTCTCTCTAAATCCCCACCATGTATCTGGGAAACAAAGGAATATTATTACCTACGAAATTGTCCAAGTACCTTGCCATGAGTACATTGTATCTTACAGGCAGAGCCAGGGTAAGAATCAGTGTCTTCCTGACTGCCTCCTGCTGCAATCAGCAGTATTCTGAGACTGTACACATAACTGAAATCAAGACTGCTGGGATTCAGAGCGAACGCCCCCTAGATTACCTTTCCATCCCCTCTTTTCAATTTATTTTTTTACCATAACCAGGCAATAACTCTGAGGAATGTTTAAAATGACTTTCTCCTCTAGCAACTCTGTGAGACCTCATGCTAATAAGGGGCTTAGGGGTGATAAACTAACAAAATATATCTCAGACTCAGTCTCTCATGAGATTCCAGGGAATGTGCTTAGTTAAAGATTAAAGCTTGGCTGGAATGTTATGCTTGAATTTTTGTGAGTCTTCTTGTAATCAGAACGAGTAATGTTTTTTCAACCAACAGAACGTTACTTAACAACTAAGGTACATTGCTTGTAGTTTTAACTTACTGTTTAACAATGAGTTAAATAACTTGTGTGAGTGTGTACACGTTACTAGGGATACTTGTAATGAAAAGATGCAAGACATTTCCTTTCATGGTGGTAGGCACACATATAAACATCCCTTTTTAATGACGGGAAAGCAGAAAAACAAGCAATATGCTTTGAGGCTACAAAGGCACAACTGATTTAATCTGAAGGTGAGAGGGCTTTAAAGAAGAAGATGTAGTTGAGATATCCTTGAGAGGTGGTTGATCTGGGGAGGACACTGAAGGCTGAGGAATTAGGTGCAGATGTCTGGAAGCACTTTATGTGTCCAGGTAATGACAACAGCTCTCTGTGGTCAGGGATCACGGTTTGTAGAAGGCTGAAGTGGGAAATGTAGCTTTAAAGTTAGTTTATGCAGTTAGAGCCAAACTTAGCATTGGGCAGTGCTAAGTTGTTTGCTTATTATTTTGAGAGGAATGGAGAAACTACTGAAGGGTTCTTAGCAATGGAGAGTCATGACTGGACCCAAGTGAAGTTGTAACATTGAATAAGACCTCAGATGTACATACTCTTACTCCACATATGAGGAAATTAAGGTCCAGAGAGAAAGCTGGTCGGTGTTAGCCCTGTTCAGCCTACTGTTCTATTGTTTGAGAAATAACAAATTAGCCTGAACAATATTATTGCCACTGATAAAATGAATAGGGATTCTAAATGAACAAGAAATATTTCCTGGCCTTAATATTTAACTACACAAGCAGACAAAAAAATTCTTAAGTTAGAGACACAAAGATATCCCTATAACATAAGAAACTCCCATAATACAATCCACAGATGTCATGATATATTGGAGGATTGGGATACTACACTGGGTAATAGGAGGGCTCAGTTTATTCCTGGTCTCCATTTTCCTGCTCACATTCTATTGAGAGAGTCAGGATATAGATATATAACACAAGGAAAAAGAGGTGAATATAGTGACCAAGTCTGTATCTCAGAAAAATTAGTGTAAGTTTGGGGTGAGGGATGGAAAAGTTGAGGAGGAAGAAGAGATGTTGAGTTTTACTTCTGTTTTGACTGCTTGTTCTAACAATCACTGCATTATCCTTAATTCTTAATTTAAGACTCTTTTTTCTATTGAATCAAAGCATTGAAAAAAGTAGTGCAGAAGTATGTAAACTTTTAGTGATACAGCACCATTATGCCTGATACAAAACTGATTCTGTAATGTTGTAAAATAAATATAGGGTTGTGTTAGTCAGCTTAGGCTGTCATAATAAAATACCATATACTGGGTGGCTTAAACAACAGAACTTTATTTTCTCACAGTTATGGAGACGGGAAGTCTAAGATTAAGGTGCCAGCATAGTAAGGTTCTGGTGAGAGCTCTGTTCCTGGCTTGCAAATGGCCACCTTTTGACTGTGTGCTTTTATGGCCTTTCTTCAGTGCCTGTGCATGGAGAGAGATCTCTCTCTCTCTTCCTCTCCTTATAAGGCCACCAATCTTACTGAATTAGGACCATAATCTTATGATCTCATTTAACCTTAATTAGGAGCCTTATCACTGAATACAGTCACATTGGGGGCTAGGGCTTTAACATATGAATTTTGGGGGGACACAATTCAGTCCATAGCAGGTCATTACTGAAAATTTGGAATGTGTAGGATAAGAAAAAGAAAACACTATCATTTTTCATCCCTTCTCTCAAAGATTAATATGAATTAATCACTATTAATATTTTTAAAATACCTTATATGTCTTTTCCCTTAAACTTTCAGAGAATTTGAAACAGTTCCTTAGTGCAGTCAAAAAAAACACCCTCTGGAAATAAAACTGAGGAAGTCAGATATATAGATGAATGATATGTGTATATTAATTAATTCACCAATTCATTCATTTACTTAGGATCTACTATGTGTCAGGAGTCATTCCTGCCAATATGCCAAGGAAGTGGAGAGGCAGGAATTAAACAAAAAAATCACAGTTTAACATAAAATCAGTGAAGGAAAAATTCAGGGAGTATATGGTAAGTAGACTAAATTTAGCCAGCATGTGAGGGTAAGGAGGTCAGAAAACCCTCTAATGAGAACTGCTATTAATATTGTTGAAGATACCTTTTATGTGATGTATCATTTTACACTTGCTGCTTTCAATACTGTCTTTCTCTTTGGCTTTTGAGGTTTTGATATGTCATGCTATGGATTTCTTTGAAATTATTTTACTAGGAGTTCATTGAGCTTCTAGGATGTGTAGATTAATGTGTTTCATCAAATATGGGAAGTTTCTAGCATTATTTCTTCAAATATACCTTGTGTCCCTTTCTCTTTTTCCTCTCCTTCTGGGACTCCAACTATACACATGATGATACATTTTATGGTAAACCATAAAATGGTTTACCATTTTATGTGAGGGTCTGTTCATTTGTGAGGGTCTGTTCATTTGTCTTCACTTATTTTTGTTTCTATTTCTTAGGCTGAATTATCTCTACTGACCTATCTTCAAATTTACTAATTCTTTTTTCTGCAAGTTCAGATTTAATGTTGAGCCCCTCTAGTGAATGTTTCATTTATTTTATTTTTCAACTTCAAAATTTCTGTTTGGTTCTTTATTATAATTTCTGGCTCTACTGATATTGTCAATTTGGTGAGACATTAATGTCATATTTTATCTTGATTTTTAAAAATATATGGATTACTTTAGTTTCCTGAATATAACTACAATAACTGATTTAATATCTTTGTCTTGCAGGTACAAAATCTGGTCTCCTCAGTGACATTTTCTACTGATTGCTTTTATTCCTGTGTATGGTTTATACTTTTCTGTTTCCTTGAGGTCATTTAATTTTATTTTTTGCTGAAAACTGGACATTTTAGGTAACATAATATGGCAACTATGGAAATCAGATTCCTCCCTCCCAAGTTTTTGTTGTTGTTATTGTTATTTTTGTTTGGTTAGTGACTTTCCTGGTCTAATTCTGTAAAGTCTGCGTTTCACGTAGCATATGCAAAAGCCGTGAGGCAAGAAAAGGCTTAGTGCCTAAGAGAAACATATGGAAGATTATTATAATTGGAGTATAAAAGAAATGGAAGGATAAGGTCACAAAAATGATTTTGCACATTACAAAAAAGGTATATAAGCAACAAATGAAAGGTAATAAAGAAGTAACATGATTAAATGTTACTAGAAAGATCACTCAGGCTACTGTGTGGAGAATTAAGTGAGTATGGTAAGATAAATACTGAGTATCTGATTAGAAAAGACCTGCTATAAAACAGGCCAGAGATGATTCTGGCTTAGAAAATAATAATAGCAAAAAGTAACTGAAATGTTTTGAATACTGTTTCAGTGCTGATTTATGTATACTTTCACAATATCCTATAAAATAGATACTATTATTAGTACACTATTTTGCAGATAAGGAAACAGAGTCACCAACAGGGTAAACTATTTTTCCAGGGTCACACAGCTATTAGATGGAAGAGAAAGAATTTAAAACACAGGCAGTTTGGCTATGGAGTCTATGTTCTTACATATCATAATATACTACCTACAAGTTAAGACTAAATTAACATGAAGAAGCTGGATAATTTATAAAGCTGAAAGGGATATTTTTGAGGCAAGATTTTCAGGAGTTGGAGACAGATTGGATTGGAAGTATAAAGGAGAGGAAATTGTTACTGCAGATTCTAGGCATAAACTACTTAGCTGAATAAAGGTGTCATTTACCGAATGGGGAATGCTGAGGATAAACAGTTTGGGGACAAGGGAAAATTTTGGAATTGAGTTTGAGATGTATAAATTTTCACATCTCACATTATGTGTATTCATCTATGTAGAAATATTAAATAGACATTTGGAGTTCAGAGGAACAATCTGGATGGGAGACATCAGTGTGTGACTCTGGGGATATATTTAGCATCTGAGGTCATGGCAGTAGATAAGGAGGCTTAGTGAAAAAGAAAAGGGCAGAAACGTGATGTTGAGGTGTGCTAGTGTTTAAGGTTTGGATAATGGTTTCTATAACACAAACACAGAACAATTACCTCTCCCTAATAAATAACGATCAGTTTAGTAGTATAGATGATGGACTCATTTATACATTATTTTATCCAATTGATTATAATCCATTACCATCATTATTTGTTTTAATGCTCAAATTGTCCCAGATTTGGGAGCCTCTTAAAGCTGACTTCTGTCTCTTGTGACATATCTCCATCAATCTTTGAGCACTTGTTTGTTTCCTGGCTCATCTTACACATTTCCTATCCCAGTCCTAGAATTATCAGTTTACCCAGGGACTTTTTTTTTTTTTTTTTAGTAATGAGTGATATTTTGTAGATAATACCTATTGTGGTGTCACAGCTTTCTAGGCTCTCAGTGATTTTACATACAGAGACGAATATCTTATATACACATGTGTGTATATGTATATTACATAAGCATTTATGTATGTATGTGTGTATATATGCATACATATGTACAGAATCTACACATATGTATAGAATCATGTTTATACTAATACTTCTAACCCTACTTCCACATTATAGGGTTTATTCTAATTTTCTACATTTTCATATTTGTAACTTAATTATCTGGCAGCAATAAACCTGAAACTTATTATTTCTAATGTACTTAACTTGTTTAATCAACCAGTTAATAAGTAAGTAACCTCTTGTTACTGCCAACTCTCTTCTTCACCCCCATCTGTCAGAAGTCCTCTGAATCCTACTCAAGGTCTAATACCCAGCACTGTGCCATCACATCTGTACCCTTAATTAGACACCCTCCTTTTCTTACCAAGGTTCCAACTTCTTGTTTCTCCCATCTCATGTAGGTTGCTGTTATGAATTGAACTATGTCCCCCCAAATTTCATAACTTGAAGCCATAACCCCCAATGTGACTGTATTTGGAGATAAGGGCTCCTAAGGAGGTAATTAAGGTTAGATGAGGTCCTAAGGGTGAGGCCATGATCCAATATGACTGGCATGCTTACAAGAAGAGACTCCAAGGATGTGCATACATAGTAAAAAGCCCATGTAGGGACATAATGAGAAGGTGGCATCCACAAACCAAGGAGAGGCCTCAGTAGAAACCAAACCTCTAAAACGGTGATCTTGAAATTTAGGTCCCCAGAGCTATAATGAAATAAATTTCTAGTTTAAGCCACCCGGTCTATGGTAGTTTGTTATGGTAGCCTTAGTAGACTGATACAGTTGCTTCCTTACATTTCTCAAATTCCAGCACCCCATACTACCATGGAGAACTTCTCAATCCCTCATATCAGGCTTCAACAACTGCCACCAGGCCAACTCACTCTACTGGCTCCCTTCATACCCTTCCAGGTTGCACCCCATAGGAAGCCCTATTCACACTACTTGTGTTCCAACCTCTCCATTGTAGATATCTTTCCCCGTAGAAGGCTTCTTCTTACATTATAGTAGACTTTTCTAATCCTTATACACTGATATCTCATTTTCACATCTATGGGTGGATGCTATTCTCACCTCATTTGGACTCCCACACCATACACCAGTAGGGACATCAGGTCATCCTACCACATGGATATCATTCTCACTATGTTCAGGCTTGGACAACTTGTATGAAACACTCCTGCCACGTAGATGCCTTTCACGCTAAACTCTGATATCTCATACTGAGAAGCCCTTCATCCTGTTCATGTTCTAACTCTTTATATAACTGTGAATCCCCCCTTCTCCATTCTCCTAAATATGTTTATGTATGTTTTGCTTGGCTGCACCTAATGACTTCAGACTAATTTTCCACCCCCCTTAGGGAGACAAAGGAAGAGAAATAAAGAAGAGGAAGGAAATAAATGAATGAAAGGAAAATGAGAATTGCCTGGAAACTTACTCTGTACTAGACATTTTGAATATTGTGTTGTAAAAATTCTGGATTTAGCTTTCTTCCTCTGAGGAGCATTTATTTTTGTTGTAACAGTTGGTTAGTTGTGGCTGATCACTCTGAATTTGTGTAGGCTTGTGTTAATGCTCTTTATATAGCAGTCTTTAAGTTTCAATTTCACTCCTAGTTCTAAGTTTTTTGACTCTAAATATAGTTTTACTCCTAAGACAAGAACTTTATGGAGATTTAATTGGAAAGTGCAAGATATTTATCAAAATTCTCCAAGTTGATGGGCCTCAAATTCTAAACTCTGTCTCCTTTGTGGTAGGCACAAACTGAAAATCTTTGCTCAGACTTTTCAAACTTACAGCTTTTCACTGGGTCACTTTAAGTCTCTTCCATGCATATTCAATTCTGCAGTAAGTCAAGGATTTAATGGCAGTTTATACATAGATTTTGGCTTCTCTCTCTTTTGGCTTCTCTTACGATTTCCCCCTTCAATTTCCAACTGCACTAATATGCTCATATCCTAATCTTTATCACCTCAACTCTGTAAAACAAGCTTTTTCCTTAAATTCCAGCCAATATGCAGTGTAATGTGAAATTGTGCTCTCATGAGAAAAGTTATATTCACGTAGATGTTGCTAAGTTTAATTCCATTCTTTCAAGGGTCATGGAAACCTCCAGTTTCCACCTGCATTTTGCTGCTTTCCAGTTATCGTCAAATACTTGTGTGTCTGTGTGTTTTATTTTAATGTTGTGTTGTTGCGTTCTGAGTTTATAGTTGTTATTAGCAGGAGGCTCAGTTTTGTACAAGTTACTTCACCATTACCAGTATTGGGACTCTTCCTCTTATTCACTTTTAATATCGCTTTGGCATGTTCTGAGTAGCTGAAAATTTTTATGTTTTTCTTCTGTCATAAAGTGTTACAAATATTTTGAAGAAACATTGCAACTGTTAATCTTACAAATAAAGATACAAACATAACATCTACATAGCTTGATTTGGAAACAAAAAATTATACATATATTCTAGAAAATTCCTTGAGGCTTAATAATTGTGATTTAAATTTCTTTTCTGTAACTTTCTTTGAGTTGAATAGTTAGAAAAACTTATATTGATAAAAAGCTTAGGAGAAAATCATGGTATTGCAAAATATATTTTGAAATAGGAAGAATATTTTATTTTTCAAATCATATATTTTATACAAAAAGTTTAATGATTATGTACTTGGTAAAAATTCAGTTCATTCACACTAAAAATTTAATTCAACTCAAATATATTAAAATTTTAAAAAGACACAGAACACAACTGAGGTTTAATAATGTCAATGAATTTCTCTAGCTTTTACAGCTGGAAAAACCAACATACAAACTTAAACAGTATCAGCTAGACCTATCTACCTATCTCTATCTATCCACACATATATATACATATACTTGTACACATATATATGTATGTGTGCATGTATAAACACAAATATATACACACACATATGCAACTTCTTTTTTCCCTTGACAATTTATTGTAGCCATCTTTTAATAAAACTGTTTCTAAATTTTTTATGTCCAAATGTCAATTCTTAGTAGTATTGTGCTCTTTTAAAATTATATACCTCCTTTTAATGGATCTTTAAATTATTTATAGCTTTTGTTTTATACAATAAGTATTTTAATATAATTTATACTTATGCATTTATATTAGTTCTTATAGTATATATTATTAGAAGTAGAATTACTGTATCAAAGAATTTTCATAAGTTATGTTTTCACTAATACAGCCAAATCAATTTCAAGTCAGGCTAAAATGGTTTCCTCATACATTTCAAAGACTAAATAATTTAAATTAAGTGGTTTCATTTGATTTGGCTTAATTTTGCAAAGTAGTTTGGATGAAAAAGTATGTCATGTTGTTTTAAGTTGCATTTTTCAGATATGCACCTTAATCTCCATGTGAGGTTGACAATCTGTTCATTTCTTCTTCAAATTGTCTAGTTACATACTTTACGTACTTCTCTACCAGAAATTTTTTGTAGATATATAGTGCCCCTTTGTACTGTGAGTAATTAAGCTATTTCTGTTACATTTATCTTAAATAGGGTTTTTCAGTCCATTGCTTGTTTGGAAATTCATTGATGATGATTTATAACACCATGAAGACAATTTTCAATCTTCTTAATCAAATCTGTCGGATTTTCTCTTTGGTTTCTGAGTTTTTGAAACCTTAGAAAAACCTTCCCATCCTAAAATTATGCATGTAAAAAGATTCTGCATGTGTTTATAAGTATAATATAAATATTAAATTATTATTCTTTACTTTTAGTCAATCAATCTAAATTTCTTTTGTGTAATGTGGATTGAGATAATTATAATATCTTTCTTCTTTGGTCACACCTCAAGGCATGTGGGCTCTTAGTCTCCTGATCCATCAGGGATCAAACCCACATCCCCTGCAGGGGAAGCACAGAGTCTCAACCACTGGACCACCAGGGAAGTCCCAAAAGATAATTATAATATCTTATCTCCCCAAATGGAACACTTGATAAATGTATGTGTTGTGTGTCCTTTTTCAACTGTAATTTTCTATTAAACCACTCATCTATTTTAAAACTTCACATTTTAATTGCTACTTTTTAATACTGTTAATTGCAATTAATGAAACTTTTTATTTTGATTCTGATCAAAAGTATCTTAGTCATGATAAAATTTTAATGTAAATATTTGGTCAACTTTTCTCATTTATCTGTATGTATTTAACATCTCTTTGAAAATATTTTCTTTCTAAATGATCTGTTTACATTTTTATGCATGTTTATGTACATATTTATGAATATATTTGTACCCTGTCTCATAGAGAAAGAAATTTAGGCAGCTTCAAAGATCGTAAAATATTAAGATATAACTATAAATGAGATGTATTTGTGAGAGAATAAGGGAAAATATTTTAGACATAAAAATTGTTCCAAAAGTGAAACACAGTTATCTATATATATGCCAAACCAAGGGCATAGTTTGGCTATGCGTTTTCTAGAAGCCAATGAGAAAAGAGAAACCTAACCAATAACCTGATGCACATTCTTAAATTGTGTTTATGTTACAGGTAACCATTTTTACTGTTTAGATGGAGCCATTTTATATATATATTTTTGATAATAAATGAAATCCATTGACGCTGCAAAATGAACAAAATGGTTTCTACATTATAAACTCACTGAAAGTAAGAACCGTATTTTATATCTTTTTGACCCTAAAATTTCAACTTAAACTCCAGAGAGGCTAAAAATTATTGCTAGATATAACAACTTAGTATAGTAATAACTCATTTAATTTTGCTATTATAACCATTATTATCAATGAAATAATAAATATTTTATTAGTATTGAATTTTCAATTTTCTAGATATCCTGAGAGAAAATGAAAATGTATTTAAAAATAGTCTGTATTGAGACATTCTTTGCATAGGAAAGTAATGAGACTAATTCTTGGCTAGCTAGAAGTGTTTGCTTCTATAGTTATTTTGTATTTAAATAACAATTTGAGATTTTTCCATTTGGCCGTAATGGAAAAGCAAGACCTTTCACTGTAAATAACCAGAAAACAGGACAAAATACATGAAATTACTGTTTAAGACATCAGACAATGGGTAGCATAGATCCATGATTCCTGAGAGAAGGGAAACAAATAAGGGGGGCCTTATGACCACATCAGCTCCTGCCTTGAGACAATTTCTTAATAGTTGACAAAAGGAATGGTAACCCAAAGAGAGTACAGTAGCTCAAAGGATGAAAAGTAAGATCAGATTTTTGGGAATCTGAAGCAGCTGGAAATTGCAGGAAAAAATTCCATAAAGAAGGTTATACACAGAAAAGACCTCCAAAAAGCTGCATAGGCATCCCCTTTAATCTTTGCTGATTTCAAGGCCATACACTTATCCAATGAAAGGCTACAAAGAGGGGCAAAGACCAAGCATGGATTTGCAAAGTGAATAATTCTCAAGCTCATAAGGAGTGGTGAGATATTTGAACTGTGTCCAGTAAGTGTGGAGTCCCGAGTACTTATCTGGGGAATAGAATTTTTAGTTGAATACCTCTCTAAAAAGAAACCTCCAACCTCAGATAGCTTCATTGGTTAGTTTTATCAGACACTTAATGTAGGAAAAATTGTAGTCTCATGCAGACACTTTCAGTAATGGAAATATAGTGAATATCTCTCAACTCATTAATTTGAGTCCAATATTACCCTGATACCAAAATCAAACAAAGAGTACCACACTACAAAAATACAAAAACAAAATGAAACAATATACCTCATGCACACCGAAGCTATATAATCGTTTAAACATTTTAACAAATTAAATGTAGCAATATATATTAAAAAATGGTAATGTACCATAACCAAGTAGGTCTTATTCTTGGAATGCAAGGTTGTTTTACCATACAAAAGTAATCAGTGTAATTCCTTATTTTCAGATGGTGGGGGGGGGGGAGTATGATATTCTCAATATATGAAGAAAAATATTTAACAAAATTCAACATCCATTCCTGAAAAAATCTTTCAATAAACTAGGACATGGAGAAAACTTCTTAATCTAATAAAACAGATCAATGAAAAACCTACAGCTAATACAATACTTAATTGTTAATCTCTGTTTCTGGCTGTGAAGGAGCAACGAGGATGAGATTTACCCTGTTTTAAATAATTGAAAACTTAGAAAAAACTACATGAAAAAATGGCTTTGTATAACTAGTTAACAGGCAGTGATCCCTAAGAAATGGGGAAGAAATAATATGAGCCCTATGAGAGCCTTTCCTTATTGCCTAGAGAGATTTTCCAAACTGTAGTACAGGAAGGGGTAACCAAACAAAGCCCAGCAGTCTCACAGAGAATAATGCAGTTTGGCACTCAGGGAGGCCAAGGAAGCTGTAATTTGTAGAGTAACATACTAGAGTGGAGGAAGTTGCAGAAAGATAGAGCATTCCAGTGATCTGTGAAGGGGTTACCTCAAGTCATTGATAGAATCCTTATCTGAATATGTAAGAAAAGTACCCAATGAGGGTGGTGATAGAAGGATCACTTAAGCAGAGTAGACAGAACAATCTCTGAAGATCATATAGTGCGGGAAA
Source organism: Kogia breviceps (assembly GCF_026419965.1). Taxonomy (NCBI): domain Eukaryota; kingdom Metazoa; phylum Chordata; class Mammalia; order Artiodactyla; family Physeteridae; genus Kogia; species Kogia breviceps. The sequence continues at coordinate 27,407,630 of NC_081322.1, forward strand.
TAGCTTTTGTTCTTCCTAGTCAAAGGTAAATGTCCTTTTAATACTGTCATCATGTAGACTCCTCAAAATAGGATTACCTTAGTTATGGGGATAACTAATTAGAGACTACAGCTTAGACTAAAGGCTACCCTGGGCACATTCTACCAAGCTTAAAACAAGTCATGGAAGATGAAAATGATTCAAATTCACCTAACTATCCCAGAACAATGCTAGATAAAATTTAATGAAAATATAAGAACAAAGTTAGATAACTTATACTATCTGGTTTTAAGGCTTACTATAAAGGTACAGTTAGAAAGACAGTATCATTTTGGCTTAAAGACAAACAACTAGATCAGTTCAACAGAAGAGGGGGAGTCCAGAAGTATACGTGTAACAGAGAACAAACCTGACAACATATTAGATCTATTCCTTTAGCTCTACCCCTTGTGCTCTGTTGCCTGTTCTTAGTCATGCAGGCTCTGCACCTTTTACAAAAGAATGTTGCCTATGGCCTAAAATATACTGGAGAGCCCAGTATATTCTCAAGGCTGTGACCTTTAAAGGGATAACGCTTTTCCATTCATACAGAGATAAAAAGTTGCCTAAAAGAAAATAATTGTGTTGTTGGAGGTTTACAGTAACATCGTGACCAGCCCTATCTGGACATTTACAAGAACAGAGAATTCATGTACCAAAAAATGTTCAACAACCAGCCATACCTCTTCCCCTTTTAGTATAAAAGAAGCCTGAATTCTAACTCAGGTGATATGGTTCTTTGGGAGACCAGTCTGCCATGTTCTCGGTCTGCTGGCTTTCTGAATAAAGTCTCTATTCCTTGCTCCAGCACCTAGTCTCTCAATTTATTGGTCTGTGGTGTGGGGAGCAGTATGAGCTTAGACTCAGTAAGAGACCTGTCCATATGCAGATGATTGATCTTCACTAATGTTTCCAAGGGAATTTAACAGAGAAAGGATAGTTTAAAACAATGTCTACAGAAGTGGATATCCATCAGCAATAAATAAATAAATAAATAGATACGTTGACCCATATTACACTAAATGCAAATATTAACTGCAAATAGATCATCGTCTTAAACGCAAAAGATACAACATAAAACATTATAGAAAAAAATTGGGGAACATAGGAGGATGTCTTTATTTCTTTTGGATAGGTAAAAATTTCTTAGATTATGAAAAGAATAAAATGATAAATTAGCCTTCATGAAAATTAAATGATAATTCTGCTCTTCAAGAGACACTGTTTAGAAAATCAGAAGGCAAGCCACTGGCTGGGAGAAAATATTTGCAATGAATATACCTGATTAATGACTATATACAGAACATGTTAGTATCATTTAAAACTCAATTATTAGGAAGCGACCCAGTAAAAATGAACAAAATATTTTAACAAACACTTCAGAAAATGAGATAAGAAAGGCCAAAAAGCACACAAAAATGATACTCAATGTCAGTCATCAAGTAAGATGCAATTTAGCATGAAAATGAAAAGCATTTACATTACTTTAGAATGTCTAAAATAAAATAACTGGCAAAACCCATAACCTGGCAAGATTTTGGAGCAAGTGGAATTCTTTTATGTGGCTTGTGATATTGTAAAATTATACAAACATTGTAGAAAAATGTTTGGCAATGTATTATAAAGTTAAACATATATTTACCATGAGACCCCGCCACTCCACTCCTCTTTGAAATGAAAACACTTGTCCATAGAAACATCTGAGCATGAATGCTTACAGCAGCTTACTCATAAGAAGTCCAAGCTGGAGACAACATAAATATAACTGTTATATGGATAAACAAATAATGGTGTATTCATAAATGAAATAGAGTTCAAGCAATAAAAAGAATGAACTATTGATGACACAGCAGTATGGATGAATCTTAGCAAAATTATCCTGAGTGAAAGAAGCCAGATAAAAATAACTGCATACTCCATGATTCCATTTATTTGAAAATCTAGCAAGGACAGATAAAGTTACTGTGACAAATGGAAGTTCAGTAGCTGCTATGGGTGGGAGTTGACTGGACTGGGAAGAGTTAGAAAGGAAACTCTTTGGGATGATGTCAATCTTCTGTATTTTTGTAACAGAGAAGAAAAAACCTGACTCCATATTCCTTTAGCTCTAACCTTTGTGCTCTGTTGCCTAGGCTTAGTCATGCTGGCTCTGTGCCTTTGTAAAAAGAATGTTGCCTATAGCCTGAAGTACACATGATAGCCCATTCTCAAGGCTCTGCTTCTGAGGCTTGACCTTTAAAGGTATAGCACTTTTCATTCATATAGAGGTAAAAAGTTGCATAACAGAGAATAACATTTGTCTTGTTAGAGGTTTACTTGACCATCCCTACGTGAACAGCTGCAAGAACAAAGGATTACCATATCCCCTCTAGGGTCTGGCCAGCACCAAAAGGTCTGCAACAACCCATTTCAGTGCCAATAAGACCTCAGTCTTTGTCTTCTTTGAATAACGAATTCCACAAAGAGACCAAGATTGTAAAGCAGGCATAGGGTTTATTAGAAGCACAGTGCCTGTGGGAGAGCATGAAAAACAGCAGTTTATTTAGGGCAGAAATGAAAGTTACACACTCAGAGAAGAGTGTGGTCATCCTCATGAGTGAGAAGCATGCAATAAGGGCTTAGGTTGTTAATATGGGGTTAATCTTCTGGGGTTTAGATGAGGGTGATTCCCCTTTCCCTCCCCTATGATCCTGTCATCTTCATTTCCTTATTTGGACTTCCACCAGCCTCTATTTTGAATCTTTCCCATGAGCAACCAAGTGAAACCCAGGGGGGTGGGGAGGTCAAACCCACAATGCTAATGATATTATAATGATATTACAATGTGTCCAAGGTTACTAGAGGACGATTTGAGACCCCCTCTGTGCATGTTTCAGGCTAGGAAATCTCCTTGATCGCGGGAATGTGGAGACTGCGGTGGGTTGCTTTTGTCCTTCACCCAATCATCAGCAAGCAACCTGTGCATTTTTATTTGCACATGTTTCATAGTTTTCAAGGTCGGAGTTTCTTGCTCAGATGATACAAAGTTTCTGTTTTAGTTGCCATTCCTCCATGTGTCATGGTCTCATTAAGTGCTAAACAAGGAGGGTGGTTTGCCTTCGGCCTAATGCCTATGCATGAGGAGGCTGTCCTTGGGCCCAGCCCTGTATTTCCTGCCTCACAACCAGCCACACCCCCTCCCCTTTTACTATAAAAGAAGTCTGAATTCTAACTAGGGTAATACGGTTTTGGGGACACTAGTCTGCCATCTTCTCGGTCTGCTGACTTTCCACATAAATCCACTATTCCTTGCCCCCAAACCTCGTCTCTCCATTCACTGTCCTGTCCTGTAGGAAGCCATAGGAGCTTGGACTTGGTAACATTTTGATTATAGTAGTGGTTATACAAATGTACCAATTTATCAAAACTCATGAATGCATTGTGTTGCAGTTCGAACATGTTTATAGGATCCGCAAAAAACTGACAAGGAAAAGAGCTTTCCTCATACACCACAGAGATGAGGTGAGTTGACCAAAGTGTGAAATAGCCATCTACTACTATGTATAAAACAGACAACTAATAAGGACATACTCAATACTCTGTAATGACTTATATGGGAAAATAATCTAAAAAAGAGTGGAATATGTATATGTATATCTGATTCACTTTGCCATATAGCAGAAAGTAACACAACATTGTAGATCAATTCTACTCCAATTTTTTAAAAAAAGAAATAGCCATCTAGAAAATCAGTACTCACAAAATAGAATTAAAAAGTCAAAGTTTAAAAGCTTAATGAAGAAAAATAGAGACATTTGAAAAGTCTGCAGAAAAAAAAGATAATTCTTAATATATGGAAATGCTTGTATCAGTAGTTCTCTGCTATGCCAAGCAAAAACATAATCAGTAATACTTGATTATATTATTAACATTTTGAGACCAAAGAATACTTTAGATATTAAACTTTTATTCTTCTAAAATTTTTATTAGAAGACATCATGGGCAAAATGATGGAACACATCCAATATCTAAATAGCTTGAAAATTTGGCAGATGCTGTTTCTCTTTTTGTCACTCTTCCACGGCATTCTCATATCAATCAGAGTACCTTTAGAGAAAGGAACATACCAAATCCTCTACTTATGTTAACAGGTTAAATCCACTGTCATAATGCCCTTTTCCAAAATTCAGCAGCTCTAACATTTCTCTATAACTTAACTGAATCTCAAAATTAACAATGCCATGAAAAATCTCATTCCTAAAATTCCCTTATTTCAAAAAAAAAAAAAAGTGAAGCCATAATGAACTAATTGGCTAAGAGAAGGACAGAACAGACCAAGAGTTAATTTACTTTAGAAGAAATAAAGAATTAATCAGAAATAAAGAAAAAACACATACTGCAGAACAAGATGGCCTTTATTGCCTGGATATCAATGGACTGTTTAAATTTAGGTAACGGCGATGGTTGATTATCAATTCTAAAATTCTGATGTCTTTATATTTATCCCAGTCCACTTTTTAAGTATCTCCCTCATAAAATATTTTTATTCCCAATTCTTTTAAAATAATTCTGTACCCCTAGACAACTTTCCCACCTGTATCTGGTGTTGCCAGTCTTGTCTTTCTATATCTTACCTTTATGTCAAGGTCAAGTCTTCATTGGAACTTTGGTGAGCTTTCTCTCTTCTGAATTATTTTTGAATTAAAACCTCTCCTCTTTACATATTTATAATAATTGCTCTTTCTTTTCTTCATGAGTGCAAGTATTTTCATATAAACCTAACCTTTAATTACCCTAAGATATAAGTCACACACTCCCTATCTTCTCACAGTGGTCTGGAGTAATCTGGATTCAGCAAATATTTGGTTGTAACTAGTTCTTGGTAAATTGCTATTATGAAAAAAAATTGCCAAAATGTGAAATGATTTCAACACTGAAAAATAAGTAATTATTGCTTAACAAATGTGGAATTTTTCTTTTTGGGGTATTTCCAGTTACCTAGAAAAGAACTTTATTTTCAGGGAAGGGACTCTGAAATCCTTCCTGGGGAGGGATATATCTGAGCCTATGTTTGGTGACTTAGGTGACTAAAAATTTGCCATGGGAAGAAGTTTTAATTTTTTTTAATGTGCAAAATTCCTTTGTATCCTTATATTTTACATATCATGAAATCACTGGCAGCTTTTCATGCTACAAAAATGTGCATTTTATATGCTTTAACTTTTTACACCAATCACATTTTAATTAATGCACACTATATTAAATTAATATAATAATTTCTAAATCCTTATTGTATTATTGAAAATGTAGCTCTTTTTTAAACATTTATTACACTCTCTATTCAACAAATATTTATGTTGTATTTATCAGCACTATTCTAGACACTGGGAGTATAGTAGTGAATAAGGCAAAAGTTCCTACCTTCACTGATTAGTATTGCATGAAATTTTTGTATGTATCAGGACTCAAGGCTTTTTAATCTGACTTCCTGAGTTGTACTTTTACTAAATAACTGTCTTACTTGGAAAGATACTTCACATCACTAAGTCTCAGTTTTCTCATCTATAAAATATGAATGATAACACAAACTTCATGTTTGCTCTGAGAATTCCTAGGACTAAGCACCATAGAGCACTTAGTATTGAATAAATCCTTTAAAAAAGGTGTTCAAAGAATTACTGGGTCCAAAAGAGCTTCTAGTATCTGCCACAACTATACTCAGGTCCCCTGGTCATGAATCTTTACTACTACTTCCCTGCCTCTGGACTTTCAATGGAGTCTCCTTGGTCTGTAATCTTAACCCTAGTACTTGGTGCCTTCAGGTCCCAATGAATCTATATTTTAAAAAATGAGGGGAGTATACTCTACAGTGTTATCTGATCCTAATTTTACATACTGTGGATCTCTCACAAGATTTCCAATAGAGTTAAGATGATGGACTTCAAGGTAATTTTCTGACCCAATCTATAATAAATAGTTAGCCATTTTTTTAGTTAAAGGGTAAATTTTATATATATATATATATATATATATACACACACACACACACACATATGTATACATTTATATTTTTGTGTCTTAGTAGATACAATATTGAATAGAAAGTGATTTACTACGATTTTGTTATCTCCATTTTCTGGTTTCATATAATTGCCTACACAGCCTTTATTTGTCCTCTTTAAATACATTGCTTTCTATGGTTTATAAGAAAATATTATAAACTATAATGAAGTTACCTGAATCTCTCTCTCTCACTCTTTCTCACACCTCCATCTCTCCTATACACGTCATCCTCTCAATAATCATATTGCTTCTAATTATTTAACATCAATTGCTTATTTTAACACCTCCCTTAGATGTTATATCAAAACAGTTCTTAAGCTTTACATTTCATTTTTTCTTTTCTTTTGGGAGCAGAGGTTTAAGTGCTGTTTAGCTTCCATTCTCTTATAATAGAAAAGCTAAAAGGCATTCTAGAGCTAAAACAACTATTTCATTTTCCTTACATTTATTATTATAGGCTCCCTTAAACTCAGCAGTTTTAAAGCTTTATTTTTAGAGGCAAGTCACTCTAGATGGCAGGGGACTGTTATTTGGCACTGAAACAATGAACTGTGTCCCATTCTTCTTTGAGAACTTTTAAATTTTTTTGGCCAGAAAATCGCCAATTGTGAAGGATCTATTTTTCTCAGGTTTTAGTTCCAAAGTCCCATCAATCATACCAGACCTGAGGGGGGGAAAGCATCATGTGCGCACTAACATTTTCAAGCTCAAAGCTGTGTTGTTGCTCTCTCTACCAGTACCATCTGCTCTGAGCCAAGTTTAAAGCCAAGGGACTCCAGTAAACCCGCATGTCAAAAACTTCCCACTATACAAGGAAATCATCCTACAGGATCTGTGTAGGATGTACACACTTCAAAAAGAAGGCAAGTGTTTGGAATAACAGTGTAGAATTCAAACAGAGAGCCTATTACAGAACTCACGAAGAACCTGCTATACCAGGAGGCGGCACTCTCCAAAGAAAACTGCCAAAATTAAAGGGGTATTAAAAAGAAAAGCTGATCGCAATCTTATTATTATATAAATGTAAGCATACTTTAGTGATACTGAGAAAAAAAAAAAGGACTTTCTAAAGTTATGAAAGTAGATTAAGATCTTTTCTCAAAGTTGTATCTCCCTTATATTACTTAGAATGATATCTTTTTTTTAGAATGATATCTTAAAGTAATCTTTAGTGATATTCAATATTTAAAATATTTTAAAAGCATTCAATGGTATTAACTAAAAAATATTTACAAGGCAGTCAAAGATGAGAACTAATGTTTTAAGAGCCCTAAAACTAAGAGAAGATCATGTTATGGGCACAGAACGTTAATGAAATTTTAAAAATCTTATTTTCATGTAGTTTTTTTAGAGCTATAAAATGCTTTCATTTTAATGATTTATGTGGCCTTATGTTCTTTATGTTTAAATGTATTTTCCTATAGGAATAATGATATAATAGGACTTATGTTCCTAATCAGAGCTTAATATACATTATATAAATGAATACGTACATCATATTTAATTGTGACATACATTTTTCTCCCAAAACTTTTCCATGGTTACACAACCACCTGGTGTACGCTTTTATTTCCTTGTAATTATTTAATTTTATCTTATTTATAGGACATTATCTTTGTAGAAAGGTCACTGTACTGCTTGGGAAAAAAGGGTAAGTAATAGAGTTTTTTGGTAGAGGAAAGAAGAACAAGAAATCTTCAAGAAAATGGCAATGTGGAAATTATGAGCTTGAAAGACCCCCGAGAAAGGAAAATTTGAACCCAGGAAAGTCTCCTAAAGCTTAAGAATAAATGAGGGAATATTTTACTACATGCAATAAGATTGACCAGGGATGTGGGTTTTTTGTTTGTTTGTTTGTTTTCATTTTCTGTTATGAATGTTAAACATTGCTTCAGTTACCATTTTGCTATAGAACAAGTCAATCCAAAATTTAGTGAATTAAGACAACATTTATGATTATATCTCACAGCTGTTTGTGTTGACTAGGATTAGCAAGGTAATTTTCACTCAGTATCCTTCCTGCACATGTAGCTCAGATGGCAAAAATACTCTTCTCATGATGTCATTACAGTAATTAAAACAAACATAGGTACTATATTTTCTATGAAACATATATATGTGTGGGTCTATTTCTGGACTGTATTCTCTTCCATTAATAATGCACTACTCTTATACCACATCACACTCTCTTGATTTCTATAGCTTTATAATAAGTCTTGAAATCAGATAAAGTCCTCTAATTTTGTTCTTCTCTTTAAAGATTGTTTTTTTCCTATAAATCACTCATCTATAAGCAATACATCTTTTTTCTCTGCGAGCATTTAGTATTATTTCTTTATCTTTGATGTTTGTAATTGTGATGCTATGTGCCTAGTTTTAAAAAACTATTAATATTTTGTTGTACTTGGAACTCAGAGCAGTTGTTTTATACTCATAACTCAACTTTGACAATCCCTGTGGATATTCAGAGACCCGTTAATATCAGTAAAGTTTTTAAGGATCTAGTGTTCTGCAAAATGGCAGTATATCCCATACAAAGTAAGGAATAAATTATTTTGTCTTACAAGTGCCATTACCTGAGTAAGAGGTAGGTCTCTGTGATCTGGGGCGGCATATTATACATACTTGGAACACTTTTCCAATCTTTCATTGAGTAACTTGCATGGTTGTCACATTTGCACAGGGTTAACAGCAAGAAAGAGCTCTGGAGCAGATCCAGGCCTCACTGGATGCAGTACTGCCTTGTGGGTCAAAAATCTTGAACAACCCTATGGAGGAATGTGTGTGGAATAAGATACCATGATGAGTTTATGGCAAGTCCTAGTGGGAGAATCTCAGTGTAGACATCTAGGTTTCTGGAGCAAAGCGAAGCTAACTAAAGCAGAAAATTATACACTGAAAAATAGTCACCACTGTGCTAATGACCCCTGGTAGAGACTGAGGCTCTTACCAAGGAACATAAATGACTGAATCCAGATATTAAAAAGTCACAAGTCTAAGCAGAGCAAGGAACAATTTATCATATGATAGAAGTTATAATTCTTGGATTAGGCTTGAGCAGATCCAGAGGGCACAAATAGGCTTTAAGGGCAGGTAGGCAAATGCATCTCCCTCAGCTCACATCTAAGACCACATGAAGGGGTTTCTTACGCCCAGCTGACTGAAGAAAAAAAGCCAAGCTTGGATCATGAATGAGTCACGCTGGTATGTGAGTACAAGATGGAAATGGGTTGCTGGTATTCTACAGCCCCAAATATTGATCACCCACTTTGGGTGAAAGGTAAAACCTGGCCCAAGGTTAAATTTACATATAAACTCATGGACAGTGGCACATGACTTGGTGATTCAGGCAGAGGATTGGAAGGAGAAAATATAAAAGATCATGGACTGCAGAATGGGAAAAATATTTGCAAATAGTATATCTGATAAAGAGTTATCGAGATTATATAAAAACTCTTACAACTCAACAGCAATAACAAAACATGTAAGCTGGGCTTCCCTGGTGGCGCTGTGGCTGGGAATCTGCCTGCTAATGCAGGGGACACGGGTTCGAGCCCTGGTCTGGGAGGATCCCACATGCCGCGGAGCAACTGGGCCCGTGAGCCACAACTGCTGAGCCTGCGTGTCTGGAACTTGTGCTCCACAATAGGAGAGGCCGCGACACTGAGAGGCCCGCGCACCGCGATGAAGAGTGGCCCCCGCTCACCGCAACTAGAGAAAGCCCTCACACAGAAACAAAGACCCAACACAGCCAAAAATAAATAAATAAATGAATTAATTTTAAAAAACAAACAAACATGTAACCTGATAAAAAATGGGCAATGGACCTGAATAGACATTTCTTCAAAGATGATATACAAATGGCCAACAAGTATATGAAAAGATGCTCAACATTGCTAATCATTAGAGGAATGCAAATCAAAACTATAATAAGATATATCACCTCATGCCCATTAGGCTGGCTGCTGTATGAATTTGTTAGGGCATCCATAGCAAATATCACAGAGTTGGTGGCTTAAACAAAAGTAATTTATTTTCTCACAATTCTAGAGGCTAGACATCTAAGAACATGGAATTGACAGGTTTGATCTCTTGTGAGGCTTCTTTCTTTGGCTTGCAGATGACTTCCTTCTTGCTGTGTCCTCCCACGGCCTTTCCTCCTGTGCACATGCACCCCCCACCCAGGTATCTCTCTTTGCTTCTAAATTTCTTTATTTTATAAGGATTCCAGTCAGATTGAATTAGGGCCCACCCCCAACAGCTTCATTTTTCCTAAATTACCTTTTTAAAGGTTCTGTCTCCAAATACAGTCATACTCTGAGGTACTGGGGGTTAGATCTTCCACTTATTAATTTGGGAGACACAATTTAGTCCAAAACAGCTACTATCAAAACAAACAAAACATGCAAACAAAAAAACTCAGAAACTAATGTGTATTGGCAAGGATGTGGAGAAATTAGAATCCTTTTGAACTCTTGGTAGGATTGTAAACTTGTGCAACTACTATGGGAAACAGTATGGCAGTTCTCCCCAAAATTAAAAATAGAACTACCATATGATCTAGAAATCCCACTTCTGGGTATATATTCAAAAGAATTAAAATCAGAATATCTAGGAGATAGTTGTACACCCATGTTTGCAGCAGCTTTATTCACAATAGCCAAGAGGTGGAAGCAACTCAAGTGTCCATTGACGGATGAATAAAGAAAATGTGGTATATACACACAATGGAATATTATTAATTATTAATAATTAATATTATTGTCACATGCTACAATATAGATGAACTTTAAGACATTATTCTGAGTAAAATAAGCCTGTCACAGAAAGACAAATAATGTATGATTTCATTTATATGAGGTATTTAAAATAATCATATTCACAGAAACAGGAAAGTATAATAGAATAGTGCTTGCCAGGGGCTTGGGGGAAGGTGGAAATGGAAGTGGGGCATTGTTGTTTAATGGGTATAGAGTTTAAGTTTTGCAAGATGAAAAAGTTCTAGAGTTCTGTTGTACAACCATGGGAATATACTAATCATTATTGAGCTATACACTTAAAAATTGTTACGATGGTAAATTTTATGTTATGTGTTTTTTTTTTTTTACCACAATTAAAAAAATGATTGGAAGAACTGGACCAGAATATCATGCCCTTATCATGGAGATGTGGGTGGGAATTAAATTTGCATCAGAGAGACCAGACGTTATAAATGGCAGTTGCATTAATAATGTCTAGTAAATAACCTATTTCAGTTGATTCTATCTTTAAGCATTCTGCTCAGTCTTGGCTCATAGTTTGCTGCCGTTCTTGAGAATTCTTCAAATTCCCCATTGGCTGCAGAAATTTTCAAAGTAAAGGGATTTTATAAAACCTTGTAATTGATTAAATAAAACAGATGACCTCTCACAAAAAAGAAAACAATGAAGAAAAAGGGTTGGATAAAAAAGGAAAAAAAAAAGAATAAGCTATTTATATATGAAGCAACACAGCTGAATCTCAAAATAATTATGATGAGTGAAAGAAGATAGACAAAAAAGAGTACTTACTGTATGATTCCACTCAAATAAAATTCTAGAAAATGAAAAAAAAAGGGTTGGGGATGAGGCATGGATAGACCTATGGGGGTAATCACAGAGTCTGAAGATTAATGTATCTCATGTTCATAGTATATGTTAATCTCATGTTAATATAGAGCATTTCCTGTAGAAGAGGCACTAAAAAACAAGTAGACAGAATGTCTTGATTAGTTGACATCAGTCAGACTTTGTCTTCAGCTGTTTCAAGTTTGGCACAATGGGCCAGGGATGATATGAAGGAAAATGAGATGAAGTAGCAATGATGACATGAAGGAAAGCTATGGAGAGGCCCAAGAGCATGGGCTCCTATTCATTAAGGCACTACTGCTGAATGGTCTACCTGCCAATGACCAATGTTAATGACCTGTATTAGTCAGGGTTCTCCAGAGTAACAACAGAACCAATAGGAAGTATATAAGAAGTGTGTGTGTATATGTGTGTATGTAGCTTGATAGATAGATGAGAGAGAGAGAGAGAGAGAGAGAGAGAGAGAGAGAGAGAGAGAGAGAGAAGAGAAAGTGATTTATTATAGGAATTGGCTCATACAATTATGGACGCTGACAAGTGCCACAGTCGGCAGGGAGTAAGCTGAATATCTAGGAGAGTCAATGTAAAGGTCCAGTCTGAAAGCTGGCAGGCTTGAGACCCAAGAAGAGCTGATGTTTCTATCTGAGTCTGAAGGCCTGAAAAGACTAATATCCCAGCTCAACAGTCAGAGAGCAGGAGTTCTCTCTTACTCAGCTTTTTTGTTCAAGTCTACAATTGACTGGATGAGGCCCACCCACATTAGGGAAGGCAATGTGCTTTACTCAGTCTACCAATTCAAATGTTGAGCTTATCTAGAAACACCCTCACAGACACACTCAGAATAATGTTTGACCAAAAGTCTTGGCACCCAAGTCAAGATGACAGGCAAAATTAACCACTCCAAGGACCCAATATGGCATTATCCTCAAAGAGACCAACCAGCTTTTTGGTGGTAATTTATTTCTTTGGACTTCTTCCACCCTGGAAGGAAGAATGCTTTATCTTGACTGGAATCAAAATAAACACATATTTCAAGTAGAGGTTTAACTTCTGTCTTCAGGGTCTGAGCCAGAGGATTATTCAAGGGCATCCTGAACCAAATAACTCCCTTTACTACTAAAGAAATGCTCCAGTGAGCATAGGACCAAGGTTATCTATTTGTCCTATCACATACCTCACCTCCCCAAAGTTGTTAGACTGATAGAATGACAGAGGCACTGCAGAGGCACCAGCTTGGAGATGATACCCTGTTAAGAAAGAGCACCATCCTATAAAACACTGGATATATCATAAATAAAAAGCAATTACATGGTGTTGTATCCTTCATAAGCTGAACACACAGGTTCAAGAACCAAAGGATATAAGTAGTATAATGACTCTCAGTAAGCTACTTGGAGAATTTGTGCAGGTCTGGGTTCTGCAGGTCTATGTGTCAGTCTCTCTGTTTCCAGAGGTGAATGCTTCCAGCAGGGGAAACAGAAAGTAACTAACTACACTTTAAGTCATGACTACTACCTAGTCTCTTTGGACTCCTCATGCCAGAAATCAGTAGGAAAATAAAAATCTCACAATTCTGACAGAGGTAATTGATCCTCTGAGGGAGATAATGTTGCTGATTCAGAACAGAGCTGAAAGAATATAAATGCGACTTAAGTGATTCTACTGGATCCTTCTTGGTGTGCCCTTGATCAGTTTTGGTAAATGTGCAGATGTAGTAGCTATAGCAAAAGAATACAATGATGAGTGAGTGCTTAGAACCCTTAGGGTCTTAGTCGAGTATAGCACCAAGTAAGGGACTTAGATCAACAGGGATGGTAGCTGAAGGTGAGAATCTAGGAGGAGTGATAGAGGAAGGAGACGATGATTGTCAGTGTAACTCTCTCTAAGGTTACCTGTGGAAGCCAGGGCTGTAGGTCACTCCTCTAGCCTTCCTCTTAGTTTTCCCAGGAAATGAGAACAACCATGGTCCTGAAAGGGCTATCCACGTTAAGCGGAGGACTGTAGTGTATGCTGCTCCCTCCTTTAATGCTGAGACATTCCTTGTCTTATCTTACCTAAACCCTGCCATCTCAGCTCCATATCACTCCTTGGGTTTAACCAAGTCCTCTTTTGCAACTGCATCACAGTTCACCTTACCCTTTGCCCGGTCCTATGTTTTTAACTCCCCCAGAAGTGCTATTCCCAAAAGCACCCTCCAGTAAAATTGCTGCATGCAAATCTTCACCTCATAGCCCACTTCCTGGGTAATCTGACATACATACTTTAAGAAATATCTTTGTTGGAATAGTCTATAAAATCATTTCCTACGAAATACAATTCATATTCGAATCTTCCATTTCTTAATGGTCTTTTTAGCATTAGAATCCTTTATGTACTTAAGAATTTTGTTTGCTATTTATTTTGTGGGTGATTCTTTCTCTCCCTCCTTCCGCATTCTTTTTTTTTTTTTTTTTTTTTTTTTTTTTTTTTTTTTTTTTTTTTTTTTTGCGGTACGCGGGCCTCTGTTGTTGCGGAGCACAGGCTCCGGACGCGCAGGCTCAGCGGCCATGGCTCACGGGTCCAGCCGCTCTGCGGCACGCGGGATCCTCCCAGGCCGGGGCACGAACCCATGTCCCCTGCATTGGCAGGCGGACTCTCAACCACTGCGCCACCAGGGAAGCCCTTCTTTTCTTGTTTAGCAGCTGTCTCCATCACGGTTACCTTTTTCTGTGCCCTCCCAGACAGTCATACATACAGTATATGGCTTATTCCCTGCAGTGAGAGTGCATAGCCAGTCTTCAGGCCAACAAGAGTCTTGATTTTTGTCCTTGTATCATGGTTACAGATATGTCTTCCCGACTAGGTAGAACCACAGTGGGTCAGCAGCTGTAGTATCAGTTATATGACCAGTAGCATTATTCTTTTTTGTACTTCCCCTCATGAACAGGGAGAATACACTCATAAACCTGAATTTAGCAGTGAGCCAGGATTGGAGCCTGTCGTTTTGCCCTGAACATATTTAGTCCCTTTACCCACAGCAGTCAAACTCCTGGTTACCAGCAGCCAGAACCCTGCATCCGTATGGTAGAGCTGCTTCAGCTCTACAATTACATTCTCTTTGTGTTCAGTAAGATTTTCTCTACCTTTGAGGCCCTTTTATTTTGTTTTGTTTTCCTATTTGATATGGTATTGTTATGTACATGGTGAAGAATCAATAGCAACATTGTGAAATCTTGAAATTATCTAACAGCACTTCCTGTCACTCAGTTCCTGCTTTTATATTTTAGTATATACCATCCTTCTTCAATATCGCAAATATATACCCATCTTCAGTTTTTAGGCATTATGAACTTTCCATGTGGTCAGCATCTTACATCCATCATGATTTTTAACACAATGACTTCCACAGAATAAATTAAATATTTGTTAACAATGGTGAATTTAAGGAAACTCCCATACAGAGAAAGAAAATAGCAGAAATAGCAGAAAGATGTACCTTGTAGGATCCCCAAAAGGTCTATTCTTTCATTAATATTTTATTCCTTAAAGCACTCAATTAAATTCCACATTACATTGTTGTACAGTAGGGATGAAAATATGGCACCAGGTAATACAGAACAGGATTTTGTTAGATTTTCTAAATAGCCCTTAATAAAGAGAAAGAGACTGTGACAAGGGACACATACAGTGCTTGGAAGAGAGCCTGCCAAGAAATATCTAAGCATTTCATGTTACTTAAAAATAGAATTCTTGATGGGTCCTATCTTTATGTGTGTGTGTGTGTGTGTGTGTGTGTATTGGCTATGGGGTAGAAGGGCTCCCTTGGGCATGCAGAGCCAGTGCAAAGGTGCTGGGTGCCTAGGGGAACAAAGAGCAAATGGGACTTATTACACTGCCAGGCTCTCACTTTTGCTGAGAGCAGCCTTGAATTGGTTGCAGTGCTTATTTTACTAGTTTATTTCCCTTGAATATAACAATTATTATATTTTCCTTAAGAAATTACATATATATTTAGTTCCTTTAAAAATTAAAAGGGAGGTTTAAATTCAATAATGGGGAAAGAAAGATAATAGAAAAACAAATAGAGGATAGGAAAGAAGCTACTATCCAAGCATCACTCCTAATTTCTACAGCACTTAAAGCATTTTTGGCAGGAAATCTGAGCATATGACCCATATCATTTTAATTTTGCCTCCATGGCCTAATGAATTATACCGTACCATCAGAATCTGAGCTTATTAAAACCATGGTTCTTCAATAGACAAAGTTCTCGTCCTGGTTTTTTTTTTCCTTCTAAATTTGGATCGGTTATTTGTTATGTATTATGACTAACCTAAAAAGTATTCATTTAAATATTATTGCATATCTAAAACAAGGTTTTACTGCAACTGTATTTTCACACTTAATTTTTTATTGCCACCGATTTTCAACCATTCAATAATCCCACTGTGGTTTTTACACTGAGATAAAAGAACTAAAAAGACAAGCTTTGCAACCAACTGCTTACTAGGCTAAGCTCTGCACAACTCCCAAACTTAGATCCCTATACTCATAGGACCCAAAACTTACTTTGAGCTTTAAAAAAGTCATGACGCTGAGATGAAAAGAGCATCAATACAAAACATTTGAAAATATAACACTGGATTAAAATATAGAAAATTTCTCTAAGGTAACAAATCAAATATACTCATTTTTATAAAGCAAACTCAATTTATTAACAGTGAAGTTTTAAAGATTTGTAACATTTAATGTATCAGCCACCTGTCTAAACTGATATTAATTCAGTGAATGTAGTAAAGCTTGTTTAATGTTTTTAAAGAGGGCAATTAAAGAAAACACATTGAAAATTTTGTTAAACAGTGAAGTTTGCTGATATAAACATAAAGGTACAGTTGTGACAAAATATTTTGATGGAAAGTTCATATAATCTTAAATGTGCTGTATGTAAATTTTGGCCTACACACTGAGAAAAGTGCCTATTGATAATAATTCATCAGAAAAATCTGGCACCAGTGTCAGTGGCCCCAAGGCTGAAACCATCAAAAGAGGTGAGAAAGACATCAGAACATGGCTACACCTGGCTCTGCTACTAACTAGCTTTGGGAATATGGGTAAATTATTGAAACCTCTGTGCCTCAGTTTCCAGTTTCCTGGAAAACTAGGATAATGATAATAATGCTACTCAACTTGTAGAGTAATTGTGAACATTAACAAAAAGTTGATAAGTTAATATGTGTAAAATATTTATAGCAATGCCTGAAATATTGTGTGCTCCCAACAAATGTTAGGTCATAAATATCATTTGTATGTTTTTAAAAACTCAAAGTGTTAAAAAATGAGGGATATCTCTAGTAGCTTTGGTAGCCTTTTTGTTAGTTTCCCTGATGCCATCATAGCTCAAAACCTATTTGTAAGTCTTTCTTTGAAACAGCTTTCAAGGCTTGTAGAGCAAAAATATTCAGCTTTCATTGAATAACTGTCACATACTATATGCACATACTATATGAAAAATGAGTAAGACATAATTCCTGCCCTCAAAAGACTTAGTCCAGCGGGAGAGAAAGAATATACAAATAAGCCCACAACACAACATCCTCTAGGTATTTTAGTATAGAATTTTTGACATTGAGTCATAATTGAGAATTTATGTGCATTTTTTATTCTCATGGGACTGAAATGTATTCATAGCAGAGGTTGCCCAGTGATCAGAATTGAGACTGACTCCCAAGTAAGAATCCAATAATTGATTGTTCACCAAATATAAACAGTAATAAATATACATAAAAAGTGAAAGTGATGGTAGAAACTGTCAAAGCTTCCTAAGAATGGATAAGGTCTTCACTGGGTTTTAATTGCTAAATAACAGTTTATAAGGTAGGGAAATGCAAAATAATTTCATGTGTCCAGAGAACTTTAGATAGTTTGGTATAGGTATGATGAAAAAATATCCATAATTTTTTCCAAGCTATTTCAAGAAGTAGAGTACCTTCTGAAGGAAGGTTATCTGGAGAGGGGAGTTTGGTGATGGGAGACTGGAATCAAGGCCACAACAGCTGAGGAAGAGACAACAGATCCTGAGATATTTAGGAATTACTATCTGCAAGATTTGATGAATTGAATGTGGGAGGGGGTGAGAGAGAATGAGGAACCAGTGTGATTTTAGATTTCAGTCTAGGGTGAGGCTTTGAATGACTAAATGGTAACAACCTGTTGTATTTTGATGGCAGATAAATTTTAGACAAAACCAACATTTTTAGAGCCATCTTTGTGTAAATAAAGGGAATCATCAAACTCCATAGTACTATTTTTCTCAAATGTTAGCAAATGAAACTAATTTTCTTCTCTCATATCCGATGGTTATATAGATATTTTCAGTTAAAAAGTTTTCAAACATTTTAACTAATGGAAACATATGGAAATTTGTGTAACACCCATATGGGGTTAATTATAAAGACAGAACTTGGATAAATAAGTTCCTATTTATTTAATGTTGCCTTATGATTGTAGTATCGTGTTATATTTGTTATTGCTCTATGGTGTTAGGAACTCAGGAATGTGCTCTAAGTGCTTTCCCTAACAAAGAACTACTCTTTGTCTTGGCTAATGCAGAGGTGCAAAATGCTGATAGAAACTAAGGGGACAATATCTGTGATTTGTGTTGCAATGTCCATCTAGTCATTTAGGCATTTTATTTGAGGAACGTAAGAATACTGTGACCTAGGCTCTCTCTCTCTCTGTGCCTAGTTCCTATGTGTCAGAAATAATAATCTGATATTTTTGAGGCATTAGGTGTTCTAACATTTTAGCAGAACCATTTTAAGTGTTCATAAGTTCCTCTTTCTTTGTTTAAGCTTATTTCCTGTGCTCCTTAAACTGAAAAAAATGATGTGTTTAGAATATTTTGGTGCTAAAGTTTTACCAAAGTTTGTACAGCTACAATTGCTTGAATCAAACAATACAAAAAGCTTTGTGGGGGTGATGGAAATGCTTCTACAGTTCAGGACAATTCTGGAGACTTAAATTTTAAAATTTTGAGGTGGCAAAAATTACATTATTGTACATTTACTATATGAATAAGAAGGTAAATTCCAGACAAGAATCTAAGTTAGACTTCAATTATTGACATTTTTCCTCTACATTTAGAAGTACTGCTTTTATTAAAAATAAATGCTGATGGGTGCACCCAGTTACCGGGGGATAGTTCTTTAAACCTCTTATGCATGCAAGGTATTTATATGCAGCCCTTAGCAAAGCTATACAATCAACACCCACTGTGGTACCATTATATACAATACAGTTACCACAGACACAAGGTACATTCAGTATAGCAAAAACTGTATATACACTTTATATTAAAAAGATACTTTTTGATAATTTGGGGGTAGATTAATTGCTCTCAAGTTACTCTTAACCCAAGCCACATAACATATCCCCAAAATGGACCATAAATGACTGTTTGTTTCACATAGTATTTATTCAAATTCTAGTGATTTTTTTAAAACTATATTTAATGGAGCAGCTGTGGGGCCTGAGCTTCGTTTTGTCTTGAAAAAATAATAAAGGTATCATTTAGCTTCTGGTGGAGCCCCGAGCTGCAATGTGTTTGTTAGTCTAGTGTATCCATCCTTTGTGTAACCACTAACTCCAGACAGCAAAATGACTCCCTTCCCTGCTAAACTATGTGAGAAGACAGTAGGTCACTGCAGCAGTCTGCCATCCAACAAAAGAAAGAGAGGTATTAGGAGAATGTTTGTGTACATTTGAGATGCAGTGACTACAGCCAAGTAATTAGCATAAGACAGAGGCTGGGCCATAACCACAGGAAAGATAAGAAATTTTACTGACAGCTAAATTGGAACTACGTTAATCTGACAAATATTGTGTAGAAAGTATGCTTGTATTTAGCTACCAGCGCCATACTATGTACAGTTTTCTTTATTGTTAGGAGATATTCAAAATTCTCAGTGAAAGAGAGCAGTGTCCTGATCTGTGCGGTGTGAAACCATGGTTTCACACCCTATTGTGGGGAAGTCTGACTGACAATGAAATCCACTAATTATAACTTTATAACCCTACCCTACCTCTAGTTTACCAAATTCTTCACAGGATCATTGCATTTAATTTGTTTCTTAGTGAATGACCTGGAAACTCCACAGCTCTCTTACAAATCTTATCAGAGGAACTATACACCACTTCCAGAAACCTCCCTAAGCTCTAGCTACCAGACAACCTTTAGACTTTCCCTCTTACCCTGATGCCTTTTCAAGCAGTACAACCTTCTTTCTACTTGGAAGATTTACTTTACCCATTAATCATGTGTAATTGTTTCCATGTTACAGAGTTTTTAGTACATTCTCAATGATGTGATTTATTAACTTTTATGTTAAAAATGACTTAGTTATGCACGCAGGAGCAGTAAAAGACATGCACAGTGCATTCAGGAAACACTACCCTGGGTTACAGGTGGTAATTACCTTAACATACGCCAGTGATTTCTTCCATTTCAGAGTCATAATTTACAAAAACTTTTATGACTAAATTTTAGGATACCTGGAATAAAAAAGATGAACTTTTATTACTCTTTATACCTTTCAAATGCATGTTCCTACATATTTGTTAGTACTAGAAATAGTGATAGATTTAACATTCTTAAATGATAAGAAGAAAGCTCACACTGTGATTTTACATCATGACTTTTGCTTAGTTAGTCGGAAAATTTAGGATCTCTAATGTCTGAATTATGAAGTAACCATGAGACAAACTGTTTGAAGTGTTTTTAAGTACAAAATTGTATGTTTGGAATGTTAGCAGCAAATAGTGGTCAAGGTAGTTAAACTATAAAACATCATTATAGCTAAAAAGAAAATAATCATAGCAACAAAACCAGACATCAGAAAGAGATAAACTTAACTAAAATTAAACAGGAAAAATACACCTTATAAAACTGTATCTAAAAAAATAAAAACATTCAATATGTTTTGTCAGACATCATGAACCATAAATAAGTCATAATTTTCCTCTTTTGGTCCAAAGTTCCATATGACTTGCTATAGATGTAAATTCTATTTTAACTTACTATATATAGCATTTAAAATTCCTACATTCTTTCCTTTTTTCTGCATCATAAATATTTTATTTTATTTTTTTACTGGAGTATAGTTGCTTTATACTGCTGTGTCAGTTTCTGTTGTACAGCAAAATAAATCAGCCATACATGTACATATATCTCCTCTTTTTTGGATTTCCTTCCCATTTAGGTCATCACAGAGCACTGAGTAGAGTTCCCTGTTCTATATAGTAGGTTCTCATTAGTTATCTATTTTATACATAGTAGTGTATATATGTCAATCCCAATCTCCCAGTTCATCACCCCCCCTTGCCCCTTGGTATCCATACATTTGTTCTCTATGTCTGTCTCTATTTCTGCTTTGCAAATAAGATCGTCTATACCATTTTTCTAGACTCCACATATATGCATTAATATACAATATTTGTTTTTCTCTTCCTGACTTACTTCACTCTGTATGACAGTTTCCAGGTCCATCCACGTCTCTACAAATGACCCAGTTTCGTTCTTTTATATGCTGAGTAATATTCCATTATATATATAGTACCACATCTTCTTTATCCATTCATCTGTCGATGGGCATTTAGGTTGCTTCCATGACCTGGCTATTGTAATAGTGCTGTAATGAACACTGGGGTGCATGTGTCTTTTTGAATTATGGTTTTCTCTGTGTATATGTCCAGTAGTGGGATTGCTGGGTCATATGGTAGTTCTATTTTTAGTTTTTCATGGAACCTCCATACTGTTCTCCATAGTGGCTATATCAATTTACATTCCCACCAACAGTGCAAGAGGGTTCTCTTTTTTCCACATGCTCTCCAGGATTGATCGTTTGTAGATTTTCTGATGATGACCATTCTAACTGGTATGAGGTGATACCTCACTGTAGGTTTAATTTGCATTTCTCTAATAATTAGTGACGTTGAGCATCTTTTCAGGTATTTGTTGTCCATCTGTATGTGTTCTTTGGAGAAATGTCTATTGAGGTCTTCCACCCATTTTTGGATTGGGTTGTTTGTTTTTTTGACATTGAGCTGCATGAGCTGTTTGTATATTTTGGAGATTAATCCTTTGTCAGTTGCTTAATTTGCAAATATTTTCTCCCATTCTGAAAGCTGTCTTTTCATCTTGTTTATGGTTTCCTTTGCTGTGCAAAAGTGAAAATTCCCACATGTTTTCTAATAGTTTGATGTTACTTGAGAATTACGCCTTACAGATTTTTAGGAGAAGGGCTGTACTAGAAATACTAGACTTAGAGCACTGGAGGTAATTAAATGCCTGAAGGTAAACATCAAAAAGAGGGGAGAGGTAACCTCCTTTTTGAAGCTGCCAGGGACTGAACTTGTGCCCCCCAAATTCATAGGTTGAATCCCTAACCCGCAATATGGCTATATTTTTAGGAGGTAATTAAGGTTAAATGAGGTTAATTAAGGTAATTACATATAAATAAGTCCAAATCCAATAATGTTGATGGCCCTATAAGAAGAGGAATAAAGAGAGATCTCTCTCTCCATGCACAGGCAGAGGAAAGGCCATGTAAGCACAGGGCAAGAAGATGGCCATCTGCAAGCCAGGAAGAGAGTCCTCACCAGAGCCTGACCCTGCTGGCACCCTGATCTCAGGCTTCCAGCCTCCATAACTCTGAAAAAATAAACTTCTGTTGTTTAAGCCACGCAGCCTGTGGTATTTTGTTCTGGTAGCCCAAGCTAACACAGAAGCACAATATATAAATTATTCATTTATAACTGAATAAATTATATGTCATGAAAGCTGTAAAGTTTTATGCATTGCATACTTAATTAAAAATACTGTTTTCACTATTGGACACAGAAGAGAAATGTAAAGCACGGATTACTGTGTCACTTTGTAAAAAGAGATTTTCACAAGAATTTCAACCCCAGCAGTCTTAGAATATAAGAAGTAAGATTTTTATCCACCATCTTCTCAATCTTACTCAACCCTACTTTCACATATCTGAAAGATGAAATGGACACATATTGTACATTAAATATTCTCGATTATATGACACTTCTTGTTGAAGGACACTTGCGGAGATATGTTTCTGAAGAGCATTATTAATAGTTCGTTTTCCTTATTCCTTCCTGAATATATATATAAAGATTATGATGTATAAAAAGAAATAAATAACAGTCTACAAAAGTGATAAGTTTAAGGAAAATAACAGTGCTATATGTAAGATAGGATATTACTAGTTTTCCTTAAAGAAAAGCTGGTGTAAGTTTTTGATGATATTTTCAAATAATACAGTTAATCAAATTTACTGTTGTGGGTGATGCACAGAGTCTCCTTCTAGGACTAAGGAACTCATTCCCACAGGCTGCCTGTAATGCTTGCTGCTTCCAGAATACACATCATCGCTTGGTGAGAATTCCTTTGATTAAAGGAACTACCTCACCTGAGGTGTTTCCCTTCCCAAGAGGAAGTCCACATACAATGATTAACTGATGCAGGATACAAAGGCTTGGTCCTCTACTTAAACTGGGGATAACTCTGAAGGGTCATTTCAGCTCCATATCTCCCCTGGGGTGAGTTGATGACTCTAATAGGTGATCAGAGTTGGAATTCTCTTTATACCCAATTCTACTTCCTTCACTCCCTTCTATGGGGTTCCCCAGAGCATTGTCCTATAAATCTCCTCTGGGAAAATCTTCATTTCAAGTGTCAATTCTCAATTTCTTATTGAAAAACATATATTATATAAAAGTTACTTTTGGGAGTACTTTACACATATCAAATAAGAATTTGTGAAACATCAGTTGGGGATGGCGATGTTTGCAATTATTTAAAGGACTCACTACCATGTTTTAAACATTTTGTGGGGGATCCTAGATCCAGTGCACTTTCTAGATCCCATTACAGGAATGTAGGGATTATTTTCCAAGCTGCTGGAAGAGTTGTCATAGTATTATTTTTAGTTTTTAATCATCTTTGAGGATTTCCTCAGATGAAGAAAACTGTCTCATCCAAGGTTATGTCTCTTTCTGTGGCAGCCTGTATCCAATGACAGATTATGGTGGAGTACAACGCAGCTCTGAAAGGATATCCCAGCTTCAGAGTTACTGGTGGGTTTGGCTAAGGGGTGAGGGAGTTCCCTTAGGCCAAGGGCAATCACAGAGAAGAAAGTGCTGTATCTTGTCAGCATACAGCACTCTAATCGGCTGTGGGAATGAATTCCTGGTCCTGAAGCAGGAATTTAGGCAGAGCGCCACAACATCCACTGCTTTCTGCTCAATCCTCCCTCCCTTCCCTTCCACACATTTCGGTCCCAACGGCACTCATTCATAAATGTCTTTCTTACATGCTAAATTTTGCCCAGTCTTCTTTCAAGGGAACCCAACCAGCGAATATATATATTTGTGTGTGTATGCACATTTTATCAAATGCCTTTAATTCTGCTGCATTTTTAATAGCTTAAGTTTTCAAAGTCATCTTTTTTGCTCTTTTATCACCTCACCAGAATTATATTTTGCAGAATTTTACCTGGTACTTTGTATAATTACAGTTGAGCTGTACTCAATTTCTTTTTCTATTTTTCTGTCCATCATACACTTGGTTTTCAGATAAACCTGATACATATACTCTAGTAGGAAGCCTGCTTGTGGAATGAATTACAATTCTGTACTCAGTCTTGCTATCTTACAAGTAGGTAACCGAACAGTTCTTTCTCCCACGATAATTGCGATCCCTCAGTATCAACAATGTGGATTTAGTGAAATCTCATTTTCTTCCCATTAGAGCACTTGGTAAATGTATATTGCTAGTTTTTGTAATGATAATGGTAATGCAAACAAAGAGTACATCTTCAACTTATAAAGCTTTCAGTATTTGATAGCTTTGAAGTAGGAGTACACAGTGAAGTTCTTAAGTAGTGTGCTTGGCCTTTGTCATATTTTCTGTAGCTACACTACAATCTTCTGGTAGTTCCACATGGTGAATTACTTTTACAACTTATTTGTCAGTTACCTAAGTAACTGATTTTGGGAAATCCCATCTAGAATAGAAATAATATGACTCACATATCAGGTTGTCAGCTACAATTCCATGTTATATAGATACATAAGCTTAGAGTGGATCTGCACTAGTTGCATCCTAGTTTCAGGTGCAATTATCAGAGTTGTCAGATTGTAGCTAGGTCTTTGTCAGTCTTGGGAATAGTGATTCTGATAAATAGAGAGAGTCATGTACACACATATAACAGCAATATGGATGCTCTTGGTCTAGTGGAGTGCACAGAAAGGTTCCCTTGGGATAGATGGGTTCCTCATTTGAGCATCAGTTAGAGAAATTAGATGGGGAGAACACAGGGGTTATAGCAAGTTGCTAACTAGCTAGTTTGTTGGTGCATAATATCAGAAAAAGCATAAAGTTATAGTACAGTTGTTATATAGTAAACTACAAAGTGAAGAAATGGTGGAAGAATATGGTCACCCTTACACAGTGGAAAAAGGAAGAGGTGAAAGCTACCAACAATGTTCAAAATATGCTTCCAGATTCACAATTGACTGAACGATACCCTTAGTAAGAAAAAAATACTATTGTTATGTAATTTAATAATGGTATGCATAATTTTTTTTTTAGAATTATCTTGTGGACGGAACAAAATGTAAGAAAATAATTGCATAAAGGACAGAAATTTTAAAAAGGACATGGCTCTTTTTATGGGGAGATGAAAATTTAGGAAAACACACAGAAGTGGGAGACTATTAACTGGGCTATATTAACAATGGGGGATTTAAATGGAGAAAATTTATTTTATGGAGCAGGGAGTTGATGTAATTTTAGAGATAAGTTAAAGTAGTATGCTTAAAATTAAGGATATCATTTTTGGCAGTAAAGCTGTTGATCAAATATAAACAATAATAAGAGGGTAAACTCTAAATATTTACCAAACAACTTAAGAAACGACAAGAACACAATAGGAGTTTAGCCAAGTAGAATTTAATAACATGGCAAAGGCTCTGAGAATGGGATTCTCACTTTATAATGAGAAACATCACATACAAATAAAGTAACCAGAAATTGGATGCTAAGTCATAGCTGGTCCAGCTAGTTCTACTCTGAAGGAAAGAGTGAGAAAGAATATGACCTTGTGAGACAGTCGAAGCATAAAATTAAAAAGTAGAGAATCTGAGTTTATGCATAATACGATTAAATTTAGTTTGCAAATTGAAGGTGCTTTGGGGGACTACACATAGAACTTGGGTTTGTCTTACTGAATCTGGTCAAGTTAATACAGTTACATATTCAAGTAGTTTCATGTGCTTTGCTTCTTGACAAGCAAGATATCAAGAAGGAAATGTCAAGAAGAAAATACCAGGGAACCAAAACTTGGAAAATGTTGATGTTTCTTCTGGTCACTTGTGTGAGCTAACTTTTGGACAGGAATTGTGACAGTTAGTTCCGAGAATCTCTCACTGTCTTTACCTTCACCCAGGGAAGCTGCACTGGGAAAACAACAAGGACCAAAGACATTAACTTAATTCTCTTCCTGGGCAGACATAGACTTCTGGGCTTAATTCTATAGTATAGAAACTTCCTTCAAGGATTTTGTTCAGGCAATCCCTGATTAACTCTTTCAGGACTCTAGACTCTCATGTTTCATGTTTTAAATTTTTACATTAGTATAGTAACAAACTGTATTGTTTTATTTTACTTGTATGAAATCATATGCTACTTTGGAAATACCTTCTCAAACTTTCCATATTACTTTCTTTAGCTTGTATAACACATTAAATTACATATTACAGTCACTTTTCTGAATGTCTTATTTTGGCAATTAAAATATAAGATCCCTGAAGGCAGGAATGAGGATAATATTCAGCACTTTGCCTTTAAACTATATGTATGTAATAAATGTGTATCCAGGGAATACATCTGAAACATCACCCAGTAAGAGGATAAAGAATAAGATGTGGTGACTATAGCCTGTAAGAAACAAAGTCTTTAACTCTTTGACAGCTCCTGACATTTACAGGCGAACTCCTGAAGGCCATACTGGTCATAATGTCAAGTTGAATATACCATTAATATACCTCACCCGATAAGTCTGAGTGTTATAGTTTTTACCATCACTGTGAAGGGTCCATAACTCAAAAACTGCCCACCAGGTGCGTTATTAAAGAGTTTCTCTTGGGAAAAAAAAAAGCTTGGTTTATAATGAGATTTTTGTTGGTGAACTGCTCTTTTTAAAATTGGAAAAACATAAAGCCTAGCTTTAAAATAAAAGTTGAACATTAGGAAAGTGTAATAGCAGTTCAAATAGAATTGGTTACAAAGCATTCACAAATTTTTACCAAGCCCACTGGGAAATGCAGTAGATTATTTCAGGAGGCTTCACTTTTAAAATAGACTAGGAATTGTTTAACACTGTACAGGTTATTTCAAATATCATGACATACATGTTCAGTTGCTTCTGATATGATTAATGTAGTTGCTAAAAAGATGTTGAATAGTGATTCACAAAGAGGTAACTAACTTCTATGAAATTTGGTTTATGATGGTGGTACACAGTATCTCCTACCTCATGTGCACAACAGAATCAGCATTAGCATATTTGCCTTGTGAACCTATGGAGAAAAAAGGCTCTGAAGTGTCTTTAAATTAGATAATATGTGTAATGTGTCTGAAAAAATTAAAACACTAAATATGAAGGATTTAAAAATAAGCACACTCTTTGTTAAAACTGCTTTAAATTTCAAAGTAATAAGGTTTTAAGTATCTGGGGTACTTTAACAAGTATCCCAAATCTCATAATTCAAATTAATGATATTTCTACTTTGGTATGATTTCTTATAACTTTTTATCTGTGCATTTTTTTACTAAGTTGAAATTATACTATATAATTATTTGTATTTCTTCACGTAATATACACTTATTTTCAGGTATCTCAAGTTGGACATTTTCAGTTCGTATGAATATTCTTTCTTTTAAACCCTATCTCCTCCTGGTATTCCCGATGTCAGTAAGTGTTACTAGCCAACACTCTGCTGCTGAGAGACACTTGGGAGCGATCCATAGCACGACTTCTCCCTCTACTGTTCTCTATAGTCACTCTTGCCCCAGACAATATCATTTTCATGCAAGAGCCCAAATGAGATTTTCAAAATTCAAATATGGCCTTGCTCTCTGCTTAAAATAGTTCAGTGACTTTGGCTTGCTCTTATTAAACTCCTTAATGCACGCCCTGTGATCTGGTCTTCATATCTATTCAATCTCATATTTCCCACTCTGGTCTTCTTTCAGAAGGAAATCAACTATTTGAAACTCCTTACACTCTGGGGACATCTTAGAGTCTTCTCCTTCTGCCAGGAATATCTCCCTTTATCCCTTTCACTTTTTTAATACTCTCCAGGGCTTACCTGAAACATGTCACTTGTTCATGAAAATCTTTCCTGTGATGTGTTTTTGAAATATTTCCTGTACTTCTGCTTAGTAGCACTGACCAAAATTTAACTTAAATACCTCCTTGTGTAATATTTATTGGCCTGTCCCGCAAATGTTCTAAGCTCTAAGTACAGGGGAGTGTGTGTTTTCTACAACACAGTAATTAGCCCAACATCTGACACTTCTGGGCACTCATTAAATGGTTGTTATAACCCTGAATAAATGAGAGAGGACAGTGACTCTAGTAATATTTTTGACACATTTGTTATGAAAACTTCTTCCATTTTATTTTTGACTTATTACTACATAGTCCTATTTATAAAACATTTTCGATTTGCTACATTCCATAGGTTTTAAGCTTGGATGTCTTTATTCATCCAGATATTTTATAGACATTTATTTCTGTTTTCATCTGTTTTTTAAGTTTTGTATAAAATTAATAAATGTATATTGATTTATTTGATATTTGTTATCAGGATGAACAATTGGCCTAAAACCATTTATTATAATGTGCTTCCATTTCTGCTCTGGTCTGTGATGTCACCTGTTACTGTATTCCTGCCTATGCCAAAGTCTGACTCTTTGACACATTTCAAGAGGATCAGTTCTGCATTTCAGGGGTTTTGGAATTTGTACAAAATTATCATTTAAACAATTTTTCAGTTTCACTGTAATTTTCCTCCTAAATGGTAGATCTTCCGTTTTAGTGGAAATTGCCCCCCCCCACACTCTGCTATAACTGCGTCATTTTTCAGTATTGTGTGCATAAGTGTGCTTCCCTATGCTTACCTTAATGAAGTTTTACTAGAGAATTTAGCAGAGATTGCAGGATGCTTCTATTAGAACCTGGGAATTTAAGGATTTATTATTTATTTTAATTAAATGGAAAGCTGTCTCAAACTTAGCTGAACTTTCTACTCAAATCTTCCTTTGTAGTTTGTGTTCAAAGTATTCTTTCCCTGACTACTGTATGTATTCTTATTTCTCAATAAGATTATATTCTCCCCACTCCTATCTGTGCTATTGATTAATAATAACCGTTAAAAATGTATGTATGGAGACCTATTAACAGTTCAGAGAGCAAGGAATATATTATTCAATAAATAACATCTAAATGATTGCTTTGCACATTGTAAAAGAAATCAGTACAGCCATTATTTCACATACTACATCAAAACAAACTTCAAGTACGTTGAGTATTTACATATTTATAAAAACAGAAGAAAATTAAAATGAATATCTTTTAATCTGGATGGAGTTGATGGAAAGCAATGTTCTAAGTTCAGAAACAATGGGGAAAAACACAAATAAAAGATTGGTAAATTTAAGCACAACTGCAATAGAAAATATCCATCTCTTTATTATAAAGTAAAATTAATATGTTTGAAAAATATTTGCTGCACATATAAAGTAGACAATTAAAAATTAACTCCTTCAAATTCACACGCAACACTAAAACTTCAAAATGTTAATGGTGAAAAGTATCAATAAAGTAATCATAACTAACAAATAACTAACTTGAAAAATCATGATACTTAGTAAAGAAATGCCAATTTAGCCATGAGTGAAACATACATTTCCCCCTTCAATTTAGGAAATATTAAGGAACACTTTATGTTGATAAAAGAGACGTAAATGTGTATTTTTTTAACTTTGTTTGCCATTTGTATTAGCAATTAAAAAAATAATTTTGTAATATATGTTAAATGACATAGCAATTCCACTTCCTGGGTTCTGACAAAAGGAAATTATCTGGGGGCGGTGGAAGGGTGGAAAGCATTAGGTAAAAAATATATTTAATGAGGCATTATTCACGATATTCAAATTTAGAAATGACTCTCATGTACAATTAGGAATGTGTATAAACTGTGTAATATTCATTCAATACTATCCAGCTATTAAAATATGTTTAAAGAATAATAGGTATCATCTACATTTTCATGCAATTTCTCTTTATACTTTGAGGAAACCTAGTTCAATGCAAAATAAGTTTGGCCCACTTTAATTTAGGATTTTCCTAGGAAAAATTGCCCTTTTTACCCAATGAAACTGAGAGAAAGCTTTGAGAAATTAGGTTCTTAGTTGTTTAAATGCTAATATGTTAATTTTCCCTAGTTCCTGCTTGCCTGTGCGTGTAAATTATTTTCCTTAGCGTAACTCAGAATCTCTTGGATTGTGCTGCTACCTGCAAATACAGGAATTCAGTTCCCAATGTCCACCCCAGCACACAGTCCATTGCCTGCCAAGATTTCAAGAACTCTGGGGAGTCTTCTGGCTTCTACATGTGCTTATGATGAAACCTACTTCCATTGGGGCAGCAGCTTCTTCTCTACTAGAGCCATTTTCTGTTTCTAAGAGTCAATATTTGTGTATGTCGTTGTACAGATCACCAAACCTAGCCATCTCCAGTGGGATGATCATGGTTTTACCACTGTGTTAGATATAGCTGCTATTTTCCTCCTGAGCCCACTTCTATTCCATTGAATGTTGCAGTTTCTACTGCTCTTTGATGAGTCCTCAATGTTACCGTGAGAAAGCCTGCTGCTTTCTGGTCTCCAGGGCATTCACACCCATTTGGAAATCGCTGATGCCAAAAGTTCAACTTCTTCACCAAACAGCTGTAACTTCTTCACCAGGTGCAGGGGTGCTTTTACTACTCTTCCAGGTATATCTTTCTGTGTTCCATGTCCCTGCTTCTGTCTCTCACTTGTCCCCCACCAAGCACTCATGGTTCCAAAACAGTATGACAACTATATCAAAAGGGATGTAACAAGGAAGAGAAGTAATCTTTTTCCCCCTTAATGCCACTGCCCACTAGAGGGTCTCAAGGCAGTGCTGCTTGTGATCCGAGCTTTACATTTTTTTCCCTTACATTCATTTTCATCTCAAAGACCTAAATTCAAGTGACAGCCACCAGCTGTATTCAAAATCGCTAGTCTTTTTTTACGATTAAAATCTTTTTACTAGATTAAGATTTTCACATCTGGCTTTATGCCTTCCACATCTTCCTAGGAATCCAGCTGTCCACTTCCCATCCTTCTCACCAAGCTACTTTCTTGAACAGAATCTAAGTGTTAACCCTCTTTCCTGCATATCCCAATGGGAAGCACACACACATGCTTTGCTCTGAGAAACTCTAGAGCCCAGGCCAAATCCAAGGCAGCAACAACTTCTCCTGTGGGTCACCATCAGAGTATTCACACAGTTCATTGCTCACATTTTAGATTTTGCAGCCAGGATTCAGGTGAGACATTTAGACAAGTGGTTCTCAGAACGCATTTTGGGAATGTAAGTCTTTACCTCTCCTCATTCAATCAAATTACCAGTCTTCTGCATGTAAAAGTAATCACGAATTTGATGAGTTTTACTGTTGTTTGTTTGTATTTTAACAGAGCAGACTATATTAATGGGGCTGTGTCTACATGATATCTAAATAACCAATATGTTTTTCCCCTGACTCTTTCATAATTGGCCGCTGAAATACTCTACCAAATACCTATGTTGATTTATGACAAGCTTTAGATCAAACAATTGAACTTCAATCTTTCACAAAAGTGTTGCTTGCAAGAGACAAAATTACTAGATTTCTTGAAAAGATATCCTAAAATTATCACACTATCATAAAGTAAGTTCAAATTTATAATGGCTCAGATTATTTTTCCTTGAATATAATTTTTGTACTTCCCTTGTATTTGTATTTAGGGTTCTTCATAAATAATAATAACAAAAATGCTAATAACATAAAGAATGTTCCTGTTGGCAGATGTCACTGTATAAAGGTTATTATGAAAAGTCTTATGGATCAAAGTGATACTGAGGTACTGCTGAACTTCTGAACATAGATCTAAAATAAGTCAAATCTCCTTTTTTTCCCCTGGAAACCGGCATATTGATGTGATTTAGGTCCCTAAAACAAGATGGTTAGAGGAACGATTTCACGTTTCACCTCT
This sequence comes from Kogia breviceps, assembly GCF_026419965.1. NCBI lineage: Eukaryota > Metazoa > Chordata > Mammalia > Artiodactyla > Physeteridae > Kogia > Kogia breviceps. The sequence goes on from NC_081322.1 coordinate 27,439,696, forward strand.
AACAATTTTAAACGCAATGGCTATGGATTTCTACTCCATCTTCATATATATATGTATGGATGGATGTATGTGTGTGTATAGAATCAGTACAAATACAAGGAATACAGTATATATAGAATACACATATGTTTATGCCTATATGGAAAACATATTTTTATATATGGAACACTTACATCTATATATATATAATGTATATGTATATAAATATAAACTCAAGCAAACTATATAATGAATTCATATTAACTGTTTAAAACATCCTTAAATTTCTGCCTATTCGATTCTTAGCTAATTATTCCCTAGTTTCTTACCTGCATTCCTTAAAATGGTAAGTAAATTCCTGTTGCTATGGTTTAGAATTTTGAACAGAAGACTGACAATTACATGATTCAAAGTAGATGACAGTTTGCCTTTTTGGAGGTAGTATTTATAGTCTAAAATAATAATTATCTGTAAGATTGTCAAGGGGTTACAAAGTTATTACAATTATTAAACACTTTTATTCATCATAGTAATTTGGAATGCAGCTTTAAATGGTTAGTCTCTACCTTTGTAGTAGAAATTATACATTTTTTATATAATGAGGTAAAAGATTGAAAAGAGAAAATCCAAGTAAATTAGGCACTGACAACTAGTCATAATAATAGATACTTTAGTGCAGAAGACTTGCCATACTAATCAGGCCAATGGCCCATCCTTTCCATGATTCTATTTCTTGGTAATTTTGCCCAGAATACTTTATATAATAGCAAAGTTAGGATGGTACCACAAATATATTCTTAATGATCTGTTTTTGTCTATCAACTAGGAATTTAACTTAGCCCTTTATTCTGTGTAATATTTGGTGCTGTGGAAATCCATAAGCTTTCCTACCTACTGTGTAACGATTCTTTCAATAGACTTATTTTAAAATGGTCTTTTTCATGATTTATAAGGAAAAAAGCTGTTAGAGAATTCTGGTATTTTTATATATGTCTATGTAATCACAACAATATCCTTTGTAATTCTAGAAACTTAACCCATCTTTCATTCTATCTGCATATTTCCAAAACAAAAATCTTCTATGATTTGTCTAATAGTGGAATTTAATTTATTCGCTTGATTAATTTTCTTGTTCTTATAAATTCCTTTCCTGTCTCTGTTTTTTAAATTTTGTTTTGTGCTTTAATAAATCATAATCCGATATATGTATATGTATAGCTGATTCACTTTGTTATAAAGCAGAAACTAACACACCATTGTAAAGCAATTATACTCCAATAAAGATGTTAAAAAAATTAAAAAAAAATGGCAATCTGAAACTCTATTCAAGTGTTCCTATTTGGAGGCTGAAGTATGGGAAGAGCCTCAGTCAGTGTGGTTTAGTAAAAATATATTTGTTCAGGAGTCATTAAGTTCTTGATCAAAATCTTGACTCCCCTCATTACCAGGCACGACCTCATGAAATTCATTTTGCCTCTTTGACCCTTACTTTTGCTACTTATAAAATATAATAGAACTTTCCCATTGAATTTTTATGATACATAAATGAGATAGCATATGAATAGTATTTAGAACAGTGTCTGTCACGTTGCATAGAAATTCAGTAAACAACACCGTTATTATTAGACCCGATTAAGGACAAAGGATAGCTGCCCAACTATCTGACTCTAGGAGTGTACAATATTGTGTTTTGACCTTTCTGCCCATCTTCTACTTTGTTCCCAAGGAGAAATGCTGATACAGATAGTTCAAGAGCCAGGGCCATAATCCTAGATGTGTGTTCTTTATTTCTGGAAATCCATTTCTTGGAATGTTTATATCTCTTCCACTTTTAAATCTTGGATAACTAACTGCTCACTGGGAAGATAACTACCAGACCAACATTTCACTAAACCTTAGGGAAAGCTCTTCTTCTACTCTTACCCATGGGGATATGCTTTTCTTTGGATTGACACTCTCTTACCATCCAAATTTTATAATAGATGTAGGCCAGGAAAAAGTGGAAATAGGGTCTTTAGGTTTGTTTTTAACCTAGACTAAAGAATGTCTCATCAATCTAGCTTAAAAAAAGGATCACATTGGGCTTTGATGGCAAAGTGCAAAAAATGTTAGAAAAATGTACAGATTTGGTCTTGTGCTCTGCATATGTATTTCTTTGGAGAACCTCAAAAGGACTTGATGGTAATAGAACAAGACTATGTTTTTACATGACTTATGAAAATCCCTGGTCAAATATTTAATAGAGTCCATATGATAGAACATTGGTTTATTGTTTGTTATTTTTTACTCTATGTCTCTGAGCTAGGCTGGCCAATTCTCAAATGGCATGGTTGATCAGTGGTTAGTAAAAATACACGTAGATTAACTTCTAGCATTTATTTTCACTTTCTGCTTCTTTCCATCATCAGCTTCTCTAATGTTGTTTGTCTCAGTGACTGAATTTGTCTTCCTTAGCTTTGATCTTTGATACACACCCTAGGGCATAACTTTCATTTATTCATTTAGTCTTATAAACAAACAAAAGCTACAATATGATTAAAAGTTTGACCTTCTGGGTAACCACTGCCAGATCTCTGGGTTACGACTCCTTTGGTAAATGGCCCAGATGGACATAGAGTGGACCCCCTCAAAGAGAGATCTAAATCCTGTTACATTTTTAAACCCATTTTATTGTTAAAGTATAACATGCATACATAAAAGTATTAAAAAAAATGTGAGCTTAAAAATTATCATACACTGAACACATTCATTGACTCAGATGAAGATATGGAATATAGCCAGCACCTTTGATGTTCCCTTTCTGTCCTCTCCTAACCTCTCTCATCCATTCTTCCCAAAGATAACCAATACCTTGGCTTTTATGATAATTCCTTGTATGATATTCTTTATGTTATTGTTACTAAATTATGCATTTTTAAGTATTAGAATTGTTTCCCAGTTTTTTAAAATTTTATTTTAAAGGAAACATACAATATATGTTTTAAAAATCGAGCTTCTTTCACTAAATATTTTACATGTCATTTATTCTCATTGTGTGGGGTCTGTTGATTACTTGTACAATGTGTGGATATTTCACATTTTAAGTGCTCGTTCTAGTTTGTTGGGCATTTAAGTTGTTTGCTAGTATGGACTAATATGAAAATCACTGCTCTAACTAAGCATTCTTATTAATGTACTTTCATGCATATGATTATATAATTCTTTTGGGTATATTTCTAGGTGTGGATTTGCTAGATCATAGGGTAAAATTATGCTCAGCTTTACTAGACAATGCCAAAAAGTTTTCTAAAGGATTATATTAATTTACATTCCAACCAGCAATGTCTGAGATTTCTCATTACTCTACATCTTCTTCAATTCTTGTATTTTACTGACCTTTTTATCTTAGCCATTTTGGTGGGTATAAAAAAAATCTTATTTTAGTTTTAATTGGCATTTCCCTGATAATAACACTGAACCTCTTTTCAAATATTTATTGGCCATGTGAAATTGTCCTATTTTGCGAAATACTTGTTCAAGTATTTTGTCCATACCTTCCCTATTGGATTCTTTCTCTTTTCCTAGTGTTAGGAGTTCTTTATATATTTTGGATATGAGGTTTTTTTTCAGTTATATATGTGCCAAATATCTCCTCCCACTATGTGATTTGTGTTTTCATTTTCTTAGACATAGCTTTTAATGAATACAAAGTTCTTAATCTTAACTATACAGCTACGTATTCATATAATGATTATTCTTTTTAAAATTTTCTTAGATAAATTGAACCTGAGTAAATGTAAAAAGGTGTGTGTATGCTATCACATGTGTAGTCAAGAGAGTTAAGTTACATGCCTGGTGTAAAATGTTTTCTGTGTATTAGTTGAACAGTAATAATTGAATGTGGGTCATGATAACTCATGAAAACATTTTACTATTGATTATTTTTTACCTTACTTTCTTTGTCTTTTACATTAAAGAATGAGAGTGGCTTTAATATAGCATGCAATATTCAATTTTTACAAATCCTATTATGTTTATTCAAACTCTGAATCAGTGACACTAAATAGTATCTTCAAATTATATGGTAGGTTGTTTAAAAATGGAAACTGTTACTATTGGTAATTATCTATGCAAGTGAAAATTTTCTCTGTATTCTTCAAAAAATAAGCTGATTAAATAATAGACAAAAAGAAACTAGAAAATGAATAAAAGTGTGCCTTCAGATTACAAGGTAGATGTTTAAAAATAAAATACTAATATTTGATATACTGAATATCCCAAAACTTCGATGATAGAAATTTGGTCTCATTAAAGCATTCTCAGGGATTAACTTAATTATAAAAAAATGGCAAAAATTTTAACTTAAACATACACCAATTAAAAATATCTATTTTATGTTTTACGGATATGATTTCTGTTTAACATTTGACTCAAGCACAGAATACTACTGCAAAAGAAATTTGAAAATGAACACACCCAGAAAAAAAGCAAGCAGACAAAACCATATTAGTTCATAGGGTTTATCTAAGCTTTTTCTAAATTAATGCTAAAAATGCCACTTCCTCAGAAAGATATAAACTTTATGAATATGGAATATCTTTAAAAATTGGGCATATTACTTCCGGATAGTGGAATCTGAAGGAATCCACAGAATGGCTTCATGTTGTTTCTGGGTCCCCTGAAAATTCCTGCAAAACTTTCTGTCTGTATTTTAAGGGAACGGGAGAAGAGCATACCAAAGCCTTAATTACATTTCCACTTTAAGCATCCCAGATGAAAGTATACTGCGGAATGAAAGAAATTGTTCACCCCCAGCCTCAAGCAAAAGAGAATTGCAGGAGGAGCTATGGCTTTTATAACTTTTCAGGCTTTGTGTAGGTTACAGAGATATTTGTTGAGGTGTTTTTTAAAATGTTGATCCCTTTAGTGTCACTGAAGAAGTTTGTTTTGTTTTGCTTTGTCAATCCATCTCTCCTGGTTCTGACCATTCACCCATATTCAGAAGGTTAAACATATTATCAATTTATTAGTAAATTTTATTATCCCATTGCAAATACTTTGAGGAAACATTCCTAATAGCCAGAACTGTTTATCAAACCAACCAATAAATCAACTAAAACCCAACATTAGCCCTAATTTAAAAAGCACCTTTAAATTAACAGATTTTACATGTATTAATCACTTAGTTAAGCTCCTTAGAGTAAGAGAAATCATAATCATGACTATTTTAGAGAAGAATAACAAAACTTAAAGGATGGACATCTTAAGTCATTTAACAAATTGAAAAATCTAGCAACGGATACTATCACTTCTCTGTGTCTATTCAGTAGACTACAATAAATCTTAAAGGTGGGTTTGCAAGATTCTATGTTGTGCTGAGAAATGAGCCATGTATATCCTTAATGCACATCATTATTATTATTGAATAATATTATCATTATTGAAGTATTATTCAATAATATTATTATTATTATTCAAACTCCAACAAGAATTTTTAAACTGTGGACTGTTTTGTAGGCTAATTTTAACAATAAACCCTTATACATGTATTGCTAAAATGAAAAAAAAAGCAACAATTCCTATTAATTCTATCCCTTTTAAAGTAGTTTTCTGTTTTTAACATTTCATTTTAAACTTGAGATGGCAGTGAGGGTTTTTTGCCCCCTCATTTGGCTTCCTTTGGCTCCTGTTCTCCTTCTGAAATATTCTCAAGACATTAGTGAAATTGATAACTCAGAAACAAAAATATTAGAAGTCATTATGTGAGATAAACAACAAATGACATACCACGGCATTGATCTCTCATGAAGACTTTAAAAAATATTCTCATTAAAATCATGACTGTTTCTTCCTAATCATCAGAACACATAACGGTTAAGTTATTTAAAAATTAAGTACATTTTCAAAAACTGTACTGGGATTCTTTTTAAGGAGTAGAAATTTTTAAGAGGTAGAAATTTTTTAAGGAGTAGATCTCAGGGAAATTAAGCAAACAGAACTCCCCATAACTTCACATCAACATTCTTTTTGTTGTTAAAGGCAACAATCGGGGATAATGCTGGCAGCTAATTGCATAACAGTGAAGATGTGACATCGACCTCTGACAGCACATTTTAGCTTCCATTTATTACAAAGGCATTCGCTAACAAAGATAGGAAGGGACAGTTTACCCCTCCCCTCCCTACTTTGGTGTGTTACAGCAAAAGAAAATTGATTTAAGTGACAAAGTCTCAAATAGTACTGTTTTTTTCATGCAACATTTAATGGATTCTAAATCTGTGCAGAGAATCATATTCAGACAGTGTCTAATTCTAAATAGCATCCTAACCATAAAAATGTGACTCCTCTGTCAGCACAATGCAGACCTCCTATGGAAGAGTTTTTAAAAGCCATGCACAGAGCTGCAAATATTTCATTTTAACTTCCATACCATCCCATGCTGTGATGTTTTCCTTGTTCCTTATGTGCAGGTCAGTCTGCATATTTCCCACAGAATTCCCGCAGAGGACCTTTGACATGTACACAAAGTTATAAAAACATTTGGTTGAGCCAGGCTACGAAATATGGAGACACATTCTAAAACTTTACCCAGTAAAATCCTATGAAAATAGTTACAAAGGGAAAGCTAATTATCTGAGTGAGAAGTTGCCTTTATTCGATTTCTTTATTATAATTTTTAAGATGTTGTTTCCACAAATGTCAGTGGAAACTCTAGTCAGTAACTTAACATGAAAATACACATATTTAAACATTTATTTTACCTACTTTTGTGGCATGAAGATGATAACAGGGGAAAGACAGTGCTACATTTATTTTTGTTTCAGGAGACCTTTAATATAAAGAATAGTACTATATCATCTAGATATGCAGTCAAGAATACTCTTCTTGCTTTTCAAAATGTACCCTTGAGTAAGTGGATTTTAGCATGAATAAAAGCTAAAGAGGCAGCCATCATTATTTGATGCTTATTAAATGGCTATTGCTTCATAATATTGAAACCATCATCTTTTGTAATTTAAGATATCAATTAATTAATTTTAAAAAGGTAAGTCAATGCCACAGTTGTTACACATGTATATGCAAAGACATATAAAATATGTTACAATTGGAAGGCACATAAGAGTTGTTTAGGATTCTCAGTTCCTTGACTGGAAGTAATATATTTGGATTACAACCGATTCTGTTAATCTTCAGTTTCATCTCTTAACCAAAACATTATTTGTAGACCATGTTAGTGATCTATTTCATCTATTTTTATGCTGAATATAAATACTATTTTAAAAAACAATCTTTGCTTTTTCAAACACTTTTAGCTTTACAAAAGTTTGCAAAGATAGTTCTCATATACCCAATGCCTACCTTCCCTTATATTTTACACCTTATATTAATATGGTACATGTATTACTATTAACTAACCAATATTGATACAATATTATTAAGTAAAATCCATACTTTATTTAGATACAGATGGTATTTTTAGTGGAGAAAAATTGGCAGACTTATGGAGAGTGAAGAAATCTGTAGTATTACAGACCTGAGCTTTGATTACCATTCTGTTACTAATAAGTTTTGTGTCCTTATTCATTTCCTGGCCCAAGTTCCTCATCTACGAAACTGTAAGGTTGAATACTATTAACGCTGTTTCCTCACTCTGAATTATCTGGTTATATTAGTTACAACAAAATTATACAATAGACATTTAATAATATACTACTTTAACTACAAATACAATAGATAAAGCTTTGCTTGCTTTTTAAAAATAGGAGATTAGAAATGACCTCTATTCCTACAGGCCCCTAAAGAAAAAAAAAGAAAGAGAAATAACCTCATTGAATTTTTTGTCAACCCACTCTTCTTTAATCAAATTGTTTCATTCAAAAAAATACTTATTGAGTGCTTACCATATGCCAGGTATTTTCAAAGCACCAGAGATAAAACTATTAATAAAATAGGCAAAGACCCCTGCCCTCATGGAGCTTACATTCTACTAGAATAGTTTAGAATTACACCCTATAATTCTAAATAAGGTCATATCTGTATCATATCACATGTTTCTGATTTGAAGAAAAAATTTAAGAAAAAAGACATTTAATGAAGAGAAAGATGATTACCCCAAGTTATAAATGACATATCCATGGTAAAATATGATGAAGAAAGACTAAAAGCAAAAAAAATCCACCCCTTCTTCCACATACACAAAAAAGAGAAATAAAACAAAATAATTAGGGGTATCTTTTATCTATTTATCCAGGACTTATTTTCACTATTAAAACTGTCTTGGTTTGGACAATAAATTACATGTTTAACCTACCCAAAATGTAGCCAAAATATAGGAAGTAATCATATCTGAAAGTATTTTGTACTTCACATTAGGAAATTTTTACTGCATGTGTAAACAATTGTGAGCCACTGAATAATCACAAATGAGTGTCTGATGAAATTTAATGATAAGAGAGATAATTCACTTGTAATAATATTTTTCTCTGTGAAAATTTTGTAATTATTTTTGAAAACTTGCAATGTATAAAAAAAGTACAAGGAAGAGAATACAAGTCATATAAATCCTATCATTCACATAGCATTTCAATGTATATCCTTCCAGTGCTTTTCAGAATTTTATATCTTTTTTTCTATACACACATGCACAGACACTACCATTTGACTGTCGGCCCAAGATGGACATGGGCAAATATTAGAAATAGCAAGATCAGGAAGCATACTATTATAATAATTTAATTTTAAAAACTGAGGGACTGGAGTGAGCACTAGCAATGGAAATGGAAAAATACAAATTCCAGAGATTATTTATTAGGACACACCAATAGCACTGAAGAGGCCTGTTTAGTATGGAAGCCAAAGGGAAGGGAGGAATACAGAAAAACTCCCATGTTTCAGGGTGAGGTGACTGAATATCTTCTGGGAGGAAATGATGAAAAGTGCTACATAGAACAAGGAGTGTTCATTGATTCATTTATTCATTCAAATTGAGCCAAATAGCTATCACTTGTTTGTGATCTTTCCCTTTACATATTCTTAGGGTGACACTCCTGTGGCCTTTGGTTATTGATTGGCACACATCATGAATATCAAAATTATATTTGATAGCAATTTATTAATTTTTAAAATTATTTAAAAATATACTCACACATTATTTAGAAACTGGATATAGCTGGCTTTTAATTAAAAACCTATGAGTAAAATTTAAAAATCATGTTTTAATTTAAGCCAATTAAAGATAATATGTCACAGAGTGTTTTTTTAGTTTTTTCAAAGCCTCATCATCTAAATCTGCTCTTAGTTCCATCTCTAACTAGAAAAATCAAACTTGGAATTTCGGCATTACCTCCCATGATACTACAGTCCTTTTGGTTTTCTGTATAGGATGATTAGGGATATGAGATTGAGGTCAGTTCACTCAGTGCGCAATGTGTGGTGAGGTGAGGAAACAGAACATTCACTGCCCAGCTTCCTCAGCTAATGGGCTTCCCTGGATCTTGCCTTTCAAGGGGGACACTTAGGGATAATTCAGTGCAATATGATACACTCCTCCCTGTCTGGGTTGAAGGAGTTAGTCAATTCTGAGTTTTACAAGAGAATAGCAGGCTTCTCTGAGGCTTAGCATTTCTGTCCAGCGTTCTTTCATAGTAACTTCCCACTCCATCATTTTTTATTTTTATTTTTTTTTTGTGGTACGCGGGCCTCTCACTGTTGTCACCTCTCCCGTTGCGGAGCACGGGCTCTGGACGCACAGGCTCAGCGACCATGACTCACGGGCCCAGCCGCTCTGCAGCATGTGGGATCTTCCCAGACCGGGGCACGAACCCGTGTCCCGTGCATCGGCAAGCGGACTCTCAACCACTGCGCCACCAGGGAAGCCCCACTCCATCATTTCTCATGAAGTATTTTCCAGATGAAAAATGAAACGTACACATCATGACTCTTCGCAAAATATTACCATCCTTCTTCCTGCCTTCCTGCAGCACTCCCTATGGCTTCGAAAGCCTCCAGTAAGCATCCTGAATGCTTAATTTCCAAGTGTTCTGAATGCCAGAAGACCTGAGGGAGGAAATCACCAGACCTAGGACATACACTAGAGCAATCCATCCTCCCTTTGTTGCCTTTATTTCTCCCTTTCACTTTTTCTCACTTTAACTTTTATCTCTTTCCTTGTGACCATTCTGTTTCTTTTGAATTTCTATCCAATTCCAAAGGTTTCCAAATTTACTCTTTTGTAACATGCTCATTATATAATAATTTGCTAAAATTAAGATATAGAGTATGTGTGATGCCTTTATATATTTTCTAATCAGAAGGAAAATATTTAAATGTATACACTGAATTTTACTTTTCTTCCGGTGAAAGAAATCTAGTTGAATAATATGGCTCCTGACTCAAATGAGAAATTTTATCTTTCCACCAATAATGACCTACGTTTGCCTCTCCCTGAAACTTGAACATGGGAGACATAAGTGAAACTGTTCTGAAAATTTTTATCTTTCCCTTAAGGCACTGAGGAAGGTGCAATTATTCTGATAATCAGAGGCCCAAACATTCAAGATTTAATAAATATCCTTGAGTTTTTGAAACTCTATCAAATGTAAATAGTGACTATGAACTAGTAGTTTTCTATCAAATACTACCTGTACTCTTTCTCCTTCAGTAATATATTTTTCGGACAATATACTTTTTTAAAATAACCTACATCATGTAGTCAAGTAAGAATTGAGAGTTTCTTTGAATGTTAGGAAGACCCTAATATTCATACATGTATTTATTCAATAGTAAAATAATATTCATTAATCAACCAATATATGAGGTATATTACACCAGGCCACTCTAGGTGACAAAATTATATAGACAACCCGGTTCTTGATTCCAAGGAGCTTACAACTTACTTAAGGAAAAAATTAAATTCCAAAATAATTAGGAACTAAAGCAGATAATAAGATTATCAATAACGTTCAAAAAAGTCTATGAGGAATAAAAAGTAAGAGAATTGACTTCCAGTGGGAGATATTAAGTTTGCCAAAGGAAATAACATGAGATCTAGACCTGGAAGAACGTGTCAGAACGCAACAGGGGTGACCAATGGAAGGGGAGTGTTATGAGATAAGGCAAAGCAGTGGAAACATTTGTTCAGCAACAAAACAACCGTTGGAGAAGTGTTGAATGTGGAGTGGTGGTGAATTCTAGCTAAATCAATTGACCTGGGTATTAAAGGACCTGGAATTTCAAAATCACATGTCTCTACATAGTTCAGTAATCAATGAGGAATAAGCAAATGCTTCTAAATTTGAAAGTGAGTTCCCATTTAAAAAAAATCTATACAATGGCCTTAGATACTATTTTTAATTTGAAAATAGGTAATTTATATCACAGGGGTTAATGTGAGTTTAAAATCTCATCTTTCATATTAGAGAATCAATAGATACTATCTTGAGTACATGAATCAAGAAAAGACAAAATACCAAAATATTTAGAATTATGGAGGTAACTACCAGAAGAACAAAAATAGAAACCTAAAGAGGTCATCCCATGGAAATGAGACTGGAAGGTGTGGGGATGGATTTTGTCACTTCATAGTCTCTTATCGGGAGAAGCGTAATAAGGATATGAATGACTCTCACCTATCTCTAGCACCAACATCTCCACTGAGGTACAGACTCACATATCTAACTGCTTATAAGAATATTAGCTTAAATGTCTCTTAATCCCACCTGAACTCAATTTTCATGGAAAAAGAGCAGTCTTTCGGGTAACAATGGAAAAGAAAAAGGGACAGTAGAAGAAAAGCCATGACTGGAATGATTGGGGCATGGTTTGTGCAGCTTAGCTGTTGCAGGTGTGTAAAGCATTTCTTCTGTGAGGTTTTCCATGACTACTTGGTTTGATTTTACACCACTTCTTTTGTTAACCACAGACATCTTCTACTATTCCCCAATATAATTTTTGCTTTATGGATCTGCTATCCCTATATACATTAAGCTCCTTAAAGGCAACAAAGTATGGGTTAAAAGTTAGAAATGAATATACACACATATACACTGAATGCCTCTGGTATGAATACTTAAATTAATTTCTTCCTCACTCATGCTTTTGATTTATGAAGTATGTGAAGAATGACTGAATAGGTGATGAATAAATCTAGTGTTAGGAAGATTAATAATCTGTGAGGAGAAATTGACTATATGGTGTTTTTGAATTATTCAGTTATCATGAGGCTGATATTCCTGAGGATTATGTGGAAGACCCCAAAATGATTATAATATGCTTTTTATACTTCAGGCAAAACCCTTTTTTGAATGTAATTTTTATTTGATTATCTTTAAACAAGTTTTAAGGCAAGGAAAGATAATTGCTTTAGAATGAAACAGAAGACTGGGATGATTTCGGTTCTCAACACTGATCTAACTACAATTTATTATGAAAACATCAGTAATTTATATGCTTCCAATAACATAGTTTCAGAGCAAAGTAGCATATTCAAGAACATATTTTCACCTTGCTTTCTACTTATTTCTTCCCTTAGAACTCATAGAGGGAGTCACAAACATGAGCTCTCCAAAACATTCAAAATGTTAATGTTAGATAAAACTGATGTCCTACCAGCATTTTTTGGAAAAATAAAATGTTGCACTGGTAACCCATGGTGTGTCTATTACAAACTTTTAGGAATGGCTGGTGCTTAGCAAAACATTGAAATCGGTGATAGATTATGACTCCTCCAATTCACATTTTCAGATACTTTATAGCTCTGCTTGGGGAAGTCTCATCCCTACTGCCTTGTTGTCCATGTGCCTGTGCTTCCAGGGCTCTGTGTCCTTAACATGGGCAGGATCCAATACTCTCAAGATAGACCTTACTCTTTCCTCCCCTACCCACCAGCTATTATCTCTTCACCAACCCATTCCTCAAACTCTGTGACTGTTGGAGCTAGTGGGAACAATGGAAAGTACACATTTAATCTGGAAGAAAATTATGTATGTCAAAGTCAAAGCTAGCTAAGTACATTAGACCTCTTAGTATAATTTTTTGGCCCACTTAAAATATGAAATCTTTTCAATAAGTGCCTGAAGGTGTGATATTTATCATGAAAAATTTTAACATAAGGGCAAACCAGCAGAATGCTATGGAGTAGATATTTTTAGGCATATTTTTGGTGTCATTTAAATCATATCAGTGAAGTAATTTATCTGTATCCATATAAACTATACCTTCCCAGGAGGTCAAAATTGAGCAATGGAAGAGTGAACATGAAAAGTATTAACTAGATAATTCATACAACAAAGTAAAGATTGGATTTGGAACATAAATTTCAACCTATCTTTTTCATGCATTTTTTTGGTAAATTAATAGCAATATTCTTAATACACTGCTTGCTTATACCAACTACTACTGTAAAAACGCAAACAAAATGTGTACCTGTATAGATGGAATCTAAACTATGTATGACTAGGGTTGGAGTGAGGAAGGAAATGGGGTGGGAGTATCTGCTATTCAGACTTGGTTATCTAAAAGCATGAATCCATACTTTGATTCTCAGAAAGTAAAATATTAAAAATATCTTTCTAATCCATGTCAGGGTATATTCTCTCTTTTAGACTGTGATTTTCCCCCATCAATTTATATCATCCCTGCTGAAATTTTAATAAGAATTTTGGCTGCAAAGAAGCTCAAGAGTAGTTGGTTAACACTTCTGAAAATCTCCACGTGTATACTTCAAGGTAGTTGTGAAATCACTCCTTATATCTCCTTTATAATCACACATTTCAAATAATGTTATTACTTCTGTGAAATTACAATTTTCTAATCACATAATCTTACTTCTGTCTTTTGGGCCATCTACAAATTCTCCAGATTTCAGTTGTCCAAAAGTTGACACACTGTTTGAGTTTTAAACTAATCAGTGTAAAATGTAGATGAAGTTTTATCTTAATAATTTTTCATCAGAATAGCAGCTTTTTATAGCACATTTCAGTATTATGTATCCAAACCTCTAAAATAATGCTACTGAGCTGAATTATGTTCAATTCATGTCCCCTGTGATCTCTAGGTACTTTTCTGACACAATCATGCCTAACTAGTCATTCCCTGTCTTGTATGTATCATGTTTCTCCTTACTGTAGTTCCTGCTTTATACCTGACCTCAGGATTTTCATTATTTCTGACTACTCTTCCAACTTGTCAAGGTCAATTTGAATTATAATCTTCTCCTCTAAAGGGCTAGACAACCCATTCATTTATTCTTCTTGGTCACCGATAAAATATAGAAAACTGTACTCAACTCATATGAAATACTCCTTACTACTTCTACATAGTAGGTATTAATAGTACAATGTTAATTAGAAACATATCTGTGCAGTAGCCGATTAGGTGAAGAATGCCAAGGTTATAACTAATCTTACACAAACCCTTTGGCTTTCCTATACTTCATAATCACAGACCCTACTTCTGACTTTCCCCACAAGTGACACAAAGATATGCAGGCTCAACATTTGAAAGATAAATTGAATGTCAAAGAACATTAAATATTATATTATTATTTAGAGGATATAGCCTATTATAAGAAGTTGATGCACCTACCAGTATCAAGATACTGACTAAACATGAAGGCAAAAGGTAGACAACCAATGTCAGAAATTAGGCTAATAGGCCACCCAATCCTAAGTAGGAGAACTACAATTATAAACATGGGTTGAATCATTAAAAGGAAGAAACAATGCAATAATTTATTCATTTCTTCAGCCTTATGATTCTCACCATACATAGTGATCTTTATAAAGCTATGTTAAATTTTTGTCTTGAACCCTTTAAGAAGTTGATGAAATAAATTTATGAACCAAGTGTTTTTGAAAACATAAGTAACATGTATTATAAGAAGCAGCCTTTTCTCCTTGTAATAATTCTAGATAAAACTTTATACAAAGATTATTCATACATATGTTGAGTTGCCATTTCTCTTGATGTATAAGACTTGCTTGTAGAAGAATAAACGTTTCTTCCAGATCAACGCAGCCTGTGGATCTCTTTTATTTTCTCTTAATCTTCATTCACATAAACTTATACTTATCTGATGTATTTATATATATTTATCTATCATCTATATATTTATCTATAAAACACACCACATGTCAATGTATATATATCAGGTTAAACCTTTTCCTCTAACTCCTCTCCAACCACAACGCCTACTATTCATTATTATTTTTGTTGTTGTTCTTTTTTAAAAAAATTTTTATTGGAGCATAGTTGATTTACAATGTTGTGTTAGTTTCTGCTGTACAGCAAAGTGAATCAGTTATACATATATATTTATATCCACTCTTTTTTTAGATTCTTTCCCCATATAGGTCATTACAGAGTATTGAATAGAGTTCCCTGCCTACTATTCATTATCTCCCACTCCACCCACAATGGCTTCCTTGTAATTCTTCAAATACTCAGTCATACCTGTACCTTAGTACATTTACACTAGTTTTCCACTTGATCTGGGACTCTGTTACTCCAAATTTGAACATGCTTACTTCCCTTTACTCAGTATTTCACTCCAATGTCATGTGAAGAGAAACATTTTTCCTAATTACCCAATTTAAAATTCCAGATTCCCTACCACTGCCCAATCAGAACTCCCTATCCCTCTTACTTATTTTATTTTCTCTTTAACAACATTAATATTTGAAATAATACATATTTTTCATAATTATTTGACTCCCTTCACTAGACCAAACTGTTTATTTTCTCAGTTTTGTTTACTTTTAGATTTCTAACGTTTAGAGTGGTACTTGGCATGTAACAGCATTTCAATAAATATTGACTACAAAGCAGGTATTAGGATTATGTATCAGTACAGGAAGAATGCAAAGTGGTTAAAATGAATGCTCTTAAAACAAACAGCATAAGACTAGAAGCCCAGCTTCATCACTTTCTAATTGTATACCTTGGAGCAGGTCATTAATTCCACTGTGCTTTGGTTTCCTTGCCTTTAAATTGAATAATAACAACTGCAATTTGTATTACTTTCCTGTATTAGCTGTAACAAATCACCACGCATTGGATGGCTTAAAACTAATCTTTACTCTCTCACAGTGTAGGTGCTCAAAGTCCCAAATCTGCAGGGCTACGCTCCCTCTTCAGGCTCTGGGGGAGAATGTATTCCATGCCTCTCTCCTAACTTTTGGTACTTGCCATCAATCCTTAGCATTCCTTGGCTTATAGATGTATCACTTTAATCCTTGCCTCCACTGTCAATGCCCTCCTCCCCTGTATTTCTCTGTGCTTCCAATCCTTCTTTCTTTATAAGGCCATTAGCCATTGGATTTAGGGCCTGCTCACCTTAATTCAGTATGACCTCATTTTAACTCAACTGTATCAGCAGAGACGTTTCCAAATAAGGTCATATCTAGGTCATTGCAATAAAAATGATAATGATGAGAAAAATAATTTTAAAATCATTATCTCATACTATATACTCTATGTTATATACTATGCTTATGCAAATCCTTTGCATAAGTCCTTTGAACCTCACAACTCAATTGGTTAGCACTATTACTTTCTCTTGATTACTGACTGAAAATGGAGACACAGAGAGGTTAAATAAATTACCTGAGGTCTCACATTAATTAGTGGTAGAGCCAGGATTAGAGTACAGGATGTCTGGCGCTCCAGGTTGGGTTCTTATTCACGATCTTACACCCCCTCTCACTGATATAGTCCCCCTTCATTTTCTACATTTCTCTCTAAACTGTCAGAGCCGAGCGCCTGCTCTCTTGTTTACCACTGTGAAACACAGGGTATAGTACACTTGCTGCCATCAAGTAGGTGCTTTCATTTGTTTAATAAATGACTGGCTGTGCTATCAATAGGGTAGAAGTTTATATATGTTATGTTTATAACTAAATATTGAGCAGAAACTTTGATCCTGTTTTCTCTCTAAATTAGAAAAGCATAAGCCTGAAAACAGTGGTCCTTGTCTGAATGTTATGTGAATGTATCACCAATTGATCAACTCTTAAAACCATTTAAGTCACTTTATAATCAATAATCCATTTAGTAACTGGTGTGAAAACATTTCTCAAATAATGATTTCAGAAGAATTACCATTATGAATGCAATATTCCTGTTTGATCATATCTCTTCTCCTAAGAGATTTCATATTCCTTCATTTTAGCATTCCTTTATAGTAGGAATAATTATGCTTCTAATCACTGGGTGATTTAAATTGCTCATATATTTTAGGACATTTTCAAATAAAGAAATGCAGAATATCTACTTGTTATGTGCTCTAAAACAAAATTATCAGTCATTTTTGCCATGCTGTACCCTCTCTTATTTTACATCTAAAAGAGTAAATACATGCAGAATATCCTCAGATTGAAGCCTTCTCAAATTATTAGAGCATTACCTCTAAATATGAAGTGAGGTGCTTATTAAGAATATTAGGCTGATAATCTACAATATTAGTATTACAAGTAGTAGAGTTAGGTACTATACACATATATGCATATAAGTGTATATACATATATACTCTGCATCCACAAAATAACATGCAAAAATGCTCAAGATTTAATAGAAGCCAATACATACATATGGGAAGAGAAAAATATATATGTCAATATTTGCAGAATACATGATTATAAAAGTATAGAAAAACAGACAAATTGCGCAAAGTAAAGAGTTGAGAAATAAATCCTCATATATATGGAAACAAATATGACAGAGGTGGAAAGAACTCAATGGAGAAAGGATAGATTCTTCAAAAACTGCCCTAGCAACATTTGGCTATATAAGAAAATATATCCACTGCCATATATTACATATATGTGAAATAATTAAAAGTTGAAAAAAATCTAAACTGTTAAGTGTGGACATAAAAAACTAAATTTTAAAGCACAAGCAGTGACAGATTTCTGAAACAGGATATGAAAACACAAACCATTAGAAATAAGTTTGATATGTTTACATTAAAATAGAAAACTTCATACAAGAAAATCTCCCATATACAAAGTTACAAAACATGCTAAGGAGTGCATAGGAGAGTGTACAACACATGAAATAGGCAAAAGAATAGCACCTAGATACATAAATGAGTCTTTACTTCATTTATTATTTTAAAACTTAAATATTAAGTGCCTGTTTTATGTCAAGAACTATTGTAAGCTCTTGAGACATAATGATGAACAACAGAAAAAGAGATCTCAACCTTTTGAGAGTTTACCTTTTAGCTAAGAGAGACTAGAGACAATAAATGATATGTGGGGGAAAAACAAACTAGTAATGAGAATTAGTAGTATGGAGACTGGAAGATGAATTGCAATTTTAGGTCTAATGGTCAGGGCAAGCCTTTTTTGAGAACCTTCCAACTGAGTGAAGACTTAGTTAGCTTTTCACATACCCACTGTTTAGGCAGACAGAAGAAATGTTGCAAAGCTCCAATGCTGGATATATGAGTGGTGTTTTAAAAGAATACACATTTAAATTAATAAAGAAATTACAAACAACACAATTGCAAAGTGAGAAAAGGACATAAACAGGCAATTTAAATGTAGAAAAGCAGGTTATTTTATACACATATGAAATATGTTCAAACTTGCTGGTAATCAGAGTCATACAAATTAAAAATGAATAAATTATTATTCCACTAGTCATACACGTGATAAAATTTTTGAAGGCTGATAACGCCATATGTTGGTGATAATGGGCTTTCTTGTACACTGACTGTGGGAGTACATATTTTGGGAGAACAATGTGAAACCAAGTAGTAAAGATGAAGACATACATACTGATGAACAACTCCCTTATACATTCTGGTAATTAAGTTGGATGCTATAATGCTTTGAAATTTTTGCCAATGTAGTAGACAAAAAATAATATCATTATTAATTTGTATATCCTTAATTATTAGTGAATCTGAGCAACTTTCACAAGCTGGTCTCCTATCCATTATCTTTTCCCTTTGTAAAAATCATATTGTCTTTTTCTAAGAAAATTGTAGATGCTTTTTATTTGTTGAGAAAAATTAATATATCTGCAGAGTATATTAAAAAGGTCAACCTCCTAACGTTAGAAAAAAATTAATGTTAAGGAAAATTTTCCCTGTGTTTCTGAGTATTATGAGCTTCAGATCTTACTTTTAAGTCTTTAATCAACTGAATTGATTTTTATGTATGGTGTAAGTTAAGGGTCAAATTTCATTCTTTTGCAGGTGGATATTCAGTTTTTCTGCCACCATTTATTGAAGAGATTATCCTATCCCCATCTTGTATTTTTGGCACCCTTGTCAAAAATTAGTTAACTGTATATACAAAGGTTTACTTCCTTACTCTCTGTTTTATTCCAATGTTCTATTTGTTCATATCATACTGTTTTGATTACTATAGCTTTGTAATAAATATATTTTTAAAACAAAAGTGGGATGCCTCCAAGTCTCTTCTTTCTCAAGATTGCTTTGAATATTCAGTTTTTTTGTGGTTCCAGACAAATTTTAGAATTGTTTTTTCTATTTCTGTGAAAAATGCCATTTTTTGGATATAGATTGAATTGAATAGAGATTGAATTGAATCTGCATCTTGCTTTGAATATATGGCCACTTTAACAATATTAATTCTTCCAATTCATGAACATGGGATATCTTTCCAATTATTTGTGACTTTGATTTCCTTCATCAACGCTTAATAGTTTTCAGTGTATAGATATTTCACCTCCTTGGTTAAATTCATCCCTAAGTATTTTATTCTTTTTTTT
This sequence comes from Kogia breviceps, assembly GCF_026419965.1. Classification (NCBI taxonomy): domain Eukaryota; kingdom Metazoa; phylum Chordata; class Mammalia; order Artiodactyla; family Physeteridae; genus Kogia; species Kogia breviceps. The sequence continues at coordinate 27,459,394 of NC_081322.1, forward strand.
GATGCTATCACAAATGGGATTGTTTTCTTGATTTCCTTTTTGTGTGGATTGTTGTTGGTGTAAAGAGATTCATCTTATTTTTAATGTTGACTTTGTATCCTGCAGCTTTACGGAATTCCTTCATTAGTTCTAACATTTTTAGTGGTGTGTTTAGGGTGGTCTACATACAGCATCATGACATCTGTAAACAGGCACAATTTTACTTCTTCCTTTCTGCTTTGGATTCTTTTTATTTCTTTTTCTTGCTTGATTGCTCTTTCTAATCATTTTAGTACTATGTTGAATAAAAGTGGTGAGAGTGGAATTCTTACCTTGTACCAGATCTTAAAGGAAAAACTTTCTGTTCTTCCCCATTGATTATGATGTCAGCTGTGGGCTTTTCATAAGTTGCCTTTATTTTGTTGAGGACATTTCCTTTTATACGTATTTTGTTGAGAGAGTTTATCATGAATGGATGTTGTTTTGTCAACAACAAATGGATGCCTTTTCTGCATCTATTGAGATGATGGTGTGGATTTTATCTTTCATTCTGTTAATGTACTGTATCTCACTGATTGATTTGTGTATGTTAAACGCACCTTGGTATGTAATTTTTTAAATGGGTTGTTGAATTCTGTCTGTAAGTATTTTATTGAGAATTTTTGCATCTATGTTCAACAAGGATTTGGCCTTAACTTTCCTTTCTTGCAGTATTTTTGTCTGGCTTTGGTATCAGGGTGATGCTGGTCTCATGAGCTTGGACTTAATCCGTCTACTTCTATTTCTTGAAAGAATTCAAGAACATTTGGTATTAATTCTTCTTTGAATGGTAGAACTCAGCCTTGAAGCCATCTGGTCCTGGGCTTTTCTTCCTTGGGAGGTTTTGATAACTACTGTAATCTCCTTATTTATTATTGGTCAATTCAGATTTTCTATTTCTTCTTGATTCAGTCTTGATAGGTTTCTTGCTACATTTCTAGGAATTTATCAATTTCTTCTAGATTAGCCAATTGGCATATTATTGTTTATAAATGCTCCTTATGATCCTTTTTATTTCTGAGAAATGTGCTGCAATACCTCCTTTTCCATTTATGACCTTGAGTCTTTTCTTTTTTTTCTTTCTTAGTCTAGTTATGGATTTGTTGATTTTATTTATTTCCTCAAAAAACTAACTTAGCTTTGTTGATTTTTTTCAATTGTTTTTCTATTCTGTATTTATTTCTGCTCTAATCTATACTACTTCCTTCCTTTTATTAACTTTGGCTTTAGTTTTTTCTTCTTTTTCCTTGAGGTGTAAAGTTAGATTGTTTATTAGAGATCTTTATTTTTAATGTAAACATTTATCACTATAAATTTGGCTCTCTGCCTTTGCTGCATTCCATAAGTATGGTAAGTTGTTCTTTCATTTTCATTTCTTGAGATATTTTTAAAATGTTCCTCTGATTTCCTCTTTGAGCCAGAGCTTTGTTCAAGAGTGGGTTAGCTAGTTTCCACATATTTGTGAATTTTCCTGTTTTCTTGCTATTATTGATTTCTGGTTTCATTCCATTGTGGTCAGAAGAGATCCTTGGTATGATTTTGATCTTCTTAAATTTACTGAGACTTGTTTTGTGACCTAACATTTGTTCTATACTGGATTATGATCTGTGTGCATTTGAGAATAATGTATATTCTTCTACTGTTGTGTGACTGTGTATTTTTTAAACAGCATATAGCAGGAATTTTTGTTCTGTGGCATTTCAAATATGCTTTTCCCCCATATCTTAATATACATGCTATAACAAATGTCCTTTTACTCTATATATTAAAATGAAATATTAACTACCCTCTCTTATGATTCTAGGACACTTTCAATTCTTTCTCTTTATGAAAATACTATATCAAAATATAAAAGATTAAAGAATGCTGAAATACAGAAGGAAAAATGAAGTACTTACAATCTTATAAGACAGTGACAACTATTACCTTTTTTTCTATTCAATTTGTGATAATTTATTACCAATGTTTTCCTAGTTTATAAAATAACCTTCTACAACATGTGGCAATGTTTGGGTTTTATAAGTAAAATTTTATTGTTATCTTTATTAATATAGTCTTGTAAAACCCTTCAACACATATTTTTAGATATTCAGTATTTTGGTCAAGGTCTGATCATATCTAAGTTCTTATACATATTGCAAATTGTTCTCTTGAAATGTATCCATTTATTCCCACTTCAAATATATGAAAGGGCTCATTTAAAGACCTCATTTGCCAACACTGGATATTATATTTCATTCTTTTACCAGCTTATGGGTCATAAAACAGCATTTCATTGATTTAATCTGAATATATGCAAAAATTAAACTATTTCTGAATACACTTCATGAACATTTCAACTTTTCCTTTTTCAATTTCTTCTAGTTTATTTTATCCAATTTATCTCCTTATTATCATAACTAAAATAGCCTTAACTGAAATAATCAGTGCATCTCATCTTATTTTCAATTTGATTTTATACTTACTTATTTCATTATTTTATTTCTGGTCTTATGCCAGGTTGGACTAGGATCTCTCCACCTTGTTTTCTCCCATTAAAAAAAAAAAAGATATGCAAAATCCCCTTGCATCCCTAGCTACTGATCCTTTCTCCTCCACCTTAACATCCTACTTTTATTATTCTAACATTCTCGCAACACACAGACTTCAATGACCCTCTCCTTTTGTTGCCTCAACAGCAAGTCTAACCCTAGGTGAATGAAATTCTTTTTGTTTCAGTATTTATTTTTGCTTGTATCAAGGGAAGTCAACCCTACTGAAGAAAGTCACACAACAAGGATGCACACACTGTAACTCTTTAAAGTCTCAATGATCAACCTCAGCTCATCCCTAGCGATTGTTATTTTCTGCATAATTCATATATTTACCATCAATCATAACCATTTCAAACCAGCTCCAATTCCCTCAAACATCTGAACAACCCCCTGCATTTCCTTTAATCTTGCCTTATACTTCTCAATGACAAAAGTAGCCATCAGATCTATCAACATGCAAACTTACCCACATTGGCACCCACCCTGTTCTTCTTTCCTACTAAAATAGAGGAACTCTCTCTTCCCCTACTGAGGACCAATCTCTCCTTTGGCTCTTACCCTTCAGCCACTTGCTCTCAAATAGATCCTTTCCATTAACTTTTACACTAGCTTAAGCCTTTTTTCATTAGAAAAACCGCTCATCCCTCTTTTCTCATAGCTACTAGCTGGTCTCTTTACCTCTTATTCAACCTGTCTTTATTTCCCTACTGTCCCTTGTGCTTTCATTTCCTCAAATCTATTAACTCCAAGGTCACCAATAACCTCCACATTGCTAAACACAGTGGACATTTATTTAATTCTTGTACTGAGATCTTTTTATCTGCTCAGCACTTTTAGTTACTTCTGGCAAAAGAACCTCTATTTACGATAAAGATTTTGGCAAACATATTTAGTTGGAGTTGACGTTATCTTCAAAAATCCTAATTATCAGCCAGCCTACAAAATCAGAATACTTCCTCAGTGTTGCTCAATGACTGGGCAAAGAACAAGCACATGATTCAAGCAAAGTTAATCATAGAAAGTATCTCTGCCCAGATCATCTGTAAGATTATTTCCCACATCACTTCTTAGGAAAATTATAAGAGCAACAATACCAAGTATATTAATAGCTTTTGCTTCTAAACTTGGCTGTTGAATAGCTTTACTCTTCTCTTTCAAAGAAGGAATTAAATAGACAATCTACATATTCTTTACATTGATATAGCAAAGTTGTCTCTGGGAGGAGAAGTGAGAGAAGGATCACAACCGTAGTTACCTTGGAAAACATGCTGTTTGTGATGGAAGGGTGTTTGAACACACTGGTTGGTATAGCTTATACAGCTCAATACTGGCTCTGAAAGTAGAAGTAAGTTTGACCTTGATTTTCCACTTTCGTTTTTGTTTTTTTTTTGTGTGTGTGACATTGTTTTACAAACTTTATGTTAGCCATGACTTTATTAGTTCACTTTTTCTCTATTGCGTAAAGTTCCTCATTGCTTCTAGTAATATGGTTATCTCTCATCCTTTATTCCTGTTTCATTGAGACTCTTACTTTTCGTATATCTTTATATGTATTTGAATAGGAGCAGACCCCAGGCTCTGTTAACTATCTGCCATCTCAACCTATATTTCTCTATTTTATGTATTCTTTTCCATCATAACTAATAATAATTACTATTATTATTATCCTGAATTGACTTCCAAACATGAACCAAACATGGTGCTAAGCACTTTATATGCATTCTATATTTTATCCTTCTATCAATCCTTCAAGATAACAATTATTATATCCATTTTACTATTGAAGAAACTGACTTTCAGCAAGGTTACATGAATGATAATGATCAAGAGCTGGTTAGGGGTAAAAAGGGATTTGAAGTTAGAGTCTCTTCTCTAATGTTTTTGTAATTTTTACTATGTAATGCTAACTCCCTTTTAACCACTTTAGCATATGTCCTGGTATATGGATGCCACAATGTCTTTTTAGAACTTATAATTTTTGACAAATCACTTCATACTCTTATTTATAGACACCAGCATTAATAATAAACAAATCAATATAGTTTAGTCCCCAGTGCAAAAGAGTAATAAAGTACCTACATTTTGTTGACAAATTTAAAAATTAGTTCTGTTTTAATTCATTTAAATAGTATTTATCTTAAATTTTATTATATTTATTTATTTGCTACTCACTTTCAATAACAGAAAATGCCACTTTATTAGTTTTAAATAATTACAATAATTATTTGTATATTAATGTTTTTTCTCTCACAGTGAAATTTCTTAATACTAATTAATTTTTTCATTTTTCTTGAGGTAGGTTTTACAATATAGCATATTTTAATTCCAGAAAAAGCACTTGCAACTTAGTCACACTTCCTGGGAGATAGATCCATGTTGCATTGTTAGTGAATTAATAGAATATTTGATTACAAAGTGACAAGTGACTTTCTGGAAACAGCAGTTAAAGTTAACTTGATATGGTTAATAAGCCAAACAGAAAAGGACAAATTGAGTGTAAAGATCTCCTTTTTTAGTGATCAGATACATACAGGCATTGTTAGGAGTATTATTTGTTAATTCCTAGAACTGAAATTACTTACATATGAGAATTAATTAAATTCATTTAAATACATGTCATATTTATGTTCCTTTTTATTTGCATAAGTTATTTAATTAATTTTTCACACAAATAAAAATACAATAATAGGTAATTGCTTTTCACACAATGTGATTATATTAGAATGAACCAGAGAGATTCTGTCTATAGAACCTGGAATTTAAATATTAGCTTGTAGTCCTTCCATTAATTGAACCTGGGAATAAGTGGAGAATTAGTTGATAAAGACTTTGAAATACATACTTGAAAATGACACCTCGTTTAGGTCTCCATCCTCCTTGGATGGAGAAAAGAGGAAATAATAAGAAATAATTATTTCTAAGAAATAATTTGACAAGTTTGTCTATTTGGTTATACTTTTAAAAGATTTCTGGTAGAAAAATTGCTGACTAAAAACAGAAAAAAAAAAAGTGAGAGCTTGAGGACAAGCATCTTTCCCAGGTATGCAGAAGTCAATTATAGTAACCTCACTTAACTTCAGAAAGGCAAAAAATAAAATATGAATCTGGTGGCAACTATGTTAGGCAATCATTAAAAGAAGCTCAAAATGTGGGTGGAGTTGAGAACAGTAAGTCATACCATCCTTCCTGTTTTATAATTTAATCATTTAGCATTTGAATTTGCAAAGATAATATTTAATTGCTTTTTTGTACTATGCAAAATACAGCCATGATTACATGGTATCTTAGTAAAATAAAAGAGCAAAGGCATGGTTTCAATGGTCAGTGTTAATTCAGGTAACTGCTTTTTTAAAAAGTTACAGGTCATAGAGCAAATTTTAAGTCAAAGAGAATGAAGCTAGATATTAGTACTTGAAAACTGAGATAAAACCTGAAGTACCTACATGGATTTGGCCATTATTTTTGTTAATTTGTATATATCAAGTTTAATCATGCCATTTAGGATAAGTGAAGTCTGGATAAAATTTAGTTTGAACTAGATAGATGCAATTATTCATAAACGTTTGCTGCCAGGAAGATGTTTAATGATGTGATACCGGAAGTACCAAGTCACTTCCCAATAGAGGGTCAACTTTCTTGGAAATGAGATGAGAAATTGCTTTCCCCAACAAAGGGAGCAGACAATGCACCCCTGTCTGTCACTGACATATAGGAGATAATGGTGATTCCAATTCAGGGCAAAGATTCCCTTAAGAGCCTTTCATTAGAGAAGAGATGCTATTTGCAAAAACAAAATGAAACAAAACAAAATAAGACAGAAATATCTTCACAAAGCATAAATGAAGGAAGAGGAGCTTTATTAAATTAAGATGTTAAAAGTTTCACTTAAACTTAACTCTTAAATCCATTACAAATGTATTAGCAGCATCACTGATACTAAATAGCCACTAACACAGGGTTAAAACTGTGGAGCAAGGAAATTTGTCAAAGACTCACAGAAGAACAACAGCAAAACTTGGGCAGTGAAGAGAAACAGGTCAACCAGACCACAAAGAGGAAAACTCAGCCACTGGAAAATGATAGTATTTATGGTTCTTGTTAAAACAAAAAACAAAGGTATATACTTCTCACTGTAACATATTGTCTTATGCTTCTTTCCGTAAATCGTGGTTTTTTTCCTTGAAAATCTCAAGTTATTCATCCCAAGTAGATTAAAAAGTGAAAGGGAAACATCCAGGTGTTACTGATTATGTGAAGGAACTGGCACTCACCCTGCTACAGATAACATAACAACACGAAGAAAACATTTAAGTTTTTAGATCCTAAGACAGAACAATTTCTCTCCTGGAATTAAGCCGAAGAAATAATAAGACTAAGAACAAATATTCCTATATTAGGATATCCATTGCAATCTTCAATTATAAAAAAAATGGGTATGATGGTTAATTTTATGTCAACTTGACTATACGATGGGGTGCCCAGATATTTGGTTAAACATTTAGGGTGTGTCCATAGGGTGTTTCTGCATGAGGTTAATAAATTTAAATCAGTGGACTTGAGTAAAGCATATTGCTCTCCTTGTTGAGGGTGGGCTTCATCTAGTTAGTTGAAGATCTGCACAGAATAAAAGGCTGAGTAAAGGAGAATTCACTCTCTCTATCTTTGAGCTGGGACATCAGTGCTCCCCTGCCTTTGGACTCAGACTCAGACTCAGACTCAGACAGGAATTACACCATCAGTTCTCCTGGGTCTCCAAATTGCCTACTGCAGATCTTGGGACTTAGCCTCTATAATTGTATGAGCCAATTCCTTATAAATAATCTCTTCATTTATTTTCCATAATTATACATATATAGCCTATTGCTTCTGTTTCTCTAGAGAACACTTACTAGTACAAGTGGTAATCTAATTGTTTAAAAACAGATAATGGGTTAAACATTTACATTGATGAACACAAACTCTTTCAGAAAACCTGGAATTAAACACCAACTCTCAAATACTCTATAGCATTTTCAGGATCTTACTACTAAAATGGAGTTTTACACACAATCCCCTGCATATTAAATTAAGTAAGCTTTTACATTCCTCCCTAAAGTATTGCCAGGATCATATTCTTGATACATTTCATACCAACTATAGTGGATTAAAGATGGCCAAAAATTTGTCTCTCCCTCCTGAGAAGTGCAGTGTAATTCTTCATTTCATTGATTCTAGACTTCACTTATATCTTCTGTGACCAACAGAATATGATGGAAATAATAATGTGCCAGTTCTGGGCTACTCTTTAAGGAGCTTTCACTTCTTGTCTTTTGGAATATAGCCATCATGCAGTCATATGGAATAGTCCATGTGGCAGACTACTGCAGTCTCCGCCTAAGCAAACCTCCTAATCTCTAAATTAAATCCAGAACCAACTTCCTAGCCAAGAGAGTAAGTCATCTCCAAGTTGACCCACCAGTTTCAGTTGAGCCTCCTCAGCTGAGGTTACATAGAACAAGGATGAACTATCTTCTGAGCCTTGTGTAAGTTACAAAATAAAAATCATGAGCATATCAGTGATGGTTATCTCAACATAAGCCTGTGGTTTCCAAACTGTACATCTCAGGGTGCTGTAGTGAACCCCCAAAGGTTCCAAGGGACATTTTAAATGTTAGGGAGAAACACAATATGTGACACCTATCAGATATTGTATGCTTCATTAGTTTCATGTAGTTCATAGTTTCAACATTAGAATGGATTACAATTCTTTCAGTGATGACATATCTTTGCAAAGCTGTTTTTCTGGCAGTCCCAGGGAGTAAAGAAAGTACTCTGTGAAAATTAATGTGAAAAAAGAAATGATGTTGTGATATCCAATCTATTTTCAAGGTTTGAGGAGTAGGCAGTGCCCAGCAGGTACAGACATCTCATTTATAAGTAGTTATGGTTATTTAGGAGTGAAATATTTTTCCTCTATTTTATGTGCATTCTTTTTCAAATGGCATTAGGCTATTAGGCTACAGACACTGATTAAGCTGTTTGTTCCTCTTCTTAATAAATAAAACCATTTTTCCTAGAAGTGCTGTGAAAAACAAATATTGAGACACTAATATCCCCATAAACTGAGAAAATCTGGGGAACTCTGCTATAAATCCTTACAGAATGTTATTTAGTTCATAAAACAAACATTTAATTTCTTGTAAAAATGTTTATGATAAATGATTAAATTAAAAATAGTTTGCAAAATAATTTATGTAACATTTAGTATTTTAGTATGATTTGAATTCTCTGAGATCTTAATGTAGATATACTATTATTTTAGGTAAAGGATGAAAATAGATATGTTTATTTCTTGCTAATGGATTATAGAATGTAGAAAACTAAAAATTTCAGGCTCTGATAATAGACTCTCTCTCTAAATTTGATTATTTCCTATTGATAGGACCATGAATATGTTACTTTTCTGTGTTTTACCTTCTGTAAAATGGATATAATTATAGAACCAAATTCATGGAGTTCTTGTGGAAATTAATTTTTTAAATTGTTAATTATGAGTAGTGTAGAATTCAATAAATGTTAGCAATGATTATTAGGATGCTTACTTATTTCTAATTCTTTCTTTACGCTTCATGAAATGAACTACTTTGTAATGCTAAACATTATTAGAAATGTTATTAAAGCAGAGACATTCATGTTACTCTTCTATGGCCTATATTTAAATGCTTTTCCCAATTTCTTCCCTTTTTCCTTCTCTTCCCCATTCTCTAGAACTCTGATCTTGCTTACAGAATGTGATGGAAATATAGCACAGGTATCATACAACGGACTCTACTGAAACTGTATATTCTAGAAGCAACACTGAAACAAGAGTATTTTAGCAAAGGGTTTTCTATGATAATAAAGCAAGAAAGAAATTGAATAAAGATCTGAGATTGAGCCTGGAATTTTGCTAGGAACAGTTCTAACTGTAGATGGGATAATTTAGGTGGAGAGGTTCAAAGTAAGATAAGATGTGGTGCCACAAATGAGTCATAGCAAGTGGTTGAGGACTGAGAGTGGCTACAGAGTCGTCTTGGGTGTCTGGTTCATATTTGTGCCATTTGTGTTTAAGTATGTATATGTGTATATGTGTGTGCACATAAGTGTGGTTTTGTGTGTATATGTGTGTGTATGTGATGTAGGGAACATCCAATTTAAATAAAGAGTTGGGTAATGATTCCCTTTAATGATTGTCATTATCATGTGGGATTCTTGTACCTGTAAATAAGTGTAGGTTTAACTAGCCTAAGATTATAAGGTTAATGGATTTGAGGAAATGTGTTTTAATACTGACTGCCAAAATAAAACGGCCTCCTGCCTTAATACGGAGCCTAAGGGTAATGACTTCCACGTTATGGCCTGTGAGTTTACTTCAGAATCTACAAGTTGAACATGTCTATTTTGAAATTCATGATGTATAAATATATTAGAAAAAAGCAAACTATTTGCTTTGCTATAATGTAAAGTGATACTGAAATTTCATCTATAATAATGATATAAGTTGTATTTTATTATTTATTTAAGCAAAAATATGACTTACAACTATATGTAATGCTTAAATGTGACATAAATCATGAAGCTGATATATGACTAACTGAAGTTTGTGAAGCACTGCAATAAGAGAGTGGCTTTGACATATTAGAGGAATGAGAGCATGAAAGTGTTGAATAATACTATGTCCTGAATATTTTGATGGAGGGATTAAATAGCTTTGTTCTTCTCCCCGTAACTTCACTTCCCTAATTTACTGAAAATACCTATTTTGTTCCTTGTCTTTGACGTGTTTTACTGTGCATGTGTCACAGTGAAGACCAGTTTTGATTGGTGATTTTTTTCCAGATGACCGGCCAGGGCATTAGAGGGTTCCACCACAGCTTGCATCAGTCACCCAGGAGGGCACACCTTCCTGCCACTCAGCTCATCTGATTAACACTCCACAGACTGATAAATATGCTCCCTTTCCTAGAAATTTTAATTGTCATAGGAAGGGCAGCTCTTAATGCATATAATATCTGTCATTGTAGAGCAAGACTCACACAGGGAAAAATAAGAGTTCTTCCCAATTCTAGTCAATTTCAGTAAATACTTGTTCTATTATTCTTGACAATGCTAAACCATATTTTTTGAAGCAGGAAATTATTTTATGCATAACTAAAAGCCCTGAGTTTTATATAAGTAAAGGGAATAATGAAAACTTAGAGAAGTCAATACAAATATTGTGTACATGTTTGAAAATCAGAAATGTTGCATTTTCTAGAATAGGTTTGTGGCATTCCAATGTCACAATATTAAACATTTCTAATAGTTCTAATATTTATTGCTACTTCAAGCTTCATTACTTATCAAGTAGCCTTAACATCTGTCCAAAAGGCACTCATGAAACTTTCAAGATAATTGGAAAACTATATAAGTTCTTAGAATACATATGAAACTTTAAGAAAATAGGAAGCTATGTCTCATAAGTTCTAGGTCTATGCTGACTGAAAAAATGTAACACATAGCATACTTCTTTAGATGTCTCTTAATAAAATGTTAATTTCTACAAGGGAAATGGCTGCAGTAAATTTTTTTCCAGGTGGAAATTGATCTTCTCTTAATGTTCTACATAAAGTCTTTATGCTAATAAGAGGAAAAACTTATCCCAATAGCAAAAATCCTTTATCATCTTTCCCTCTCCTCTACCCTATAAGAGTAACACTTTTGTTATAAAGAACAGATAAAAATTATGGCAGTGAACATAACTACTCTTCCTTAATATTATTTATGATAATTGTAAAATATTCTCATGTTATTTGTGAATACTTAAAGATATCAAAATAATATCATGTATCTTTTCATTCTGTTAATTTAATAATTTTCCTAATAACTTTTAGTAATACCCAATAATAATTGTTTTCTTTTTGAAAAGCATTTATGTTAACATGAATACTTGTAAGTTGACACAAAAGTAGAAATTTTTTGTTGTCTGATCAATAAAATAGACATTGTCTACAGTAACAATTTTGCACAGACTTAGTTAATCTCTTTAAACTGCCTTACCAAGCAGTTTTTGAAGTGTCAGGAAATCATACATGCTCTTGAAAAATAACGTACTTCTGTATCAGAAATACTCAGAGTAGAATTAGGAGAAATTTAGTAAAAGATTAAAGCAGCATTAGCGTCCTCCTGTGACAGAAAAATTATTTTAAATATAGAGATGTTGTCATCAATTTGTACAGTCTTTTAAGCTCCACCTCCATTCTACCCAATGATACCGGCTTCTTCAAAGGAATGAAATGCTTTATCTTCTTGACAGAACAAATTGACTGGAAAATTACATAAACCCTTCAGCAGATGTTCTTTCCCACTTTGTTTGGGAATATGCACTGCTGTACAGTGTTTCCAAGACCTATGTGGAGAAAGGCTTGGAGGATGCAATCAATGTAGGCTAGTCTACTATAATGTATGCAAAGACTACTACTAGTAAGTCGTTGGTTGTAAATTCAAGTACAATTTGGGCTATAAACCATAATACTATTTCCTAATTTTTAAAAATTATTAAACATCCAAAATATTTAAGCTATTCAAATTAGCCCTACAAACTCAGGCACTTTCCTACTCAAGTGAAATTCCAAGGTTCAAACTGCTAGAAGTGTGTTTGCCATAATGAATGAGTCTTGAAGTCAAGATTGTCAGGTAGCGAAGAATAGGAAAAAGAAACCGATTTTGACTTGCAACCCTCTACACATAATGTCTCTATTGGTATGGCATACCTATCTGTGCAAATCAGATGGCATCTTCAATATTATAATGCACACCACTGAGTTAAGCATCTGTATAACAATCTGAATTGTCATCCATCTCTTTGTGAACAGTACACTGAAACTTAGTGTCACTTAATGCTAAATGACATTCATCTACATAGTCTGCCTCTCTATCTAACATGGTAAACTTGTTAATTGTATTTCATCCAGTTAGTTTTCAGGTTTTGCAAAAATATATTTTGCCATGCAGTTAAAAATAAGAAAAAGTAATGTAAACAACTCTCAATAAAAGGCTATCAAGCTGTAAGAACAATGTGCATATAAAACACATCTCAAAGGAGGTGTTCACATTCCCTACACATTGCAAGTTCTTAGCAACTCTATGGAATGCATTGGTACTTTCAGATAAAAGGATCATTTTTAGAGGGAAAGGGGAGTGAGCCACCCCAGAGGTGGAAGAAATTTTTTATTGGAAATTCCAGAAGTTATAGTAAGTCAGAAAAAATTCAAAATAGTATTGGTGTAAACTAAAATATTGACTGCTATAGTAACATGATTCATGATTCATAGGTAGGCAATTGTTCCATACAAAAGCTTTAATAATGTAAGCTGGGTTTCTACTGAACTGTTGATTATGAATCATAAAAAATAACACTTCATAGAAATTATCATCTTCTAAAAGAAAACAGTTAGAATTTGATAGCTCAATCCAAATAGATTTTCTGATAACTAAATAAGATTTTATTTTGTTTTTTTTCTTCCAAATATTTGATTTTAAGCCCAGCAATAAAAGGGTAATTGTTTTCATCGCTTTTTTTTCTTACTTAAAGGAGTCAGGGTTTTGCACTGATAAAGAGCTAGACTTGTCTCCAAAATACTTAAGGTCTACTTTCAGGCTCTTCCAGTAATTAAACACGTTTCATTGTTCAAGCCATTCTCTGGATGCCATGCTTCCAATCTGTAAAATTATGGAGATTACTGGTTCCTCCCTAAGATCCACTAGGCACAGTGGAAAAGAAGTTTAGAGATGCTGGCAGAAGGGGGTCTTTGGGAAGACTTGGATTACATATCAAGTAATATGGATTTTATTCTCTAGGCAAGGGGCCTCTTAATATGTTGCAACCACAGAGGCAACATCAGTTATCAATGCTTCAAGGCTAGAGTTTTGAAGAAAACCCAACAAAGTAAAATTGACTTATGAAAGTTATGGCTACTAAGTAATAATTGATAGAATTTTTTTTTTTTTTACATTTTGCATGATGTTATTAGATAGGTTAGAGTGAAAAGAAAAATCAGCTGGGAAAAATATGTAGAAAGTGGGTTTTTTCCTTTGGTTTCTGCTTCATTTCCCACAATGGCAAATATTTTCTTGAAATGCCCTATATTTTTTTCTAAAGAGCAAATACGCTCTTTTGACATGTGATTGGATTTAAAAAAAATAATCTGCTTTCGGATGCCACAATTTTTTTAAAAAAGCATTTTTGGTTTCAAATTTTGTAGAACTGTCAGTGTTTCTATCATTTAAATATATATTAAATTGCTTTTTCTTATATAAAAAAGAAACAGTTGAATCTGGTGAATTTCTGACAATATTCTATTATAATTATGGTATCAGCACTACACAAAGTATTCTCAGTTTAGTAAAGCCTCTGAGATTCACTACAAAATTAGAATGGCTTTCTTTAGATCAGTGGCTAAACTACTGCTAATGGCCTAATCCCCTTCTTTTTTTTTTTTTTTTTTTTGTTAAGTATACTACCAGCAAATTACATATAGTATATAACTTTCTGAATAATAAGGACATCTGGTAGGGCTATCTTTATTTTTTTCATTTGAATACTCTTAAAACTTAGGCAATGTAAACAGAAAGTTCTAACTAATGTTAAGTTTACTAAACAACCCCATTATTATTTAGCACTGCAAGTGCTTCACACTTAGAAGTGTTTAAACAAAGCATGGCTGTGATGAGAATTCAAACCTATCATTATTCTGGAAAATAGTGGGCAAAACAAATACAAGTGAAAAAACTATACCCCCCCCCCCACCAAAAGCAATAACAAACTGTTTCAAAATAATACCATATCAGAAAATATCTATAAAAAGCTTCATGAATTATAATTTCCTTTAAATCAAATAGGTAGATACTCTTTTTTTTCTTTTAAAATACTACCTACCATTTTTCTATCACTAGGTAAAGATGACTCAACCTAACTTTATATATCTATAATCTGGCATATCAGGAATATCATCATTTTTATGAGATAATTATCTTTAGATTTTTTTTTACAATTTATATAATAATTCTTAAATTTGCAATTATTTAAAAAATGGTAGTATGGGTGGGAGATACTTTTATCTCAGAGGCAAACACTCTTAACTGTTTAATAAAAATTCCAGGTAAAGTACACAAAATCACCATAAAAAGGGATGTTCGGTCATGATAAAATAAAACAAAACTTGCTTGACTCTATCATGAGATAAAAACGTGTTTTTCTAAAGTCTTATGGCTCTGTAAAGCTGCGGTTTACTGCATCAGTTTCAACAATAGAAATCCAGTTTATTCAGGGCTTCATCTACTCATACACTGTAACTCTGACTTAGATTGCTTTATACAACTCTTTGCCTTGAAATACATTATCCATCAAATCCTTTTCATATCATCTGACTGGAATGAGTATCATCTATTTTGTTATGTGTTCTTTCTGTTTTAATCCACCTCTATTTCCATACTGCAGCATATATGTTTGTTCAGCAAGCCTTAGTTTTGTCTGATCATCAGTCCAATTATTTATACATCATTTAAATTTTAATAACTTAAACCATAGGAATTTAAAGAATAATGGGATTCAATCGAAGTTAGTAAATATTCTCTTGTTAGAAATGTTCACACATAACATAAGTTAACTCTACATTGACCAAAGTTTGTGTGATTATGCTGTATTGGATAAAATTCTGGAGGTGACTGATTCCCACCTACAGTTCATGGGCACCAGGACATTTAAAACTGGAAGGTGGGTAGAAAGAAATTCTCAGGAAGAACTACAACCAAAATGTAAACAGGGATCCAACTTTCTGTAATAAACAAAACAAATATATTAAAATATATAAGAAAAGCAAAATCTTTAACCACTTAAAATCAAGCCAGTATTATTGTCTCCCCATATTTTACCCTCAACCAAATCCATTTAACATTTATAAAATACATGAAAATCCCTAAGAATTGACTAGGTCGCATTTTTTTTTCCTTCGGTTCTCGACTGTGTTTAATGCTCTCAGTTTCAAAATTCCAGTTTCAGGAATATCCTTAGGATTTCTTCATACAAAGTCAAAGGTACTCCACAAATCACTGCAGAGATTCCCTTTACTGCTATGGATTTACCGCCACCATTCTCACTGTAAATTATTTTGCAGAGAGATAAGAGTCTGGAAGAAGTTGGAGGGTTTAGGGTTTAGGAGTGCATTTCAGAAAAATGTGATATTAGTATTATGCTGTTTTTAGAATAATCTGTAAGAGTAAAGAAGCCAATTGAAAATTTATCTTACTCTCAGCGCTGTTAGGTCTCATCACCATTTTTTATTTAAAAAGGAAGACAAATGAGCACAGCACATTAAGAGCACACCAAGCTGGCATTCTAAGTGGGTGTTTAGATGTATCACAGCCCTTCATAATAATAAAAACCTCATTTGATCATAAAAATAACAGTCAAGGAAACTCAGCTGATTTTTTTTTTTTTTTTTTTTTTTTTTTTTTTTTTGCGGTACGCGGGCCTCTCACTGTTGTGGCCTCTCGCATTGCGGAGCACAGGCTCCGGACGTGCAGGCTCAGCGGCCAGGGCCCACGGGCCTAGCCGCTCCGCAGCACGTGAAATCTTCCTGGACCGGGGCACGAACCCGTGTCCCCTGCATCGGCAGGCGGACTCCCAACCACTGCGCCACCAGGGAAGACCCTCAGCTGATTATGTTATTTTTGATTATACAGACATATTTTGAAGAAAAATAATTTTTAAACATTTCACATAATAATAGAAAATAGGTGGTATTTATATGAAATTTATAAAGATTTCCAATTGAGTATTGAATTGGCAGAGAAAAAACACAAAGGGTCTTGTGTGTGTGTGAGTGTGTGTGTGTGTGTGTGTGTGTGTGTGTGTGTGTGTGTGTGTGTTGGGGGCAATGGATTATTATGATACAAGATATAGGATAAAGATGACAAAGGTAAAACACCAGACAGAAAATATATGTGTTCTGATAAGTTATAGATACATCAAATAGCTGTTCAGAAAATATAGTCAAGGGTGCTCTTGAGGGTATTCCGTGGACCATGTTTTTATATATACACTATTTCCCTCTTAAGTGAACATTTAGCAATTATGCTGTAAATTATTCCACCATGCGAATTATAAGCTCACAGGTGCATAAGTCAGTGGACAATAAATGGTCTCCTACAGATAAATACACTTTGTGGTTTTATTTTCTGGGGAAATTTTTTGCTTCCTGAATATTACTATTGTTAAAGCTCATTAATTTGAAGATTGGAATATTTTGAAAAAAATCATTTGATTAATTTATCTAAAATCCACATTTTGTGTTAACTAAAAAAAGCCATTTTCTTTTTTTTTTCATAAATGGAAATCATACTATGAGTTGCAGGTTTCAGTTTGAATAGATCAAAGTATAAAATGGAGTACTATCATTTTAAATATATATAACTATAATTGTTACTAATATCATTAATATCAGGTAGGCATTTCATTAAGGTAGTTATAATGAACTTTGCAATTATTAGATGATACTAGAGATGCTAATTTATTTATTTTAAATATTTATCTTTAATAACATAATTTATTCTTCTGGATATAGATTATAGATTCTATAAAGCAATTTAATATTTACATAGGAACAGTTGGTTGCCTACTAGGACCAAGAGAAATCTCCTTATTCCTACATCTGTAAATGTGAATACATACATACATACATGCACACACACGTTTTTTAAATTTTGCAAAGCACTTTAACCCAGGTAATTGATTATGAAAGTTAGAAAATAATATATATCAGATATCAAATGTGAAATATTAGGTCACTAAGAATTTCTCTGGTTTCTATAATTTCTGGGCAGTAGCTTTCTCCATGAAAAAGAGTACATAGGCAATAGGAATTCACATCTTCTTTCCATTAAGCATAGATTTGCACTACATTCTTCTAAATTTTGTTAGACTTGACATTTTAGCTCTTTCAAATAAAGTCTACAAATATGAATAAAAAATTTATAAGGGAAATTATATTAACTATTCAACATTAGCAGCATTCAATAACATGATTGTAAAAGTGAAAAAATAATTTAAAAGCACCAATTTTTTTTATAACCCCAAAACAGAAAGCATGTGGATTGTGTATTAAACTTAAAATCTGGAAGTTTCTTCAATGTCTCCAATTTCCTAAATGTACCTGGTAGATAAGCATTTGTAGGTACAATCTCTAAAGTTACCTTCAGAAGAATAGAGTTACTAATGTTACTCCAGAAGAGAAATCTTGTCCTTTTATGTTTCATTCTTTGAACCAGAAAATGGACAGGTGATTCTGAACTAGATAGGAGAGGACTTAAATATGTCTACCATAGGAACTCAAAATATAAATATGTTGCAAAGGACTAAATGAAGGGAAAGCATGGTAGTATATCCATGACTATGAAATACAGCCTTGAGGTTTAACTTAAACTAAGGAAGCTAATCAGATTTTAACAATTTCCTGTGTGTATCAACTCCTCAAACCCTTCTGAGTCCTTCTTCAATTACCAGTGCTATAATAACAAACCTTATTAAAGGACCTTGATAAAGAAGATTATTATTTACCAACATGTGTTGCATAACACTAGTCCTTAAAATATTCTGGGAGAAAAAGAGTTCTGTATTAAAGTAAGTTTATGAAATTCTGTACAGTACATCTCACTCTTGGAGACTTCTAATGCACATTTTCATTTGACATTGCATCATGAACATGTTTCTATTATATTCACTAATCTCTATAATTTATCCATTTTTCTACTGTTAACATAAGAATTTTCAACAGTCTGTTTTATTAACAATGCTGTACATAAAGTTCCATGCATATTTCTGATGGTTTTTATGGAATAAAGCACTAGAATTTGAAATAATAATGAATCGTACTGTATGAGTATTGTAATGTTCCTAATAAATATTGTCAATATGCCCTCCAGAAAGTTAAACCAATATATTTCTATGTTACTGTATATATTCCCAAAGTTACACAATACAAGATTTTACAAATCAACATAAATATTCCAAAGAACAATGAGCAAATCAAATGTTTATAAATAAAAAAGTAATGTGCAAACTCTTGCATAATTAAACTAATGCAAAATAAATCAATGACTAGATATGTTTAATGTGTCAGATTAACCAAAGTATTTTGAGAATTAAAATAATATTGTAGATGTTCTTATACACTGCTAATGGGAGGTCAACTTGGCCCAAAATTGCAGGAAAGTAATTTAGCAATATTTATCACGACCCCTAAAATAATTTATTTCCTTGATACATTTTTAGATAATTAGAAATGTGGTTAGAAATATTTTGTTTAGGGGTGATAAACACAGCATCATTAATAGCAGCTAAAATTTTTTTAAATGGTCAAGAGTAAATGATGACATTTATATTGATACAGTTAATATTGCCTAATGATCCATTCTCTCCTACTTCTTTTGTTAAAGCAACTCTCAAATGTTAATTAATATATGACCACCTAGAATAAATACTGTAACTATAAGCCTGTCTTTCTGCTAGGGTGGTTACATGACTAAATTCATGCCAATTGGATATAAGCAGAAAATAAATGTGCAACATCTATGCCCTTACAATGAAAGGTAGTCCTCTGCTACTCCCCTCTCCTTGCTGTAATGTGGACTTGATAGAATGAGCTGGAACAACCATCTTTATCCATGATATTGGAGTATGGATGGCAGAGGAACAAAGTATATGAATCGTGGATCTCTGATAATTTTGGTGCTGCAGGAAATCCTGGACCACCTACCTCTGAGACTTTTACATGAAAGAGAAATAAAGGTCTATCTTATTTAAACCATTGTTGTTTTGGTTACTTTTGTTACAGTAGCAAAAACTACCTCTTAAGCACATGATACATACTTGTAGGAATATAATATAGCAACTAAAAGCCTCCTAATGGCATGCGAACAACTAATAAAGTAATATTTCAGAAAGAGCAAAATATATTAAGCCAATTTTGCACATTATACCATTCCAAAATACTAAAGGAAAGTAATCTCCAAAATGTTAATGGGAGTAAAGTTTTGATGGTAAGATTAGGGATAATTTTTAAGATGTACGTCTTATTCCTGTCTAATTATGAGAAAAATATCAAACGAATTCCATTTGAGGGGCATTTTACAAAATATTTGACCTGTAATTTCCAATACTATCAAGGTCATCAAAAACAAGGCAAGTCTTGTTATAACTGTTATAGCCAAGAAGACCTTAAGGAGACAAGGTAACTAAATGTAGTTTGGTGTCCTGCATGAGATATTGAAATAGAAAAAAAAAATAGGTAAAAACTAAGAAAATATTAAAATGGGCTTTACTTAATGATATATTAATATTAGTTTATTAATTGTGACGAATGTAACATAGTAATGTAAGATGTTAACAATTGAGAAAGCTAGGCGTGAGCTATATGGGAACTGTTGTATAGGAACTGTTGAGCAGAACACAATGCATGGTAAACAATGCCCAGAAAGGAAGCCAATTATTGATACATGGAGGATAGCAAAGATCATCACAAGGCCAGACACAAGGAACAGAAGTCCAAACACTTCTGCCCACAGCAGAAGTCACCAAGAACAGCACCACACAGCCAAGCACTGGATGGGACAAGGCATTTAGTCACATGGTGAAGAGACAGAACAAAATCAGTTCCAACAGTGTGTGTCAGTCCCTCATGGCCAGTGGGTGCCCCTGGCAGCCCATACTAGGTAATTGGCCTACATGTACCCCTCTAGTGCTGCCTCAGAAGCCTGACCCCGCCCCTGCCAAATAATGAAAGCCAGGGACATGCCTGAAGGCCACTGACATACACTCCTAAGCAGAACAACAGAACCCTCATTGAGCTTGGAACAGATCTTGGGCTCTTTACCTCATGGTAAGGAAGATCAAGGCTAATGGCCTAACCTAATGTGGCTGAGTGAGTACTAAGATTGTGCACATGAGATTGCCTTTCCCAACAGGAAGTTTTGTACTATCTTCATAACATTTCTATAAATATAAATCTACTCCAGATTTTAAAAATCTTTATTAAAAAGTGTTCCAGGCACTATTGCTGGCTACAGACTTTGCTACCAATATGTTAGCACTTTGTCTGTGTGGGCAGAAGCTGGGCCTGCGATATCTCTATCTTCTGCCAGATTTCCCCCTTCAGCTCCTCTGACTCCTGAGCTAAACGTAGCTACATGATGAAGGGCATCAGTTTCTCCTGCAAGTCACTAGCATCACTGAAGGTGGAGGTTTGGAGGCAATGATGAATCAGTCTGAATGCCAGTCCTTTTCACGGATTCCAGTTTTCCTTTACTCTCCTCTATTTCATGTCCTTCTTAACTGCACATCTGCCTGCCCTGCTGACCTGAGACCTACCACCAGAGGCCGAAGCAACAGATAAACATAAACTGTTTAACCAGTACGCAACCAATACAAGGTAAAATCCATATAATTGATCCCATATATTGTATTTTCCCTAACCATTGTTTTTCTGATCAAATCTTGCCTGCTATACCTATGTAATCTACTAAGAACTTTAGTTAAAAATCTTATATATTGAGGCACCAACTGCCTAATTTCAAGGGCTAAGGGTCATAGAATCAATCAACGACTAGGAGGCTGAAGATTAGAAGGCAATATGTCCTGATACGGTTTCTGATACAGTATCTTGGAACCTCCTGAAATGCTGCCATCCTCCAAAATGAATCAAGACAAACAACCATTTTGTTGAGCTCTCCATTGAAGAATTAATAACATTAATGAAATCTATCTAATCACTATATATTGTAGTTCTCTTCTACTTTCAAATTCATTACATCTATAATGAAAATAAAAGATATTTTTAGTGGTCAAAAGACATAAAATGATTAATCACATATCTACTAATGACATTTTTAAAGTACCTCAGCCCAGAAATGTGACACTACAATCATTAAACATCAGACTCAATTTTCAAAGATACTAATCTTAAACTTTATACTGATGACAGAAACATAAAATTATATCCAGTAAGCTCAGATGCTCTGGATAATGGAAAAGCTCAGTTCTATGGCACTGCCAGAAAATAATATGCTTTTAGAAATTCTGCAAGTTGAGTAGGGAGATATCTGGTCAGAATATGACAAAGTGATGCTACAAATTGTTCAGAACAGAAAAATTCCAGTTTCAAAGAGATACATTTTTTGAGACACTGATTGAGGTCCAAGAGCAGCATAATGGTACCAAATGGATAAAAACAACAATAAAGTCACTTCTCATGCATAATGCATAGGCATTCTCTATTGGAGTTGATATCACCATCTGGTGTCTAATTATTCCGGCTTTACACCACACAGTGGTATGCACCTAATGAAATGACTATACATTATAATAACTCAGTACACAGACTCTTTGCTGCTAATTATAAGGTGTTAGTTGTTGTTGTTGTTTTACATTTTATGGAAATCCCAAGGAATTTGGTGTTCATTGCTTAAAATAAATATTTTGTATGGTGTCACTAGGAAAAGAGAGCTCTAATTAAATTTTATTCTTCTAAAAGATCTATTGTTTTTTTTTTCACACACACACACACTGTATTTTATTTTTACAAGAGATAAATAAACTGACACCAAGCATTGTAAATGGATGACCATATTGTTTCTTTATGTTTTATTAGTTTCTTCTAACATCTGTACCACAGAAATTAAGGTCCTGATTCTTTATTCTCATCACGTGATCTTTTTTCAAACTAAGTACTTTTATTTTGACTTATTCATAAATATCTTCAGGTTGTAGGAATCAAGGTTAACAGTTATTTGTTCTCTCCTAAATAACAAAAAAGGCAATTTTATGAAACTATACATTTATTCATTCATTTATTTATTCTTCATTCAATAAATTAATTGCTTATTTATTAGGCATCAGAAATTTTTTTAGGGTCTGGGGAAATAATTAATTACCCCTTGGAAAGACTCAGGTCAATTAATGAAAAATAAATATAGGTAAGTGATTACAATAACATTTTGTAAATGCTATAATTAGAGGTATTTACAGGTTCTTAATGAAGTAGAAAGGAGAGGTTCTTCATGATATCTTTTAAACCTAAAGATATTGTTAATTGTTTTGGTTGGAGTTTTAGGTATTTATTGGTGCACTATAAACTTCCCCAAAATGTAGTGGTTTAAAACAACAATGATTTATTTGTTGATGATGCTTGGAGGCAACAGTTCTTTCTTGCTCCACATGGCATCTTTAGGAAGCTTTAACTGGTGGGACTGGAGGGCCAACTCGAAGATATTTCACTCACAAGGATGAAAAGTTGGTCTGGGTTTGACTGGTGGTTTGGTGGAATAGTCAGTTAGGAACACCAATTATCTGCCACATGGGCCTCTCTAGGTGACTGCTTGGGCTTCTTCACAAAATGGCACGTTAAGTTGCAAAATAGAGGAAGTGGAAGCTGCCAGTCTTCTTACACTTAAGGCCCAGAACTGGCAGAGTATAACTTTCACCATATTTTGTATAAGAAGATACAGGTCCAGTCCAGACTCAATTGCTTGAAGAATTAGACTGTACTTCTCAGAGCTCTAGTTTTAGCTATTATATCACTCATTGCTATAAAATTTATCAAGCAAATATAATCCTGGAAAGTACTTCAGGGAGTAAAGGCTTACTTCTCTTAAAATCTGGTAATGTATGTAAGACTCCATTTTAATACTGTGGTTCTAAAAAGGAAACTATATTCCATGGAATATCTGAAAGTCAGGATTTAATTTTAGGTCTGAAACAGTTTGTGCTAATCAATAGAAATTTTTGTCTCTATCACAAATATATGTTAGATAAATTTGAATTTCAAATCACATTCTATATATAACAAACATTTAAACATTATGTACCATATGTGGTAAATGCTTTATACAATATTTCATTCAATTACCACAATAGAACGTTCAGGTAAAATTATTATCCTCATAAGAGAACTGAGGCTAAGGGAAACGAGTAGTTTATCTGAGGTTGTGCAGCTAAAACATGGACGTTCTTGGATTTATGCCCAGGCTGCCTTTCTCCAAAGTCTTAGTGCTGTATGGTACTGCCTAAGCACAGACAAATTGAATATTAAGTTTCACGAAACGTAGTTTCATGTTTTTCCTTCTGATATATTGAGTGTCCACTTGCAAATACAATTTATTGTTATTTAATTTAAGGAGACTTGAGAGTCTGGTAACATGGTTTCTATTTTCTTCAACCTGATCAATGAATCATTTAACCAACTTTTCTCTACACAAAAATTTCAACTTACAAAACAGTTTACAAAGAAAATATGTATTACCAGATATGTATGTATATAACAAATTAATATTTAGAATAAAATAGGTAAAACTGGGAGACGAAATTATATATGTTTACAGGTCAGATTTAGGTATGAAATTCTGTGTTTAATCATCTAGTTGCTTAAATATTTACCTTTTCTATGCCTTCTTTTTCTATTTCATAAGCAACATTATGGACAGTAATAAGACCTCTTATTTTATACGCAAGGTTGACAGCCTAGTAGGTATTGAATGAAGGGAATAGGTTGTAAAAGTTCTGTATGAATATTTATAAAAACAATTAATTGGATGAAAAATCAATCAGAAAACTCAAATCCATAATACTAGGTCAAGTGTAATCATACTGGAAAATTTCCCTGTTGAGACTTTTGCTCTTCATTTTTCTGCTATGGTAAGAGAAAATTACATGCAAGTAGATTATAGTCATACTTTGAGACAATTATTTCAAGACTATTTGAGAGCAGAGAAGTACTGAAGAGCTTTTTGAACAATTACAGTTATATTTTTTAGAATTTTTCTCCATTAACATTAATTATGTTCTCCCTGGAGTCATGAGCTCAGGAGCCTTTTGAAAAGGCAAATTCATTCACCAACAGATGAATGTTTTAAGTTTTCAATTCATTACCATTTGACCTGAAACATTTAGAGTTGTTTATTTTTTTTTAAAGTAGCTTTATTGAGATACAATTTACATACCACAAAGTTCACCCGATTAAAGTTATTATTCAATGGTTTTTAGTTTGTTTCCTGAGGTTTTGTGTGTGTGTGTGTGTGTGTGTGTGTGTGATCATCACCATACTCTTAGATTTTCATCACTCTTAAAAAGAAACCTTTGACCAAATAACAATCAGTCACTGTCCTCCCATCCTCCCCCACTCCCAGTCCTAGGGAAGCTAATCTATTTTGATTTGTCTTTCATTTCAGTTAGAGAAGTTGTAAAAGAAAAGTATTCTCAGATTATGGGTAATACAGTATATAACGCATAGATATAGATCGCCATGCGTTCTTCTCATGTTAATACTATGTTAAAGACCGGGAATATAACTGAAGTGCATCCTGTGAAACAATCAAAGTCTTTTTATGAAATGTAGTAGTATAGCAATGGGAGCTGGCTCAACCTTCAGCTCAAGAATCCTGAATTACAGTCACTTTAGGAAAACCCATTGGGGATAACAGGAGAAAATAGCACATACTTCTCAAAAGTATAGGTTTTCTGCACACTTATTTTGTGCCCCTATTTTTCATGTTGTCCATTCCTAAGATATGTTTATGTATCTATACTCACTCCCATAAGTTATTTTTAAAAAAACTTTTCCCACATTGCCCCTGACAGTCATCATTCTAGTTTTTATCACTTGGCATTCCTGTGAGTCTCCTCTTCCAAATCCTGCCTAACCAAAAACACACACACTTTTAAAGTTTTATTTTTATTTTTTTTATTTTTGTTTTTGCCACAGGTAATCTTTCTTCAGACCTCTGATCTGCTTCACCAAGGCTCTTTTTAATTTGTCACCTTGGATAATTTCTTATCCTTTATTTTCTTTTCCTTACTCTTCCCAGAAATATCTCATTCCCTCAACTTAACCCTCCAGTGGGTGCCTGCATTTTCAGTGAAGTCTATTAAACATGTCACGCATAACCTGATGTAAATTATGCCCCTAGCATTTACATTAGGTCAGCAGTGTGTCGGCTTCTAGTGCTAGCTTTCCTGTTGTTGAAATAAAATAAGTAATATGTATTTTTTCTGGCATTTTTAATATTACTGTATAGCACAATATAGTACAATAAAATGGTTACAGACATGGATTTGGGGTCTTATGAAAGAGATAAGTTCCCAATTTCGACTCTGACTTCCAAGTCATTTGAATTCTCTAAACTCCAATTTCCTCATCTGTAAAAATGAAATAATAATACTGCCCTCATAGAGTAGTAAAGAGAAAATAATGCTGTATTCAAACACTTAGCATAATGCCAAAAATGATAGTAATATTACCAATCATATGGTTTTTATCATTACTATTCACACACATTAAGCCTTCACTAGACTTTTTTGGGGTGAATCTGGGTAAAATCTATTTAAAATATGATTTTTATAGAAAAGTAAATTCTAAATAACAAACTGACAATATTTCCATAACGCGGTGTACTTGAGACTTGCTGTGTAAAAATAATATAAAGATGATTTAGTTGATTCTCTGTCATTTAGTCAGAAATATGTAGATACTCATCTGCTTCTTTAATTTCTCCAATGAATAAGGTGTCACTTAACCTTTTTTGACAAAGTAAATGGAATTTTTAAAGTTTTCTAATACACACGTTTGCCATCAAAACTTGTTAGGTGTAAAGGAAAACGAAAAAAGAGGCAAGAAGTATAATCTTATCATGCCAATATGGAAATACTTTCTTATAAATCTGATAGAATAATATATGCTTTTCTCCCTCATTGTAAATTTTATCAAAGTTTTTCTTTCCAGGAAACATGTGTTTGCTGTCAACTTGAAAATTAAGATATAAGAAAATAAAGCATAAATGAAAGGACTGGAATCCATTTCCTATTTAAGTTGATTAACCCTCACACTGATCCCTCTGACTGAATCACTAAACACAGATTTGCCTTGTTTCAATCCCTTTGTACATCTGCTTTCATAAATGAAACAATAAATTCTTAATTGTTTGAGGTGCATTTCTTCCTCCCAGTTTGTAAGTTCCCTGAAAGCAGGCAGTCTTTCTCTCTTATTCATTGCTGAATCTCTGTAAATTGTGGTTGAATGAATAAAAAAGTGAATTCAGAAAAATATATTAGAGCCATTCATCTGAAATAATGCTCTGTTCCAAATTGGTTCCTTTGAGAAGAATAACAAGAAATTGGTAATCTGAAATCACAAAATACCTTTTATTCCATATGTATATATGTATGATGCTATATACACTTTCCACGACCATGTTAAATGCAGTCACTTACATTATATATATATATATATATATATCAACAAGGTAAGGTAGAACTTTCTTTTTTTCTTTCTTTCTTTTTTTTTTTTTCTTTTTTTTTTTTTTTGTGGTACGCGGGCCTCTCACTGTCGTGGCCTCTCCCGTTGCAGAGCACAGGCTCCGGACGCGCAGGCTCAATGCCCATGGCTCACGGGCCCAACCGCTCCGCAGCTTGTGGGATTTTCCCAGACCGGGGCACGAACCCGTGTCCCCTGCATCGGCAGGCGGACTCTCAACCACTGCACCACCAGGGAAGCTCAGCAAGAACTTTCTTGATGATGAAACCTTTCTTTTTTTGATGTCTTGAGAGAATCTAACTAGCAAAGTGACACCCATTATAAAATGTTCCCTAAATAAGGCTCAGTGTATCTTGTTATTCTGGAGGGAACATAAGCATCATTTCTGTGATCCACTCCAGAATTAAAAGCATAAAAAAAACCAAAAAACTCTGAATATTCACTGAAAACTTGGGTTAAACAGAATATACCAGGAATTGCGGTTAACTTGGTTAATATAATTAAAAGTTTTAATTGTATATGTTGGAAAGCAATTTTCTAATATAATAATATATGTATAAAATGTGTGTGTATGACAGAGAGAGAAAGAGAGGAGAGATTTGTTAAACAATCGGAATAAAAATCTAGTGGATTATTATTGTCTTCCTTGCCTGAAAACAATATAAAATCATTTTTGATTTTTCCAGTCAATATATTTTTAGCAGACAATTTTAATAGAAGAGTGTAATTTTTACTTAAGAGAGAGGCCCTATTTCTTTATCAGCTATTTTATAATGTGGGTGTTTGCAGCAGTTGGCAAGAAACCCAAAAGAGATTTATCTATAGTCACCAGCTGATGCCTAAGCAGGGTTACACAGAATACATTCTGCTGGTGGCCATGATGGTTTAGGGGCTGCATGATTGCCTTTAAGTTTAGAAACATGATTTGGTTTCTGTAGCCAAATGTAATAAGTTACTCAGGACCTAACATGCTTATTAAATTATAAGTGATCCTCCGGAAAAACTCAAATATTTGTAGTTTTCTGCTAACTCAGGCACTCATTCCATCTTACAAACTCTGTTCTCTAACTGGAATACCATCTCTTAAGTGTTCTCCTGACAAACTGTTAAATCCTTCCAGCCTCAGCTCAAATACTAGCTAAAGGCAAATGATTCCCTGACATGGGAGTTCCTATGTGCCAAACTGCCATCTAGATAAAATTCTCTTATAATAATTGACTCATTTAATTCTTTGTTTGTTTGTTTGTTAGCCTGCCTGCCTCTTCTATAATGTAAGCTTGCTTGGTGTATAGGGACCATATACCTGTGGCCTTTCATTTCTGCATCACTGACATCTGATATAATTCCTAGAGAGTCAATAGCCAAAAAATATTTTTAAAGGAATCAAATAATAACAGAAAGAATGAAAATATGAGTGTATAAACTATCTTACTAAATATTGCCTACAAATTATATATACAAATTATTTGACAGTATTAACATTTATTGGAAAGATTATTCTTTCTATAGCTATTTGTACTGTGAGTATGGAATCAGAGCTTAGGGAAGTGAATTGAGTCGTCTTGATGCATAAAAGGAACAAATGGGATAATGAGATAGCTGACCAAATGATTAGAGCTGTAGAGCTGGACCCCACTCACTATCTGTTCCTATCTGGAACCCTCCTGCTGCTCTGTGCCTGTACACTCAGTAGGACTAGAGACACCAACATATTCATTTTGTGGGTGGAGGGAGGAGGGTGGTCAACTCTTCTCTGGGTTTCAACAGTCTCACCCTTCCCTCACCTATCCTTCTATTTCCTACTTATTTTTTAGTTACAGTAATACTGTTGTTTAAGGTACATATTGATTATATTTGCAGACTTTCCTTTTTTTTTTTTTTTTTTTTTGGCCACGCTGCGTGGCATGTAGGATCTTAGCTCCCTGACCAGGGATCAAACCCGCGCCCCCTACATTGGAAGCGCGGAATCTTAACCACTGGACCACCAGGGAAGTCCCTCCTTTTTTTTTTTTTTTTAAACCTAGATTGAGATTCAATTTTATTGTAGGTTTAATAGCATAATATTTAAAAATATACATGTCTGGACCCTGATAAACACTATATATTGCTAAATAAATAAATAAAATGTAGTCATACTAACTTTCAGGTGATTTTTTCATCTAATGTGTTATCTACGTGATGTGTTAATTTTTCCTAGGGTCACTGAGTCACCATTAGTGACCAATACATCTTTGTCATATTGTAAGCTTATGTTTAACTTATAAATGTTATGTAATATAACGTGTATAAGAGAAAACATCAATATGTTCAGAATTAATTTTTTATAATATATTCTCACCCATTTAGTTGTTTCTTGTTTGATTAACCTACAAATTCAAAGAAGAGTATTGATGTTTAGATATTCAATAAAAGTAGAATCAACTTCTATAAACAAACTATGATAACATTAATTTAATTCTGTAAATTCATTCATTTTATATCTATTTCTAATTGTTCAGTCTTTCAGAAATGATTGTTAGATATAAATTGTACTTAAGTTTGTGTGTGAAGAATAACACACTACTTTCAGCTTTGCTATTAAGAAGTTCTGTGATCCTGGCCAGCAAAGATAACCTCTGAATCTAAGTTTTCTCTTCTGTTCTGTGGAACAAGTGCATTTAATTAATTAATCTCTGTCTTTCCTCCCAGGTATAAAATCTATTATTTTATTCGGAATACTATCAGGGATACAGAAGACTTCAGAGTTACCATAAAATGTCTATAACAACATGGCAAAAATTTTTCAGGGTAATTTCCACCTTGATAGATACTCTCCACTCTGGCAACATTCATCATTTAAGTTGACACCTGCAAGCTCAAAGCTCCATTAAAAGTGATAAGAAGCACATTAGAAAAAGTTATAAGGCTATATGTAGACACATTTGAAAAAACTTAATCCTTCAGGACTGGATTAAGTGCATTGCAAATGTCTGTTTACTTTTCTACATCTCCCACAAGAATTAAAACATTCTGAGGCAGGGGAACATATATTATTCATTTTTGTTTCTTTAGTGCCTCATAAATAGTATGTCCATAATACCTGTTGAGTGAATGAGTGAATAAATAAATAAAAGGTTTACATAATTCACATGTAGATCATATTTCTTCTTACTATCAGTTGGAAATATATAGGCAGTTTATATTATGATAATATTCCAAATATGAGTACCAAAAGTATAACTCTGGGAACACTTGTGAAGTAGGCCAAAACTGCATTTAGTATATCTGGGACTCTTTTTATCCCGAATTGCTTGGCTACATTCCCAGATACCATTGCTATATTTCTGTCATAACCTCCCTCTCCCACTCATGGTTAACTTCACCCAAAAATGTGTGTGTGTATGTCTGTGTGTCTATGCACATGCAGTGTGCTGAGGATGATGGGTGGATATGAACATGTCCAGTAAAGAATGTATTGATTCAATTAAATATTTATATTTGAGTGTTCCAAACTGCACATAATAATATATTAGGCACTGTAAGGAATTAGTGACCCACAGTCCCTCAGACCCAGATTGCATGTTTCAATAGGAGAGCTCATATAATGGTAAACATACAGGCATGGGAGTGACCGATGTTAATTCCTGCCTCATCAGTGCTTGTCTACGCAGCTTTTACCTATAACTGGGTCTCGCTTGGTTGTCTAATTCCCCCTTCCTTAGGTGAATGCAGGCTGCCTCACTGCATTTCTTTCACTGGGTTCCTCACAGCAGAATCAACACAAACCTACTAGTTATGCTTCTTCTGTCAGTTCTTGCAAATACCAGAAAGATTTCAGACAGTAAAATGGCCACTGATATTAAAATGTTTGAATCATAACAGCGAGGTAAATGCTAATTTCTTTGGAAAATTATCCATTCTCCTTTCAATTGTAAATTTATTTTAAATTAGACAAAAGTGATAGATATCTGCAAATTTTATCAAACCAGTGAAATAATCTATATACCATTTTGGAGGTCTCTAATATAATAGTGTTATAATACTATCCTTATGTGTCAATTTGTTTCAGATTCTGAAAAATAATAGAGGCCCATTAAAGAAAAAATTTAAACCGTGCTTGTAATTTCAATTTAAACAGAGCTGCACAGTTTCTCATACTAGGACAAGCCATTATTATTTTAGGTATTGTCCTGCTAGTCATCTGCACATTTCTAAAAGCAAAAGAAGAACCAACCCTGCTCCTATACACAATCTACTTTCTTTTCCTGTTCTCCTCCAGAAAGGTATTCGTTGAATAGTGATTGTCTTGAAAATTGGACCTACTATTACATGGAGAAACTAATTTAGGAATGAAATAGAAACCCTATATAGCCTCCAGCAATTGCTTTTGATGTTTGTTCTCTAACTCCTCGTTTGCCAATCAAGAAGAATCTGCAGTTCAGAATTTTTGTTTTCTTCCTTTTGCTCTGAGACTACCTATAACCCTCAGAAGGCACAGGTCAGACCAGAGGAACATTTGTAAAAATGCAGATCAGGTTTGCTGTGTTCAAAGAAACGAGCCATTTTAAAATAAGCATTTTCTCATCAGTATTCTGCACCACCATCTTTGCATGAAGGAGAAAAATACAACAGTGAACCGAAGAGATGATAAAAGATGATGACTCAGAGGGGGCAAAAAAAAGTTGCTTCTTAGTTGAGTTTAAAAGTAAGAAAAGAGAAGAAAATAGTCCCATAGTCTTCTCTTGGTGAGATATCTTTAGATCTTTTGGAAGTGTATATATTTGTATGGTATTCACTTTTAGTGCACCAGATGGAATACTGTAAGATGTAGAAAGGAGGCTTATGAGTATTGTGGACACAGGAGCTGAGCACCAATTGAGGGACAAAGCTACTCAGAGAAACACAGGCTAGCACTGCCTTGTGATAATCAAATTCACCACACAGTACCACTGTATAGTCTAGAAACTTTGAAGCTATTTTGACTCCTCTCTGCCTTGTGTGCATATAAGATATAATTTTAAATCTGGAAATCATTTTACTTGTTTGTTTTTTACAAGATTTTTTTCCTTATGAACTATCTCTCCGAGTCAAATTCTCTTTAACACGTACACAAACACTAACTTAGTAATTTCACTTAATCAACTTGTACTTAAATGGCAGTGATAGTCTTCTAACAACTTGTCCTCCCTGCGGTTACAATCAGTCAATGCTATGAAGATGATGTCTTCTTCAAACATTATTTTCTTCATGTCATTTGCCAATTTAAGAAATTTCAAGTTTTGCATGGCATATCTAATCATGACAGGGACTAATGTTATGTTATAGACACAATGATTCTTCATTCCTTTCCCTTTGAGAACGATTGATCCTGAGGAAAAATTTTAAATTTTTTCCCAGAACTAATCACTGCTGTGATTGATGCTGACTGGAGAAGCAGAAAGGGGACTAAACCACCTTCCGAGAGATTGTCCATTAATCATCCAGAACCCTTAAACCCCATAATTTTTTTCCCTCCTCACCTTCTGGGATATGGACAACCCACTTCCCAAAGAGCTTTGAACAGAGGGTGGGAGGCTGGAGACCTCATGATGGGTGAGCACGATGAAGGGAAGACCTATAAGTAAAGTGCCACTGGACACAACCAATTGGACATTTTCTTGTGAGCTGGGGCATCCCTAGATACATCACCACTGCTAGAGATGACTAAAGCTTAATTTAGGAACTTTTTTTTATAAGTTGTATTATGATTTACACTTCCTCCCACACTCAGCTTTGGGTGGTCTCTTTCTTGCCTTCCCAGGAAAGACTAAGGAAAACTCCACATTTTTCTTCACACATTTTAGACTTAGTCTCACTTGTGGTCCACACATCCCAACACCATGGCAGAAATTGGTCTCCAGGCAGGGCTTGGATGATAGCATAGCAGACCCAAGGAGTTCCAGTAATACTTATATGAGATTTTGAAATCTGTCATCAGGACTTCTGAATCTTGGGTGCAGTGTTCAGCTGCTCCTCTGATTAAATCATCATCCAGAAAAGCCAACAGTGCAAATCACCATGGTGGCCAAGTTGTTAGACTTATGATAAAAGCAACTGAAGAACAGCCTGAAAGGAGCTTTCATGGTGCATGGTATACAATTTAAAAGCAGAGGTAAACTATGCCAGCAGCTCTTGAGATCAAGACTGGGGAGATGAGTTATTCTAAATGGAATGTTTATAATGAGAAGCTGGATATATACCACATTATATATTTTCAGTAAGTTGAGAAACTTTAATAAACACCATCTTGATATTGCCATATAAATTCTTTAGGCAATGAGATCTTTCCTCATTGAAGAAAGAGATATGAAAATATTTTGATGCATTCAAGATACTTGCCGGGCTTCCCAGTCAGGTACTGGTCTTCAGATGTCTGAGCTCAAGCAAACAGACACCAGACTTGATCCACTTGCTCTCGGAAGAGAGAGAAAGTTGTGAGTGTAAAGAACTAGTGATAGAAAATACTTGAGTTTTAGGTAGAAAGGCTGCTGAAATGTTACTGGAGCTAATAAGGAGTAGGGAGTCACAGTTAAGAAAGCCTTGAAGGTAGAGAAACAATAGAGACTAATTAAATGACAGCATAGAAGCTGTCTATTTCTCTATTAGAAGCTCTAACTTAGTGGTTCTCAATTCTAGCTATATATTGTAAACTCTTGTGTGATCTTTAACTTAAAAAAAAAAAAAAATCAATGCCTGCCCCCATCCCAACTTAAACCTTATTCAAGGGGGATGCTGCCTAGGTATCTTCATCAATTTTTGAAAGTTCCCCAGGTCTTTTTAATGTGCAACCAGGGCTGAAAATCACTGACTGAACTTGAAAGAGCAAGAAACTGTGACAGTTTCTTAGTCTTTCCCTTGTTGTTGATAACTTTGTTTTGAGGCAGTTTTCTCATGATTCAACAGAGATTATGGGTTTCTGGGAGGAAGATCACAGAAGTAAAATGCCATTCTCAGCACATCATACCAAGGGGTGCATACTATTGAGATGGCTTATCATTGCCAATGTTAAACTTGATCAACTTGTTAAGGTAGTGTTTGTTAATTTCTCCACTGTAAATTTACTCATTTCCCCCCCCTTCCTATGCTCTAATCCAGGAAGTCACCACTCATAGCCCACACTTAAGGGGTAGCCAGTTAAACTCCACCTCTTTGAGGGCAGAGTATCTACATATATTATTTGGAATTCCTCTGTGTAAGAGAGTTTGAATTCGCTTTTTAATTAATATTTCTACCTCTACTCATCTCCATGCCCTCTGTGCTCCCTTCATCCAACACAGAGGTTATTTTAAAGCAGACATTCTTCCTCTGTTTAAAAGCTTCCAATGATGGCCCACTGATAGAAACAAAATTCTAAGTCCTAAACTCAAAGTATAAAGCCTATATATACCCTATATACTCTAAACCAGTGGATCCAGTCCACGTGGGAATCACCGAGTTGCTTTTGAGCATGAGGTTGACTGGTCTCCACTTTAGAGCTCTCCAATTTATTAGCAAAACACGCCTTTGAAATATTTTAGTACATACTGCCTTTTTATTATTTTAGTACATACTGCCTTTTTATTATTATAAAATATGTGTTCTCACACTATTATTTTTATAAAAACCATCATCCCAATAATTATATTTACTTATTATATTATTCATAAATTTTTTGGGTTTTTTTTCAGTTGATTATTTGGAGTCAGTGATTGCCTTTTGATATTTCAGAAGTACTTGGGTACATGTCATAAGCATTTCAATTCTCTCTCATTTCTACATTTTTAGTAAAGTTATTCCATGG
The DNA here is from genome assembly GCF_026419965.1 of Kogia breviceps. Lineage (NCBI taxonomy): Eukaryota > Metazoa > Chordata > Mammalia > Artiodactyla > Physeteridae > Kogia > Kogia breviceps. The sequence goes on from NC_081322.1 coordinate 27,494,100, forward strand.
TGCTGAAAAATATAATTACTTTATAATCAAGAAATGTATTTTAATGCTGTTACAGACCTCTAGAGCAATGAAAATTTCTAATGTAAGATATTCCCTAGATAAGCTATGTTATGAAGTGTCATCTGCATATAAGTTATTAATTTTTCTTCATAATCTCTGACCTCATTTACCTATATTAAATTATATTTATCATTTATTTGAATAATTATGGTAGAATATATTCAAATTAGTGTATTAAAACATAAAATATAGACAACTTACAATGTACTTACATATAAAGAAACTGTAATTAGAGGACATTTACTTAATATTAGAAAAAAACTATATTTAGCTATACAACCTTTTGATTTTGAAAATCTTTTATTTCTAAATTAATATTTTTAAGTTCAAACCTGAAAAATGTAAACTGTTTGCAAATGAATGTTTCACCGCCAAAAAAGCCCTAGTTTATGCTATAAGAAGGGGCATTATTTTCAATATTTCTTTGAAATATAACTATTTCAAATTCAAGGTATATTAGAAATGAGATATTGTTATTGTAGATAGGATTTGATAATTTCATATTTTTATTTCTCTTTTTTGGAAATAACTTCATCACTACTTCTAATTATTGAAATAGGATATGTTTATTATCAAAATAAGAAAATTAAAAAGTACAAGAAAAAGAATATTTCTTTAAAGCCATATTATCTACATTTGCTACCATGAAAAACTGTCCTTGTACAAAATATCATATATATACACATACACATCTATACATATATATATATACACATATGTATATATACATGTGCCTGTAGGTAAATACATATAGTAATAAAGGGTATGTTCATATGTGTCATATGTTCATATGACATATGTCATATATGTGATACATATATATGTATCAATAGTAATAAAGTAAGGAAAGTTTCCAGAAAGAAAACATGGGATGAAAGTACAGTAAGTGATCACAGTGTGGAGGGAATAGTCATAGCCTCCCTGGGTCATGTCAGGTCAGACCTAGGCACTGGTCTCTTGAGTACTCCACAGAAAAATGTTGATCAGAGGCTTTACTGCAGATGGCCCTTCACCCCAGGAAGGTTCAGACAACCAGAGGTCTGAGGAGATTAGGTGAAAAGAACTGGTATGACATGGTCTTTCAATATAACAAAAAAGCAAAAGCCCAGAGGATAAATGGGCCAAGCGAATCTGGGAAGGCAGGCAGACTGCATCCAGCATATGATAAACTTTAACATAAAGGAAAATGATCTCATAATGAAAGTCTGCAATGTAGGAACGAATATTGAGTATCTAAATATAGATTGACTGTATAAAATATATGATAAAGTTTCTAATATATGATAGAGAAGACAGAACTCTAGTACTACGAAATAGTTTCAAAATATATAAAGCAAATATTGACAGACTTATGAAGAAAGTTTACAAATCTATCCTCATAAAGCGAGCAAACTTCTGTCAGTACGATAGATCAAGTAGACAAACTTTTCAGGAAAGATATATAAGATTTGAACATCACAGAACCACACACTTGATCTGCTAGACACATACCTCCACAGAGAAAAGACACCACACCAGAAGCCCCTCACCTTCCTCCTACCACACAGCCACAGGTCTAACTCACTGACATTCAAACTCTGTATTCCCTCTTTTATAGCCAATGTCTCTCCTTTGTATTTAAAATCAATTCTCCAGGTATATCCTATACCCCATATTCCCTTCCCATCCCTTTCTCAATAATGTAAGGGAACTTTTTAAAAGACAAACCCAGGCTTTTTTTTTTTTTTTTAAAGAGATAGAGTACAAAAAATTTATTGTGTATACTTCTTAAAATTTTTTGAAAACATCTTTATTGGAGTATAATTGCTTTACAATGGTGTGTTAGTTTCTGCTGTATAACGAAGTGAATCAGCTATACGTATACATATATCCCCATATCCCCTCCCTCTTGCATCTCCCTCCCAGTCTCCCTATCCCATGCCTCTAGGTCGTCACAAACCACCAAGTTGATCTCCAGGTGTTATGCAGCTGCTTCCCACTAGCTATCTGTTCTACATTTGGTAGTGTATATATGTCCATGCCACTCTCTCACTTCATCCCAGCTTACCCTTCCCCCTCCCCGTGTCCTCAAGTCCATTCTCTACATCTGCACCTTTATTCATGTCCTGCGCCTAGGTTCTTTGGAATCTTTTTTTTTTTACATTCCATATATATGTATTAGCATACCGTATTTGTTTTTCTCTTTCTGACTTACTTCACTCTGTATGACAGATTTTAGGTCCATCCACCTCACTACGAATAACTCAGTTTCATTTCTTTTTATGGCTGGGTAATATTCCATTGTATATATGTGCCACATCTTCTTTATCCATTCATTTGTCAATGGACACTTAGGTTGCTTCCATGTCCTGGCTATTGTAAATAGAGCTTCAGTGAACATTGTGGTACATGACTTTTTTTGAATTATGGTTATCTCAGGGTATATGCCCAGTAGTAGGATTCCTGGGTCGTATGGTACTTCTATTTTTAGTATTTTAAGGAAGAGCCATACTGTTCTCCACAGTGGCTGTAACAATTTACCTTCCCACCAACAGTGTAGGAAGGTTCCCTTTTCTCCATACCCTCTCCAGCATTTATTCTTTGTATATTATTTTGATGGTGTCCTTTCTGACCAGTGTGAGGTGATACCTCATTGTAGTTTTGATTTGCATTTCTCTAATAATTAGTGCTATTGAGCATCTTTTCATGTGTTTGTTGGCCATCAGTACATCTTCTTTGCTGAAATGTCTATTCAGGTCTTCTGCCCATTTTTGGATTGGGTTGTTTGTTTTTTTGATATTGAGCTGCATGAGCTGCTTGTATATTTTGGAGATTAATCCTTTGTCAGTTGCTTCGTTTGTAAATATTTTCTCCCATTCTGAGGGTTGTCTTTTCATCTTGTTTACGGTTTCCTTTGCTGTGCAAAAGCTTTTAAGGTTCATTGGTCTCAGTTTTTTATTTTTGTTTTTATTTCCATTTCTCTAGGACATGGGACAAAAAGGATCTTGCTGTGATTTATGTCAAAGATTGTTCTTCCTATATTTTCCTCTAAGAGTTCAATAGTGTCAGGCCTTACATTTAGGAAGGAAATGTTAGGAAATGTTCTAATTTCATTCTTTTACATGTAGATGTCCAGTTTTCCCAGCACCACTTATTGAATAGGCTGTCTTTTCTCAATTGTATATTCTTGCCTCCTTTATCAAAGATAAGATGACCATACGTGCATAGGTTTATCTCTGGGCTTTCTATCCTGTTCCATTGATCTATATTTCTCTTTTTGTGCCAGCACCATACTGTTTTGATAACTGTAGCTTTGTAGTATAGCCTGAATTCTGGGACCCTAATTCCTCCAGCTCCATTTTTCTTTCTCAAGATTGCTTTGGCTATTCGGGGTCTTTTGTGCTTCCAAACAAATTGTGAAATTTTTTTGTTCTAGTTCTGTGAAAAATGCCATTGGTAGTTTGATAGTTTGCATTTGATAGTTTGCATTGAGTCTGTAGATTGCTTTGGGTAGTATAGTCATTTTCACAATGTTGATTATTCCAGTCTAAGAACATGGTATATGTCTCCAACTGTTTGTACCATCTTTAAATTCTTTCATCAGTGTCTCACTGTTTTCTGCATACAGGTCTTCTGTCTCCTTAGGTAGGTTTATTCCTAGGTATTTGATTCTTTTTGTTACAGTGGTAAATGGGAGTGTTTCCTCAATTTCTCTTTCAGATTTTTCATCATTAGTGTATAGGAATGCAAGAGATTTCTGTGCATTTTGTATCCTGCTACTTTACCAAATTCATTGATTGACTCTGGAAGTTTTCTGGTAGCATCTTTAGGATTCTCTATGTATAATATCATGTCATCTGCAAACAGTGACAGGTTTAGTTCTTTTCCAATTTGGATTCCTTTGATTTCTTTCTCTTCTCTGATTGATGTGGCTAAAACTTCCAAAATGATGTTAAATAATAGTGGTGAGAGTGGGCAACCTTGTCTTGTTCCTGATCTTAGTGGAAATGGTCTCAGTTTTTCACCATTGAGAATGATGTTGTATGTGAGTTTGTCATACATGGCCTTCATTATGTTGAGGTAGGTTCCCTCTATGCCTACTTTCTGGAGAGTTTTGATCATAAATCGGTGTTGAATTTTGTCAAAAGCTTGTTCTGCATCTGTTGAGGTGACCATATGGTTTTTATCTTTCAATTTTTTAATATGGTTTATCACATCGATTTATTTTCATATATTGAAGAATCCTTGCATTCCTGGGATAAACCCCACTTGATCATGGTGTATGATTCTTTAAATGTGCTGTTGGATTCTTTTTGCTAGTATTTTGTTGAGGAGTTTTGCATCTATGTTCATCAGTGATATTGGTCTATAGTCTTCTTTTTTTTGTGACATCTTTGTCTGGTTTTGGTGTCAGGGTGATGGTGGGCTCGTAGAATGAGTTTGGGAGCATTCCTCCCTCTGCTATATTTTGGAAGAGTTTGAGAAGCATCGGTTTTAGCTCTTCTCTAAATGTTTGATAGAATTTACCTGTGAAGTCATCTGGTCCTGGGCTTTTGTTTGTTGGAAGATTTTTAATCAGAGTTTCAATTTCAGTGCTTGTGATTGGTCTGTTCATATTTTCAATTTCTTCCTGGTTCAGTCTTGGAAGGTTGTGCTTTCCTAAGAATTTTTGCATTTCTTCCAGGTTGTCCTTTTTATTGGCATATAGTTGCTTGTAGTAAAATCTCTCTTGATCCTTTGCATTTCTGCAGTGTCAAGTGTTACTTCTCCTTTTTCATTTCTAATTCTGTTGACTTGAGTCTTCTCCCTTTTTATCTTGATGAGTCTGGCCAATGGTTTATCAATTTTGTCTATATTCTCCAAGAACTAGCTTTTAGCTTTATTGATCTTTGCTATCATTTCCTTCATTTGTTTTTCATTTATTCCTGATCTGATCTTTATGATTTCTTTCCGTCTGCTAACTTTGGGTTTTTTTTTTCTTCTTTCTCTAATTTCTTTAGGGGTAAGGTTAGGTTGTTTATTTGAGATTTCTCTTATCTCTTGAGGTAGGACTGTATTGCTATAAGATTCCCTCTTAGAACTGCTTTTGCTGCATCCGATAGGTTTTGGGTCATGGTGTTTTCATTGTCATCTGTTTCTAGGTATTTTTTAAATCCCTCTTTGATTTATTCAGTGATCTCTTGGTTATTTAGTAGTGTATTGTTTAGCCTCCCTGTGTTTGTATTTTTTACAGTTTTTTTTTTCCTTTAAATGTTAACTAGTCTCACAGCATTGTGGTAGGAAAAGATATTTGACATGATTTCAATTTTCTTAAATTTACCATGGCTTGATATGTGACCCAAGATATGATCTATCCTGGAGAATGTTCCATGAGCACTTGAGAAGAAAATGTATTCTGTTGTTTTTGGATGGAATGTCCTATAAATATCAATTATGTCCATTTTGTTTAATGTATCATTTCAAGCTTGTGTTTCCTTATTTATATTCATTTTGGATGATCTGTCCATTGGTGAAAGTGGCTTGTTAAAGTCCCCACTATTATTCTGTTATTGTCAGTTTCCCCTTTTATGGTTGTTAGCACTTGCTTTATTTATTGAGGTGCTCCTATGCTGGGTACATAAATATTTACAATTGTTATATCGTCTTCTTGGATTGATCCCTTGATCATTATGTAGTGTCCTTCTTTGTCTCTTGTAATAGTTCTTATTTTAAAGTATATTTTGTCTGCTATGAGAATTGCTACTCCAGCTTTCTTCTGATTTCCATTTACATGGAATATCTTTTTCCATCCCCTTACTTTCAGTCTGTATGTGTCCCTAGGTCTGAAGTCGGTCTCTTGTAGACAACATGTATATGGGTCTTGTTTTTGCATCCATTCAGCCAGTCTACATCTTTTGGTTGGAGCACTTAATCCATTTACATTTAAGGTAATTATCAATATGTATGTTCCTATTACCATTTTCTTAATTGTTTTTGGTTTGTTATTGTAGGTCTTTTCCTTCTCTTGTGTTTCCTGCCTATAGAAGTTCTCCCAGCATTTCTTGCAAAGGTGGCCTGGTGGTGCTCTGAATTCTCTTAGTTTTTGCTTGTGTGTAAAGGTTTTAATTTCTCTGTTGAATCTGAATGAGATCCTTGCTGGGTAGAGTAATCTTGGTTGTAGGTTTTTCCCTTCCATCATGGTAAATATGTATTGCCACTCCCTTCTGGCTTGCAGAGTGTCTACTGAAATATCAACTGTTAACCTTATGGGGATTTCCTTGTATGTTATTTGCTGCCTTTCCCGTGTTGGTTTTAATATTTTTTCTATTTATTTAATTTTTGATAGTTTGATTAATATGTGTCTTGGTGTGTTTCTCCTTACATTTATCTGTATGGGACTCTCTGTGTTTCTTGGACTTCATTGACTATTTTGTTTCCCACGTTAGGGAAGTTTTCAACTATTATCTCTTCAAATATTTTCTCAGTCCCTTTCTTTTTCTCTTCTTCTTCTGGGACCCCTATAATTCGAATGTTGGTGTGTTTAATGTTGTCCCAGACATCTCTGAGACTGTCCTCAATTCTTTTCAGTGTTTTTTTCTTTATTCTGCACTGTGGTAGTTATTTCCACTATTTTATCTTCCAGGTCACTTATCCATTCTCCTGCTTCAGTTATTCTGCTGTTGATTCCTTCTAGAGAATTTTTCATTTCATTTTTTGTGTTGTTCATCATTGTTTGTTTGCTCTTTCATTCTTCTAGGTCCTTGTTAAACGTTTCTTGTTTTTTCTCTGTTCTATTTCCAAGATTTTGCATCATCTTTACTATCATTACTCTGAATTCTTTTTTAGGTAGACTGCCTATTTCCTCTTCTTTTGTTTGGTCTGGTAGGTTTTTACCTTGCTGCTTCATCTGCTGTGTATTTCTCTGTCTTCTCATTTTGCTTAACTTACTGTGTTTGGGGTCTCCTTTTCACAGGATGTAGGTTCATATTTTCCGTTGTTTTTGGTGTCTGCCCCCAGTGGGTAAGGTTGGTTCACTGGGTTGTGTAGGTTTCTGGTTGAGGGGACTGGTGCCTGTGTTCTGGTGGATGAGGCTGGGTCTTGTCTTTCTGGAGGCAGGACCACATCTGGTGGTGTGTTTTGGGTGCCTGTGAACTTATCATGATGTTAGGCAGTGTCTCTGCTAATGGGTGGGGTTGTGTTTCTGTCTTGCTAGTTGTTTGGCATGGGCCATCTAGCACTGCAGCTTGCTGGTTGTTGAATGGAGCTGGATCTTAGCTTTGAGACAGAGATCTCTGGGAGAGCTCTTGCTGATTGATATTATGAGTGGCCGGGAGTTCTCTAGTGGACCAATGTCCTGAACTCGGCTCTCCCACCTCAGAGGCTGAGTCCTGACCCCCAGCCGGAGCACCAACTTCTATAGGAGTTGTTCCACATGTAGATGCATTTTTGATGTATTTGTGGGGAGGAAGGCAATCTCCACATCTCACTCCTCCAACATCTTGAAGCTCCTCCCAAACCAGCTTTACAACAAATGCTAAAGGGACCTTTCTAGGCAGGAAACACAAGAAAAAGACCTTCAAGGTGTGGGTTCTAGAACCAGTCCTGCCCCGCACGTGAGAGCTGGCTTATTCCCACTGGAGCTGCATCACTGGTGGCTCAAGTCACAGGGGGACTTTCTATGAAGAGCTACCCTGGAAGGGTTTTGCGAAAACATCTGGAGCAGAGATGTAGCCCCACTTTGTCTGTCTTTAGTACCATCTTTTTAGATTGTGTATACTTAGTATATTAATTTTTTATATCCACTTCTCATATTCCTTTTAGAGCTTTTCTGAAACAGTACTTATGCTGTAACTAAATTTCCCACCCCAAATAGTGAATATATATGATTGAGCAAACTTCTTTTCTGAAATTTTATTCCAGTCTATTGCACACTAGCAAAAAGTTATCTAAAATGAGTACGTCACATGTTCTCAAGAAGAGCTATAGAAAAATAAGCAGATATAGGTAAGTCAGTTTTCAATCTCTCACTTTTCATTTGAATACAATTATATTTAGAAAAGGTAAGTACATATCCCATATTTTTTCTCATCTTCAGGTGACTATTCTATTTACTGTCTCATTAGATAGGAAATTTTCTATTATTGTATGTGTTCAAATGAAGTCATAGACACATCAGAAGTCATTTATATTTGGTTTAAAACCATAGATGAATTAATTAATCCTATTTTTATTAAATACTTACAATGTCTTAGGCATTGTTATAAGTCTGGGAATAGAAATTTAAATGAAAGACAGAATGGGTCAGTTACATATTGAGTTTGGAGAATTGATTCTTAATGTTTAAAAGAATCAAATGTTGTTCCCTCATATATAAGAAGTCCAGAGGGAGGCAATGCAGTGCTGATACTGCAACTGTACAAAGTTCTCTTGTTCCTTGGTTCCTTCTGTTTCTCTTCCTTGCCCCATATGATTTTCATTCTCAAGGTTACCACATGGACCAAGATGGCTGCTGGAGCTTCAGCTATTATCATTGGTCCCAGGAGCAGGAAGGCAGAAGGAGAAAGAAACTTAAAAAGTACCCCATCCTTTTAACATGCTTCTCCAGCAGTTCCACACTACACAGAACTTAGTCACATGGCATAGTAGCTTTAAAAGGGTCTGTACTCTGTAGGCTTCCTGTGGGGCTCAGTATTTCAATGAATAAAATCAGGATTCTATTAATGACTAGAAAAGGAAAAATGTATGTTTTGGTAGGCAGTCATCTATGTTTGCCTCACAATTTCTTCCTGGCCTCAAGGAATATAGGATCTAGTAGAGGAGATTAATAGATATGTTAAAAAAAAAAACAGGGAATATAAATTTAGAAGTTATGATAAAGGTCTCTTCTTTGGTACTGAGGGTCATAAAAGGTGCAGTGGTCAAGTCCACTTTGGAAGGTCATGAGTAGAGTAATTTGCATGTATTTGTTTATTAATGGCATTGGTTTCAAAATGTTTCTAATATATTACAAAAATTTTCCAAAGAGGGTGGAGAAATTGGACTGATATTTTGGTGTCAGGTATTTTACTTGCACTCTCATTTAATCCTCAAATAACCCTGTAAAGTAAGTATTATTTCTATTCCCTGATAGAGACATGGCTTTTTATTTTTTTTTAATTTATTTATTATTTTTATTCTGGCTATGCTATGCTGGGTCTTAGTTGCAGCACATGGGATCTTTGTTGTGGCATGGAGACATGGCTTTTTAAATGGTAACAAAAACTTACACAGGACTACACTGCTAGCAATGAATAGGAGTAGTACTGATATCTAGATCCTTCTCCCAGACTCTCTTTTTTTTCAGTATATCTACCAAAAGCATTGCAACTGAAGAGCCAAAATTGGAAAACAACTCTCTCAGCCTTTTAGTGAAGTGTGCAGTTACAACTTATTTTAAGGTATCCTCCTAATTAATTGTATATTCTTCCTCTAATATTCCAAGAGTTTAAATTTCCAAGTCTGCATTGAAGTCACCCATCTCTAATCCCTTTCTGACTCTCCATATTTTTCTAGCTTCCACATGACTCTTGTCAGCGCCTTTTGAACAACCTTGTCATGTTCTGCTTGCTGTAACAGTTTCACCTCCCCAAGGTAGAAACCAAGAAATGCACATTCTCACTTTTCTTTGCAGTGCAACACATGATTCAGGATTCCAGCAATGCACTTGCCCAAGTGAAGCTTTATTTGGCAGCAATCCTCTTGGGTAGTAAATACACTTTATATAGGATTCATTTAATTGACATTGGATTTTCAGGAGTCGTAATGCTTACAATTTTGACTTCTTGTCCTAGAACTGATGTCAGTGCTGGCAGTTTTGGTTGCAGACAAGTTGTGCTCTTGACAAGAGAGCATCCTAGAGGCAGCAATGGCACAAGCTGTTTTTCCTTGGAGAGTTTTGGGCCACCATTCTTGGAGTATTTTGGACCACCATTCTTGGAACTTGAGTATTGACCCATCTTTCTCACAATTCTGTGAGCTTCCCAATATAATTTTGATCAGCTCTTTTTTCATTTTAAAACAAAAAATTACTTCTGTTGCTTTCAGCTAAGCATTATGAACAATACAGTCCCTACGTTAAATATCATACTTAGAGAAAAGCAAAATTGCTGTGACAGAAAGGTGGTGTTTCTGGAGAAACAGTGCTGGAGCTGTGGTAGCATACTAGGTCTCTCAATTACTAGTTTTATGACTAGAAAGACATTTAGCTTCTCAGAAGTTTTGTTTTCTTAATGTGTGAATAAATATATTAAGATTCCATTTACCTAAAATTTTTTTTTCCTGCCCTCATGAAGAGATGCAGTGAGATTGAGTAATGAACATAAAACCATTTAAGATCACAGAGCTCCACAAAATTGGTGTTTAATCCTAGCTTCTCCACTCTGTCTATGTGACCTGGTGATTATCACCTCAATTCTTTCTGTCTCAGTTTCCTCATCTGAAAATCACATACTTATAGTTACCTCAATGATGGGGTTGTTCTAAAGATTAAATGAGTTAATATATTTAACGGGCTTAGATAGTGCTTGATGCCTAGAAAGCTTTGTAAGTGGTTATGTGTTAGCTATGATTATTGCTGTTGTCATTGTGCTTGTGATGGTACCTGTAGCACTTTGTTAAAATACAGATTCTAGGGCCTCAACTAAATCAGAAATTCCAAGGGTGATGCTTAACTATTTGTATTAGAATAATTATATATAGTGATTGATTCTGGAGCTTAACTGAAGTTGAGAACCACTGAACTATAAGTATTTGGAGTCATTTTTAATGCTAGCCAAGTGACAGAAGCTTTGTATTTTCACACCTCAGTAAAAAACACAAAAACATATTAAGTTGAATAGGCAAAAAATTACGGTAAATATACAGAAACAGCATGATGTAATGGAAAGTTCCCTCAAGAAAGTCAGTAGGGGACTTTCTCAGACCACCTTCCTCTTTGGACCCCTTATGTAATCTTTTTGCCCATCAGTTGCCAGAAACAAAACCAAGAGGGTTGATTAGATGACCCAGAATGGTTTCATGTTGAAACCATTGGGCCACCATCCTTGGAGTTATCGATTGAAATATCTGGGAGGAAGTATATGTGTCTGTGTCTATGTCTATATGTGTGTGTGTGTGTGTGTGTGTGTGTGTGTGTGTGTGTAATAGATAGGATTCAGGAATTAGAAGACCTTGCTAACTCATTTTTTAGTAGTTGACCTTGAGCAAGCTTCTTAACCCACTTAGTATAAAATTTAATAAAATAGGGTTATGTGAGACTTATAGATAAGAATACAATCTAAATAAATTAATAAATAACTTAGGAACTAAGTTTATTAAACATTATTAAACATTAGTATCCTTTGAATTCTACAATTTCATAATCATCGAATTAAACTGAACACCATACTGTTTTTATTATCTAGCTGGACATTTAGTCCCGGATGCAAATTCAAAAAGAATGCATGACAATAATAGAAACTCAAAATCTTATGATAGGAATTATTAGAAAGCACCTTAAAATATGTTTAAAATCTTGATATAATGAAAGCTTAAACAAAAATACATTGTAGTCGATGATGTGCACGTTTGCCCTTTACGTTCTATGTTGGGTGTTACTGAATGTTTTCACCCTTTCCCTGATATCTGAGTTTATTTTATGCCACTTTGGAAGTGACTGTTTTTTATAGAATTGGATGATGTTATGGCTAACCACAAGAAAACACTAAAAGGTCAAAGGCAGTAAAATATGTTTTTTCCAACAGAAGTAAAAATGGCTTTACCCTTCTGCAATGTTTCACTTTCATGCTTTTTATATTGGCTCGGTCAGGAGATACATCTCATTCACATTGATCATTATAGCACATGCCATTAGGATAGACATAGCAGAGTGTTCTAAAATAAATCAGCTAGACACAATGAACATCAAGAAGTAATACTTTTTGATTTCCCTACAGTCTGTAACCCATATATTTATGTCAACTTTCAGGAAAATATATAGGCAATAAGTCAACATTAATACAACAATATTTGAGAAAAGAACATAAGTACGGTTATTATAAGAATTTCAGATGTTGATTTTTAAATTACATCAGTTTTTCACTTAATAATTATAATGTTTATATGCTCTCATTCCTCTGAGGATGCAATTCTCATCTTCTTTATTTTTAAATGTTCTTACCTATGATATTTACTTTTAATGTTTTGCAGAATGTAATTCTGAACATTATTACCAAAAGATCTTTAATTGGGTTAGCCTGAGTCCTAACATTTTTTCAACTAGTTATTCTTGACTCGAGATTTTTATTATTTTAAAAATATTCTGTGCCCTACTGTTCATTTGTTTTTAATTTAGTTTTCTCTTTTTTACTTTTCTCTCTTATAATTTGTTACTCTTTATTTAGCTCAAATGTTTAAGAATTAAAAGAATCAGTTATTTAGGAATCAGGTGTTACTTGTTAAAATTATATTTTTTGCTCTAGATATCTATCCTTTCTTGAGATTGCCTGCCTCTTATAACTGGTAACACAGATTTCTAAAACATCAAACATGTTGGCACTAGTCAGGGATCACTTGTATCACTTTTTTTCCAACATGTTTTCATACAACATGAGAAAGCATTATTTGACAACAAAAACATTTGTCCACTATAACTTCATAGAATGAATTTAAAAAATAGAAGTCATTAAAAACTGTAAATTCCCACAGAAATAAATTACTCTTGTTTTCATGGCTCTTTTAGCTTATGATATTCAGGGGTGTACAATTCTACATAAGATTTTCATGATATTCCCAATGAAACACATCTCTGTTTTCTGCTTTGCCAGACCCATTGAAAAGCAGGGGAAAAAAAGTTGATGTTCTTTTCAAGTTTGAGAAATGTGTCTAGAAGAAACTAAATTACAGAGAAAGCAAAAGTATTCAAAGTATTCTTATTTATTTTCTCATTTTTTTTCCAAAATCATTTATTTTTCAGTTGGAAAAACAGGAAATGATTAAAAAAATCATTTTTTAAAAATATTTTTTTTAAATATCATTTTTTTTTTGCTGGTAAAGCAGCAAAACTCAACAAGTAAGCCAAGATAAAAATTTCACCTGGCCTTTGAAGACATTAATAAATTCATGTCTTCAAATAGTTACTACTTAGACTACAGAGAGACTCTGTAGTTTTAGAATGTCCTCCCCCCACCTCTATCCCCTGTCCCCTCTCTTGCTACTCCTTCAGAATTCAGCCTACATGTTATGTCTTATGTGCAGTCTTCCCTCTCTCTCCATCGTGTACTCCCCCATCAGCTCTCTGTACTGGTATCATCTATAGCATTTGAAACACTCTATTTCTATATTTGAAACATTGGACTTTTAAGAAAAAATTCAACTAATCTCTAAGTTACATGAGGGTTAGATATGTGTATCATTAATATTAGCATCATTGTTTATAGCACATTGGTAAGGTCCTGATAAGTGTTTTTTTTAATTAACTATAAAATCAATATTACAAATCTTTAAGAAATGATATAAGATGGAAGAAGCACTACAGTATTTTTATCAATTACTTTCAAATGATGCCCTACAGGTAGCTCCTACCAGTTCCTTAGAGCTTCCTTGGAGTGAAGTGTAAGCAGAAAGAGGAGAGATCAGGTGCTTATTGTAAAATCCAGGCTTTCTCCTCCTTTGTCACTGTAACCAGGGGAGCTTCACTCTTTCTTGACTTATATATTAAGGTTCTGAATAACATGTTACATTAAGAAATGATTTTGCAACTAGAAAAGCAAGATCTGAATTTTAGATGGCCAAAAGACTATTCTGAAAAATGGAAAATTTATGCTGTAGAACTGCACTGTCCAATATGGTAACTAATGGTCACATTTATCTACTTAAATTTAAATTTAATTACAATTAAATAAAAGTTAAATTCATTTTTTTCAGTCACACTAGCCCTGTTTCAAATGCACGATAGCCACAATGTCTACTGTGTACCATTTTGAACACCATACAACATATTTCTATCATCATAAAAAGCTCTGTTGGACAGCTTTTTTTCCTAAAAGTAAGAGTTTTGAGTCTAATATCACTTATTGTAAAATTCAAGAAGAATTCAAGAAATGAAATTGGAACATATTATTTTAAAAGTTCATGAGATATTTACTTGACTTGTATTAAGAGACCTACTCAGTACTCTGTAATGATCTACATGGGAAAAGAATCTAAAAAAGAGTGGATATGTGTATATGTATAACTGATTCACTTTGCTGTATACCTGAAACTAACACAACCTTGTAAATCAACTATACTCCAATAAAAATTTTTAAAAAGAGAGAGACCTGCTTCATACTAATTCTCCAATAGGATAGAAGACTAGTGGACTGGTTGAAAGTGGGAAGCAAGGAGTGAGAGTCTTTAAGTTGGTCAAACACCATGTAACTTCAATAAAGTTACCTAACAATAATAAACATGAGTGTACTTTCTGAAAAATGGGTAATAATAGTACTTAGTTCATAGGGATGTTCTGAGGATGAAATAAGACAAAGTATGTATGGATTTAGCAGAGTCCCTGACACATTTTAATAATCAAATTTATATAATTATCCAATTAATGTTACTCTAAGTTACTTCCATGTTGGTTAGGTTCTCCTAGCATTTATGGTAAGCTCTCCTAGCATTTATGGTAATGTCTAAGGGTATTCTGATAGATTAACTTGATGCTCTGCAGCACAACAAACTGGACTACTTGAAGGCAACTAAGGCAGCACTACAGAAGATAATACAAAGTGTATTTAATAGTAAAATGCAAAGTGATGGAAGCTGGAATCTACCAATTTTTCAGACTCCAGATGGTCAGGACCTAGTACGTCCAACTACAGGTTCTTGCATTACCCAATCATGTTGTCAGAAAACAGAATCCCAGAGGTCATAAAGCCTTAGTAGGCATAATCCCATTTCTTATTATACTCATAATGTATACAGCAAAACAAAGCATATTAAACACAGATAAAACTTATTTGGTATTTCTGATATTAAAAGCAGAGTCTCGGAAGTTACTGGGTTCTTTTATTCTCTCATTTAGATGTACTTAAAAGAATCTATCTGTATCAGTCTGATAAAGATTAATTGATAATGATTAAATGATAGTGATTGATAATGAGGGGTTAATATGTTAATGATGTAGGTCATCTTTTAAGGGTCCTTTTTCTTATTTTTCTTTTTCTTTTTTTTTTTTTTTTTTTTTGTGGTACGTGGGCCTATCACTGCTGTGGCCTCTCCCGTTGCGGAGCACAGGCTCCGGACGCGCAGGCTCAGCACCCATGGCTCACGGGCCCAGCCGCTCTGCGGCATGTGGGATCTTCCCGGACCAGGGCACAAACCCGCGTCCCCTGCATCGGCAGGCGGACTCTCAACCACTGCGCCACCAGGGGGGCCCTTAAGGGTCCTTTTTCTACCTCTAATCTCTGGATTCTTCATATAGCTCCTTTCCAAATAGCTCACCACTTCCTGTTTCCACATCAAGATACTGGTTATAGGCATTTTGATATGAGAGTAGAAACTTGGGCTCCAAATGTCAGGCCCTGAATCCTGGCTCCACCAAAATGACTGAGGTTTTCTGTGTCAACAATAAGATCTTTGCCCCCACCCACCTTGACCTGCCACTCTTAATTAACTATTCCCACTGGTTTTTGCTATTATAGAAAATCAAACATTTTGTCTCTCACTGGATGAGCTATTTCCGTGGATCTGCAGAAGTTTTGGAGAGAAGTAATAACTCCTGGTTTTAGTATTTCCTGGAGTACAGTCCAAATTTCATCCTTGATTGAGTAATTCTCAACTTTTGGAACCAGTAACTCTATTATTAGTAGTGGATTCCAACTATGAAAAACAAATAAATCGCATCCTTTCCTGTGTCCCCTTTAGTGACTTCCCTATTGTGTATTTATGAGGATTTCCAAGAGATTTACTCTCGGGTCATTTAATTCTTTTTACATATAGCTTTGAAATAATCAGGAACAAAGAAAATATGTGATACCTATAAGAATAATTCTAAACTAGCCTCATCTCCATTTTCCAAGGATCGTATACGAAGTAACAACTGTTGGCACAATATCTAGGATTTTAATTTTCCCATGGCCTTTTTGAAGCCTTTCATAGTATCTTTGAATAAAATCCAGAGAAATGCATGCTCAATTTAGTGAAGGGTTTTTAGTTGGTTAAGCAAACATGCTAAAAGAATGCCAATTAAACAATTTAGTAGAATAGTTTTTAGGGTAATAGGAGATGATACTTACAAGACTCTTCCCCAAACACCCAGCAGTATATATCACATAAATGGATTTGATACCAGAGAGGTGCAAAGTATATTCTGACACCTAATATCACAGGTTTTTAACCTTCACTGGGTGTTTTTTAATGAACACATAAATAGCTTTCTTATTAAATCTACAAGTGCACAAAAAATGGAATAAGAAGAGCTAATGCATGACAGAATCGGGGTTTAAAAACATGACTGTCTAAGATGTACAATCCACAGCATAAAAGTTAAGATGTATTTATGTTCATAAAATTAATTGTTCAAGTACAGTTGAAAAATAAGGGCCCTGGTTATATAGCTGCTTATGTAAAAATATATATCAGGAATTGTAGTTATTGTGAAAATATTGTTTAAAGCATTAATGCATTAACTCATTAGTAGTAATAATCTAGTCCGAACAGGAAACATGCTATTGTATTCTGTATTGATGAAGTGCATTGAGCTTAGTTGTTGAGTTCTCATTTTGAGGGGAGCATTGAAAATATATGAGAGTACTCTAAGGAGGAACTCCAGAAAGAGTAAAGTGTGCAAATAATATCATCGAAAGAAGATCTAACCAAATGAGAAAGTTTACTCCAGAAATAAGAAGCCCTACCATGGTCATAATACCTGTTTTATACACCTGAAGGATTGCCTTGGAGTTTTTGTTTGTTTCTGCCCCCTCCCTCGTCTCATGGGGAAAAGCTAGATCAAATGTGAGGGAGTTACATGGTAATATATATGCCTAACTATAATGATATGCTTTCTTACATTCATAACTGGCTAACAATGTGAATATCTCTCTATTCTCCATTCATGAAGATATTCAAGGTAAGCAAGCATGTTGGAGTAAAGAATCTTCACTGGATGAAATGTGTCACTAAATGCTAAATGAGGGTACAGAACAACCCAGAAAAGAAAATTATAATAGCTCGAGACCACGTGCATCATCATGTCTGTAATTTGGCAACTGAGCTAAACCTTTGAACCGTAATTAAATTACTACTGTAATAGATGGTTATGATATAGACTGCCAGAAAGTGTAAAATAATGTGGGATAAGATAAGATCACTGACACTTGCTGAATGTTAGTCAAAGTACAGGTGCTAAGCACTTAATATAAACATTAGACTTGATATGACAAATTTAAATAATCAAGGAAAAAACTCTCAAACCCGTTGTGTTATTTACTTAAAGAAGATACACACTGTAAGCCATCAGGGAGAGAAACAATTAAAATGATTGCTAAAAACTTTTATAGAATATATAGCAAGTAAAGAAAAACGGTAAATTCTAAAATCCAAAACGATACCTCTGATGCTTCAAGTATTCAATGATTTTAACATAAGGTCTCTTGATGCCTACCACATCAGTCTTATTTAGCTCTCCTGTGCCAGGAGTCACACATCTCAAAGTCATCTGTTCTCTCTGAAGTGATCAAGTGGTCTATGACAAGAGCCTTGAATTTATGTGTTTATCACTACTAACTCTTTCCTACCAGCTTGCTACTAATCAGCAAGTGCCTCTAACTAGCTGTGCTTTTTCGGGCATATAACTTATTCTCCTGTGTTCAGTTTCCTATTTATAAATTTATAGGGTTAGGTTTAAGTATAATATGTCTGCCTTCTGAAATTATTTGATTCTCTGCTAGCAAAGTCCAAACAGAAACTACTTTCTCAGGGGAATTTTGATGACAGATGGCATCTACCTTTTATCTACTTGGCAACACCAGAGAGGCTTATACTAGTCTCTCTTCATCCTGTTATGTATGGGAATCATAGTTTTTCATAGGTACTTACCAGAAAGCCTTTAGTCAGGGATTCTTCTGTTTTGCTTTCCAAGAATTCAAGGAATCTGAAATCCAAAGACAAAAATGGCCTTTTTGAACTCCGTTTTGCTTTTTAGCTTTTGCTAGTGCCAAATAAGGAAAACTCAAAGCCTAGCATGGCAGTCTGGGTCCTGCCCTGGTCTGATGACAGTTTTGCCTTATCAGAAAGTGCCCAGAATGAGTTTCCTGCGTGATCATTTTGCGTTTTCAATTCTCTGCCTGCTTCTTAGGACATGTGTAAAATATATTTTGCTTCTGCTATCTCCAGTTTTAACATGTTCCCGTTTCTCAT
The DNA here is from genome assembly GCF_026419965.1 of Kogia breviceps. Classification (NCBI taxonomy): domain Eukaryota; kingdom Metazoa; phylum Chordata; class Mammalia; order Artiodactyla; family Physeteridae; genus Kogia; species Kogia breviceps. The sequence continues at coordinate 27,512,532 of NC_081322.1, forward strand.
TTTTAAGCTCATAGAATTTTAAAGTAGTGAATCCTTTTCCTTAATGAATATTTTAAAATAATTTGAATATTCAGAATATAGCAAAATAGTTGAAAGAAAAGATTTTCACATAAAAACAAGAACATGTTTTACAGACTTCACACTTGTTCCCTTTTTTACTTGCTTTAGTCTAAAATGACTTTTGGGTATAGACATAAACCTAGCTACCAGCTGTCTGGATTTCTTTCACTAAATTGTCTAAACTGAATTGTTGTTTGATGTCATGAGGCTAACTTCTGATAATATTTAGTATTCTGCAGCAGTAATTTTCTAAATATTTTCTGAAGGGATTAGAAATTATGGTAACATTGAAAAATTCTAATATGTACAGAGAAGTAATTTATATACCGTATCAGTCCAAGCCCAGCTAAGAGACATAAATAACACAGTAATTTCAACAAAGGAAGTTTCATATAAAGAATATTAAACTATGCCGGGTATGCAGAAAAAGTAAACAGGCCTGAGACTATCATCCTTAGAAAGACCGGCTTGCAAGGTTGGCCTTTGACTGGCAGCTCGGAACTGGGGTTTTAGAAGGGTTTTCACCATTCATGATAAGAATGGCTCACTGTGCCTAAACTGATTATGCAAACAATATGTTTTATTTTGAACATCTGCTTTCCTTCTGGGAATCTGGAATTTTGGTGCTTAGGAGGCAGAGGGTGCCTATGTGATCAGTCTCTAATAACATCCTTGGCCACGGAGTTTCTAATGAGCTCCCTGGTAGAAAATACTTCACTTGTGTTGTCACTATTTGATGCTGAAAGAATTAAATGAGTCTGTGTGACTCAAATTCTTGAAAACTCTTGTAACCTTGTGCTTTTTCCCCTTGCTGATTTTCCTGTGAGTCTTTTTCCTGTAATAAATCGTAACCATGAGTACAACTATATGCTGATGCCTGTGAATCCTTTAGTGAATCATGGAAACTGGGGAGGCTCTTGGGGACTCTTGACACTCTAGGTTACTACAAAAATGTAAAGAGAACTCTGAAGGACGTTCTAAGACAGAGAGAGATAGAGAGAGAGAGAACCTCAGAAAGGACACATTTGGAAACGAAGCTCCGTCCCCAAGGCTCAGTGAGGTTCTGATCTCATTGAAGATGTAGTTACAGGCCAATAGATGGCAGAGAATTTTTCTGGGTTGTCTGGGCTAGATCTAATCCATCGTCACTGGACAAGCAAGAAATAACATTCCAGAGCTCAGGTAAGACAAGGTTGGTGGGCAAACAGACAGGGGAGGCAGGGACTACTGTAGGAAGCTTGTACCTCACTTTCTACAGTGGGAAGATGGAAGGAAACAACCCTCTGAGGCTCAATCCAGCTGACGCTTGTGTGTGGGAATGCAGGTGGAGTCCAGGTGAGGCAGGCCTGAGTCCTGGATGATGCAGTGCCTGCATCAGGAGGGCCATGGCTTCAAGGTCATTTAATGATTGCCTGCTGTGGGCTTGTAGTTGGGGAGAATGACCCTCATATCCCCGCCCTGCCCCCACAGGCATGACTGGTGTTCTACACAGCAGGAGCAAGGAAAAGCAAAAGTAGAACTATGGCTGCAGAGCAACTAAGCCCGTGCACCACAACTACTGAGCCTGCGCTCTAGAGTCTGAGAGCCACGACAACTGAAGCCCGCGTGCCTAGAGCCCGTGCTCCACAACAAGAGAAGCCACCGCAATGAGAAGCCCGTGCACTGCAAGGAAGAGTAGCCCCCACTCGCCACAACTGGAGAAAGCCCACGTGCAGCAACGAAGACCCAACGCAGCCAAAAATAAATAAATAAATAAATAAAAACCCATAACCATTATTTTAAAAAAATGTAGCACTATGGAATCTGGAGGATAACCCTATTTCTTCTTGCAATACCTCTCCATTGCCCCCTATTGACAAAGTTTAACATCATGCTCACTGTAAAGGAAATATACTGAAAGAACCCAGTTCATTTTCTCAAATCAGATACTGAAAGATGAATTTGCATCTGAGAGGCAATAACTTGATAACTCGCTGGCACAAACAGTGAAAGCACCTAAAAGAACACTAAACAAGGGCTTCCCTGGTGGCGCAGTGGTTGAGAATCCGCCTGCCGATGCAGGAGACACGGGTTCGTGCCCTGGTCCGGGAAGATCCCACATGCCGCGGAGCAACTAAGCCCGTGAGCCATAGCCGCTGAGCCTGTGCGTCCGGAGCCTGTGCTCCGCAACGGGAGAGGCCACAACAGTGAGAGGCCAGCGTACCGCAAAAAAAAAAAAAAAAACAAAACACTAAACAAACTTCTCTTTTGAGCACTCTAAATTGCCAGTTGATGCAAATCAAGCCAAACCACACATTATTTCTATTCCTTGCAAATAAATACAAAATAGAATATACTTACATTTTCTCTTTGGACCAGGTTTAATACCTCAATATACACTACTCCTGAAGTCTTCATTATTTTCCCAAACAGTATGCCTTTGACTTGTTCATGTATTTTTTAAATGGGAAATAAAATTGTAGGATACTAAATATACAAGTAACTTAAATCCTAAAATTTTCTGGAAGTCACTAGTCTCTCCTTGCTTCACTGTTTATAAAGTAGTACTCAATGCATGAACAATAGTACAACTAATTTGGGGTAAAAAGAAAAAAAGTGATACTTAATTTTTAATCTGTATTCTGCTTGTTTACTATTCACATTTTACTCAATTGGATCAATACAATTAGATTTCAGTATTTTTTTTCTCCATTTTGTTCTCCCAGGCTACACTGAATATTTAAATTACAGAACATTTTATTGATTTTTTTCTTTAATCATGAAAATGTTCCTGGTCTTATTAGGTTGTTGAGCTTATTTCTTAACCGAACTTAACTTTCCAACTTAAATTACTTTGTAGTACAACCTAATGTCCCATGCAATGATGTTATACCTGTATTTGTGTCAAATCTAATTATGAAGTCTTGATTTGCGTAATGTGCAAGAAATTATTTCCATTTTCCCTACCATGCAAACAGATCAATTTTCTCATTAGCCCTTTCCATCAGTCCTGATTGCTTTAAGCTTATGCTTTTCATATTACTTTGTTTCCTAGCCAAATTTGGTCCTTACCTCATGTATAGACAGATTGATTACATTTTAGGAGATTTATTTATGTTGACAGATTAACTATATAAATCAGTAATAGTGCACTATTTTTTATTACTTATTAATTATTTACATTGTCTCATCATAGTCTTTCTACACTCTTTAATAGATTTATTTTTCCCTTTTTCTTATTTCAGAATTTAAGAACAAATAACGAGATGAGCCACAAAGTAGGTGACAATAAAAGATGAAGGAGAAGCGGGGCACAAAACTCATTTTAGGATAAAGGACTCTAAGGAGACTTCTTCGGGCTCTATACTCTGACAAAAGGAGTTATGTGGTGGTGCATAATTTTCCCACAGATCTTTTGTTCTTTGATGTGTTTGATGCACAAATAAAAATGTGGGTTGAAAGTTTGCAGAGTGGAGTTTGTGTGTTTACAAAGGGGGCTGTAAAGTGAATATGCTGATGCGTGTGAATCCAAACATGCTGTTGATAATGAGCACTATTAGGAAGATATACTCAAAAAAGAGTGAATGCTTCTGTGAATGCCAGGTTGTATTTATTGTCTGCGTGTAACAACTATTTACCAAGTGCATATTTAAAGTGTTTTCTAATAAAATGCTCTCTAATAGGAAGGCTGATTCTGTTTCATCAGTGGAAAAATTGAAGTAGTATTTACATGATGAGAAACAGGAGTGCAAGTTTGATGATCCTTTCCTTTATAGTTCCTAATCTTCAAGACCCTGGTACTCAAACAAGATGCTAAAAAAATAACCCTTACTCTCTCGGTAGTTTCACTAGAAACACTTGTGTAGTTTCTAGCAAACTTTCTCTTCTTAGTCTGTCTCTATCTGTATATATGGAATTTGTATAACTAGACCTCGAAAAAATAAGGGGTAAAACCAAAATATTTCCTTTTTAAAATCCCAAACTACATAATTTCTAGAATCGCACTTCTCTATTCTTTCCTCCAACAAAATCTTTTAATTTTCTGGTGAGAAATCAGGATCATGATAAGGTCAAAAACCCTTTGTGCAGACACTGTTATATTTGAGGACCAGCACAGGCCAGTTTGCAGCAATATTTAATAAATAAATATTTGTTGCAGGAAAAGCAAATAAGTGAAAAAGTAAATAACCCTACTGTTCCGTCCATCTTAACTCAGACCCTGTGGTTTTCAAATGATAATGCTTTGGCTTTCTAGAGCCTGACTGTCAAAAACAAGTCTACATTTAAGATATACTTTTTCCAGTCACCTAGTCACTGCTGCCAAATAGCACTCTGAATTTGGATTTATGCCTATTAAGGCTCAAATGTGGCTAGGGCAAAACAACTTTTCTGCTCCATGGGGACACATTTGGAAATCAATCTTGGATTTCTGACAGATGTACATGATGGAGAAACGGACTATTGACTTTATTGGAGCCAGATGTCTCCTGAGCCAAAAAAGATCCCATCTTTATCTAAAGAAGTGGCCAAACTTGCAGCCTTTGGACCACAAAGTTTGTCTAGGGCTTTGAGACATTTTTTAACCTCATCACAGTTGTAGGGTTGTATTGAAAGTGACCATATCATTTGCCATTCAAACCAAGACCCTGCTGAGAGTTGAAGTAGTGCTAGTGAGGATGACACTGGGAAACAGAAGAGGATGGTGGTGATATTGGAGAATTGCTCATTCTCTTTCTATGGCCCCTTCTTTTGTTTTTCTCCATAATACCACAACACAAAGTTGCATGGTGGTATTAACCTTTACTGAAAATACAGAGCAAACTAAAGTGAATCAAAGTGGATTTTAAAGTCATGTACCTCTTATTTGCTACCCCTTATCTACTTAACTTCCTAGTGGAAAGAGTCAACTGCCACTTGTTAGAGCTCAGTTAAATTTTTCGATCAGGACATTCAGAGGCTTCATTTCCAGTGAGATATGTATGTTCTAAGGAAACTGGAGGTAGGAGAAACAGGGGGTACTGTATACAAAGCAAAGAGGATGAAAGGTAGAAGGAATATGTCCTTCAGTTAAGAGTTAATACATAAAGTACAGTGTTAAAGCATATAACTCTATACAAACACAGACACACACACACACACACACACACACACACACACGCACGCACATAAACACCCCACATTTGTATGGTTCTCTTTCTGTTTGGGAGATGTGTTAAATACCAGCAAATCAAAAATGATGAAGTGAAGTGAAGTTCTCTTTCTGGTTCGGAGATGTGTTAAATACCAGCAAATCAAAATGATGAAGTGAAGCTTTTTTCTTATTGTTGGATAAACTTTGGGGGGAGAGATTACTCTTGACGTATACAGTGATTAGAACTCCATATAAATCACTATACTAACACTGAACCCAGGCTGAACACTGGAACACATTCAACATTGACCACTTTAGCTAACTTTGCATTTTTTTAACCAGAAAGTGGATAGTCTGAGACTAGAAGACACTTATATATTACAAGATATAAATCTCCCAGGTGACTATAATGTGGATATTCTAAAAATGTGAAATATAATTACTAATTCTGTCATTTGAGCTTGAATATTTTTGTTATGATACTCACTCTGGGAAGAATGTATTTGGAAGGTGACACATGTAGCCATAATTTTCTAGCCAATGGTTTTCTGAAATTTGTGTAAAACATGTCATAAGATCTCAGTTTTACTGGTAGTAGTATACCTGGCTCCTGCTTCATGGATCCCAGAAAAGAAATCACTTGTAGCCAAAAGAATGTGGAGTCAGTGCTTGGCAGCAAAGTTGGAGGACATCCTTTGTTTCATGACAAGATTTCCCAGGGTCTGGATGGAGACAGCTGGAGGCAACTATGGAGATCTAATTCCATGGTAATAGCAGGGTGGACACCTGCTGACTAACAAAGAATGGCATTGAGGAACTTGTAATTCTTATCAGAGTGTGAAATTTAACAAGGACTCTTCAGGGCTTCCTAGCACTTGAGTCATTTTTTTTCAGCAGGACTCTAACTTGAATGAGGTCTTTATTCAGAATATTCTCCGTTTTAATTGAGAACAAATGCCCATTTACCAACAGAAACAGAAGATCATGACAGTTGACTCTAAATCTTTACCTGAACTTCTTGTGAAGGGACACATTTATTTGTTTTTCCCGATGTTTTCAGTGGAGAGACCACCATCTGAGTAATTCTGCTGGCCCCACTTTGCTTCCTCCTTCCTTACCCTTAGTGAATGAATAGTCAGTTGGAAAGAAGGAATTAAGCTAGGTTAATTCAGACCCTTGATCTCTTGTTGGTGTCTTTAGAATATGCATAATTGGAAGAAACACACATTCCCTTCGGCTTAGTGCAGTAAGTTTTATAGGAGCAGTGTTCTTAAGGAAGACCAATGACTTTCCAATCATGCCCATACCTGGATGGGAATACTCCTTCAGAGCTACACTTTGGGCAAGCTCATTTGCTTAACAGACCAAGTTATGCCATAAGGTGTAGTCTTTATCACTATAAAGGTGCTGGCTGGGCTGCTCTTCTTGGCTGAATACTCTCAATGTTTCAAAGGTTTCAAATCAGTTGAAGAATTAGGGATGACAATGAAAATGATATATATGTGATCCTATGAATTGCTAATACTTTTCCTCATTTTGCCCCTTTTCCATAATCCTTAAATCTCTTTTAAAAATTGGAATATAATTTATATTATCTAATATCTTAAGGAAATTTCATGTGAACTAATGTGATATTCTTTACTATAGAAGAATAAAATGAAATCTAATGCATTTTTTTCTATGCACATTAGTCATAGTTTAATACTTAGTCACAGCAAACATACTATGTACATTTTGTGTTAAACACAGGGTACTGTTAAGACTTGTCTGATCAGGTTCTTACTGTCTTTTTTATAAGTTTGAAATCATCAACTAAATATGTTAACTAAAAACAAAAATTGCAACAACTTTACTGAGAGATTCAGGTTGACATTTTAAAACTTCCTTGAGCTAAACCACCCGGATACATTGAGAAAAAAATGAAAGCTGAGTAAGAGCTTATAAAAGACAGAGTAAATCCTTTAGTATGATTAGCTCAGTGAAATGTTAAAAGAATATTTTGTGTGCATGTCAGTTCTCTTGCTAGTCTCAAACTAATAATTTGGATTCACTTCATTATAGCCACTGAAGTACTGTAGCAGAGACTTGGAAGAAGAGTGAAGAGCCAGAGAGAAAGAGCATAACACTTAAAGAATGAAGTTGCTCTCATAACTCAGCTTCAGATAACTCAAACAAGCACCTTGCAAATGACAATGCAGGGCTGAGTTCCACTCAATGTGAATGAAAATAACTAAGACACATAAGCCCTCTAGGAGTTCCCTCGATGAGTCTCAAATATTAATATTCCAAAGATGTAACTCATTTTTCTCTTTGTTTCAAGAGCTGATTCTTCCATTTTAAATCAAGGATACTTTACAAACCAATGATATCTGACACTATGGCTGACTTTTAGGGTTATGAAAGTTGTCATGTTTTGCTAAAAACATATGGATTTTTACATACTGGCAACTTGGTTGATGGGAACTTCATACTTTTTTTTTGATGGGAAATTCATATATTTTTTTAACTCTTTATCTATTTAGTATAATTTTCGAGTGGCAGCATCACAGCGTATGGCATTTTCTGAATAACCAGATGATGTATTCATTTGGCTCATTTCAAGGAAAAGTTGATGTTCAAAGAAATAATTCAATAATAATAAATATATTTGAATCATTTGTAAGCAAAAGAAAAGGAAGGGGGGGTTGGTTGTGGGCTTTGGATTTAGACAGACATGGACATAGGACTAAATTCTAGCACCCAGTCTTATTAATTGCATGACTGTGGCAAATAAGTTATCCTCACTATGCTTACATTTTCTAATCTAATCTTTACATTTGTGTGAATATAGATACAAATAACAACAACCCATTACCGAATGGTATTTGATTGTATATCAAATGCTAAGCCAAGTGCCTTTGTGATTTAATCTTCACAGTAACTATTTGAGAGTATACTAACTTCCCTACCTAGACTACATTTTCATATGTAGTAGCTGTCGTGCCAATGCCAAAGACTCTCAAATTCTGACTTCTAGTTCAAAACGCTCTTCTGAGCTACAGACTTATATATATATACATATATATGTGTGTGTGTGTGTGTGTGTGTGTGTGTGTGTGTGTGTGTGTGTGTGTGTGTGTAACTGTTTTCTGCATTGTTCCATCTGGCCATCTGCTAAGCACCTTGATAACTACATAACCCCAGCTGTACTGATCTCCTTTAACCCTATCCCATTCTTTTGTTTATCCTATCTTCCTTGGTAAATGGCACCACCAGGGCTCAAGCCATAAATCTAAAAGTTATTCAATGTCCAAAATAGACTGGTTTATCTCAAATCAATCTATTCACTCCCTGAAACTGTCTTCATCATCTGACACCTTAACTATCCTTACAGTCTCATGACTGGCCTTCCTGTTAACCATGTCCCTCCCATCAGTCTCACCATCCATTACCCATATGCAGCTAAAGTGATCTTTTAAAAACTCTTAAGTGCAGTCAAATGCTGATTCACTTTGTTATAAAGCAGAAACTAACATACCATTGTAAAGCAATTATACTCCAATAAAGATGTTTAAAAAAATAAAAATAAATAAACAGTAAAATGAACACAGAATCCAAGCATTGAAACTTTGCCAATTTATATAGTTCATCCCAAAATTTTAGAGTAAGACAAATAATATATTATTGTTCTTCAAAAAAAAAAAAAACTCTTATGTGATTATGTTGACCTATTGCACAATACCCTTAATTTTCCTTTAGATAAAGACGAAAATACTTAACATGAATCAACAGGTACATGGAAAAGAAAATACCTCTGCTGAATCAGGGCCTTGTTGACTTCTGCAACCTTATTGTTCTTTATTTGGACTCACTGCCTATGCTTCCATCACACTGGTCACGTTTCATTTTCTCAAATGGATCTTCTCTTAAACTGTCTCAAGACCTTTGCTCATATCTTGCCATAGCCTGTAAGATTCTTCCTTCCTGACATAGCAGAGCTGATTGACAATCAACTCTCAGGTCAAGGAATAGGTTATCCCTCCCCCTATTCACCCACAGGGTTTTGTACTTCTTTGAGCTCTCATCACATTTGAAAATGCTGTAACTGTCCATATCATCTGCTACATTATAAGCTCCATGATGATAGGGAACATGTGTGTATTCTCACTGTACATCCAACACAGTGTACTGGTCATCGGTCATTGGGGGTGCTCAGTTATTCTCTGCTGATCAAATGAAAGTCTAAATAAACAGGCATTTGGAATCTGCTTCCTTATCTCCTAGGTGCTATGAATTGGTTTGGACCTGGAGAGAGATGGAGATCTAGGTAGAGATCAAGATAGAGGTCAACACGGAGATAAAGAGAGACAGAGAGAGAGAAAAAGAAAAAGAGAGTCAGAGACAGAGACAGAGAATGAAGAGTATGAGGTGTATGGAAGAACATAATGAGAGATAGGATCATGAAAACTCAGGCGAGGACGGCGCTGCTCTGAGATCAAGGTACAGAAAGGGCAGAGGTCCTTCTTCCCTTCCAAACTGCCATCTCTACTCTGCAGTGCAGAACTGCTTTAACCCAGGGAGGGCATTGCCACTAGTAGTTCTCATTTCTGTTGACTGAAAACTTCCTCTGCGTTTACACATATTACCTCATTTAATCCTAATGAGTCCCTTTACTGTCTTCATTTTATAGATGCTGTGATGGAGACAAAGAGGCCTTCAGTAACCCACCCAAGTGATGCCTAAGAACAGAGATTCAAACTCAGGAATTCTGACTGCAGAGCTTGTGCATTTATAACTATGTCCTCTGTCATCAGGATGCCTGTCACCAGCATAGGGGTCAGTGAGCACTGGTCAGTAGTGCATTTTTGAGGGAAAATGAGCTGGGTAATCCCAGCAATGAGGAGGCATTAAACTAACTGGGAGGGAATTCAAAGGGGAATGGCCACTTAGGTGAGTAATGTAAGACAGATGTTCAGAACTTGTTCTGAACCAGGGCTCATTTTTGAAAGAATCGTGTTTGTGTGTGCACACGGGTGTGTGTTGAAAGATAAGATTCATCCAAAATCTGAAAACTGTAGAATTTAGATGACCTTCCTGTGAGTTATCCCTTAACTGCACATGGAAGGCACAAATCCTCAGCCAATCAGCTCCTGAAACTCTGCATTAGTCAGCAACAGCTGCCATAATGAAAACCACAGGCTGGGGGACTTAAACAACAGAAATTAATTTTCTTGCAGTTCTGGAGACTAGAAGTCCAAGATCAAGGTGTAAATATGTTTGATTTCTACTGAGAAGTGTCTCCTTGGCTTGCAGATGACTGCCTTCTCACTGTGTCCTTACCTGGTCTTTTTCTGTGCATGTACATATCTTGTCCCCATCTTTTCTTATAAGGACACCTATATGACCTCATGTCATCTCTTTAAAGGCTCTGTCTTTAAATCTTTAAATACAGTGTCATCAGTCTCATTCTGATGTACTGCGGGTTAGGGCTCCAACATGTGAATGTGGGGGGAGGCAAAAGTTAGCCCATAACACCATCCTTTCCATGAATGTATGGAACTGTACTAAGGCCTATTTGAATGATTAACTGGAACTAGTCAGTCTCAGACTGTGGAATCTTTATAGAATAAAGGCAAAACCCAATAGTGTTCTGTTTGTTTGTTTTCATCAGTGGCAAAGTTAGAGGCAGGAGCATATGTAGGGGCTGTTCTCTGGACTCCCCTTTGGTGACCCTACTGCTTGAAACAATTGAGACTGCTAATGTAAGGTTTTAGATGAATTGGCAATTTCTTGTGACTGGAGGAATTACTATTGTAGTATCTAAACTTGAAATATGCAGCTGATTTATTGTTTTTCTTTATGACAAGAATTACCAGGATTGAGTCTCTCATGTGTATAAAGAAGCCTGAATATGGCAGACTCTTTTTATTGCCAACTTAGTTATTTTCCAACTCTTCCTTTGCCACACTTGTCTTTTTTTTTTGTAAAGAACACTAATTCTGTTCAGAAATGGGTAGTCATGTGCTTCAGTGAAGACTAATCTCTTCATAATCCAGGAATGGAAATACGTTTAGTATACACCAATCATGGAAATTGTTTACTCTCCCAGGTAATTAATGGTTTAGAAAGGGCAACCATTTCTTATGAATGAGACATGAAGGAACATCTTCTGGGTGGAACTACTAGGAATGCATTCTTCATACTGAATATGAGAAAACAAGTAAAGACAGTGTTTTCCATAACTAAGTATTGAATTGTCTTGAGAAGATGACATCTGCAGCAGCTGTTTTGTGCATATGAGGGAGCAGGTGGGAGACTGCACCCCTTGAAATTCATGTCCATCCAGAACCTGTGAATGTGAATTCATTTGGAAACAAGGTCTTTGCAGATATAATCACATTCAGATGAGGTCTTGTTTGATGATGACAGGATCTAATCCAAACACTGGTGTCCTAGTAAGAAGAGGGAATGCAGACACACAGGGAGAATGCCATGAAATGGATGAAACAGAGATTGGAGTAACCCATCCTCAACCCAAGGAACCTCAAGTATTTCTGGCAACAAGGTAGGTAGAGGCAAGGAAGGGCTGCTCTCTAGAAGGAGAATTTGGACTTGATTTCAACTTTTTAACCTCCAAAGGAGTGAGATCATACATTTCCAATTTTTTAAAGCCACCTAGTCTGTGGTATTTTGTTTCAATAGCCCTAGAAAACTAGTCCACCAAGGTAGTGCTCTGATAATGACAGGGAGAACAATGGAAAGAACCTGGGTCCTTGATGATAGTGAGCCTGGGATAAAACTACATTATCTCTTGTCTTCTTGTTATTAAAGAACATTTTTTCTCCCTATTTTTGCCAATTCTAGTTGGTTTTGATGTTGTTTACTGTTGAGACATGTCAAAATAATATGCAACATTTGGGATGTTGCAAATATTTGGGGGAGAACACTTGGAATAACCAGGAATTCCCTATGCTAGCCAAACAGGTGGAGTCTCCAAATGCAGAGATTTGGGGAGATGAATGTAAATGTGACCTCATGTGTTCTTACAGTCTGGTGAAGCTTTGCACGTATCATTTACATTCTGTTACTAATTATCATTCCACTGTTATCCCAGACTGGTGTGGCCTGGGGAAACGTTAGCAACATTTGCTTGGTGGCTAAGCACCATGCAAGTAAATTCTATTTGCTTTGTATCAAGATCCTAGCTTGAGTTTTGATTAAAGATAAAGAGATGCAAAAATACCCAAATCACATGCATGGAAACAAAATGTCTGCTTCCTCAGATAGTTCTATTTTTGTGTCCATAATTCTGCTCACCAACTGCATGTGTAACTTTTCTTTAAATTTGCAAAATAATTCAGAAGTTTTCATGTTGCCAATTGCTAATCAAACCTTCTTCATCAACATCCACGCCCTCTCTCCATTTGTCATCTTATTCATACATCGCGAACAGTAGCTCGTGCAGCTCCCTCTTCTCTTCGCCTCAGGAAAACAACAGGCTGTGTAACCAAGCGGAAGCTTATTAGCAGCTAAACGCTCATTTTTAATGCTACCTAATCACGTTGCTGACTCATTTAAATTATGAACCTTTAGGAAAAAAATCCTAATTTAATGGCTCAAATATTTGTGTGGCTTGTCACACAGTGCCTTTAATATTGCTTGCTCCCTCTCGGAGAGTTCAAGTACTAACCCTTTGCCAGAATAAATGGGTAAACCTGTTTCCTTTTCAGTGCATATGGTGAAAAAAAAACTATGAGATCTGTCTGATTTATATAAGTGTACTTGGCTGCTATTTTATATTTATTCAAACTACGTTTTAAAGTAAAAGTAAGGCTCAGCTCCAAGAATAAGATTTTTTTAAAATATAAGGACTGGACATGTTTGTGAATATGGCACATACAGACTTTTCCATTATGACTGGCTGACTAAATCGAGTTCATTCATTCTGCATCATGTTATTTGCTTTTGTTATTAATTTATTCTGTAAGTTAATGAATGGAAATGCAGGAGATTGAAATGTTCATATATTTTAAATATGTTTTAAACCTGTAACATTGTAAAGGTATTTTTATAGTGCTTGGAATTTTCCTAACCTGGCACGTGTTTTCATTTGTCAAGAAGAGGAAAGACCTGTGGCCACAATTGGGCATCTCTCTGCTTCCCATTGCCACTATCAAGGAACCAATTTGACACTGTATCACCAACTAAAGGACACTAACCATTCCATCATGGACTGGACATACAGGTACGTCATATAAATTGACCTATAGCTAACTATCACTATGTGGCATCCAGTCCATGACTTTGCTGACTGTAGAGGAAATGATTTTAGGAGCTATTGGTGGCTATCAGTAGAATATCCAATAATGTTTGTAGAAATAGCATCTGACATCTACTAAGTTGTGCTCCCTCTAAAAGTATGAAATAGTCCAAGGTTAATCTATAATGGTTCAACTGATATATTCTTTTTTTTTTTTTTTTTTTTTTTTTTGTGGTACGTGGGCCTCTCACTGCTGTGGCCTCTCCCGTTGCGGAGCACAGGCTCTGGATGCGCAGGCCCAGTGGCCATGGCTCATGGGCCCAGCGGTTCTGCGGCATGTGGGATCCTCCCAGACCAGGGCACGAACCCATATCCCCTGCATCGGCAGGCGGATTCTCAACCACTGCACCACCAGGGAAGCCTGATATATTCTTAACATGTCAACTATAGATTTAATGTTGGAGAAGACTTACAACAACCCACCACCTGAGAACAAGGGATATTTGAACAACACAGAAGATGATTATCTGATCTCTGACTGAGGACACTAGAAAGGACAATATTTTTTTTCTTTTTGAATTAGTGTTTTTATTTTCTTTGGATAAATACCCAGAAATAGAATTGCTGGATCATAAGGTAGTTCCATTTTTTAATTTTTTTAGGACCTTCCATATAGTTTTCTGTAGTGGTTGCACAAATTTACATTCCCACCAGCAGTGTCTAGGGTTCCTTTTACCACATATCCTTGCAAAAACTTGTTATTTCTAGTCCTTTTGATAGCCATTCTGACAGGTGTGATGTAATATCTCACTGTGGTTTGGATTTGTATTTCCCTCATAATTAGTGGTTGAACATCTTTTCCTGTGCCTGTTTGGCCATCTGTATGTCTTTGGAAAAATATTCAGACCCTCTCCCATTTTGAAATCAAATCATTATTTTTTGTTATTAAGCTATACAAATTCTTTATATATTTTGGATATTAATCCGTTTTTAGACACGAGATTTGCTAATTTCTTCTCCCATTCAGTAGGTTGCCTTTTATTTTTGTTGACATTTTCCTTTGCTGTGCAGAAGTCTTTTAGTTTGATGAAGTCTCATTAGTGTATTTTTGTTTTTGTTGCTTTTCTTGACTTTGAAGTCAGATAGAAAAATATTGCTAAGTGTGATGTCAAGGTGCTAACTGCCTACATTTTCTTCTAGGAGTTTTAGAGTTTCTAGTCTTACAGCCAAGTCTTTAATGCATTTTGAGTTAAATTTTATGTATGGGGTAAGACAGTGGTACAGTTTCATTCTTTTACATGTAGCTGTCCAGTTTTCCAGGCACTGCTTATTGAAGAGACTTTTTTCCCATTGTATATTCTTGCCTCCTGTGTCATAAATTAATTGGTCATATATGTGTGGGCTTATTTCTGGATTCTCTATTCTGTTCCACTGATTTATGTCTGTTTATATGCCAATACCATACTGTTTGGATTACTGTAGCTTTGTAATATAGTTTGGAAACTGGGAGCATGATGTTTCCAGCTTTGTTCTTGCATCTCAAGACTGCTTTGGCTACTTGGGATCTTTGGTGGTTCCATACAAACTTTAGAATCGTTTGTTCTGTGAAAAATGCCATTGGAATTTTGATGGAAATTGCTTTGAATCTGTAGACTGCTTGAGGTAATATGGACATTTTTACAATATTGTCCTCCAATCCATAAGAATGGTCCATCTTTCCATTTATTTGTGTCTTCAATTTCTTTCACCAGTGTCTTATAATTCTCAGAGTACAGGTCTTTCACCTCAGTTAAATTTATTCCTAGGTATCTCATTCTTTTTAATACATTGTAAATGGAATGCCTTCTTAATTTTTCTTTATGATAGTTCATTGTAAGTGTATAAATGTTGCAAATGGCAGATTTTCCTTCTTTTGTATGGCTGAATAATATTCCATTGTGTGTGTGTATGTGTGTGTATCTATGTATCACATTTTCTTTATCTGTTCATCTGTCAATGGGCACTTAGGTTGCTTCCATGTCTTGGCTACTGTAAATAATGCTTCAGTGACCACAGGGATACAGATATAATTTTAACATAGTGATTCTGTTTGCTTTGGATATATACTGAGAAGTTGAATTGTATGGTATTTCTACTTATAAATTTTTGAGGAACCTCCATACTGTTTTTAATAACGGCTACACCAATTTGCATTCCCACCAACAGTGCACAGGGGTTCTCTTTCTCCACATCCTCCCTATCACTTATAATTTTTTGTCTTTTTGATAATAGGTATTCTAAAAGGTGTGAGGTGATGACTCACTGTGGCTTTGACTTGTACTTTCCTGATGATTATTGATGTTGAGCATCTTTTCATGTGCCTGTTGGCCATCTATGTCTTTTTTGGAAAACTGTCTATTCATATCTTCTTCCCATTTTTTAATTGGATTATTTGCTTTTTTTTTTTTGCTATTGAGTATTATGCATTCTTTATATATTTTTTATATTACTTCTCTCCAAATATATGATATGCAAACATTTTCTCCCTTTCCATAGGTTGTCTTTTCATTTTGTTGAAGGTTTCCTTTGCTGCACAGAAGCTATTTATTTTTTTGCAGTTCTGCTTGTTTAATTTTGCTTTTGTTGCCTTTGATTTTGGTGTCAAATCCAAAATATCATTGTCAAGACTGATGTCAAAGAGCTTACCCCTTATACATTTTTTCTATGATATTAATGGTTTCGGGTTTAAGGTTTTATGGTTCATGTCCTTAACCCATTTTGATGATTTGGGGTACCATGTAGATAGCAGACCAGTTCGTTCTTTTGCATGTTGCTGTCCAGTTTTCCCAACACCATTCATTTAAGAGACTATATTGTTTTCTTAGGATAATTTCTTTTTTAAAAAATTTAACATCTTTATTGGAGTATAATTGCTTTACAATGTTGTGTTAGTTTCTGCTGTATAACAAAGTTAATCAGCTATATGTATACATATATCCCCATATCCCCCCACTCTTGGGTCTCCCTCCCAACCCTCTAGGTGGTCACAAAGCACCAAGCTGACTCCCTGTGCTATACAGCTGCTTCTCACTAGCAATCTTTTACATTTGGTAGTGTATATATGTCAATGCTACTCTCTCACTTTGTCCCAGCTTACCCTTCCCCCTCCCTGTGTCCTCAACTTCATTCTCTACGTCTGTGTCTTTATTCCTGTCCAGTCCTTAGGTTCTTCAGAACCATGTTTTTTAGCTTCCATATATATGTGTTAGCATACGGTATTTGTTTTTCTCTTTCTGACTTACTTCACTCTGTATGACAGATTCTAGGTCCACCCACCTCACTACAAATAACTCAGTATCATTTCTTTTTATGGTTGAGTAATATTCCAATGTATATATGGGCCACATCTTCATTATCCATCCATCAGTTGATGGACACTTAGGTTTCTTCCATGTCCTGGCTATCCTAAGTAGTGCTGCAGTGAACATTGTGGTACATGACTGTTTTTGAGTTATGGTTTTCTTAGGGTATATGCCCAGTAGTGGGATTACTGGGTTATATGGTAGTTCTATTTTTAGTTTTTTAAGGAACCTCCATACTGTTCTCCATAGTGGCTGTATCAGTTTACATTCCCACCAACAGTGCGAGAGGGTTCCCTTTTCTCCACACACTCTCCAGCATTTACTGTTTGTAGATTTTTTGATGATGGCTACTCTGACCGGTGTGAGGTGGTACCTCATTGTAGTTTTGATTTGTCTTTCTCTAGTGATTAGTGATGCTGAGCATCCTTTCATGTGTTTGTTGGCAATCTGTATATATTCTTTGGAGAAATGTCTGTTTAGGTCTTCTGCCCATTTTTGGAATGGGTTGTTTGTTTTTTTGACATTGAGCTGCATGAGCTGCTTGTATATTTTGAAGATTAATCCTTTGCGAGTTGCTTCATTTGCAAATATTTTCTCCCATTCTGAGGGCTATCTTTTCGTCTTGTGTATGGTCTCCTTTGCTGTGTAAAAGCTTTTAAGTTTCATTAGGTCCCAGTTGTTTATTTTTGTTTTTATTTTCATTTCTCTAGGAGGTGGGAACAAAAAGGATGTTGCTGTGATTTATGTCAAAGAGTGTTCTTCCTATGTTTTCCTCTAAGAGTTCAATAGTGTCTGGCCTTACATTTAAGTCTTTAATCCATTTTCAGTTTACACTTGTGTATGATGTTAGGAAGTGCTCTAATTTCATTCTTTTACATGTAGCTGTCCAGTTTTCCCAGCACCACTTATTGAAGAGGCTGTCTTTTCTCCATTGTATACTCTTGCCTCATTATCAAAGATAAGATGATCATATGTGCATGGGTTTACCTCTGGGATTTTTATCCTGTTTCATTGATCTATATTTCTGTTTTTGTGCCAGTACCATACTATCTTGAACACTGCAGCTCTGTAGTAGTCTGAAGTCTGGGAGCCTGATTCCTCCAGCTCTATTTTTCTTTCTCAAGGTTGCTTTGGCTATTTGGGGTCTTCTGTGTTTCCATATAAATTGTGAAAGTTTTTGTTCTGGTTCTGTGAAAAATGCCATTGGTAGTTTGATAGGGATTGCACTGAATCACTAGATTGCTTTGGGTAGTATAGTCATTTTCACAATGTTGATTTTTCCAATCCAAGAACATGGTGTATGTCTCCATCTGTTTGTATCATATTTAATTTCTTTCATCATTGTCTTATAGTTTTCTGCATACAGTTCTTCTGACTCCTTAGGTAGGTTTATTCCTAGGTATTTGATTCTTTTTGTTGCAAAGGTAAATGGGAGTGTTTCCTTAATTTCTCTTTCAGACTTTTCATCATTAGTGTATAAGAATGCAAGAGATTTCTGTACATTAAATTTGTATCCTTCTATTTACCAAATTCATTGATTAGCTCTAGTAGTTTTCTGGTAGCATCTTTAGGATTCTCTATGTATAGTATCATGACATCTGTAAACAGTGACAACTTTATTTCTTCTTTTCCTATTTGGATTCCTTTTATTTCTTTTTCTTCTCTGTTTGCTGTGGCTAAAAATTCCAAAACTATGTTGAATAACAGTCGTGAGAGTAGGCAACCTTGTCTTATTCCTGATCTTAATGGAAATGGTTTCAGTTTTTCACCATTGAGAATAAGGTTGGCTGTGGGTTTGTCATATATGGCCTTCATTATATACAGGTAATTTCCCTCTATGCCTACTTTCTGGAGGGTTTGTATCATAAATGTTGTTGGTGTTGAATTTTGTCGAAAGCTTGTTCTGCATCTATGGAGATTGTCATATGGTTTTTTTCCATTAATTTGTTAATATGCTGTATCACATTGATTGATTTGTGTATATTGAAGAATCCTTGCATTCCTGGGACAAACTCCACTTGTTCATGGTGTATGATCCTTTTAATGTGCTGTTGGATTCTGTTTGCTAGTATTTTGTTGAGGATTTTTGCATCTATTTTCATCAATGATATTGACCTTAGTATTCTTTTTGTGACTTCTTTGTCTGGTTTTGGTGTAACAGTGATGGTGGGATCGTAGAATGAGTTTGGGAGGTTTCCTCCCTCTGCTATATTTTGGAAGAGTTTGAGAAGCATAGGTGTTAGCTCTTCTCTAAATGTTTGATAGAATTTGCCTGTGAAGCCATCTGGTCCTGGACTTCTGTTTGTCGGAAGATTTTTAATCACAGTATCAATTTCAGTGCTTGTGATTGGTCTGTTCATATTTTCTATTTCTTTCTGGTTCAGTCTTGGAAGGTTGTGCTTTTCTAAGAATTTTTGTATTTCTTCCAGGTTGTCCTTTTTATTGGCATATAGTTGCTTGTAGTAATCTCTCATGATCCTTTGCATTTCTGCAGTGTCAAGTGTTACTTCTCCTTTTTTCATTTCTAATTCTGTTGAGTCCTCTCCCTTTTTTTCTTGATGAGTCTGGCTAAAGGTTTATCAATTTTGTTTATCTTCTCAAAGAACCAGCTTTTAGTTTTATTGATCTTTGCTATCATTTCTTTTATTTTTTTTTTCATTTATTTCTGATCTGATCGTTATGATTTCTTTCCTTTTGCTAAATTTGGGTTTTTTCGTCTTTCTCTGATTTCTTTAGGCTTAAGGTTAGGTTGTTGAGATTTTTCTTGTTTCTTGAGGTAGGATTGTATTGATATAAACTTCCCTCTTAGAACTGCTTTTGCTGCATCCCATAGGTTTTGGGTCATAGTGTTTTCACTGTCATTTGTTTCTGGGTATTTTTTGATTTATTCAGTGATCTCTTGGTTTTTTAGTAGTGTATTGTTTAGCTTCCCCGTGTTTGTATTTTTTACAGTTTTTTTACTGTAAATGTTACCTAGTCTCACAGCATTGTGGTAGGAAAAGATATTTGATACAATTTCAATTTTCTTAAATTTACCATGGCTTGATTTGTGATCCAAGATATTATCTATCCTGGAGAATTTTCTATGAGCACTTGAGAAGAAAGTGTATTCTGCTGCTTTTGGATGGAATGTCCTATAAATATCAATTAGGTCCATCTTGTTTAATGTATCATTTAAAGTTTGTGTTTCCTTATTTATTTTCATTTTGGATGACCTGTCCATTGGTGAAAGTGGCATGTTAAAGATCCCACTATTATTCTGTTATTGTCAGTTTCCCCTTTTATGGTTAGCATTTGCCTTATGTATTGAGGTGCTTCTAGGTTGTGTGCATAAATATTTACAGTTGTTGTATCTTCTTCTTGGATCAATCCCTTGATCGTTATGTAGTGTCCTTCTTTGTATCTTGTAATAGTCTTTATTTTAAAGTTTATTTTGTTTGCTATGAGAATTGCTACTCCAGCTTTCTTCTGATTTCCATTTGCATGGAAAATCTTTTTCTATCCCCTCCCTTTCAGTCTTTATGTGTCCCTAGGTCTGAAGTTGGTCTTTTGTAGACAACATATATATGGGTCTTGTTTTTGCATCCATTCAGCCAGTCTACTTCTTTTCATTGGGGCATTTAATCCATTTATATTTAAGGTAATTATCAATATGTATATTCCTATTACCATTTTCTTAATTGTTTTTGGTTTGTTATTGTAGGTCTTTTCCTTGTCTTGTGTTTTCTGCCTGTAGAATTCTCCCACCATTTGTTGCAAAGCTGGCCCAGTGGTGCTGAATTCTCTTAAATTTTGTTTGTCTGTAAAGATTTTAATTTCTCTGTCCAATCTGAATGAGATCCTTGCTGGGTAGGGTAATCTTGGTTGTACATTTTTCCCTTTCATCACTTTCAATATGTCCTACCACTCCCTTCTGGTTTGCAGAGTTTGTGCTGAAATATCAGCTGATAACCTTATGGGAATTCCCTTGTATGCTATTTGTTACCTTTCCCTTGTTTTTTAAATATTTTTTCTTTTTATTTAATTTTGATAGTTTGAATTATTATGTGTCTTGGTGTGTTTCTCCTTACATTTATCTGTATGGGACTCTGCACTTCCTGGACTTGACTGACTATTTCCTTTCCCATGTTAGGGAAGTTTTCAACCATAATCTCTTCAAATATTTTCTCAGTCCTTTTCTTTTTCTCTTCTTCTTCTTGGGCCCCTATAATTTGAATGTTGGTGCGTTTAATGTTGTCCTAGAGGTCTCCGAGACTGTCCTCAATTCTTTTCATTCTTTCTTCTTTATTCTGCTCTGTGGCAGTATTTCCACTATTTTATTTTCCAGATCTCTTATCCGTTCTTCTGCCTTAGTTATTCTGCTATTGATTCCTTCTAGAGAATTTTTAATTTCATTTATTGTGTTATTCATCATTGTTTGTTTGCTTTTTAATTCTTCTATATCCTTGTTAAAAGTTTCTTGTATTTTCTCCCTTCTATTTCCAAGATTTTGGATGATCTTTTGTATCATTACTCTAAATTCTTTTTCATGTAGACTGCCTATTTCCTCCTCATTTGATTGGTGCGGTGGGTTTTTACCTTGCTCCTTCATCTGCTGCATATTTCTCTGTCTTCTCATTTTGCTTAACTTACTGTATTTGGGGTCTCCTTATTGCAGGCTGCAGGTTTGTAGCTCCCATTGTTTTTGGTGTCTGCCCCCATTGGGTAAGGTTGGGTCAGTGGGTTGTGTAGACTTCCTGGTGCAGGGTACTGGAGCCTGTGTTCTGGTAGATGAGGCTGGATCTTACCTTCTGTTTGGCATGGCCGCATCCATTGGTGTGTTTTGGGGTGTCTGTTAACTTAGTATGATTTTAGACAGCGTCTCTGCTAATGGGTGGGGTTGTGTTCCTGTCTCGCTAGTTGTTTGGCATGGGGCATCCAGCAGTTGAGCTTGCTGGCCATTGAGTGGAGCTGGGTCTTAGTGTCGAGACAGAGATCTCTGGGAGAGCTCTTGCTGGTTGATATTCCATGGGGCCCAGAGGTGTCTTGTGGTCCAATGTTCTGAGCTCAGCTCTCCCACCTCAGAGGCTCAGGCCTGATACCATGCCAGGGCACCGAGACCCTGTCAGCCACACGGCTCTTACTGATTGCATTGGCAGTCCTGTGTTCCTCTGTCTTTTCTGCTAGATCATGAGAGCCTTTGATTATCAATTTTCCATTCTTGTTGCTTCTAAAGCAGGAAAAGATCCAAACTTGGCATTTTTCTTTTTCTTTTTAACCTGATGTCCCTCTTGGTGTGTGGTGCTCAACTGTTCCAGTCTTAGTGAGACAAGAGGTATCTGGTGTGCAACAACTCCATGAATCTGGGATAATATCTCAGTAAAATGGATACTTGTTGGTTCTTTTAAGAATGTGTCCCCAGAAAAGGTGTGAGTGGTAATCACAGAAGGTGCTCAAATGCACCATTCACTGTATGGTTTTTGCTGTATGTAGTTCAGCCCTCAGTTGCCACAGCCATCCGTCAGTCCCACAAGCCTCAGAGGGAGGATGAAAGAGTTGTCCTCATGGCCGGGATGGCTCTCACCAAGGTGGAGGGAAGGACTCAAGTGAGAAGCCGGGGTGGCTGTGGCCGCTCCCACCACTGATGCCACCGATTCCCTAGGGCCGGAGGTGTCAGAGAGGCCGTGTCCTCAGGATTGCAGCGCCCAGAATGCAGCACTTGCCTCTGGCATGGAGGTTGAGCACCCTAAAGGACAATTTTAGTGATCCCCAATTTCAGTCATAAGGCCCTTCCACTGAGACTACTTTTCCTTTCTGAAACATACCGAAGAAAGCTTATACCATACTCCTTTCTACATGATACTCTTTCAAATATTTGAAGACGGTTGTATCTTCTCTAAGTTCACTTTCAGGCTAAATAATTCCAGTACTTTTCTCCACTTTGTTGTCCTCTTCTTCATGCTCTTTAACTGTGATGCTTGGTATTAAATAAAACCTTCCAGCTTGATGTGATGCTTATGGGATACAGGATTATTATAACTTGTGGCATGCAGACATAGAGTGATGATTTTAAAGGAAAAGAAATCTAATTATAAAAGAAGATAAGCCCTTCCTCTCTGTCATCTTGTCTCCCTTCATCTCTTCTTCCTTGTCTTTCTGTCTTCCTTCCTGAATGATTCACTCTACACTCAATTAGGTTGGGCTGCTAAAGGCACGTTTTCGCATTCAGAAGGGAACTGTGAAGTGGCACGGTATTGCATCCAAAGGAGAGGAGAAGAGCTTTGTGTATGAGATGACACAGTCTCTCTTTGTGTATGAGAGGACAGCAGTGTGGTCATCCACATTGGGTTGGGTTTTAGAGCCAAGGTGGGGTGAGAAAGCTTTCTGTGTGGAGGCCAGAGGACAGCACTATAAAGGTCTCTCCATTTATTTTGATGTTCTTTTATTTGTTTCAGCAATGTTTTATAAGTTTCTTTGTGAGAGTCTTATATTTGTTTTGTTAATTTTAATTATTTTACTTCTTATGCTATTAAGAATAGAATTATGTTCATAATTTCACTTTGGATTGTTTACTTTTAATGTATTGAAATACAGGGGTTTTTTTGTTTGTTTTTTAATGGTACGCGGGCCTCTCACTGCTGTGGCCTCTCCTGCTGCAGAGCACAGGCTCCGGACGCGCAGGCCCAGCGGCCATGGCCCACGGGCCCAGCCACTCCGCGGCACGCGGGATCCTCCCGGACTGGGGCACGAACCCGCGCCCCCTGCATCGGCAGGTGGACTCCCAACCACTGCACCACCAGGGAAGCCCTGAAATACAGTTTTGTTTTATATAATTGATCTTGTCTTATGCAACCTTACTAAACTCGTTTTTAGTTCTGTGTGTGTGTGTGTGTGTGTGTGTGTGTGTGTGTGTGTGTGTGTGTGTGTATTGCTTGGATTTTTCTATATACAGAGTCATGTCATCTGTAAATACAGTCTTATTTCTTTCTTTTTAATCTGTATATGATATTACATTAACATTTTTTTGTACTTATTGCACTGGCTAAAACCTCCAGAACACGGTTGAATAGAAGCGGTGAGAGCTAACATTCTTACCTTAATTCCAGTCCTAGGGGAATAGCACTGAAGCTTCCACAAGTAAGGATAATATTAGCTGTGGGATTTTTACAGAAGGGTTTTATCAAGTTGAGGACAGTCCTTTCTATTTCTAATTTGTTGAAGGCTTTTATTATGGAAGGATAGTGGATTCAGTCAATTTTTAAAAACTTTATTGAGATGACCTTTTTTTCTTTATTCTATTAATGAGATGTGATAGACTGAATAGTGGCCCCCAAATACGTCCAAATACCCACACCCTTCTCCCTGGAACCCGAGATAATGTTATCCTAAATAGCAATAGGAAACTAGTACATATCTTGGTACTTGGAAGCAGGGTGCTGCTCTAACAGATACCTAAAAATGAGGAAGTGGCTTTGGAATTGGGCTGTGGGTAGCGACTGGAAGAATTATGATGAATATTACAGAAAAAGCTTAGATTACCTTGAATAACTGGAGCTTAAAGGTACCACTAGCAAGAACTCAGAAGGAAGTGAGGAACACGGTACTGTCTTAGAGAAACTTAGTCATAAGGAGGCTGTTGGCAGAAATATGAGTGTTAAAGGGGCTTCTGGTGAGGGCTCAAAAGGAAATGAGGAACATGTTTTTGGCAACTTGAAGAAAGGGAACCCTTGCTACACAACTTCAAGAAGCTTAGCTGAATTATGTCCTGTAAGCTATGTGAAAAGTAGCACTTGTAAGCAATGAACATATATGATAAAACTTGGGACTTCTGAAATGATAAGTCTTTGGTGAGATTTTAGACATGACTTGATACTGTAATGGGGACCTTAGGATGTGGTGAATCTAATTTGCATGTGAGATGGCTGCCATTGGGACCAGGAGAGCACTGTGGTAGGCTGAATAACAGCCCTCAAAGATATACATTTTCTAATCCCCAGGTCCTGTGAAATGTTTTCTTATATAGCAATAGGAAACAAATATGTATGATGCTTTATATTAACTTATGTTTAGATGTTAAATTAACTTTGTACCCCTTGGATAATTCCTACTTGGTTATGGTTTTTAATTATTTTTAATATAGCTGGATTTGGTTTACTAATATTTTGATAAGGATTTGCAATGAACTTTTAAAGACTCAAATGTGGTACTTTACTTTTATATCTGTTAAAATTTATCTTATGTGTGCCTTTTCTAGCCAGCTGAGACTTGCAACCTATAACTTGTCCAAGGAAAAGTTACTAACTATTGAGTACAAAAATATTAAGCTTTATTGGGTGAACAATATGTAATGCATTCTCACAGGTAAATAATTTATGTTTGGTTCTATTTTAACCTTTAATACTTGCATATTGCTGTGGAAGTTGAGGACTTTAAAAACTATATTCCCTTTCTCAGTACCATCTGTGCTATTCATTTGGAACCAACCATATTCTTGAAATGTCATAACCTGTAATATGATGTATACTCATTCAATCATGTTAAAAAATAAAATATCCTTAAATAACCATTATTAATATTAATTTACAGAAATCTGACTTCATATGTTCCTCACAACCCCACTGGGAATAACCCTAGAAAGACTAGGAGGGATGGTGCTGGTAGAGCTGGACCACTTCTTCAACGTAGCCGGAGCCTCCTACAAAATCAAGATAACTCAACTTCTGTCTCTTTTTCCAAGTTGCCCTGATAACTGTCACTCCTAAGATAACTTTAGAGCAATTTCTGGGTAGTGAGAAAGTTGTCAGCTCACAAAGAGTTAAGGAGAGAATGGAAGAGAAAGTGAAATGATCTTGCTAGGATGGCAAGAGGAGAAATTAACAATAGAGGAGGTGATGTAGGAATAAATTGGAGCTTTCTTATGAGAGAATCTTGCACATATTTACATACTTAGGAGAAATGGCCAGCTAATACAGGAGAAAGGGAAAAGAATAAAATAATGGAGGGAGATCTGTAAGGTGAGAACAGTACTTGGAGAGTGATGAGTTAGTGTTAGCTGTGAAAAAAGAAGCATCTTTCTTTGAAGCATGAAAGGAAAAAGAAACAGGAAAAATAGTTAAGTTTAGTTGCTTTAAATTATGCGACCATGTTAATGTCCAGCTATTTACAATGTTAATGGTGATAAAACTAGACAAAACAGATTTTGGCTCTATGATGATATTGGTTATTAGGGAGAACTTCCTATTGATAGAATTTGTTAATGAATTTCTAGCATTTCTACCCTAGGAGATCTTTAAGGACAGCAGAGATAGCCATCAATCAGGAGCAATTTTGGTGAAGCCTAGTGATGAGGCCCCTGTTGATACCTCTCAGCACTATCATTCTGTCAGTGAAATATATCAAATAAAGCTCATTTTGGAAGTGGCAATTCTGAGCTCAGTTGTAGGTAAATGGTACACAGTAGGTATTTAATAAATAGCTATTAACTTAATGATATAACATCCTCTACATTTTAAAAAGAAAGATATAGCAGTACTTTAATTAATTATTATCCTTGAACCAGAAAATACAAGCACCACTGGGATTCTAATTAGGAAAATTATTAATAGAAAGACCTCCTGTCTGCAAAATTTGCTTAATTTGCATTTGTGAGATAAATTTTACACATCTCTATAGTCATGTGCTTCCATGATTTTAGTTCCTGTCTTTGAACACAGAAAGTCCCTGTTTTTTAAACAATCAAAGAAAAGGAACTGCATCTAAAGCCTTGTTTTTAGAAGTGCAATATCTAGGGCACCATTGGGTCAGTTTCTGATATTAATTGAAGCCTCAGTGGAGTTGATCCAAAGATGGATATCTCATTTGTTCACAATAGGGCTCACACTGTCTCTTAGGTGGGGTCCCTTAAGAGGTGGAAACTTGAAGAAAAATCGCCCAGTCTACAGTCAACAGGCAATTGTTTTCTCAACTGAGAATTATCCACTTGCCCTGACATACCTTATGGGTTTCCTCATCACTCTGCAGCTCTAAATGCAGTGGGGAAAACTGCTGCAGAAAGTGGTTGTCTGCCTGTTTTTTAGTGAAATTATATAACTCCTTTAATGTCAGATGCACAAATCTGCATTCAAAGTATGAAAAGCAGATCCATGCCTAGTTTGTCTAACCTTCAACACCATGAAATATAATTTGTAGTTATAACTTCTATAATATTTTGGCACAGGAAGCTCACTGACTGACATATTCTTCTCACACCTTAGCATCTTATTTCAAACCAGTTATTTAGAGAATGTTCTCCCTTTAAATAAAACCTAAAATAACTACTTTAAACTTTCAACTTATATAGATGACATAAAAGATAAAATTATGGTTGCAATAGAAACTATATAAACTTATTCTTTCCTCTTTTTTAATGTAAAGAGATTCATTGAAGTATATATTATGGAGCATTAATATGACTTTAAGGATGGAAGCACGTAACTTTCTCTCTTGGAAGTTTCAGAGACAGTAAGAAGAATATGCATGAGTAAAGTGTATCACACCTGGATAGAAGCAGATCTTGCTAAGATTTCATTGTCTACAGCGTTTGGTTAATTTGGTATAATTATAGTTTTCAGTTGGATTCTCCAAATCCAGAGGTTCTTTTAAGTCTTGAATTAGGACAGGCAAACAAAAAGCATACTGAAAATACTGAGTACACACTGTAGAATGAGAATGATTTTTAGTTTTCAAAGTAGTCTACTTATACATCATCTTCTGTACCTCAAATTATCCATGTCTAATGTATGATTCTGCCCCGTAGGCACTTTCTGTGCTAAAAGTTACTCAATTCTAAATCATCACAGTCCTGCCTTGTTTTATATAATCTCAGAGAAAATCTTTAACCACTTGTTCTTATGGTGAAATAACAAGTAACTACTTCTTTAGGCAAATTCTAGCTCTGTCCTTAGGTATATGTGAAATCCATTTTCCAAAAGAGGTAGGATATCCTTCTATGAATCTTGTATAAAAAAGCCAATTAACACGATCTCTGGCTTCTGACTCATATGTATACACCAACATTGAGTAGCACTAAGTATTAGCACTCCAGGTTGTTATTAGAGAATGTCATTTCAGACTAGTAATTATTTTTCCTAAGAATTAGAAAAACGTTATTCAAATACAGATGGCACAAGCATTTGCAATAACTCAGAGGCCACAAACTTGTAGCCCAAAAGAGGCTCATGTATAAGTATTTATTCAGCCCATAGTGTCTAAAACTTATTTTTGAATTAGATAATATTTCAAAATCAAGAGATTTTGCATAAAATCAGGATATTTGTCTTTTCATGGGAAATTGGCAATCTATGCTGCTACTAGTTAAGCAGTTTGCATGATATCATCTTTACTTTCTAACTTACTACCTATCTTGTCATTTGAATTTGCAACCCCTGACTTCTACTTCTGGTTCGAATTCCAGCTCCACTTAATTGTGTCAGCTTGAAAAAAAGTAATGTAACTTCACTGCACTTCAATTATCTCATATATCAAATGGGAATCACAATAACTGTTTTACTGAATAATTCCAGTTAAAGTAAGTTACGGATATTTCGGGTACTAGAGACAATCTCATTAATGCTCTTACTGGGGAAACTGAAGCTAACTCATTTTGCAAATTCCTTTTAGATGATGAATTTATAAAATGAGCCAGAATCTGTTTTTCTGTTTTCTGCAGGTCCCAAAACCTGATTGGTTAGAATACAAGTATCAATTCATATTAATTAAGCCTACATTTCTGAGAATAAATAGTCAAATGTTGGTTATTTTGCATAACTTTTTATTTTTGCATAAACTTTAATTGCTGAGGTATTGGATACTTGAGTCCTGTAGCCAACACATTTTTTCACTGGATAATTTATGTGGCTTGTCAAATTCCAATCGGGTGGCTATTCACTTACAATTAGAAATATAACAGACCAGGTTAACATACTACTCAAGTCCTTGGGCTGGGTATTCTGTTCTACAGATACCTCAGTGAAAAAACACAACTTGGTCAGAAGATGACTTGGTGAATATGGAATCACAAAAACTAGGAAATTAATTATAAGATTTGTATAGTTGATGGAATTAAGTGAAGCTATATTATTACAAATGGGCAGGAAAACTCTTTGGCCTATGGTACTCACTTCTTTGGACTATCCTTGGATGGACAATGATTATATTTGACACTGAACCCTGCTTATTTTATTTTTTATGCTTAAACAACCTCTTTCTGATTAATATTGATATTTTGTTATACATGTGAATTCATGCAATCAGGATTCAGTCATGGTTTGCTCTTGCAAGAGAATCTTTGTCTTCCTAACATAGATTGCCTTTCTTTGTTCAGGTTGATTATGTCTTGATGGTACTGTTTAATTCTCAAAAGATAATCCTTTTTGTAAATTATTTGTAACCTTTTAGTTACAATTCAGATTGGCTCTTTTTCCTCTTAGCTTCTTGTAAGAACTTGCTCTCCAAATTCCACTAATTATCTTTTCAAAACATTTGTCTCTGTGTGTTTTTTGTTTGTAAGTTTTATTGTGTGTGTATGTTTATGTGTGCTTTAGGAAGCATGGTTAAATGGATTCTATCATACATGTCTCAAAGCTTTTGAGAAAATAATTTACCCTCTTAGGCTTCCATTTTAAAAAAAATTGAAGTACAGTTAACTTATAATATGATATTAATTTCAAGTGTATAATAGAGTAATTTGATATTTTTATAAAATATACTCCAAAGTAATTATAAAATATTAACTACATTGTGTGCAGTATATTGCATCCTTGTAACTTATTTTATACCTAGGAATTTTGTATCTCTTCATTTCCTTCAACTATTTTGCCCCTTCCCCCCTCCCCTATGCCCACTGGTAACCACTAGTTTGTTTTCTGTATATGTGAATCTGTTTTGTTGTAATTATTCATTTGTTTTATTTTTTAGATTCTATATGTAAATGAAAACATACAGTATTTGTCTTTCTTTGACATATTTCACTAAGCATAATACCCTCTGGGTCCACACATGTTATTGCAAATGGCAAGATTTCATTCATTATCATGGCTGAATAATATTCCATTGTGTGTGTGTATATATCTATATCTATACTGCATCTATGTTCATGAAAGATATTGACCTGTTTGTGTTTGTTTGTGTGTGTGTGTGTGTGTGTGTGTGTGTACTGTAACAAAGGTCTGTTATTTGCATCAGGATAATGCTGGCTTAATAGAATGAGTTTGGAAATGCTCCCTCCTCTACAACTTTTTGGAAAAGTTTGAGGATAAGTATAACTCTTCTTCAAATGTTTGGTAGAATTCCCCTGTGAAACCATCTGATCCTGGATTTTTGTTTGTTGGGTGTTTTTTGATTACTAATCCAATTTCAATATTAGTAATTAGTCTGTTCAGATTTTCTATTTCTTCCTAATTCTGTCTTAGAAAATTGTATGTTTCTAGGAATTTATCTATTTCTTTTCCAAGTTGTCCAATTTGTTGGCATATGACTGTACTATTCTCTTATGATTGTTTTTATTTCTGTGTTATCAGTTGTGATTTATCCCCTTTCATTTCTAATTTTATTTGGTTCCTCTCTCTTTTTTTCTTAATTAGTTTAGCTAACAGCTAATCATTTTTGTTTCTATTTTCAAAAAATACTTCAGTTTCACTTATCTTTTTTTTATCAGTTTTGGTCTCTAGTTTATTTCTGCTCTGATCTTTATTATTTCCTTTCTTCTGCTGACATTGGGCTTTTTAAAAATTCTTCTTTTTCTAATTCCCTTAGATGGAAAGTTAGGTTGTTTATTTGATATTTCTTGTTTCTTGAGGTAGACTTGTATCACTATAAACTCCCCTCTTAGAACTGCTTTTGTTGTGTGCCATAAATTTTGGAAAGTTGTGTTTCTAATTTCAATGGTCTCAAAGTATTTTTTTATTTCCTCTTTGATTTCTTTATTGATGCATTGGGTTTTGTGTAGCATGCTGCTTAGTCTCCACATGTTTGTGGGTTTTTTCCAGCTTTCTTCCTGTAATTGATTTCAAGTTTCATACCACTGTGGTCAGAAGAGATGCTTGGTATAATTTAAATCTTCTTTAATTTATTGAGACTTGTTTTGTGGCCTAGCATATGATCTATCCAGGAGAAAGTTTCATGTGCACTTGAAAAGAATGTGTATTCTGCTCTTTTTGAATGGAACATTCTATAGATATCTATTAAGTTCATCTGTTGTGTCAGTTAAGGCCAGTGTTTCCTTACTGATTTTCTGTCTGTATTATCTTTCCATTGATGTAGTGGGGTATTAAAGTCCCCTACTATTATTTCATTACTGTCAATTTCTCACATTATGTATGTAAATATTTGCTTTATATATTTAGGTGCTCCTATGTTAGGGGCATATATGTTTAACAAGGTTATATATTATTATTGGATTGGCCTCTTTTTCATTAAATAGTGCCCTTCTTTGTCTTTTGTCATAGATTGTGTTTTAAAGTCTATTTTTTCTAATATGA
The DNA here is from genome assembly GCF_026419965.1 of Kogia breviceps. Classification (NCBI taxonomy): domain Eukaryota; kingdom Metazoa; phylum Chordata; class Mammalia; order Artiodactyla; family Physeteridae; genus Kogia; species Kogia breviceps. Next base: position 27,543,777 of record NC_081322.1, read on the forward strand.
GTGTTGCTACCCAGCTTTCTTTTCATTTCCATTTTCATATGTCTTTAGCTGTGAAGTGATTTGCTTTAAGCAGCATATATATAGGCCTTGTTGTGTTTTTTTAAATCCAATCAGTCACCTTATTTCTTTGGGTTGGAGCATTTAGTCCATTTACATTTAAAAGGATTAAGTTCTGGTTGGTTTTATAGGTCTCTGTTTTTTTCTTTTAGTCTCTTCCCTCATGGTTTGATTATTTTCTTTAATATTACGTTTGGGTTACTTTCTGTTTTTTGTTTGTTTTGTGTGTGTGTGTATTGTAAGTTTTTGATTTGTGGTTACCATAAGGCTCATATATATCAACCTGTAAATATATCTAGTTGTCTTGGACTGATAGACCAAGACACAATTTAGGTTTAAACGTATTCTAAAAGCTCTACCATTTTTACTCTCCCTTCTTATGTTTTGATGTCATATTTTACATCTTATGTGTCTCCCTTAACTGCTTATTATAGTTACAGTTGATTTTACAATTTTTGTCTTTTAACCTTTGTACAAGCTTATTTAAATGGCTATATATTTACCTTTATCAGTGAGATTTATTCCTTCAAATATTTTCTTATATCCTGTTATAGTCTTTTCTTTTCCCACTTAGATAAGACCCATTAACATTTCTTATAAGGTGGCTTAGTGGTGATCAACTCTTGTAGTTCTTGCTGCTCTGGAAAACTCTTAATCTTACAATTCTGAATGAAAAACTTGCTGAGTAGAGTATCCTTGTTTGTAGTTTATTCCCTTTCGGGACTTTAAATATATCATGCCACTTCCTTCTGGCTTGCAAAGTTTCTGCAGAAAACAGTTGATAGTCTTATGAAGGTTCCCTTTTATGTGAATCTTTGTTTTTCTCTTGCTGCCTTTAAGTCCCTCTTTATCTTAAATTTTGTCATTTTAATTTTTATATGTCTAGGTGTGGGTCTCTTTGGGTTCATCTTTTTTGGGGACTTTCTGTGAATCCTGGACATGAATATCTGTTTTCTTCTTTAGGTTAGGAAATTTTTCATTTGTAATTATATCAAATACATTTTCTGCCCCTTTCTCTCACTTTTTCTTCTGGGACCCCTATAAAGCAAATGTTAGTATGTTTGATGTTGCCCCAGAAGTCCCTTAAACTATCTTTACTTAAATTTTCTTTTCTCTTCTGATTGGAGGATTTCCACTATTTTGTCACTTACGCATTCTTCTGTATCACCTAATCTGCTGTTACGTTTTTCTAGTGTATTTTTCATTTCATTTACTGTCATCTTCAGCTCTGATTGATTCTTTTTATGTTTTTTAGTTCTTTATTGAAGTTCTCTCTGTGTTCTCTATTCTTTTCCCAAGTTCAGTAAGCATTATTATTACTATTGCTTTGAACTCTTTATCAGGTAAATTACTTATCTCCATTTTATTAGGTTCCCCCCCCCCGGGGGTTTTAACTTGGTCTTTCATTTGGAACATATTCCTCTATCTTGTCTTTTTTTTTTTTTTTTTTTGACTTTCAAAGCTTATCTCTTTAAAACTGAGCAAAACGGTTACCTATCCCGGTCTTCAAGGCTTGTCCTTGTGTAGGAATATCTCTATGCATTCTGCATGTGCCCGGTGGTTTTAGTGGGAGAACTGAATCTGAAATGAGCACTGGCTACATCTCCTGGACTGCATTGGAAGCTGCCACCTTGGTGGGGCATAGGGCTGGAGTCAGAGCAACATGTGGACTAGGGCTTCTCCCAGGCTCAACAGCAGTTGCTGCCCTGTCAGAGAGTGGGGCTAATGCCAAAGGAGCTGGAGGCTTGAGGGAGCTAGGCTTCTTTCTAGCATGATGGTGGTCTCTGCCTTAGTTGGGGAAAGATACTGGAGTGGCAAATCTGAGCTAGCTGCGCTTCTCCCTACCACAATGACAGTCTCCACCTTAGTCAGGCTTATGGGAAGGGGTGGGGCCAGGGGGCAAGGGGCTGGAGTTGCATTTCTGTGTTAGCTTTGCTTCTCCCTGGCATGATGGCAGTCTATGCCTTGGGTGGGGGCAGGGCCAAGGCCCAAGGGCTGGAGGTGTAGTTCTAAACTAGTTCCACCCCTCTCCAGTAAGATGGTTGCCTTTTCCTTGGTTGGGAGTCTTGCTGGAACAGGAGGGGCTGGAGCAGGGGCCAGATGTGGGCTGAGGAGTGTGCTGGGGCAATCCTGGTTGGCTGGCCAGACCAGCAAGCCATTTTCAATCTGCTGTTTCTGTGCTGGAACTGGGAGCAAGCAAGTCTGTTTGCATGCTCTTCAACAACAGTTTCAGTTTCTTACAGCCCTCTCTCTGGTAAGCCACACTGGGTTTCAAACCAGCCAAGGGAGCTCATCTTCCCAGTGTTGGACCCAGGGCTGAGGTCCCCAATATGGGGCTTAAACTTCTAACTCCTTAGGATGGACTCCCTAGCCTGTGATATCTCCTTCCTCTTATGGGTCTTTTGCCAGGAATGTGGGTCCCAACTAGACTGCCTCTTCTTCTTTCCTGCCAGATTCTGTGTGGATCTTTCTTCATAACACTGGTTGTAAAAAAGCAACTCTGCTAGTCTTTAGGTAATTTTCAGAGAGTGCTGCTCTATATGTAGTGGCAGTTTTGATGTGTCTGTTTGGGGAGGTGAGTTCAAGATCTTCCTACTCTGTCATCTTGATCCCTAGCCCTGGCTCAGTTATTCTAATCTGTCAAATGTGGTGATTAGAATATTTATCTGAGATCCTTTTAATTTTAACAGTCCTTTGATTTCATATATTTATACTAAAGAAATCATGATAGTAAATGATAAGTGATAGTTCATTGCCTCTTTGACCTAAAAGCCTCAAATAACTGGGCAAAAAAATTGTATACACTTTCTAAAATATATGAAATAAATAACTTGAATTTCTTCAGACTTTATTGGTAAATCTAAAAATAAATAAATATTTATTACAAAAATGTGGCTTCAACCTCACTTCAATAACTATTTTTTAAAGGTATAAACTTTATTGACTAGATTAATACATTTAACATAAAATACACTTTTTTTCTCATTTGTAAATTTTACGTCAGCATTTGTGAGGTTTTAGCTTTATATTTTAAAATGGTAGAACATCTCCTTGTATGTTTTCTAGAATATAATTATTCATTTAAGAGTTTGAAATTATGTTCAAATGTTTTAATTACATTATTTTTATATTTTATAATAGGTATAAAAATAGTATAAAATATACAAGTGTTATGGTCATTGTATGCATGCCATAATTATACTTTTAAAAACTATAATATAGAATAATAGATTATAAAAATTCAACTTGTTCCTAATTTATTGAAAGCACTTGAGCCCTTAATTACTCACTTTGCTTCATAGTACTTTAAGTCAATTATAGGTTTATTATTATTTTAAATATGTTTATTATAGGTCAAGTAGGCCATGTAATCTAAAGAAATTAACTTGGGTCATATAAGAAGGAGAAACTTGCCTGAGGGCTAAGCAAAGTCTTAGTGAAGGGGAAGAAAAATTAAGAGAACTAAGTTTACCATATATGCATATTTTTCAGTCCTATGTTTGTGTGTTCATACAAGAAAGTCAGAACCTTAAAAAAAAGTAACTGAGTCGATTGTGAACTAAGTGACAATTAGTTGGTAATAATCCCCTGCTTAATTTAATTTCTGGAACACATAATAGTTTTAAGATAGCCGTCAATGAGGGAGCTATTTTTGGGGCCCAAATTTTGTAGTAATAGAAGGAAAAGAGTAGTTAGAAATGAAATGAAACCTTTGCTGTTCTCATGTGACTTACTGTGGAATTTTCAAATTTCAGTGCTATTGTTTTCTGTCATTTAGTGGCCCAGAAGAACCAGAAACTGAATAGCTGAATTCAGATATTTATCCAGCAGAAAGAGAAGTAAATATAAAGGACAGTGAATGAGGATATCAAAGAGATATCTGCACTACTCCCATGTCCATTGCGGCATTATTCACAATAGCCAAGAATGGAAACAACTTAAGCGTCCATCAAGGAATGAATGGAGAATATATATATATATATATATATATATATATATATATATAATATATTATAATGTATATAATGGAATATTACTCAGCTATGAGAAAGAAGGAAATCCTGCCCTTCGTGATAACATAGGTAGATCTTGAGGGCATTATGCTAAGCAAAATAAGCCAGGCAGAGAAAGAGATACTGTGTGGTGTCACTTATATGTGGAATCTAAATAAAAAGTCAAAATAATGGAAAGAGAAAGGAGAAAAGTGGCTGTGAGCCACTGCAGAAGTGGGGGAAATAGTGATTGGCAAAAGGGTACGGACTTTCAACTATAAGGTGAAAAAGGTCTGAGGAGCTAATGTATAACATGGTGACTATCGTTAATTACAGTATTGCAAAATTAAAATTTGTTAAGAAACTAGAACTTAATTTTTCACACCTAAATAAATAAATACATAAATAAATATTTGAGGTATACATGTGCTTGAATGTGTTAATTAACTAGGTGGGAGGAATCCTTTCACAACGTATACATTTATCAAATTATCATGATGCACACTTTAAATATCTTACAATTTTATTTGTCAATTATACCTCAATAAAGCTAGAAAAAAATAAAGGACAGTGAATGAGGGTTGTGGGCTGGTTAGAAAGAGGTTCATTAAGTGAGATATGGGGTCATCATGTAGAAGAAGAAACTAGTGGTGATATTAAGATGAACTACTAATCCAATAATTGGTGGTCCTACAACACAAATTCTCTAAGATCAATAGTCCTAGAAAAATGGTTTACTATAAAAAAAAGACAGCATTTAAACTGACACAGACTTGTGTCTAGTAATAAGAACTCAAAGCATAAAAGTAGCTAGTGAATAGGCAAATAAATATCTATTTCATTCAATCTTTTGATGTGGATCAGTCCACATTGTGCCCAATGTCTTAATGAAAGAATGGTATGAAATATAATTGACTGCTGAATGATACTTCTGGTTTCCAAAGCCTTATTGTCCACAGATACTTCCAAGATATTTCATAATTCTTTGTGATTTCTTCGAATTGGCCTATATTTCATAGGCTTTGTTTGAGCAGTCATGACAGTCCACTGAATACAATGGATTCAAATATATTATTCTTTATCTGGTGAATTTATGTTCATGCCTAATGCCTTGCTATCATCTTGCTTTATCCTCTTATAAATAACTGTATGATACCTTGAAAAGTTCCAAACTTGGATCTATACTTAGAGTAGTTCAAGTTTTAAAACACAAATTTGATATATATTCAATTAGTAATTATCCCTGAGTTGTCTTCATTTGACATATCAGATACTTAAAATAACATAAACTAAAAGATACTTCATATATAAACTGTATATATTTTATTGTTCCTTTTTTCTTGAAAAAAGGGGGAATGATACATTTTTCATATAGTTGTAGCAATTCTCAATTAATTTTTTTAAAGAATCACTTTTACTCTCTAATTGCTTTAAAGTACATTCTGACAAATCTCCAAATTATTTTCTCCATTTTAAAATAAATAAAATAAATGGAAATTATTTTTAATTATTTCTTCGTATCCTTTAAGTGTAATTTCATAAGTAACTTGCTTCAAGAGTATGGAAAGCAGAGGGGAAGTGACTTCATAGTGGAGAAGCCTGACAAACACTACCTCAGCCAAGTGATCAAAGGTAATATCAATGGAAGTGATATTGATAGCAAGTGCTCCTGATATGATGTGATGAGAATGGCATTTACTTATGTAATTTTCCTCCTAAAAAAACCACAACCCCAGTCTATTTATGAGAAGAACATCAGAAAAACATAAATTGAGTGATATTCAACAAAAGAACTGACCAGAATTTCTCAAAACTCTCAAGGTCATTAAAGAAAGGTTGTGAAACCACTTCCACTGTACTGCTGGGGCCCTTTCTGGGTCCCACCATAAAACAAGGACAAATTCCTTTGCCCACTGCTTAACAAAGAGCTTCCTCTCAGCTCTACTCAACCCAGGGGGAGGGAGGGCACAAGGCCTGGGGACAGAATCTAATACTCTTGCTTCCTTCAGTCCTCCTATTTCCATCTGCGCTGGCCTGAGAAATAGGAAAATTTGATTCTGCTTCATAATCTATTGTTATACTTTGTGAAATCTTTCTATTCTATTACATAAAATAATCCACTAGTGCTTAAAAGTCAAGAATTACATGGTTTTTATTTATTTGTTTTGATTCAGTTTCCCTAAAATAAATTTTCTACGTATCATACAGTGACCAGTTTGGAGAAAAATTCCTGGAGAAAATAAAGTACGTCCACACTAAAGGAAAATAAACTACAATAAACTCATCATGTCAATATCTTTCTCTAGACTATTTAAGGCTTTTTCATTACCTGTATGTAAAGTCCACTCAATGTGATTTTCAAGGCTTTCACCTTTTCTAAACATATCTCCAATATATACAAGTAAGTATACAATAGAACCTCAACTGTAAAACTGAATTATCCATGTAATACTACGTAGCAGGTTTAACCCTTCCTCTGTACTTCTGCCTGTGCCATTTTCACAGTTTGAAATCTCATCGTTGATCTTATCCATCTTTCCAAATTATGTTCAGATTTTAATTTTCACCTTAGTCTTCTTTTACAAAGCTTCCTCACAGTGCACCCTTAATCTTATCTAGTAATACATTTGAATACATTTATTTTATTTAATTTACCATGCCCTGCCCAGTGACGTATCTTGTGGAATTATATAATATTTGAAAAACAAATGGCACAAAAGTATAGAACTTTGTTATTATGATGGTTAAGTATGCAATATATTAATAAAGGATTTTAGACTCTAAAAATTTGAGTGACTTGCTAAAATCACATAAATGGTAGGCAGAAAGATTAAGACTAGATCCACAAGTTAACCTGACTCCAGTTTGGAGCTCTTTCCTATATAGCATTCTGTGTTGTCCAGTCCTTCAAGGTTTTTGTAACTTTTGTCTTCATAACTAATTTAAGGACAAGATGTTAGAAAACTTTCCAAAGCCGTATAGCCCTCTGTCTCTCTCTCTCTCTCTCTCTTCCCATTTCCCCCCATCTCCCTCCCTCCCTCCCTTTGTGTTCTCATTCTCTCTCTTACATTCTCTTGGTCTCCTTCTCTTTCTGGAAGATCTGGAAAGATTTCTATTGTCCTTGTACCTATAGCTGCCTCTCTCACTTCACGCAGACAATAATCCAGAACAATAAGCTATAATAATGTAAACTGAATGCCTATATCATTAGACTTTCATAGAGTCTGATATGATAAAGGATGAACAGATTTGTCCCTGACCAGTTTGTTCTCAAACCTAGTTCAGAGATTCAAGTCAATACACTAAGCTTGCTGCTTTCTCTCTCAGGGCCAGAGAAGTTTTTGGCTACCAAATGGACATTCCAAGTTGTTTGTCTTACATTTATTATCTTGACCCTTCTACTTTTATCTTACCATTAGAAAAATTGTAGAAGTTTGTAAAATAAAGACACACAACAGTTAGTGTTTTGTGAACGTGAGCATGAGTTTAAGGATTATGATCTGTGTACTCCAGAAAGTGTGTGACAGTTGTCATGTTCTTTTATGCCAGCCCAGTGCAAGGACTAGTGTTGTAATTCCCGACATTCTCAATAGCAACTATTCCAGTGTCATGAATAGAGTATGAGCTGAATTTCTCAGTTGATAAAATATTGTAAGGCCCACACGTCAGAAATAGTCAGCCCTGCTCAATAAACGACACAGCAGGTAACAGAGTTCAGTTTAGTTACTTTTTCATGGATATATTTTGTATAATGAGATTACAATTTTTTTTTACTACAGCAATGGGGTAAGTATGACTTATGTCAATACAGTTTCTTGCCCCCTATTTTTTTCTGTCATTTAGCCTTATTAATATAATGCTAATTTTGTTAGGAGTAGAATAGTGTTCAGTTTCCCTAATTCCTTTGCCTCTAAGGGTTGCTATGTGACAAAATTCTAGCCAATAGGATGCAATCAGAAATTGACTTGGGGTGGGGGTGGGTCATGAAAGTTATTTTTTTCTTGAAATAAAGGGACAACTCAGCTGGCATGAGCCTGATGACCTCTGCCTTTGTTTCTACAGTTTAGACTCTAATGTGAGTGGGAGGAAGGAAGGAGCTCAGGTGGCCCCTTTTTTGCAACATGGAACTGTCCTGAATGACCTGCTTCAAGACTTCTGTGTTATATGAAAAAGCATTTTGTTTAAGCTGGAAAATTCTTTCATCTGCAGCCAAACATAATCCCAATTACTGCACTTTTCAAATTAAATCCAGAATATGGTAAGAGAAGTAATGTACCAGCATCCTTATTATCCATGAAGAACTGTCCTTAGGGACACTGGTGGTTGTAATTTGTGTGATAAACTTTCCTACAGCTGTTGTCCACTGGAGAGTACCAAACCCTGCCAAGGTTAAGGCCAAAGCCAATATTAGACTACAGTAAGTTTTCTACTCTCTGTTGTTCACCAAGATCTTCCAAATTTGAAATCAGAGGAGAGAATTTTCCTGGAATAATTAATGAAACATCACTTTTTTGGTATTTGCTTTTGGGAACAATGACTTATTTCAAGATTTGAAAAGAGAAATGACTGATAAGGTCATTAACTGAGAAAAAATAAAATAAATTCCAAATACAAATAACAAGTCATATAGTTCCATTAAATTTATTTGCAATATGAGGACTGCATTTTATGATTTAATCATCTGAACTTTACTTCAATTTTGAAAATGTTTTAACTTTTTAATTTATGTTGTAAATAATTTTCTCTAAAGCTATATGTCTGAAATTTTCATTAATTTATCCACTAAATAATCATTGAAAATGTATTGTGTGTGTTAGACATTATCTTAGTTACAGTTGGCTTGCAACAGCTCTTGAAAGGCTTTTGTGTTCAACTCTTCCTAACTCTGCCTCAGTGGCATCACATTGTTAGCTTAAAATCTGCCATACTGGGAATGCCTACACCAAAGGAATTGGCAAATGCTGCAAATCAATCTATGTGTGTGTGATTTGTTTTGTTTTGTTTTTGGGGGAAGGGGATAATAGTTGCTAAGGACTTATCTGCATGACACTACAAAGGACATAAACTTAAATAAGATACCACTCTACCCTTATTTCCTCAACAAATATTAATTTAGCTTAATTTTATGTCATATACTTGCAAGGGTCTGTGAAAATTGCAAAGATGTACTACATGATCCTTTATTCATTCATGAAAATTTTTATTGAATGCCCACTATAAGCAGATATGCACTGCTACTATTTGAACTCTACATTCTAGTGGGGAAGGCCTTTTTTCAAGGTGTTAACAACATAGCAGGAGATATTCCAGCTGTTCACAAACCACTGTAATACAAGGCAGTGTGTGATAAGAACTGGGGGAAGATGAAGTCAATGGGTAATGTAATTCTGAGTAGGAGAGAGCACTTGTGAGTGATCTGGTGAACTGTACAATCCTTCATTGAAGTGGTACCATTTGTCCTGAACCTTGACATTTGGAGAAGAAATCCATAGACGGAAGTGTGTGTGGATGGTGGGCAGGTACTTCTTTGCTATTTTGAACTTATTTCTATTAATTTTTCATATTTTATTGAAATAACTTCTATGTGCCTTTCTCCCATTAGACTTTGAGAACTCTTCACAAAGCAGAAGATAAATACTAATCTGTTTTGTTTCCTGGCACAGAAACTGTCACAGTCCAACTCCTCAATAAACACATCTGGACTGAATTCAGTTTGGAAAAATAAAAGGAAAATGCAAGCTCTGTTTAGGAAATAGTGACCACTGTAATTTTGCTGGATGAAAGATTGTGGGAAGTAAAGTGTATTAAGAGATAAATAAGAAAATGATGTGAAATCAGATCATGAATTTATTACAAAGACAGATGCTGACCTTTAGTTTTAGGGGGCACTTAAAAAGTATTTAGTAGTAGGGGACAGTAATCAAAGCATGCTCTAGAATGACTCTGACAGCTGTGTTTGAAAGTGGATTACAGTGTAGAGGCAGTAATGAACATTTAGAAAAAAATGAAATACTATAGGTAGCAAATCAAAATGGACTGAACTACCAAGGGAGCAAAAAGGAATAAAATGATAGACTACACTAGGCTTCAAGGAAGATAAAACAGGAGAATTTGGTATCATATTGTACAAGACAGGAGAGTGAGAAGAAAAAGATATAGATACACTTAGAAGTTTTGAGTCAAAATTACTAGGAACATGAGGGATCTATTTGAAGAATTGAGGAGTTAAAAAAGATACTTTTGTTTTTGTCTGTTTATATTTTCAAGGATACAAGTGGTTTTTTTGTACATGTTGAGTTTGACTATTAGATGCTTTATAAATATGTGATATATTCATTAAGAAAAATTAAAATTTAACAAATTGCTCAATATGTATATATGCTTATACATATAGTTACAGTTATTTCCAAAATAGTATGGCATATATTTAAAAGAAAGTCTTATTTATAACATACTGGACCTGTCACTGCAAATATACAGCATAAACTAAATATAGTGCTGAATTAATTTTTATCCTTAATCAAAATTTCTATGTCCACCAAAACCAGTAAAGTTGCAAAAAAATTTGTCCATATACTATTAGGTCATGAAATATTGGTAAAGTTTTCTAAGTATTCTTTGGGGTTGTTTCATAGTATTCATTCTTTAACATTAAAAAATATATATCATATGGCTAATCATATTGATATGCTATTTACTAAGGGAATCAAACACAATTGATCTATTCCCAAAAGTTCCATTGAACTCATGTGAGCTTCACATAGAGCATGAGTTTATTTATTTTCCAGTTTAATTGAGATATAATTGACATACATCACTGTATAAATGTATCTCATAGTAAATTGACTTTTGATGTGTGACCTAGAAGTGTATCTTATGCTATAAGTACATATTTAATGAGATTGATGGGTTTTATTTAAATGGCAATGGAACACAAATTCAAGTTTCATTTACAACTAATTCACTTGACTTTAGTGTGAAATGACTGTATTGATTCTTTCTGGATGGAATGTTAACACCTTCTTGCCAGTAGCTACTTACTTAAAGTGGGCAATTTTCATTTCCTTTGTTAAAATAAATCCTGTTAAGATATTACAATGTCTATAAAATCATCTATGAACTCACTTTTTCTGCTAAGTAAAAGGCACAGAATAATATTCAACACTTTATATTTCAGAGGAGCATTCTTGAGAAATAATAATAGTTTAAAATATTTTGAGTTGTTAAGAAAAACAAATTCTGCTCAATAGTTCCAAAGTATCATTATGATGATGAATAAATGAAAACAATAATATGAACAATAATTTTATAATTCAGGAAACACTAGAAAAGTCTCTGAGAGTTAAGAAACTAAAACTGGTAAGTAGTATGATATGAGATTAACAGCTACTAAATTTTTAGGGTCTTAGATATGCTTAATAAAGATGCAGATTTACTATTCTTTGTCTTCTCATTTTAAAAAAGACAACATGTCCAGTTTTTATGAGAGTTTATGATCTATTTTGAATCTTTAAAGTATTCGTTTTAGGAATACATAACTAGGATATGTGAGAGTGTGTATTTTTATGTGTACATCATTGCCAGGAGTGATTATTGTTAAAATATATATAAATATGAAGAATTACAAACCTGAATTAAAGAATCCTCTGACAGCAGCAAATATCAACAAGGCAAAAGTGACTGTTAAGGGGACACATAAAAATATGTAGGACTGTGGTTGAAACATAATTAAAATAATAAAGTGGAAATATTTGAACTGCCTCTTTCCTGTCATGTGCATTTAGTAATATTATTCAAATGAGACTTAGAATATCACATAGAGAAGCAATCTGAGATTTCTTTAAATACAGACTAAGTGATAAAATATCCGTTTAGGAGGTGAGTAGGCCATGTGTTTATCTCACTGAATTTTTATTTCTGACTGATTAATAACCCCATGATTTTTTAGATTCTACTCAAAGTAAACATGCAAGTCACATTTTACTTTACAGCTGACCTTTGAACAACATGGGGTCAACTGCGGTTCCACCTATACTTAGATTTTTTCAATAAATATACAAAAATATACATGTTAGAACATAGTATGCAAGACCTGCTTAGAAGTAGATAGCCCATCTTTACATAGGCATAAGGTGAGTGATATTTAATATAAAATTAAACGTGTTAGTTTTCTTTCTGTTTTATAACTTGCTTTCAAAGAATTACAGTGGGACAGTATGCTACTCTCTCTCATAATTGGAGAAACTGCCTATCAGTCTATCATCACAGGTAAGTGGTTTTTTAAAAAAAATTAACAATGTTTTCAATAGCGTATTGTGAATATGACTATAATACTATATGGCATTAAATTTTTATAATAATTCAGTCATTAGTGTATAGGCTAGGCTACCATGAAGCAATTGTAACAATTACACTAGGCTACCATAAAGCAATCATATTGCTGCTTCTTCATTATCAATGCATGAATCATTATACCTGTAAATAAACATTAATTACTTGTTCATATTATATTTTAATTTTTGATGTCTAGTATTAGTAATATGTATAACATCTACAGTATTTTGTATCATATAAGACAACATTGATGTAGTAATGATAGACTATTCATCTTATAAACAGATAACAAATTTATGGTATGGATACAGTACAGTACTGTAAATGTATTTTCTCTTTCTTGCCATTTTCTTACTAGCATTTTATTTTACCTTGCTTGCTTTATTATAAAAATACAGTATACAATATATATAACTTACAAAATATGTTAATTGACTTTATTTTATCGGTTATGTTATCAGTGAGCCTTCTAGTCAACAGCAGTAGACTATTAGTAGTTAAGTTTTGGAGAGTCAAAAGTTACAAACAGGGCTTCCCTGGTGGTGCAGTGGTTGAGAGTCGGCCTGCTGATGCAGGGGACACGGGTTCGTGCCCTGGTCTGGGAAGATCCCACATGCCACAGAGCAGCTTGGCCTGTGAGCCATGGCCGCTGAGCCTGTGAGTCTGCAGCCTGTGCTCCGCAATGGGAGAGGCCGCAGCAGTGAGAGGCCCGTGTACCGCAAAAAAAAAAAAAAAAAAAAAAAAAAAGTTACAAAAAATTGTAAAGAATGCTCCATCAACAGATGAATGGAAAAAGAAGATGTGGTATGTATATGGAATGGACTATTACTCAGCCATAAAAGAAAATGAAATTTTGCCATTTGCAGCAACATGGATGGACTTGGAGGGCATTGTGCTAAATGAAATGTCAGACAGAGAAAGACAAATACTGTATGATGTCATTTATATGTGGAATCTAAAAAATGCAACAAACTAGTGAATATAATAAAAAAGAAGCAGACTCATAGATATAGGGAACAAACTAGTGGTTACTAGTGGGGAGTGGGAGAGGGTCAATATATGGGTGACGAGTGGGAGGTACAAACTTTTGGGCATAAGATAGGCTCAAGGATGTATTGTACAACAAGGGGAATACAGTCAATATTTTGTAATAACTGTAAATGGAAAGTAACATTTTAAACTGTATAAAATATTTTAAAAATTATTAAGATTTTAAAAAAGTTATAAGCAAGCAGATTTTCAACTCTGCACGGGGCTTAGGTCAGCACTCCTAACTCCCGTGTTGTTCAAGGGTCAACTGTATTTTTTCCCTTAGAATGTTTCTGCTTTTGATGAAGTTAACACATTCTGAGTTGTCCACGTTGATAACTAACCCCCCTTCCCTATGAGACTGATTGCCTCCTTCAGTTATGAGCTCATGAAAAGAACATGCACTTTATTGAAGGAACAATTGGAGGTTAATAAAATCTAATTTTCCCATCAGAAACAAATACCTTTATGGTAGCTGGACAGAGTTACTGATGATGCAGTTTATGAATGGAGACAATCACTCCCATTATGCATAGAAGGTCAGTAATGTGAATTTAAAAATGGTAGTCTAAAATTGATTCAAATTTAATCTATTCTGGTAATTAAATAAACTATACTGATGCTTCAAGAAAAAATAAATGATAGAACAAAATTGTAATTCTTAGAATAATCAATAACTCTGACTCATTAAGTATACCCTAACGGCTTTTTTTTTTTTTTTTTTTTTTTGGACTTTCAATGATGCCAAATACATATTAAGAATCTGAAAACCTTTTGCTACCACTCTGGTCAACCCTTGAATGCCTTTGGCTAGACCTATTGCTATGAATCCCCCATTCCTCAACTGGTCTCCCCACCTCTACATTTCATCCCTACAAGATATTCTCAACACAGCACCCAGAGTGATTCTTTTATAATAGAGATCAGACCAAGGCCAAAATTCCTACATTATGTGCCCTGCACTGCAAACTCATTTCTTCAACATTATCTCTTGCTATTCTTCTGTCTCACATCTCTCCAATTGCACTGGTCTTGCTTTCTACCACCTTGATTGGTGTGTTTCCACACTAGTGAGTTCCACACAACTTGGTCCCTCTCCTGGACCACTCTTTCCCCATATCTATATGTCTAACTACCTTGTGCCCTTCAAATCACCTTCTCCTCAAGGGCATCCAGACCACACTATTTAAAATAACACTCCCTACCTAATACTTAAGCCCCTCCTAACCCTGCTCTACTTTATAGTATTAATCACCTCCTAACTTGCATATGTTACTTGCTTACTATATTTATTGTGTGTTTCCCTGATGGAATGAAATGTTTACAAGGACGGAGCTTTCTTCTTGCTTTGTGAACTGATGAATCCCAAGATTTAAAAAAATGTGGGATGTAGTAGGTGTTCAATAAATATTTGTTTAATGAATGAGTGAAGAGATTACTACAATTACAGTGTTGGGAAAAATAATAATCTCTTACTATACCAAGAAAAATAACTAACCCAAAAATAAAAGTTAGAATACCAAATAGTCAGTGAGTATAAATAATTAAACTGCCACTGGAAAAAAAAATGACAGGGACTTATTAAATATCTGCCTTCCTCTATATGATTTAAATGTCCCATCTCTGGGCAGATCGTAATGAAAGCTATTGCTCAGTCATTGTATACATAGAGGTCTTGGTTGACCTTAATCAGAGAATTATTTAAGTAAGGGGAAAAAGCAGGTATTTTCTTAAATGCTAGATTCATTGTAATACCACTCCAGTATATTTTAAATAAATATGAAAATTAGTATATATTAGATAATAATGCAGATGGCCAACAGGCACATGAGAAGATACTCAACATTGCTAGTCATCAGGGAAATGAAATTCAAAAGCAAATGAGATATCACCTCACACCTGTCAAATGGCTATCTATCATGGAAAAGAACACAAATAACAAAGGTTGGTGGGTATGTGGAAAAAAGGGAACCACCGTACATTGTTGGTGGGAATGGAAATTGGTGCAGCCACTGTGGAAAACATTATGGAGGTTTCTCAAAAAACTAAAATAGAACTACCATATGACCCAGAAATTTCATTCCTGGATATATACCAGACAAAAACAAAAACACTAATTCAAAAAGATACATGCACCCCAATGTTTATACTGGCATTATTTACAATTGCCAAGATATGGAAATAACCTAAGTGTCCATCAACAGATAAATGGATAAAGAAGATGTGGTATGTATATACAATGGACTACTACTCAGCCATAAAAATGAACATTTTGCCATTTACAGCAACATGGATGGACTTGGAGAGTATTATGCTAACTGAAAAAAAATCAGACAGAGAAAGACAACTACTGTATGATATCACTTATTTGTTGAATCTAAAAAATACAACAAGCTAGTGAGTTTAACAAAAAAGAAACAGACTCACAGATTTGGAGAACAAACTAGCAATTACCAATGGGGAAAGGGAAGGGGGGAGGGGCAAGACAGGGGTGGAAAAGTGGGAGGTACAAACTATTTGGAGTAAGATAGGCTACAGGGATGTATTGTACAACACGGGTAATACAGCCAATATTTTGTAATAACTGTAAATGGAGTGTAAACTTTAAGAATTGTATGAAGAAAAAAAAGAATTGTATGAAGAATCTTTTAAAAACTGAACTCCAAGTATACTAAAAATATATGTTTATCTTTTAAGTTCCTTCACTTACAGTGATAATCATATCGGAACATGGTATAGTCAATGGTGCAGAAAATGTTTGAGATTTCAGTTTCTTGAAGAGGGTCTATGATGTCATGGAAAGTCAATATTGGTTTAGGTACAGATGGTCTGTAAACTCATTCAATTGAAATGTATCCTAGCTTCTGTTGTTTGAAGAATATAGTTTTTTCGAGCAAGAATAAGTCCCTTCAGAAAAGTAATCAGAGTCCCTCTCTGTCAGGCAGAGCAATGAGATATTTCTGTGCTGAAATCCACAGAAATGGGTGGAAGAAACCCCGTGAACTTAAAGTCAATCATTTTAATAAAAGCAAATGAAATTAGATAAAACTGCATTCATTAAACTATTGTTTCATTTTGAATATGAGATAAGTTAATACTGGTTGCTTTAAGCAGGTCAACTGTATATTTGGTCTAAGGTCATGATGTAGCAACTTAGGTTTTCTTTGGAAAAAATGCAGACAATATTTCAGCTCCTTTTCTTTTTTAATTAAAAAAGACAAGTAAAAAAAGTGAATACTGCTTTTCAAACTTTATCTAACTAAGCACAAAGCACATGGAAAGATGCATAAATGTAAAATTAACTTTTTGCTATTCAGAAAAAGAACTTGGATTTCAGAGCAAGAGAGCTAAAATAAAAACATGCATAATTTACACTACAGATGGGTATATTCTCTGCATTAAATGATACCTAGCAATTTCAAGGAGGAAGAAAATAAAGTGACAATCAACATTAAGAAGGTGGCAGAAGTAATCAAACACACGTCATGTTTAAGAAAAGGCATAATGAAGTTTCCATGAGAATCTTTTTTTCATGACTCAGACACCAGATAACTATTTCACAAGCTTCAGCAGAAGTTTTCAGTGCACTTATCAATAATGCATCCAGCTAGAGTTTTAGATAGTAAATCAAGAGGAAGTTGACTATATCAAAGATCCAAAGTTCAAACACATTATACTACGGGGCTTAAAGCCAGAGAAGGAAAATGTGGGGGTGAGAGAAGTGGATTCTGTGCAGATGCAAAACAATACTTTTGATGAAGGTTGCAAATAAATTAGCAACAGAGTACAGGGCCTTAAATTTTACAAATCAGAGTTATACCAAAGATCCTATAGGTGTGAAAAATGTTCACCATTTAAAAAATATCTATTAGGCAATGGAAAGATGAGGATCATTATAATTTAAAGTACTTACATTGCATGAGATAATTCCATTGACAACAATCACTGTGTTTACTGAAAATCTCAGCTGAAAGACAAAGAACTATAATGTAGACCTTTAGGTTTAGAATTAAAGCACATTAATAAAGCAAAAAAGTGAAGTTTGCATTGCCAGGTTTGATATTTATAGCTGCATAGTTGCAGAGAGAGATTGAATCTGGCCCTAATCATAATTCATAAATAAAATGTTACTGTGAGAAAAAATCATCATTATAACAATAACTGACTAAGGATGTTGTTTGTTGTTCTTTACCAAATATTATAGTAAGAACACAGTATTTTAATTGCCTTGGCCCTTACTATTTTGTATTACTTTCTTGTTAACAATTATGTTACCAAACCTTCTGATAATATTTCAGTATATTCAGGAGAGTAAAGCCTGCAAAATCCATATTTTATGGCACTATAAGTTTCTGATAAATATCTGAAAATTATCTCTTGATTAATTAACAGGGCAAATAAATTATAAAATAAACATCTTTGCTTTTATATTTGGTCCTATGGAAACCAGCCAAATGAATTTCAAGTCTAGACAGAGCTATTAGGTAGCAAAAATTCAGAAGACTTAGCAGATGGCAATTGCATAGGTAAAATCCATGTTTTTAGAGTAAAAAACCTTTTAGTTTGGATAAGTTTTAGAAACTTGCTTTTACAGTTAAAGCAAAGAGGGTACTATTATACAGTTTGGTATCTTAAAGGGTTTGTTTGAATCAATGCTACAGTCTCTGTGCTCAGGATCTTCACCTAAAGATGTTAAATCAGATAAAGTTTATACCTGGATATTCTCAGGCTTCACTCATTCAGATCATACTATATTTAAATAGGGTGGTCCTGTATTTCTACATAACTTCTTTATTAGCTCCACTTAGAAATCTTAACTCCAATAAAATTTAATGGAGAAAAATATGTATCAAGATAAAACAAAACAAAAAGGCATCTGGAGGGGAGGAGTCAAGATGGTGGTGTGGGAAGATGCAGAGTTAGTGTCTCCCCAAAACTAGGGTGCCTGTCGGCTGCTGGAGGGGACTCTAACCCCCACAGAGACGGGAGGAATGCCAGAGTGAAGCGGTAGGATGTAGGGGGATCAAGGAGGAGAGGAGAAGTGGAGGCCAGACAAGATGGGCGCCCCCTGAGGCTGGGGAGATCAGGAGAGGAAGGTGGGAGGATTCTCCAGGAAGAGCAGGAGAGGAGTGGAGGGTGATCGCCTGGCCCACTGGGGCCAGGGAATCTGCTGAGCTCCCAAGCTGGTTCCCCCCCACTTCAAAGCCCCATCTAGGCCATATGGGTCCTGGGGGCATAGGAGGCTGGGGAGATCAGGAGTAGCAGGTGGGATGGGTAATCCAGGAGGACTGGGAGAGGACTGGAGGGAGATTGCCCTGCTCACTGGGACCCGGGGAGCCTGCTGAGCTCCCAGGCCAATCCCCCACCCTCCAAACCCCCCTCCAGGCCACATGGGGGTCCTTGAGGCATGGGAAGTAGGCCAAGGGGAGAACAGGAGAGGCAGGTGGGAGGGGCCCTCTAGGAGGAGCGGGAGAGGAGCAGAGGGTGAATGCCCCACCCACTTGGATACTGGGAGTCTGCTGAGCTCCCAGGCCAGTCCCGTGCCGTCCAAGGCCTCCCCCGGCCCGCATTGGTCCTGGGGGCATAGGAGGGAGGCTTGGGAGATCAAAAGAGGCAGGTGGGAGGGGCCCTCCCAGACCCCAGACCAGAGGAGCCAGAGAGGAGAGGAGGAGGTTTGCCCTGCCCACTTGAAACCAGGAAGCCTGCTGGGCTCCCAGGTGAGTTCCCCTGCCCTCTGAGACCAGGGGTAGGAGGCATGCCTGGGCCCCTTCTGTTTCTTGAATCTAAGCCCCACCCCCCACAGCCCCCAGGGCCTTTTCCAGCCCTGTGGGTCCTGAGCATTGGCCCTGCCCACTGCCCAAACCTTGCCCTTGTTTAGGCCCCGCTCTCCACAGCCAAGGCCTTTCACCCCCTCCTTTTTTTCTTTTCTTTTCCTTTTTATTTTTTCTTTTCCCTCCTCCTCATTTTTACTATTGTGGTACTGATGTACCTTCCGGTTGTTGATTCAGCTATATTTTTATTTTTTTATTTCTTTATTTTTTCCGTTACACGGGCCTCTCACTGTTGTGGCCTCTCCCGTTGTGGAGCACAGGCTCTGGACGTGCAGGCTCAGCAGCCATGGCTCAAGGGCCCAGCTGCTCTGTGGCATGTGGGGTCTTCCCGGACCAGGGCACGAACCCATGTCCCCTGCATCGGCAGGCAGATTCTCAACCACTGCGCCACCAGGGAAGCCCTATATTTTGATTTTCACATTCTTTCTAACATATCTGTTAGTTTCCTAATCTAATTTTTTTTTAACTTTGTTAGTTTTCTATCTCTTTTTTTTTTCTTTTTTTTGCCACTCCATGTGGCTTGCTCCATGGATCTTGATTTGTGAGCACAGGGGCAGGTGGAAGTTCCTCCGGTTGGGAGCTCTGAGTACGAACCACTGCACTAACAGAGACCTCAGACCCCAGGGAATATTCATCAGAGTGAGGTCTCACCGAGTTCCTCATCTCATCACCAAGACCCAGCTCTACCCAATAGCCCACAAACTCCACTGTTGGAAGTCTCAGGCCAAACAACCAGTAGAACAGGAACACAAACCCACTCATTTAAAAAAAAAAAAAAAAAAAAAATTGAGACAGCAAAAGAATATGTCACAGATGAGGGAGCAAGATAAAAACCTACAAGACCAAATAAATGAAAAGGAAATAGGCAATCTACCTGAAAAAGAATTTAGAGTAATGATAGTAAAGATGATCCAGAATCTCAGAAACAGAATGGAAGCATGGACTGAGAAAATACAAGAAATGTTTCACAAAGATCTAGAAGAATTAAAGAACAAACAAACAGAGATGAACAACACAATAAATGAAACGAAAAATACATGAGAAGGAATCAATAGCAGAATAATGGAGGCAGAAGAATGAATCAGTGAGCTGGAAGACAAAATGGTGCAAACAAGTGCCAAGGAGCAGAATAAAGAAAAAAGAATTGAAGACAATCTCAGAGACCTCTGGGACAACATTAAATGCACCAACATTTGAATTATAGGGGTCCCAGAAGAAGAAGAGAAAAAGAAAGGGACTGAGAAAATATTTGAAGAGATTATAGTGGAAAACTTCCCTAACATGGGAAAGGAAATAGTCACCCAAGTCCAGGAAGCACAGAGAGTCCCATACAGGATAAACCCTAGGAAAAACACACCAAGACACATATTAATCAAACTAAATTCAAAGAAAAAATATTAAAAGCAGCAAGGGAAAAACAACGAATGACATACAAAGGAATCCCCATAAGGTTATCAGCTGAGTTTTCAATGGAAATTCTGCAGGCCAGAAGGGAGTGGCAGGATATACTTAAAGTGATGAAAGAGAAAATCCTAAAACCAAGATTACTCTACCCAGCAAGGATCTCATTCAGTTTCGATGGAGAAGTCAAAAGCCTTTCAGACAGAAAAAAGCTAAGAGAATTCAGCACCACCAAACCAGCTTTACAACAAATGCTAAAGAAACTTCTCTAAGCGGGAAACACAAGAGAAGAGAAAGACCCACAAAAACAAACCCCAAACAATTAAGCAAATGGTAATAGGAACATACACATCGATAGTAACCTTGAATGTAAAGGGATTAAATGCCCCAACCAAAAGACACAGACTGGCTGAATGGATACAAAAACAAGACCCATATATATGCTGTCTACAGGAGACCAACTTCAGACCTAGGGACACATACAGACTGAAAGTGAAGGGATGGTAAAAGATATTCCATGCAAATGGAAATCAAAAGAAAGCTGGAGTAGCAATGCTCATATCAGATAAAATAGACTTTGAAATAAAGACTGTTATAAGAGATAAGGAGAGATACTACATAATGATCAAAGGATCAATCCAAGGAGAAGATATAACAATTATAAATGTTTATGCATTCAACATAGGAACACCTCAATACATAATGAAAATGCTAACAACCATGAAAGGAGAAATCAACAGTAACACAATAATAGCAGGGGACTTTAACAGCCCACTTACACCAATGGACAGATCACCCAAACAGAAAATAAATAAGGAAACACAAGCTTTAAATGACACAAGAGACCAGATAGATCTAATTGATATTTATTGAACATTCCACCCAAAAGTGGCAGAGTACACTTTCTTCTCAAGTGCACACAGAACATTCTCCAAGATAGACCACATCTTGGGTCACAAGTCAAGCCTTGGAAAATTTAAGAAAACTGAAATCATATCAAACATCTTTATTGACCACAATGCTATGAGATTGGAAATCAATTACAGGAAAAAAAACTGTAAAAAGACGCAAATAGATGGAAGCTAAACAGTGTGATACTAAATAACCAAGAGATCACTGAAGAAATCAAGGAAGAAACAAAAAATATACATAGAAACAAATGACAACAAAAACACGATGACCCAAAACCTACGGGATGCAGCAAAAGTTGGTCTAAGAGGGAAGTTTACAGCAATTCAATCTCACCTCAAGAAACAAGAAAATCTCAAATAAACAATCTAAACCTATGCTTAAAACAAATAGAGAAAGAAGAACAAAGAAAACCCAAAGTCAGTAGAAGTAAAGAAATCATAAAGATCACAGCAGAAATAAATGAAATAGAAATGAAGAAAACAATAGTAAAGATCAATAAAACTAAACGCTGGTTCTTTGAGAAGATAAACAAAATTGATAAACCCTTAGCCAGACTCATCAAGACAAAAAGGGAGAGAATGCAAATCAATAAAATTAGAAATGAAAAAGGAGAAATCAGAACTGACACTGCAGAAATAAAAAGGATTATAAGAGACTACTACAAACAACTACATGTCAATAAAATGGACAACCAAGAAGAAATGGACAAATTCTTGGAAAGGTACAATTTTCCAAGACTGAACCAGGAAGAATTAGAAAATATAAACAGACCTATCTCAAGTAATGTGATTGAAACCATAATTAAAAATCTTCCAACAAACAAAAGTCCAGGACCAGATGGCTTCACAGGAGAATTCTATCGAACATTTAGAGAAGAGCTAACACCAATCCTTCTCAAACACTTCCAAAAAATTGCAGAGGGAGAAACACTCCCAATTCATTCTATGAAGCCACCATCACCCTGATAACAAAACCAGACAAAGATATCACAAAAAAAGAAAATTATAGGCCAATATCACTGATGAACATAGATGCAAAAATTCTCAACAAAATACTAGCAAACAGAATCCAACAGCACATTAAAAGGATCAGAAACCAAGATCAAGTGGGATTTATCCCAGGGATACAAGGATTCTTCAATATATGCAAATCAATCAATGTGGTATATCAGATTAACAAATTAAGGAATAAAAACCATATGATCATCTCAATAGATGCAGAAAAAGCTTTCCACAAAATTCAACACCCATTTATGATAAAAACTTTCCAGAAAATGGGCATAGAGGGAAACAACCTCAACATAATAAAGGCCATATATGACAAATCCACAGCACGCATTATACTCAATGGTGAAAAACTGAAAGCATTTCCACTAGAATCAGAAGCAAGACAAGGATGTCCACTCTCACCACTCTTATTCAACATAGTTTTGGAAGTCCTAGCCACAGCATTATAGAAGATAAAGAAATAAAAGGACTACAAACTGGAAAAGAAGAAGTAAAACTGTCACTATTTGCTGATGACATGATAGAATATATAGAAAATCCTAAAGATGCCACCAGAAAACTACTAGAACAAATCAATGAATTTGGTAAGGTTGCAGGATACAAAATTAATTCACAGAAATCTCTGGCATTCCTATACAACAACAATGAAAAATCAGAAATAGAAATTAAGGAAATACTCTCATTTACCACTGCAACAAAAAGAATAAAATACCTAGGAATAAACCTGCCTAAGGAGGCGAAAGACTTGTACTCAGAAAATTATAAAACACTGGTGAAAGAAACCAAAGATGACATAAACAGATGGAGAAATATACCATGTTCTTGGATTGGAAGAACGAATATTGTGAAAATGACTATACTACCCAAGGCAATATACAGATTCAGTGCAATCCCTATCAAACTACCAATGGCATTCTTCACAGAATTAGAACAAAAAATCTTACATTTCGTAAGGAAACACAAAAGACCCCAAATAGCAAAAGCAATCTTGAGAAAGAAAAATGGAGTTGGAGGAATCTGGCTCCCCAACTTCAAACCATACCACAAAGCTACAGTAATCAAGACAGTATGGTAGTGTATATATGTCCATACCACTCTCTCACTATATACACTGCCAAATGTAAAACCGATAGCTAGCGGGAAGCAGCTGCATAGCACAGGGAGATCAACTTGGTGCTTTGTGACCGCCTAAAGGGGTGGGATAGGGAGGCTGGGAGGGAGGGAGATGCAAGAGGGAAGAGATATGGGGATATATGTATATGTATAGCTGATTCACTTTGTTATAAAGCAGAAGCTAACACACCATTGTAAAGCAATTATACTCCAATAAAGATGTTAAAAAAAAAAAGACAGTATGGTACTGGCACAAAAACAGAAATAGAGATCAATGGTACAGGATAGAATGCCCAGAGATAAACCCACACACATATGGGCACCTAATTTATGACAAAGGCATCAAGAACATACAATGGAGGAAAGAGAGCCTCTTCGATAAGTGGTGCTGGGAAAACTGGACAGCTGCACGTAAAAGAATAAAATTAGAACACTCCCTAACACCATACACAAAAATAAACTCAAAATGGATTAAAGACTTAAATGTAAGACCAGACACTATAAAACTTTTAAAGGAAAACATAGGAAAAACACTCTGACATAAACCACAGCAAGATCTTTTTTGACCCACCTCCTAGAGTAACAGAAATAAAAACAAAAATAAACAAATGGGACTCAATTAAACTTAAAAGCTTTTGCACAGCAAAGGAATCCATAAACAAGACAAAAAGACAACCCTCACAATGGGAAAAAATATTTGCAAATGAAACAACAGACAAAGGATTAATCTCCAAAATATACAAACAGCTCATGGAGTTCAAAATCAAAATAACAAACAACCCAGTTAAAAAATGTGCAGAAGACGTAAATAGACATTTCACCAAGGAAGACATACAGATGGACAAGAGGTACATGAAAAGATGCTCAACATCCCTAATTACTAGAGAAATGTAAATCAAAATTACAAATAGGTATCAACTCACGCCGGTCAGAATGGCCATCATCAAAAAAGCTAGAAACAATAAATGCTGGAAAGGGTGTGGTGAAAAGGCAACCCTCCTACACTGTTGGTGGGAATGTAAATTGATACAACCACTATGGAAAACAGTATGGAGGTTCCTTAGAAAACTAAAACTAAAACTACCATATGACCCCGCAATCCCACTACTGTGCATATACCCTGAGAAAATCATAATTCAAAAAGAGACATGCACCACAATGTTCATTGCAGCACTATTTACAATAGCCAGGACATGGAAGCAACCTAAATGTCCATCGACAGATGAATGGATAAAGAAGATGTGGCCCATATATACAATGTAATATTACTCAGTCATAAAAAGAAATGAAATTGAGTTATTAGTAGTGAGGTGGATGTAGCTAGAGTCTGTCATACAGAGTGAAGTCAGAAAGAGAAAAACAAATACCATATGCCAACACATATATATGGAATTAAAAAAAAATGGTACTGATGAACCTAGTTGCAGGGCAGGAATAAGAAGGTAGACATAGAGAATGGACTTGATGACATGGGGTGGGAGGGCGAAGCTGGGATGAAGTGAGAGAGTAGCATTGACATACATACACTACCAAATGTAAAATAGTTGGCTGGTGGAAAGCAGCAGCATAGCACAGGGAGATTGGCTCGGTGCTTTGTGATGACCTAGAGGGGTGGGATAGGGAGGATGGGAGGGAGGCTCAAGAGGGAGGGGATATGGGACATGTGTATGCATATGGTTGATTCATTTTGTTGTGCAACAAAAACTAACATGGTATTGTGAAGCAATTATACTCCAATAAAGATCTATTAAAAAAAACAAAACAGATATCTGTGGATATCTTTACATCCATCTACAAGTCATTCTTAAAATAATAATGTGATTCCTCCTCCACCCCGCCCCCCTGAACTATCAAGGTAGGGTTTCTAGAAAACAGTGACAGTTTTTCCACAGGAAAATAATTCAAACTCATACTTAAAAATAATTTCTCTTGGTGTAAACATGTTTTAACTACTAAATCAGCACCAGTGGGCTTCTGTTCCAGAGCTCAATAGTGCATTTCAAGTTGCTATATATTTAAAATATGAGGACCTCCTCTCAATGGACTGCATATTCATTAAAAACTCAAGGGGAACAGAATTGAAGAAAATATGTTCTATTTGGCTTCACAGAGATGTAAATACACCTAGTAAGTTTAATATGTGATTTAATCAACCTTAGAAAGAATAGGATGTTTGTTGTCACTGACAAAGACTTTGTAATAGGACTTCCTTAGAGACTATTTCCAGGTCAGATGGTTTCCCTGCAATTTGGACAATCATGAGCAAGTATGCAGAGGTGCACTGGGTTACGTAGAACAGCTAGCAGTACCAGGTGCAGATGTATGTGAAATTAAACAAAATGTCTTTGCTACCTGTTTTAATTTTTTTTGAAAACTAATCCAATTTAAAATGATTATAAATTATTTTGTATTTGTATTTCAGTCTAAAAACAAGTGCAATATGAAGTAAAATTTAAGGAAAGAGACTTTAGTAATATTGAATTTGATTGCTCTTAAGTATAACCTAACTTCATGTGATTTTCACTTCAAATACTGCTTCAAGCAATGAAAGATGCCCTAAATTTCTTCCCCAAATATGTAGCCACTGTAAGCCACTTAAGATATAGGTATAAATAGTTATTTGACACAGTTGCTTTCAAAGATGCTTTCTGAATCCTAGTGATCAGATTTCACAAATTAAATTGATATATATTTTAATACTTCTCATAGATTCTTAGTATGCTTCCCTAAATATTTCTATCAATCAATACCAAGCTTCATCCTATTGAAAAGAAAGACTAGAGAGTACTAAATAAAAGCAAGGATACTAAAATCAGACTGTCTCAGAAATTCCAATTCCAATTACAAGGTTGCAATCTTGGGGAAATTATTTCAACATTTAGTGTCCCAATATCCTCTGAAACATGGGGATAATAATCTTCCATAAAAGTGTTATATGGTTTAAGACTTAACTAGCAAAAAGCAGTAATAATGCTCCCTGGCATATGGTAAGTTGTCAATAAATGTTAACTATTACAAATTTTTTTAAGTATTTTTTTTCATATTGAAGCATAAATTCTTAACGAATCTGAACTATTATTTTCCTACTGAAAGATGGAAGAATGTTTCAAGCAAGGCATATTTTAAGGTTTTAAACGTAGCCATTGAGTAAGTACTTTACTCTATGAACACATGGGTTATACAGGTCAAATAAATGAAAACATTATCATACTTTTGTTATTAATATCTGAAATATATGTAATGCTTTCAGGTTTGATTTTGTAATTTTTGTATAATTTTTATTTTTTCAGAATTTTTTTTCTCAGCAGCAAACCAGAACAATCACATTAACACGAAAGTTTTTTAAATGACAGAATAAATACATACATTAAAACTCTGCTTATAAATTAGCTATATGACTAAGGCAAGATGTGTGTAATGAGCAGACTGCACTTTAAAATTCAAACATGCCATTTAATTTTAATTTCTGGTAGCCCATTTGATTAATGTGGGTGATATTAGTGCAACTTGGGAAAAGAACTGCTGCAGGTATAAACAATGATATTTCATTGCTCTATTTAGCTAAATGAAAACTAATGCTACACTGATTAAAAGTAGCCTGGATTGCCTTTTATAACATGTTTTTTTTTTTTGGTTACTACTAGGAGCTGGCTTTTCCCTATAAGCTTTCACTGTTATCTAGCGTTCTTTGTGCACAGATGTTATCTCTTACAAATGGGCTCTTTGTATATAAAGAGTATTTCCCCAGTATCCAGCAATTTTTTTTTTTTAAATTGAAGTGAGTGAAAACAATCAAGTACCCAGGGAAAGAAAAGAAAAGAATAAAATGGAACTCTTGGAGCCAGAAGTTCAGAAATCCTTGAAAAAAATAGCACTTTATTATAATCAGTAGAATTGTTCAAAAATAGATCTAATCTAATTTAAATATGAACAATATGCCACAGTTCATTTTAATATAAACACAGAAAGAACATTTCTCTAGGTTGAACAAAGAAGGTTTCTGATTATATTTCAAAACTTTTATGGGTTTACAACAGATGTAATTATGCAACTTGAAAGATCTTGTATACTCATTCAGTTGCCTTTAATGATTTTACTATCTCACTGTGTATATATTTCCAAGCGTGAAAACAAATGACTGTGCTAAAAGATAGTCTGTGTAGTGAAGTGTGTGGTATTATCACAGAATTCAAATGAAAGCAATTAGTAAACTGTAAACATAAAAAGAAAATAGCTGTTATAATAATATTGAGCTTATCCATTAAAAAATAACTCATTTTCTCTGCATCCCTGGTGAAATTCAAGATTGATTATAACAGTGCAATAATTAAGGAATTATTTTTGAAGATTTTCATGACAAAGTGGATTTCTCAAAATGGAGTTGAATTATTAATGAGAGAAGACATAAACATAAGAGTGGATATGTACAATACTATGCTATAATAATCCAATTACTTTCCATAGTCCAGAAATAACATGAAATTTCCACACCTGGGAATATGGTAGGATGTTATTTACACAGTTTGATTCTGAGTATATAGTAAACTTTCACAGGGGTAAGTATAATTTTTTCATATTTTTATAAAATGTTGGAAAATACAAAATGTTAGTAATTGAATAATTATTAAAATTGAAAATTGACTCTTTAGATTGTTTTATTTATTGTTTTATAAAAGTTATAGAATTCCCAAAAAAATCCTAATATTAAAGTATTAATTTCCCTTGCTCTGTACTCAATCCACTATCACCCATAAATGGAGCAGCATCAATTTGTTGGCCAGAAGAAAAATTCATGTCTCAATCTGAGTGTGGCCAATATATTCATGTATTCAGAAAATTAAGATATGTTCAAGGCTGAACATATCTTACCAGGACGGCCAGAAATCAAAGGAAGTTTACAGAGGATGAAATTGGTGGGTAGAGATGTGGAATCACTTATCCCAGTTTACACAGTTAACATGCAGATAGAAAGAGGATACCTTTCTCTCTCTGACTGAAGGAAGATTGATGCAATCTGAAGGAAGAGGTGCCATGACTGCTTGATTTTCACACACTTTGGAGGAGTTTGTGACAGAGAACATAATTATGTTAATTGATCTTCTTTTTAGCCAATAATTTTTTCTTTTCAAGACCAGAAATTAACTTGAGGTTCTTCTTTAGTTAGGAAAATATCAAAGAAAAATAAAAGGAATGGTTTGCTTTTTGTGATTGGACTAGGTAAGGTAGAAAACTGAGAGTTGATAGAAGACAAATATGCATCTATTGACTCCTTTACATACCAGGAAAACATCTGACTTAGGAATAGAGATTCTTTGGAGACCAAGTGGTAAAATAAAATAATTTTCATCAGAAAAAATAAAAATGTTTGGCGGTGTGTTTTGCTAGTTTAGTAAATACAACATTGGAAATCACAAAGTACCTGTAACCAACATGTACAATTTTTTTTTTTTTTTTTTTTTTTTTGCGGTATGCAGGCCTCTCACTGTTGTGGCCTCTCCCGTTGCGGGGCACAGGCTCCGGACGTGCAGGCTCAGCGGCCATGGCTCACGGGCCCAGCCGCTCCGTGGCATGTGGGATCTTCCCGGACCGGGGCACAAACCCTTGTCCCCTACATCGGCAGGCAGACTCTCAACCACTGCGCCACCAGGAAAGCCCAACATGTACAATTTTATGAGCTATAACAAGCTACAAAATACAAGTCTCATTTGATAGTTATCTGCACTTAGATTTTTTGATGATTATAGCAAATCTATCTCATATATTAATAATTAATATTTTCACGTTAAAATTTTGTGAGTGGTAGCCTGGTGTGATGGAAGTAACACATGTTTTGGGGTCAAAGGACCTAAGTGCATTTGTTTATTATCACTAAGTGGGATTTTTAATAAATCATTTAATTTATAGATGCTTTCCTAATTATAATATAAAGATAGTAAGAATAACAATCTCATGAATTACTTGTGAAGCTGAACTAAAGGCATAGAAGTGTTTTTAAAATGCTCTGTGAACTCTAACATATTTACAAATGTTAGCTACTTTTACTGTCATTTATACTAATGGAAAGCTATTTTTTAGTGATCTGTATTTCCATTTATTTTAAGGTTTGGCCCCATACAATATTATAGTGGAGTTTTATTTGGAATGTCTTTGTAAGGAAAGAACTCTCTGTGTGTGTAATATTTAAGCCAAAGTCTGAATAACAAGAAGGAGGTAGTTAAGCAATTTTGGGGTCAAAATCCAATTTATGAAATTGATATGCAGCTCAGGTTGAAAAAGTAGAGAGTTGGACCAAATAGGTTAACAAACAAGAGCCTAAAATCTATCTTTGCAAAAATGGCTGAACAAAGTCCTCCAAAATATTCTCCTTAATAATAGTAATAAGAACCCTGGTAAAAATTATCAGAATCAATTTTTCAGGAGACTAGAAATTAACAAAACTCTTAAATAAATATCAGAAGCATCTGTTCAAGAAAAACAGCTTTCACTCAGTAAGAACAGCAAATTTGGTGGTATTTTAACTTGCTTTATTCCCACCATTCCCTTCTCAGCTCTGCAGCAGCCTTAAAACCAACAGCCTCAATCATGTTAAAAAACCTGCAGCCTGGCAGCTATTGGAAGGATCATAAGAGAGCTGGAGCTCCCTCAAAGATTCATGGCCAGAGAAGAGCCATTATTTGATCTGCCTAGTGGTTTGCTGGAAAATCCTACTCACAAGGATGTTTTTATTTGATCTGACTTGGAGCTTGTTCAAAGCAGACAGACCTTTTACCTGAAATGCTTGTCAAAAACAACCAGTGACAATAATGAAACACCCCAGTGGCCTAAGGCATGGTTGGGGCAAACAATAAGCTAACCAAAAGCATAAGAGGAAAAGGTGAAATAAGAAATGCCCACGGGGAGTACTGAAGGATCTTATACATCCCTAGGGATTTGGAAGCCCACACTCATGTAGGGCTGGTACATAACACAGCATGAATGCATGCTCAGGAGAGCACCGAGAAGGTCCTAAGTTCTCACCTCAGGCTACTCTTCAGGATCTGTATAATTAGAAAGGGAAAGATAATACAGAGGTTTAAACTATCCAAATGACTGTTGAAAGCATGCCCCCCAAAACATGGAGTCATTGGTTAAGAAATGGCAGGCACTGATTCCAGAAATTTAAAGAGATCTCTTTTATTGTCATCAGCTGACAATTAAGCTAAGCAAGCAGAGACTTCAGTGGCCTAACGTAATAAAGAATACAAAATTTACAGAATGAGTTTTAAAGGATCAACCAAAACAAACAACAAAAACAACAAAAGACCAAAAAACCACCACTACCACCACTGCCACCACCACCACAGCAACAAACTCTGAGGAGGGGAGAATTTGATTTCCAGAGTTGCCAAATTATATTTTTAAGAGACAGAAAATAAGTAAGAAATTATGACTCATATGCAGGAAAAAAGCAGCCATGTAAAGTAGCCTTTATAAAGCCCCAATATTGTATTTACTAGAAGAAGACTTTAATCCATATTATAAATATTGTCAAAGAACAAAAGGAGAGTGCACCATGGCTAGCTGGGAGGGAGTCCGGGAGAAGTTTGGACCTGCCGGAGGCAAGAGACCTTTTCTTCCCCCTTTGCTTCCTGGGGCGCGAGGAGAGGGGATTAAGTGCACCGTTTAAAGGAGCTCCAGAGATGGGCGCGGAGCTGCTGAAAAGACAAGAGACTTTTTCTTGCCTCTTTGTTTCCTGGTGTGAGAGGAGAGGGGATTAAGCGCGCCACGTAAAGGAGCTCCAGAAACGGTCGCGAGCCGCGGCTATCAGCGCGGACACCAGAGACGGGCATGAGATGCTAAGGATGCTGCTGCTGACACCAAGAAGCCTGTGTGACAGCACAGGTCACTCTCCACACCTCCCTTCCCCAGAGCCTGTGCAGTCCACCGCTGCCGGGGTCCCGGGATCCAGGGACGACTTCCCAGGGAAAGCGCACGGCGCACCTCAGGCTGGTGCAACGTCCTGCTGTCCTCTGCCGCCGCAGGCTCGCCCCGCATCCATACCCCTCCTTCCCCCCAGCCTGAATGAGCCACAGCCCCCGTATGTATCAGCTGCTCCTTTAACCCCGTCCTGTCTGAGCGAAGAGCAGACGCCCTAGGGTGATCTACGCACAGAGGCGGGGCCAAGTCCAAAGCTGTACCCCAGAAGCTGTGCGAAACAAAGAGGAGAGGGGGAGGTCTCTCCCAGCAGACTCAGAAGCAGTGGATTAAAGCTCCACAATCAACTTGAAGTGCCCTGCATCTGTGGAATACCTGAACAGACAGAGAAATATCCCAAGTTGAGGAGGTAGACTTTGGGAGCAAGATATATGAATTGTTTCCCCCTTTTCTCTTTTTGTGAGTGTGTATGTATCTGCTTCTGTGTGAGATTTTGTCTGTATACCTTTGCTTTCACCATGTGTCCTACGGTTCTGACCGTCCTGTTTTTTTGTTTGTTTGTTTTTTATGTTTTTTTTTTTTTTACTTAAAAAACTTTTTCTCCTTAATAATTATTTTTTATTTTAATAACTTTATTTTATCCTACTTTATTTTATCTTCTTCCTTTCTTTCTTCCTTTCGTCCTTCCTTCCTTCCTTCCTTCTTTCCTTTCCTTTCCTTTCCTATGTGAGCATAGTGTGAGAAGAGCAAAAAAGAAACAGATATTTTAAAAACTGGACCAAGTAGAAATTCTGGAGTAAAAAAGTACAATAACTGAACTGAAAGATTCACTAAAGCAGATATGAACAGGCAGAAAAAAGAATCAGCAAACTTGAAGATAGGTTAATTGAGATTATCCAGTCTGAAGGACAGAAAGAAAAAACAATGAACAGAGCCTAGGAGACATATGGAATACTTCTAAGCCCACCAGCATATACTTAACAAGAGTCCCAGAAGTAGAAGATAAAGGGAAAATGGCAGAAAGAATATTTTAAGATAAATGGTTGAAAAATTTCCCCAATTTAATGAAAAACATGAATCTGCACATTCAAATATCCAAGCAATTTCAAAGTAGGATAAATTCAGAATAATCCACAACAAGATATATCGTAGTCAAACTGCTAAAAGCCAAAGCCAAAGAGAGAATCTTGGAAGCATCAAGGTCAAAATGAACATGTGCAAGGGATCCTCATTAAGATTAACAGCTGCATTATCAAGATCACAAACCATGGAGGCAAGAAGGCAGTGGGACAGCATATTCAAAGTGCTAAAAAAAGAAAAGAATATCAACCAAAAATTCTATTTCCAGTAACACTGTGTATCGAAAACAAAGGGAAAAGTAAAGAGATTACAGAGAAATAAAACCAAAAGTATCACTAGCAATTCTTCTCTACAAGAAACACTAAAGAAAGTCCTAGCTGAAATGAAAGGACACTAGATAGTAAGTGGAATCCACATGAAGAAGAAAAGTACACTGGTACAAGTGGCTCACTAAACAAAAGTATAAATACATTTTTTTGTAATACTTTTTTCCTTCTACCTGACTTAAATTACAACTATATAAAGACATCATTATAAATCTCTGTTGATGGATAAAAATATGTAACTTGTAAGATGTAACCTGTATGAAAACAATAGCACAAATGTAGAGAATGCAATGAAGCAACATTTGATTAATTTTCTACTATTGAATTAAATTGGTATTAATTTTGACTAGATATTTATAATCTCTAGATGTCAATTGTAATCCACAAAGAAACCAATAAGAAATCAACAAAGCTCAAAAAAATTAGTAATAAGTGACAAGGAAATTTATTGCTACACTAATAAATATCTATTTAATATAAAGAAGGCAGTAAAGGAGGAACAGAGGAACAAAAATTACAGAAGGTATCTAGAAAACAAATAGCAAAATGAAAGGCATAACTCTTAACTTAGTGATTACATTAAATGTAAATGAATTAACTTAGTGATTACATTAAATGTATATGAATTAAACACTCCAATTAAATGACAGAAATAGGCAAGATAAATTTTTTTTAAATGAAATTGATCCAACAATATGTTGTCTAGAAAATATATATTTTATTTCAGACACCAAAAGATTGAAAGTAAAATGATCAAAAAAATATGCACACAGAAAACAAAGAAAAAAGTGGCCACACTAATGACAGAAAAAAAAGCCTTAAAAAAAGAACTATTAACAATGACAAAGAAAGACGTTTTTAATAGTAAAAATGTCAATACATCAAGAACATCGAAAAAATAAAAACATATGCACTTAACACCAAAGCTCCAAAATACATGAAGCTAAAACTGAAAGAAATGAAGAGAGAAAGAGACAATTGAACAATATTTTTTGAAGACTCAAATATCCCACTTTCAGTAATGGATAGATCACCTGGGAAGAAGGTCAACAAGAAATAGAAGATATGAAACAACCAGAACTAATGGGAATCACTTTAACCATCAATAGCAGAACACACATTTTTCTCAAGGGCAAGAGGACACATTCTCCAGGATAGACCCTATTTTAGACCATAAAAAGGACCTCAATATACTTAAGATGACTGAGTAATACAAATGTACTTTCCAGCTACAATTGAAAAAAAATGTGATTCAAAAACAAGGAATTTGGGGACATTCACAAATATGTGGACATAACACAGCTATAAACAACTACTGGGTCAAAAAAACTACAAAGGGAAATGCAAACTACTTAGAGATGAATGAATGAAAATGAAAACACAACAAAACAAAACTCATGGGATGCAGCAAAAGCAGGGCTTAAAGGAAAATTTAAAGTTATGTCTATATTGTAAACTAAGAGAGATCTCAAATCAATAACCTAAGCTTCCACTTTAAGGCACTGGAAAAAAGAGGAAACTAAACTCAAGGCAAGGAGAACAAAGGACGTAGTAAAGATTAGATTGGATACAAATGACACAGAAAACAGAAAACCAATAGAGAAAATCAACAAAACCAAAGTTGGTTCTTTGAAAAGAGTTTTGAAAATGACTAAACCTTTAGCTAGACTGACCAAGAAAAAAGAAAGAAGACTCGACATCTACACGTGGAACTTCTCCTATAGAACACCCACCGAACACTGGCAGAGGACCTCAGACCTCCCAAAAGGCAAGAAACTCCCCACGTACCTGCGTAGGGCAAAAGAAAAAAGAATAAACAGAGACAAAGAATAGGGATGGGACCTACACCAGTGGGAGGGAGCCGTGAAGGAGGAAAGATTCCCACACACTAGAAGCCCCTTCGCGGGCAGAGACTGCGGGTGGCGGAGGGGTAAGCTCTGGAGCCGCTGAGGAGAGCGCAGCCACAGGGTGCGGAGAGCAAAGCTGAGAGATTCCCGCAGAGGATCGGTGCTGACCGGCACTCACCAGCCCGAGAGACTTGTCTGCTCCACCGCCAGAGTGGGCGGGGGCCAGGAGCTGAGGCTCGGGCTTCAGTGGGATCCCAGGGAAAGGTCTGGAGTTGGCAGAGTGAAAACAGCCTGAAGGGGTTAGTGTACCACGGCTGGCCAGGAGGGAGTCTGGTTGAAGTCTGGAGCTGCTGAAGAGGCAAGAGACCTTTTCTTCCCTCTTTGCTTCCTGGGCGCGAGGAGAGGGGATTAAGAGCACCTCGTAAAGGAGCTCCAAAAACGGGTGCGAGCCGCGGCTGTCAGCACAGACAGTAGAGATGGGTGTGGGACGCTAAGGTTGCTGCTGCCGCCACCAAGAGGCCTGTGTGCGAGCACAGGTCACTCTCCACACCGCCCCTTCCTTCCGGGAGCCCATGCAGCCCACCACTGCTGGGGTCCTGGGATCCAGGTACAGTTTCCCCAGGAGAACGCGCGGCATGCCTTGGGCCAGGGCAGTGTCACGTTGGCCTCTGCCACCGCGGACTTGCCCTGCACTGGTGCCACACCCTCCCCCCAGCCTGAGCGAGCCGGAGCCCCCAAATCGAATGCTCCTTTAACCCCGTCCTGTCTGAGCAAAGGGCAGACGCCCTCGGACGACGTACATGCAGAGGCGGGGCCAAGTCCAAAGCTGAACCCCAGGAGCTGTGCGAACAAAGAGGAGAGGGGGAGGTCTCTCCCTGCAGCCTCAGAAGCGGCGGATTAAAGCTCCACAATCAACTTTAAGTGCCCTGCATCTGTGGAAAACCTGAATAGAGAACGAATAATCCCAAGTTGAGGAGGTGGAATTTGGGAGCAAGATATACTATTATTTCCCCCTTTTTTTCTTTTTGTGAGTGCGTATGTGTGTGCTGCTGTGTGAGATTTTGTCTGTATAGCTTTGCTTTCACCATTTGTCCTAGGGTTAGACCGACCCGTTTTTCTGGTTTTTTTAATAGAAATTTTTCTTCTTAATAATTATTTTTTATTTTAATAATTACACTTTATCCTAATTTATTTTGTCTTCTCCCTTTCTTCCTTTCTTCCTTGCTTGCTTCCCTCCTTCCCTCCTTTCTTCCTTCCTTCCTGCCTTCTTTCCTCCCTTCCTCCCTTTCTTCCTCTCCTCCTTCCTTCCTTTCTTGCTTTCTTCCTTCCTTCATTTCCTCCTTCCTTTCTTCCTTCCTTCCTCCTTTCCTCTCTTCCTTCCTCCCTCCTTTCTTCCTTCCTTCCTGCCTTCTTTCCTCCCTTCCTCTTCCTTCCTCCCTTTCTTCCTCTCCTCCTTCCTTCCTTTCTTGCTTTCTTCCTTCCTTCATTTCCTTCCTTTCTTCCTTCCTTCCTCCTTTCCTCTCTTCCTTCCTCCCTCCTTTCTTTCTTTCTTCCTTCCCTCCCTCCCTCCTTCTTTCCTTCCTTCCTCCTCTTTCCTTTCTATTTTTTCTCCCTTTTATTTTGAGCTGTGTAGATTAAAGGCTCTTGGCACCCCAGCCAGGCACCAGGGCTGTGTCTCTGAGGTGGGAGAACCAACCTCAGGACACTGGTCCACAACACACCTTCCAGCTCCACGCAATATCAAACAGCGGAAAACTCCCAGAGATCTCCATCTCAACACCAAGACCCAGCTTCACTCAAGGACCAGCAATGAACAGTGCTGGACACCCTATCCCCAACAAAGAGCAAGACAGGTCTACAGCCCCATCCATTAGCAGAGAGGCTGCCTAAAATTATAATAAGGCTACCAACATCCCCAAACACACCACCAGACGTGGACCTGCCCACCAGAGAGACAAGATCCAGCCTCATCCACCAGAACAGAGGCACTAGTCTCCCCAACCAGGAAACCTACTCAACACACTGAACCAACCTTAGCCAATGGGGACAGCCACCAAAAACAACGGGAACGACGAACCTGCCGCCTGCAAAAAGGAGACCCCCAAACCAGTAAGCTAAGCAAAATGAGAAGACAGAAAAACACATAGCAGATGAAGGAGCAAGGCAAAAACACACCAGACCTAACAAATGAAGAGGAAATAGGCAGTCTACCTGAAAAAGAATTCAGAATAATGATAGTAAAGATGATTCAAAATCTTGGAAATAGAATAGACAAATTTCAAGAAACAGTTAACAAGGACGTAGAAGAAATAAAGAGGAAGCAAGTAACAATGAGCAACACAATAAATGACATGAAAAATACTCTAGATGGGATCAATAGCAGAATAACTGAGGCAGAAGGACGGATAAGTGACCTGGAAGATAAAATAGTGGAAATAATTACTACAGAGCAGAAGAAAGAAAAAAGAATGAAAAGGACTGAGGACAGTCTCAGAGACCTCTGGGACAACATTAAACGCACCAACTTTCGAATTATAGGGGTCCCAGAAGAAGGAGAGAAAAAGAAAGGGACTGAGAAAATATTTGAAGAGATTATAGTTGAAAACTTCCCTAATATAGGAAAGGAAATAGTCAATCAAGTCCAGGAAGCACAGAGAGTCCCATACAGGATAAACCCAAGGATAAACACGCTGAGACACATAATAATCAAACTGTCAAAAATTAAATACAAAGAAAACATATTAAAAGCAGCAAGGGAAAAACAACAAATAACACACAAGCGAATCCCCATAAGGTTAACATCTGATCTTTCAGCAGAAACTCTACAAGCCAGAAGGGAGTGGCAGGACATATTTAAAGTGATGAAGGAAAAAAACCTACACCAAGATTACTCTACCCAGCAAGGATCTCATTCAGATTTGACAGAGAAATTAAAACCTTTACAGACAAGCAAAAGCTGAAAGAGTTCAGCACCACCAAACCAGCTCTACAACAAATGCTAAAGGAACTTCTCTAGGCAAGAAACACAAGACAAGGAAAAGACCTACAAGAACAACCCGAAACAATTAAGTAAATGGTAATAGGAACATACATATCGATAATTACCTTAAATGTAAATGGATTAAATGCTCCCACCAAAAGACACAGACTGGCTGAATGGATACAAAAACAAGACCCATATATATGCTGTCTACAAGAGACCCACTTCAAACCTAGGGACACATACAGACTGAAAGTAAGGGGATGGAAAAAGATATTCCATGTAAATGGAAATCAGAAGAAAGCTGGAGTAGCAATTCTCATATCAGACAAAATAGACTTTAAAATAAAAACTATTACAAGAGACAAAGAAGGACACTACATAATGATCAAGGGATCGATCCATGAAGAAGATATAACAATTGTAAATATTTATGCACCGAACATAGGAGCATCTCAATACATAAGGCAAATACTAACAGCCTTAAAAGGGGAAATCGACAGTAACACAATCAGAGTAGGGGACTTTAACACCCCCCTGTCACCAATGGACAGATCATTCAAAATGAAAATAAATAAGGAAACACAAGCTTTAAATGATACATTAAACAAGATGGACTTAATTGATATTTATAGGACATTCCATCCAAAAACAACAGAATACACATTTTTCTCAAGTGCTCATGGAACATTCTCTAGGATCAATCATATATTGGGTTACAAATCTAGCCTTGGCAAATTAAAGAAAATTGTAATCGTATCAAGTATCTTTTCTGACCACAACGCTATGAGTCTAGATATCAATTACAGGAAAAGATCTGTAAAAAATACAAACACATGGAGGCTAAACAATACACTACTTAGTAACGAAGTGATCACTGAAGAAATCAAAGAGGAAATCAAAAAATACTTAGAAACAAATGACAATGGAGACATGATGACCCAAAACCTATGGAATACAGCAAAAGCAGTTTTAAGAGGGAAGTTTATAGCAATACAATCATACCTTAAGAAACAGGAAACATCTCGAATAAACAACCTAACTTTGCACTTAAAATAATTAGAGAAAGAAGAACAAAAACCCCTCAAATTTAGCAGAAGGAAAGAAATCATAAAGATCAGATCAGAAATAAATGAAAAAGAAGTGAAGGAAACAATAGCAAAGATCAATAAAACTAAAAGCTGGTTCTTTGAGAAGATAAATAAAATTGATAAATCATTAGCCAGACTCATCAAGAATAAAAGGGAGAAGACTCAAATCAATAGAATGAGAAATGAAAAAGGAGATGTAACAACTGACACTGCAGAAATACAAAATATTATTAGAGATTACTACAAGCAACTGTATGCCAATAAAATGGACAACCTGGAAGAAATGGACAAATTCTTAGAAATGCACAACCTGCTGAGACTGAACCAGGAAGAAATAGAAAATTTGAACAGACCAATCACAAGCACTGAAATTGAAAGTGTGATTAAAAATCTTCCAACAAACAAAAGCCCAGAACCAGATGGCTTCACAGGCGAATTCTATCAAACACTTAGAGAACAGCTAACACCTATCCTTCTCAAACTCTTCCAAAAGATAGCAGAGGGAGGAACACTCCCAAACTCATTCTATGAGGCCACCATCACCCCGATACCAAAACCAGACAAAGACGTCACAAAGAAAGAAAACTACAAGCCAATATCACTGATGAACATAGATGCAAAAATCCTCAACAAAATACTAGCAAACAGAATCCAACAGCACATTAAAAGGATCATACACCATGATCAAGTGGGGCTTATCCCAGGAATGCAAGGATTCTTCACTATACGCAAATCAATCAACGTGATTCACCATATCAACAAACTGAAGGAGAAAAACCATATGATCATCTCAATAGATGCAGAGAAAGCTTTTGACAAAATTCAACACTCATTTATGATAAAAACCCTCAAGAAAGTAGGCATACAGGGAACTTTCCTCAACATAATAAAGGCCATATATGAAAAACCCACAGCCAGCATCGTTCTCAATGGTGAAAAACTGAAACCATTTCACCAAGATCAGTAATAAGACAAGGTTGCCCACTCTCACCACTCTTATGCAACACAGTTTTGGAAGTTCTAGCCACAGCAATCAGAGGAGAAAAAGAAATAAAAGGAATCCAAATAGGAAAAGAAGAAGTAAAGCTGTCACTGTTTGCAGATGACATGATACTATACATAGAGAATCCTAAGGATGCTACCAGAAAACTACTAGAGCTAATCAATGAATTTGGTAAAGTTGCAGGATACAAAATGAATGCACAGAAATCTCTGGCATTCTTATACACTAATGATGAAAAATCTGAGAATGAAATTAAGAAAACACTCCCATTTACCATTGCAACAAAAAGAATAAAATATCTAGGAATAAACCTACCTAAGGAGACAAAAGACTTGTATGCAGAAAACTATAAGACACTGATGAAAGAAATTAAAGATGATACAAATAGGTGGAGAAATATACCATGTTCTTGGATTGGAAGAATCAGCATTGTGAAAATGACTCTACTACCCAAAGCAATCTACAGATTCAATGCTATCCCTATCAAATTACCACTGGCATTTTTTACAGAACTAGAACAAAAAATTTCACAATTTGTATGGAAACACAAAACACCCCGAATAGCCAAAGCAATCTTGAGAACGAAAAATGGAGCTGGAGGAATCAGGCTCCCTGACTTCAGACGATACTACAAGGCTACAGTAATCAAGACAGTATGGTACTGGCACAAAAACAGAAATATAGATCAATGGAACAGGATAGAAAGCCCAGAGATAAACCCACACACATATGGTCACCTTATCTTTGATAAAGGAGGGAAGGATATACAGTGGAGAAAAGACAGCCTCTTCAATAAGTGGTGCTGGGAAAACTGGACAGCTACATGTAAAAGTATAAAATTAGAACAATCCCTAACACCACACACAAAAATAAACTCAAAATGGGTTAAAGACCTAAATGTAAGGCCAGACACTCTCAAACTCTTAGAGGAAAACACAGGCAGAACACTCTATGACATAAATCACAGCAAGATCCTTTTTGACCCATCTCCTAGAGAAATGGAAATAAAAACAAAAATAAACAAATGGGACCTAATGAAACTTAAAAGCTTTTGCACAGCAAAGGATACCATAAACAAGACCAAAAGACAACCCTCAGAATGGGAGAAAATATTTGCAAACGAAGCAACTGACAAACGATTAATCTCCAAAATTTATAAGCAACTCAGGCAGCTCAATAACAAAAAAACAAACAACCCAATCCAAAAATGGGCAGAAGAACTAAATAGACATTTCTCCAAAGAAGATATACAGATTGCTAACAAACACATGAAAGAATGCTCAACATCGTTAATCATCAGAGAAATGCAAATCAAAACTACAATGAGATATCATCTCACACCAGTCAGATTGGCCATCATCAAAAACTCTAGAAACAATAAATGCTGGAGAGGGTGTGGAGAAAAGGGAACCCTCTTGCACTGTTGGTGGGAATGTAAATTGATACAGCCACTATGGAGAACAGTATGGGGGTTCCTTAAAAAAGTAAAAATAGAACTACCATACGATCCAGCAATCCCCGTACTGGGCATATACCCTGAGAGAACCATAATTCAAAAAGAGTCATGTACCAAAATGTTCATTGCAGCTCTATTTATGATAGCCAGGACATGGAAGCAACCTAAGTGTCCATCAACAGATGAATGGATAAAGAAGATGTGGCACATATATACAATGGAACATTACTCAGCCATAAAAAGAAATGAAACTGAGTTATTTGTAATGAGGTGGATAGACCTGGAGTCTGTCATACAGAGTGAAGTAAGTCAGAAGGAGAAAAACAAATATCGTATGCTAACACATATATATGAAGTCTAAGAAAAACAAAATGTCATGAAGAGACTAGGGGTAGGATGGGAATAAAACAAAAACCTACTAGAGCATGGACTTGAGGATATGGGGAGGGGGAAGGGTAAGCTGTGACGAAGTGAAATAGTGGCAGGGACATATATACACTACCAAATGTAAATTAGATAGCTAGTGGGAAGCTGTCGCATAGCACAGGGAGATCACCTCTGTGCTTTGTGACCACCTAGAGGGGTGGGATAGGGAGGGTGGGAGGGAGGGTGACGCAAGAGGGAAGAGATATGGGGACATATGTATAAGTATAACTGATTCACTTTGTTGTAAAGGAAAAACTAACACACTATTGTAAAACAGTTATACTCCAATAAAGATGTTTAAAAAAAAAAGAAAGAAGACTGAAATTACTAAAAGCAAGGATATATATATATATATATATATATATATATATATATATATCTTGATATATATATATATATATATATATAAACTAAAGAGTCTGAATTAGTAATAATCTGCAAGGATTACTAAGAATTATAAGGTTTATAAAGGACTACAAATAACAATTGCATGACAAAATGTCAGAAAACCTAAATGAAATGGACAAATGCCTAGAGAGACACAAACTACTGAAACTGACCCAAGTAGAACATCCGAATAGATATATAAAAACTAAAGAGTCTGAATTAGTAATAAAATAAATCTTCCAAGAAAAAAAAAATACCAAGTCCGACTGGCTTGATTGGTAAATACTTCCAGGACGACTATAATAAAAAAGACAGATAATAACAAGTGTTGAGAAGGATGTGGAAAAATTGGAGCCCTCATACATGAGTGGGATTATAAACGGTCACAACTGCTTTGGAAAACATGTTGGCAATTGCTCAAAATGTTAAACACAGAATTACCATATGACCCAGCAACTGACTTGCTTTGGACAACTATACTTTAAGAGATGAAATGCAAGCAGAAGCTTAAAATGTACTTGTTAGTTGGGACTGCTTACTTCTGCCTCTGTAATCAATATGCAATGAGTGTGCCCAGCCTAGTCTAGTGGTCCCAGGAGGAAAAGGGGAAAGGTATGAATCAAAGCCATCCCAGCCAACCCTCACCTAGATCAGATATGACCTACAGCTTCTCTGCAGCCAGGGAACATGTGAGGCTACTGAATGGATGCTTACTGTTTAAAATTACTGATATTGTGTGATTTATTTTATGCAATAGCAAACCAATTTATTTTATCTTTCCTCTTAGTTGTCCATAAAGCTTGGAAGTAACAGAATTAGTTGATCTCAAAAAACTGGTACAATTCTAAAAAATATTGATTATAGTACTATATCATTGAAACAATCTTGAAAAAGAATAAATGGGGGGCTTCCCTGGTGGCACAGTGGTTGAGAATCCGCCTGCCGATGTAGGGGACATGGGTTCGTGACCCGGTCTGAGAAGATACCACATGCCGCGGAGCGGCTGGGCCCATGAGCCATGGCCGCTGAGCCTGTGCATCCGGAGCCTGTGTTCCACAACGGGAGAGGCCATAACAGGGAGAGGCCCGCGTACCACAAAAGAAAACCAAACAAAAAAAGGAATAAATGGAACATGATCCATACATTCATCTTGATATAAATAACTTCTTGACACGTCAAATTTTAGTATATAATGAAAAATAAATTCTCATCAGATAGTTTTAAATATTTATCATTCATTCCATTTCATTACTCAGCCTGAAGTATACTGCCCTCTCCTGAATTCCCCAATTCTTGTCTTTCCAAATTCACACATCTTTTCTGCCATAAATTTAAAGTTTTATTTAAAATAATGTGATATCATCAAATTAGATTTTAAATTGCCTTAAATATTGTAGATACAGAGTCTCCTTTATGCACTCTAACATATTACAAAAGATCAATTAGTAGTTGTATATTTGGTTTGCTACGGCTGGCATCACAACATTTCAACTAGCTAAGGCTGGCCCCATATCTAAACCTGGTTGAATAAATATAATTACTGTTTTTAAAATTTTATGTAATTATACATATTCTAAGTCATTAAACCAGTCATTAAATTAAAATCTATTTTATACTATTTTAATCAACCACATATTTCTTTTTTTATATTTGTAAATCACTTCAACCTCAGGATTAATGTTTCTTTAAAAGGTTATCTACAAAATATTCTGACTGATAGACTGTTCCTCTTAGGTGGACTATTTTGCTTCTAACCCTCTAAAATTTGTAGATAATGCCCATTTTGGCTCCTTATCTTTTAAACTATACATTTTTGTCTTATTAGATGAATCAGAGAGCCATCAACGTTCTTTGTGGAGTCAGAAAGAATTGTTCATGGCAAATTTTAATATTGAAGCTATATTCATGCACAAATGCACAGACCCAGATTGTACTTTTAAACCCATTTTTTTGAAATGTAAAATATGGTTCTGTAATGGGAGTCTCAAACAGCTTTCACTGTGTTTTCGACTCTGAAGTGAATTTGTTTATGTAATCTCATATTAATGGAGAAGGAAATAAGATAGAAAAAGTATACTTTCTTTAAGACAGATTTCTGAAGTTAGTTTGATCTTTCATCCTCAGTAACCTCAAGTGCCATAGCAACAAAACATTCTTTATTATTGAGAAAAATTGTCATTCACCTGCCAGACATGCTGCTGATTTAATGCATAACGGTTAGGGAAGTGGAGTAAGGCAATCTCCTCACAATCTAAGATCCACAGATCCTTGATGGCACCTGCCACCCCATCCTTTGCACACAACAACAAATTTTTCAAACATATTCTGATGTTTTCCATGAGAGAAAAAGATGCCATACTCCATCAAATAATTTTTAAAACTGAGTACATACTGTGCGCCAAGCTGGGCCAGGAGCACACAGATATTTTGCTACTTTAACCTCGGGTTCCAATCTGGAAAGGACTTAGGCAACAGCAATAAAAGAAGAAACTGTTTTTACTCGTTCATTTTATAAACTCTATGTTTTCAAAATATCTTCTGTGATTCACATAGTCAAGTTAAAATGTTATGCAGAAACTATTGTGTTTGGCAAAATAATGACCCCTGAAAGATACCCAGGCTAAAATCACAGTCTGT
Organism: Kogia breviceps; assembly: GCF_026419965.1. Classification (NCBI taxonomy): domain Eukaryota; kingdom Metazoa; phylum Chordata; class Mammalia; order Artiodactyla; family Physeteridae; genus Kogia; species Kogia breviceps. The sequence continues at coordinate 27,588,600 of NC_081322.1, forward strand.
GAATATGCTGCCTCACATGGCAAAAGGGACTCTGCCCATGTGAGTAACTTAAGGATATTGAAATGGTCATATTATCTTGAATATCCAAATTGGCCTGATTAAATCAGGAGAGTTCTTGTAAGAGGGAGGCTGATGTGATGATAAAAGCAGAGGTAGAAATGATGTGAGGCTAAAAGCCAAAGAAGGAAGGCAGCCTCTAGAAGCTGAAAAAGCCAGGAAATAAATTCTTCCATCCAGGCTCTAGAAGGCATGCAGTCTTGACAACCCCTTGATTTTAGCCTAGTGGAACTGATTCCCTGAGAACCACTGTATGCTGTTGGTGGGAATGTAAACTGATGCAGCCACTGTAGAAAACATTATAGAGGTTTCTCAGAAAACTAAAATAGAACTATCATATAACCTAGCAATTCCACTCCTGGGTACATATCCCCAAAAAGATAAAAACACTAATTCAAAAAGATACATGCATCCCAATGTTCACAGCAGCATTATTTACAATGGTCAAGACATGGGAGCAACCTAAGTATCCATCAACATATGAATGGGTAAAGAAGATGTGATATACACACGTACACAGTGGAATACTCAGCCATAAAAAGAATGAAATTTTGCCATCTGCAGCAACATGGATGGACTTGGAGGGCATTATGCTAAGTGAAATAAGTCAGAGAGATAAAGACAAAATACTGTATGATATCACTTATATGTGGAATCTAAAAAATACAACAAACTAGTGAATATAACAAAAAAGAAGCAGACTCACAGATACAGAGAATAAACTAATGGTTACTGGTGGGGGAGAGAAGGGGCAGGGGCATTAAAGGGGTAGAGGATTAAGAGCTACAAACAATTAGGTTTAAAATAAGCTACAAGGATATATTGTACAACATGGGGAATATAGCCAATATTTTATAATAACTATAAATAGAGTATAACCTTTCAAAATTGTGAATCACTATATTGTACACCTGTAATTTATATAATATTATAAATCAACTATACTTCAATTAAAAACAAAGCAAAAAAAGGAAGAAAGAAATTGATTTCATATTTCTTTAGAATTACAAAATAATAGATTTGTGTTTGAGAAAAGCCACTAAATTTGTGGTAATTCAGCAATAGAAAACAATAAATCCATAATGTCACAAGTAGTGCTTTTTTTCTGTCCTACTATAATTGTCATTAAGAGATAATACATCTTGGGAGGCTTTACTAAAAATTATAGCCCCTTATAGACTGTCCCTGAATTTATCTACATATACCTTCCAGGAGAAATAGAGGGAATAATTCAAATGCTCCTTACATTTAACGTTTTAGGTGTGATGCTGTAGTTTCATTCAAACATAAGCAAAGTGATTTAGTATGTACTTAGCAATAAAATCTGTGTAGTTTTTACAGTCTTCTCTTAAAATAGGGATCTCTCAAACGACCTTTTTTTTTTCTTATAAGAAATGACAATGAAGGGCTTCCCTGGTGGCGCAGTGGTTGCGAGTCCGCCTGCCAATGCAGGGGACGCGGGTTCGTACCCCGGTCCGGGAAGATCCCACATGTCACGGAGCGGCTGGGCCCGTGAGCCATGGCCGCTGAGCCTGCGCGTCCGGAGCCTGTGCTCCGCAACGGGAGAGGCCACGACGGTGAGAGGCCCGTGTACCGCAAAAAAAAAAAAAGAAAAAGAAAAAAAAAAAAAAGAAATGACAATGAAGATAGTGGGAGAGTGTTTATTTAAAAATCTTTGCAATATATCTAATTTATCAATCCATCTTCTAAAAATCATTATCAATTTTCATGAACATCAGTTCTGAGAGCAAGAGAATGAACAATAGTACATGTGCATGTGTGCATACACACACTCGCACACACGTGCACACACACATTCACAGAGGCTTCCTTAAAAACCAGATGTAAATTAGGCATCAGAATGCACCCAAGGACAAACATTTTTCTCGCAAAATCTGAAAACACTTTCAAAACACCTCAAATGCTTTCTTGTATCAAAACTGGAAAAGACAGAAAAACAATATTTAAGGAGCAGGAAAGAATACAAGAAATCCATATGATATATTGCTTCATAAATTGTTTAGTTGAATATCCTGTAACAGGTTTGACTTACATTACCTCCATTATTTTTCTTTCAAATAAAACTACTAAGAATGAGTAGTCTATTGATTAAAAATATGTGAAATTTAAATGTTTTGGTTTAAATTGTCTAATGTTTGTCTCCTAGTTCAAAAGTAGACTGGTGACTACAGGGAAAGAAAATTTTGCATATCAAAACTGGACTGAAAGAGAAAAGATTTAATTGAACATCAATTAATTCATCCACCTAAATTTTTTTTGTGCATCAAATGTATGCCAGACATTAGGGCTGGAGACACAACAGTGACAAAACAAAGTTTGTCCTCATGAAGCTTAAATACATCTTTCAGAATATTTAAAATGTTATCCAGATACCATATCTGACAGTAATAGATTTATCTACATTGCTGTTTCCCTTAAAATCTGTATGACAATACAGACTATGACAGTACCCATAATCCCTCCATGGTTAATCAAAATTAGGTAGTTCAAGTCCCTTTCCAGAATGCCAGGCAATAATCTTCATTTCTCCCTTTAAATGCTTATGAAAGGGGCAAAACAACTTCTTTTTCTTTTCCAACTTAGCCTTCTCCAATTATTATATGAGTACCATGGCTTTTGATCATTTATCCACTTAAGGTTATTACTGATTTCTCTAAACTTTCCTTGAAAAAACGTAGAGTGGAATTATTTGGCCAAGCTCTCAAGGTGCCACACAATTACATAGATTCATCTTCAGTTCACTTGCAAAAGGTATTAAAGCTCATTTTGCAAATTACTTTTGATCACATAGAAAACCAAGAACCACCAACAGACTTTACTGATTCGATAACTAACCTGGCACATGTTAACTGTCAGCTACTAATCCTTAATATAACCCTCTAAAATCTGGAAACACAATTACTCTTCAAAACTTTAAGAAAAGATCTTTCAAAATGAAAATTATAACTCCTTTTGATCAGATGTTTGTAAATTATTTTTGTTAATTTCATTTTTTTAAATGCTTCTAGCCCACTTTTCCTATCATGTCCTTTTCATTGAGTGTGTAAGATACCTTTATGGATTTAAAAAAGTGTAGCCCTTTCTTGTGTTATATATGGTTTAATAATATTTGAGTTTTCTCTTTTCATTTTAACTCAGTTTGTGTTGTTTTGGCCAATTCAATTTTATTGGCATTGCATTTAATTCACAGATAAGTTTAGGGAGAATTGACAAAATTATGTAATTGAATGCTTACGTGTAGGAAGGTGATATGACTTCATTTACTCAAGTAAATTTATGATCCTCAGAAGATGTTTAAACTTAACTTGATAAAAATTCTGCACTTTTCTGATTTACTTCATTCCTTAGTATTTAATATTTTTGCTTGCTATTATAGATGGGATTATTTTAATCAACACATTTTCTAAGTGAAATTTATAAATATATATTAAATCTTTTGCATTTGTTTACATACTTTGTGACTTTATTTCATTATTAAGACATTTTTTTCTGGTATTTAATATTATGATTCTAGTCAGAACAAATTTATTTATGTATATGTGAAGAAAATGGTACACAAGTTGATACATGGTGGATTCTATCCTTCATCTTGAGATTCAACATTTTAGTATATATCTGGATATTGGTAACTTTTCATAAGCTTTGTCTGCAAAATAGTGAGCCCTTTTGTTTTATATATCTATACAAAGTGTAAATTATAGAGCTGGCTCTCCAATATAGTTGCCACAAACATATGTTCCTAATTCAATTTTAGTTAATTGACATTAAATAAAACTAAAAATTCAGTTTTTCAGTCACATCACATTTGACACATTTAGATTGTTCATCAGTCACATGTGGCTGGTGGACACATCATTGGACAGAGCAGAATGATATTGTTATTATTGAGAAAATTCCTACTTGCTTTTGTTGGCACGTAAGGTAGAGGCTGTGGAGTCAATCTGACTGTCTTTGGATTTGAGCTTCACCACTTCATAGCTATGAAAACTTGTTCAAGTTGTGTAAAATCTTTAAGCTGTAATTTACTTTTCTGTAAATAATGATACTAATAGTGCTTAATGGGATAATTTAACGATTAAATAAAATAATATTTATAAAGCAGCTAACATAATAACTGGCACACAGTGGGTCCTCTGTATATATCAGCTAATATGTTATTTATACTATTTACTTACTTCCATTTGTTTGTTCTATTTTTTAGAAGAATCACTTTCCCATGTATTTCCCTCCATGGTTAATCTCTTATCCACCACCCAACACAACTTTTTCCTGCACTTTCTCACATGCATTTTTTATTTCCTTTTGGAATATTTTCTCAATATTTTACTCCAATATGATTTGATTTACTATTGGGCCAATTGTGTTCTTTAAAATAAATGTTTTAGATTTTACTATATATTTTTATTTCTCTAAACCACTTTTTAAAAACTTTTCCTCTACCCATTATATCAGTCTGTTTTGTGGTATTTTGTTTTTGTTTTTTTACCACCTTAGCTTCCCTCAGCTTTCAGTGGTGTAGTGTACTGATTAAAATCATAGGCTGTAGAGTCATATTGCCTAAGTTCAACTAGTAAAACAATGAGGAGATATTCACTTTGAGCGTCAATTTCTTCATCTATAAAATAAAAATATTTATAGTAGGATAGCTGAGACAACGAGATGTGATAATATATGTAAAGCTATTTAGTACATTATATAAAATAAAGACAGTAATTTTCATTTTATCATTATTATTATTCCTATTATTACTTACGGATTCATAGAATTTATGTTTGGTTTGATTTTCTTGAGGGTATATAGCAATTGCTCCATAAAATACACTGTTTCTCTTGAACTGATTGGCTCCACAAGCAGCTTTTTTTTAAAAAAAAAAATAAATTTATTTATTTATTTGGCTGAGTTGGGTCTTCGTTGCTGCACACGGGCTTTCTCTAGTTGCGGCAAGTGGGGGCTACTCTTCGCTGCAGCATGTGGGCTTCTCATTGCAGTAGCTTCTTTTTGTGGAGCACAGGCTCTAGGGGCATGGGCTTCAGTAGCTGCGGCATGTGGGCTCAGTTGTTGTGGCTCGTGGGCTCTAGAGCACAGGGTCAGTAGTTGTGGCACATGGGCTTAGGTGCTCTGTGGCTTGTGGGATCTTCTCGGACCAGGCCTCGAACCTGCGTCCCCTGGTGTTACACTGGTAAGCGGATTCTTAACCACTGTGCCACCAGGGAAGTCCAGCAGCTTCCTTCTTTTGTGCCACCAGGGAAGTCCAGCAGCTTCCTTCTTTATCTCTTGATGGTTATGTTTTTCTTCCTTTAATTCCTAAGATGTTTAGAGAGGTGTCATCCTCATGTAAGGAGGGTAGAGACTATATTAACCTGAGAGTTGTAAAGACTACGATTAAACACTACTTCGGCAAAGAGCAGTACCTTGTTTACATGTATGCTCCTAAGACTCTGGACTCTGTGTCTGGTCCCAGTGTGTATTCTCCAGGTACAAATATATTTTCTGTGAATTCTTCTCAGGTCACTGCCTTACTGACTCAGTGCTATAAGAAAAATCTTCTTATAGAATTTACACATAAGGGACTGATGAATACATTTGTATATCTGGTCCAAAACTTCAAGGGCTTTAACATTTAAGGGAGACCATGGGAAACCTCTGGTGGTAACTTTATCTCTCATTGGATCTTTCATTGAAATTTTGAAACTACTGCACAAATGGGTCAACCTTTTCTACCTAGCTTTTTAATTGGCCTTGTCCAGGTTCCAGCTACACATTGTGTTATGTTCAGCATCCTTCCAAAAGCTTCCATTTCTGAGTTGGGGGAATGGTACCTGCATTACTTTCCTAAAACTGCTGTAACATACTACCACAAATTGAGTGGCTTAAAGTAACAGAAATTTATTCTCTAGAGGCTAGAAGTCCAAAATGGAGGCATTAAGGAGCCACACTCTCTTTGATAGCCATTGGGGAGAACCCGTTCCACGCCTTTTTCTTAGTTTCTGGTGTTGCTGGCAATCCTTGGTATTCCTTGGTTTACAGATGCATCACTCCAATCTCTGCCTCTGTCATCACATGACATCCTCTTCTGTGTCTCTGTCTCTATAGGTCTTCTTTTCTTATAAGGAGACATGCCATATTGGATTAAGCGCCCACCTTACTCCACTATGAGCTCTTAACTACAACAATCTTATTTACAAATAAGATCACATTCTGGGGTTTAGGAAGAATACAGATTTTGGGGGGAAATACTATACAACCCAGTACCGTCCCCAGCTATTCCCTACTAGGTGTGCTCTTTCAGTGTGGGAAGTGTTCTTCCAATTATAAATAAGCTGACTATACTAATCCATAGACAGATCAACCTGCTTCTGATAATTGTTCCTCTTAGTTGGCAATATGGTTCTAATTAGAGCGCCCTTTGCCTTTTCCCTGGACAATTCTTACCTCAAATTCTAGCCCCTCAAGTTTATATTGAATTCCTTTGGCTTCTTGAAATCTTTTCACTGTGCTACTATTGAGAGCCTAATTCTCTTGATGTATAACTTAAGATATGCTTCCTTTTCCACTTCTATTTTGGTGGCTTTGAAATGCTACTAACTCATGAGAGTGAAAAGGGTAATCGATTTTGAACATGTTTGTCTAACTAATGTCCTCTAATAAGGAAGGGCATTTACTAACATAACTTTAACTAAATAAAGCTAGGTCCTTCTATTGGGAAAGCCATGCTATTTTTCTTGAATAAGGGATGGGTGAACGTGATAAAGAAGGAAGTCTCCTGTCTAACCACCTAGATAAGGAGATTAAATCTTGGAAATTGTTTGCCTTGTTTTTGTCAGAGTTGGATTACTCTCATATATTTGTTCCACAAGGCACTTATTTTAAGTGACAGAAAAGGCCAAAGTCAAGTTCTGCCCTATTGATTTTACAAACACTAATAACAATACAAAAGTACCTAAAAAAGAGCTGAGACATTAATTTAAAGATAGAAGACTGGATACATGAAAGACTCACTCAGAGCACCCCCCAAAATGGTAAATAAGTCCAGAAAAATCTACAAAGTTGAGGAATAGAGAATAAAATATAATTTTCATAAGTAAAAGCAGATGAGCAAAGAATACCTGACTTATCAGAAGTGAGAAAGCATCAGAAAGGAAAGCAATATTTTTTGCACAGCCACCCAAAGGGGTTTGGGTTGGTGGCAAAAGCAGTCACTGAAAAGCTGTTGAATTTGGGGCTGGAAACAGGAGACTTGGCTACAAGTATATATAAAAAGTTTTCAGATTGCCAGAGGTCCTCTATAGTGATGGCAGATTGGAGAGATTAACAGAGGGTATATGGATTGAAGGACACTAGGCCCAGTGTAGGCTGGCATATTATGCTCAAAAGAGGGTAATAACATTTACATGCTGAATTCTGTGATTCCCAGCACTCCTCTCTCAGCCATGTCTAGAATGTTAGCAGACTGGTTTATTATTCAAGGTATGGAATTAGGAAATTTGCTTCTCAAAATCTAACCATTGCAAGAAGAGATATGTACATTAGAGGTTCCCAGTGAAATGGTCCAGTCAAAGTAGCCAAATATGAAGTTCACATTTGGTGTGCTGCGCCTGCACTCAGAATCTCCAAATAGTTTTTTGGTCCTTCATTCTTAACTACGAGCAAAGTCAGTGATTTGCCTTTATCTGAGAAATAAATCTAACCTGAAAGACAAAGACCGGAAGGAAAAAAATAAACAAACAAATAAATAACAAAACTTGGAAGAAAATATATTTTGTAGGAGGGAGAGGATTTGAAAAAAAGTGAAAATAAAAACTATTATTCTAAGAGAAATTAATGAAAATATCACCCATAAAATAAAATAAAAGCAGTTGCTATAAAAATTTTCTGAGACAAATACCATATGATATCACTTATATGTGGAACCTATAACATGACACAAATGACGTTATCTTTGAAACAGAAACAGACTCACAGACATAGAGAACAGACTTGTGGTTGCAAAGTGGGGGAGGAGTGTGGGGGAGGGATGGACTGGGAGTTTGGGGTTAGCAGATGTAAAGGATTATATATAGGATGGATAAACAATAAGGTTCTACATTATAGTGCAGGGAACTATATTTAATATCCTGTAATGAACCATAATGGAAAAGAATGTGTGTGTGTGTGTGTGTGTGTGTGTGTGTGTGTATCTCAATCACTTTGCTGTACAGCAGAAATTAACACAACATTGTAAATCTACTATACTTCAATGAAATAAATAAATAAAATTTTTCCGAGATAAAAACTGAATTCTCAGAAATACAAAGCATAGTAGTAAAAAATGAAAAACTTAATAGGAAGATTGAAAGATAAATGTGCCACCTTTCTGAAGTATTAAAAGTTTTTACATTTTTACTCTAACAGATATTTTACAGGTGATTTGGAGACTGAATTTCAACACAGGTTTTACCAGGATAGAAATACTTTGGAAGAACATCAGTTGAAAATTAATAGGTCTCAATCAAAAAAGTTCTTGATATCAAACATTAAGAGTATCTTAAATAAAAAGAAAAAAATTACCATTTAAAAACAGCTGATTTTTAAATGCTTATGATCATTATTAAAAATCACACATGTATCTTGGTGGCATTATCCTAAAAGGTGGAATAGGAACTTGTCTGAGACTGAGTGAAACAAGACTATGTCCATCTCTATCCCTAATCTGATGAGTAACATTGGATGAGCTATTTAACTGTCATTCAAGTTCCTCATATTGGGTTGTTGGTCTCTGATTTCCTTTCATTTTCAAACATCCTATTATTTAACACTAAATGCTCCCTAAAGCTGTTGGATATGTGTACATTACATATATGTATTTTGTATTTCTGCTCTTCCTAGTGGCAGTTGAACATGTACATCATAGTGCTGTCATTACATTGCTTCTGAGTTATTCACAGTGGACACTGTTTCTCAGTTTAACTACTCACTCCTGGGTCCTGCCAGGTCTGCCTTGTTTTAGGCCTGCTGTGCCATTGCCAGCCGCTCACTGAGACTTCAAAGTGACACTGAATTGGTAAGAAAAGTTGATAAATGATACAGAGTGAGGGCCACTTTGAAGTCCTGCAGTGTCACCAGAAATACCACAGTGAAACCAAAACAATGAGAAGTAGGGGGCAGGGCAGGGACCACCCCAAAAAATGGTCCTCGGGGGACAGAAAAGTAGTTCCCAGGAAAAGTATTAAGAGGGAAAAGAGAAAAGCATAAGAGAAAAGAATAAAAGTAATAAAGAATATATAAATCTTTAGTTTTATTCATATAATTTTCTAAATGATGAATTATCTTCAGAGACCTTGATTTAGTGCATTGCTGGGGCAGCTGCTGTTTCAACACATCTCCCTGTAAACTGTGAGATGATAGTGTTGATAGACACATTATGTGCACTTTTATTCTGAACATTGTCCCCTCTGTTTCATCATCTGTTTCATTTTTGAAAAGTACCCTTGACGACTGAAGAAAGGGTCAGGAAAAGCAAAGGGCATAGTGATGATATCTATTTAGTGGTATCTGAATCCACTTGATGTGAATTCCCAAAAGTAGAAGTTAAAAAACGTGATCTACTCATAAGAAAACACCAGGAGTATCAGGTGCAAGTGTATCAAGCAACACACCCAGGCAGAAATAAACCTTATTAGGGCTGCATCTACTTATTTGGTTTTTCCCACTTTGGGCTCCAGAATCGATGTTAGAATCAGGTAAGACCTAAAGTGTGAATTTCTGATACCTTTTACAGGGTCTAGAGAAATGCCTCATAGAAAGGAGTGAGGGGTTGACAACTTCACAGAGTTGTCCTGTATCAGGACAACAAATCATTTGTTAGGAAAATTAAGTGAGTACTCTAAAAGGAGAACAATTTTGTTTTTTGAAAAACATGTTTTAAATCAAAACTTAATCAGTATATAAATGTATACATATACACACAAATATATATACACATGCACACACATACACGTATGGCTTAAGGCAGGAAATATAAATGAGGGAAGTAGAATAGATATATCCCTCTTTGCTAAGAGATTATGTCACTTTCAGCCAGTATGCCTAAGGAGGCTGTTCAGGTCTAGCTGTTCTTGGTATCACATCCGTCTTTTCTGGGAAAGACTACTTACTACTCTGGATATCCAGTTGTTATTTTCCCTTATGAATGTTCTCAAAGCACTGCCTTTAACACTAAATTTTGGAGTATATATATGTCAGTCCACAAATCCAGGTGCACATCTATATAATTTTATTTATTGAATATACATAAATTCAATGTGTCAATTTAATGTGTAAATTCTTCAAGAATTCCTTTAAAACCAAGGTATTCCTGGACATGGGGTGGATATGGATGTGTTAGAATCTGGTTTTCCACATGATTGGTTCATGCAGGCATCTGCTGAGATATCTCTCACTCCTCTTGGCAAGACAACTTCATGCTCAGCAGCCTTCACTGTTAATTCTGTGTCATGCATTGGCACACAGAAATCATTCTGCTTCTTCTAGGTCATGCTGGGTTAGAGGAATTTCTCTGAAACTAGTGAAGTCAACATATGCCCAAGCACATCACAGAACTATTTGACTCAGATGTTGCCACCTCTCTGTGACAGAAATCCCCTCAGTTCTCAGAACCAGATGTCTTGTTGGGATTTTTTTTTTTGTCTCCCTGTTCTCTGCTAGGAAAGGAACGCTTGGAGGCTCCCTTTCAATTGACCACTAACTGTACACTCTCATCATTTCTCTTCCCATCCCTGGAACTTACTGTCATCTTCTGTCAAAGTTGCAGGGCCCTCAAATACTCTGCTTTTATGGCACATCATTTTTACCCCAAATTCTGTCTGTAACCAGAATCTTATCATTTCCATGAAGACAAGGGTCTCTTAGGTAGCATCAGGCTCAAGGCATGAGTCTGCTAGATGTAAGATGATGAAGGTAACTGATACTGTGCCTCCATGGAGGGGAGACAAAGATATGGGCAGGGACTGATGGGAGAGCATGTGACCCGGCAAAGCAGAGAGCTGAAAATCAGATCCTTCCACTGTTGCCAGGTGGGAATATCACCCCACTTGCAACATCATCTGAATCTTCTAGAGAAGCCAGGGAGCTAAATATTAAATCTTCCAATTTCAAATTGTGGACACTATTTCTATTTTAAAACAATGTGTGGGCCAACATAATATAACCAATACAACATTTCTTGAGGAGAGATCCGGCCTGAAGTCTACTAATTTGAGACCTCTGCTTTAAGTGCTTTGCACTTCTAGAAATTGAAACCAGGAAGATTTCTTAGCTTCTACTTTCCACAGTGACATGTCCCTCCCTTGTGGTAATGAGCTGAGAATGACTTAGTTGTTTGAATAAGGGGAGGAAAAGGAGGGAAAAAGCTGGGTAAAAAAAACCTACAAAAGCAAGTTAATAATTTAGAAAAATCAGCCTATTATAGATGTTTTGCTTCTTCCTGGAAAGCTCTAGAAGCCACAGTGAGCCATCCCTCTAGTCTGAGTTCAGTGTACTAATGGTCTCTGTCCCCTACTCCAAAGTCTGTTATCTCTGTGCTCTTTCTGGGGGACCACTGAAGCCTCACAAGGAAGACGGATCCTTTCCTTATGGAAATAAAACTGCAAAAAAGCCTACCTCATTAGGCATCTAGACTCGGATACTTCCTTAGGCAGTGGACACCCAGGCTCAGAGACAGCTTTACTCAATTCAGGGCCAGGTTAAAAGGGAAAAACCTCCGTATCATCCCACCTCAATTTTTGCCTCCTCCCCGATCCCATTTCCTCATGGCAGCCAGAGTGTTCCACTTCAAAGGAATTTTGATTTTCTTCTTTCCAAGAATAGAAAGGATATTCCTTCCTGTCTCCCACCAGAATGTAAACTTCAGGGACTGTAAATACAGTCAGGGACCACACGGACCATATCTGCCTTGTGCATAGTCACCCAGCATGATGCCCGAAATGGAGCAGGTATTCTTCAATGAGTATTTTTTGAACAAGCGAATGAATGGATAACTGAATATCCTATTTTTGATTGAATAGCTGTCTTTCAGAACTTGTCATTTACACCTATTTATGTAATCAAAGTATATTGCTAGAGAGGAATCTACATCATGGAATGTGTCTAAGTATTTAATTTGCATGGATGGCATTATAGAAATGACTGGGGGAGAAGGAAAATATGAAGAAAATATCTTTTTCGGATTTGACATATTCAAAATCTTCAAAATCTTCAATATATGAGGTAGATGAGGTCTCAAAACCTAAAAGTCAAATATATTAAGGTAAATCTGAATACCAAAATTTGTGAGTTGATGAATTGCTAATAGTTTAGCATACTGATGAAAAAAGAATTTTTTCAGTTTGGAGAGAAAGGACACACAACCGAAACAATAATTTTGAATGATAAATAGACACTAATAAACTGAAATAATTACTGGTAATTTCACAGGGGTGTATGGTGATAACTTGCATCCTTGAACATCACTACCAGGATGACTTCCAGACATTTTCTGAAAGGGAGAAAAAAAGATACTTAAATGTGGCTAATGACTAGTCAATACTTAGCCAGGGCCTAGTTGGCTACACAGTTATTTCCAATTCTCTTATTTTAGAAACTCTTTTAGGGAGAAAATTAGATAATTTATTGACTCCATGACTTGTCCTGCTAAGTACTTAGTAAAAACAACAACAAAAAACACACACACACAATTGGGGGAAAGTTCAGGTACTCAGATGGCAGGCATAGGACATTTATGTAATATATTTCCTTCAGTTGGGTTAGTTCAACAAATTCTCTAAGAATAAATTTTGTTCTTTACAGGGAATAAAAATTACTTTATTCTTCTGCACATGCAAACTCTACACATTACAAATTTGTTTACATCTACCTCAATTCTCATTGGTGTTCTTGGAATGTTGTTTTGTTGCCATCATCTTCTTATCAAGGAGGAATATCCTCTTTTTTCTTAGTTTAATAGAGTTTTTGTCATGAATGAGTTTTGGACTTTGCCAAATGCGTTTTGTCCATATATTGCTATGATTACATTACTTTTCCTTTTTTAGTTTGTTGATGTGATCATTTATATTAATTTTTGAATGTTGAATCAGCCTTGCATACCCGGGATAAATTCCACTTGGTTGTGGTGTAAACATATTTTTATACATGCAATTGATTTGCTAATATTTTGTTAAGGATTTTTGCATGTATGTTCATGAGAGATATTGATCTTTCCCTCTAAGTGAGTTCTAAGATGAGGTAAACAAATTAAGCCTTTGAATGAGGCTTTGACAGGTCAAATAATGTTAGTTATGAGGGGACGAAGCTTTTTGGGGATCTCCAAACTCTTTATTATCTCTCCAGTGGCTGGCAAATCTCCTAGTTTTTACTGAGCTATGGTTGTGAGATTGCTCACTTTCTATTATCCTGGCGATTTATGAAGAAGGGATGGAAATAGGGTAAGTTAAACATCCACAGAGAGCTCACTGTTCTTAATGAGATTCAAGATAGAAACCAAGACCTGGCACTAGTTATGCCTAACAGTATCTCTTTTTGTAGGCCCTCCAGTTAACTGAATTAGGGATTATGTGTGTGTGCTTGTGGTTTGTATGTGCATGTGCACATATATGCATACATGTACATATGTATGTCACATTTTCATATATATTTACTTCTATAAATAGCTACATATATTGAAAACTTTGACTTCACTCCAATAACTCCAATTATATTAGAACAAAAAAGCTTTATTCTATTTTCTCCCTTCTTATATGTATCCCCCACCTCCCATAACTATACTTATCGTCAATATATTTATTCATTTAAACAAGACTTCCTTTATATAAACAATCTTTCATCGCCATTGCCTCCATACCAGCATCCTTTCCTTGCCAATGTCACCCCTACTTAGCTTTGGCTCATACATCCCTGCCAGATCACACCCGCAAATTCCCACAAGGATGTTCTCCTTTCCCATTCAAGCACCAACACTCTGAACTAAGCCACTCCTCCTACAAACACCCTTCTCACATGCATTGACTCTGAAACCCCATGCCTGACTCTTTTCTTACCCAGAAGTCCTCCTCGCTCTTCTTGCTTTCTGATACCTCATGCTGCATTGTATCTCCTCCCCTCTGGAGATGCCATGTTTTATTCTACTTAGGCCCTAAAACTTCATATTGGCTACCATCCCTACATGTCTTCTTCAACATGCCTGGCCTCTGACACAGCATGCCCAGCAGCCTTCAGCAGGAAAACTCTCCTTAAACTACTCTGCTCCAGTACCTGAGTCAGGCCATCCTTCTGTGTGGATCCCCTCCTCATCATGGTTATTCAGGCTGAATCCCTCACAAGCAGCCACCACAGTTAAACATTCCCTGTGATGAGCTGCACCTCGCATAACTCTACATAATGGCTACTTATGATCAGGAAGAAAAAGCTAGGAAAAGGGAAAAAGCAGAAACCATTTGGAAATTTTACATCATATGTTTATAAAATACACCTTATATCCCAAAGCAGCACATATGTAATTTGTCTAGTAAAAGGGATACATTTGCTTTTTTGCCACACTACTTGTTAAAATAGTGCAGTTTTTAAAAATTCTAAAATCTCTGACCAACGGCTATATTTTAGTTGTAGCATACATTTTTTAGCTTGAAGCAGTTGCTAAAGAATGAAGGCTAACAAGGTCAGGGACTTCAGATTTTCTAATTGAATTTACAGAAATATATTCCTGTATAACTCAAGTGACTTAAATCTAGGGCTATCTAATAAGGAAGTACAGAAACTACTCCCACATACTACCCAAATACCTTCAGATTTTTACTGGCTGAAAATGTAAAATGTGAGTAATTTCTAAATAGGTTTCACAGCCTTGGAAATTATTTATAATTAAACAAAACTTAGAAAAGTGTAATCATTTGCAGTAACACATAAATGTATTCTACATAAAAAGAATATAATATAGATATGTATATTGCACTATATAGGGTATGTGTATGAATCATATATTGTCAGTCATATTTTAAACTGTTTCAAGTATTTGTATGTACTGTGAGTATACATGCACATATTAATATATATATTATCATGCATGTATTTTTTTAGAAGTATTCATTTTCAATAGATTAAGAATTATTTCTTTTACTTGAGAGATGAAACAGTCATTTATTTTTCTTCTCAGGCTATCTTGCAAAAATAAAATAAAATAGAAATGGAAAGTGGGTTTTCAAAATGATCTAAATCCTTCTATTTCAAGGTGATATTCAGAGAGAAATTAATAAGAGGAAAAAAATGAAAACCCACTAACAAGTTTCCCATTATTCATTTAATTCACTTTTAACTGACCAAGGTAATAAATGCTGAATTTGGATAATGAATTTCACGGCATCACCGTTTTTAAAAAAGGAGGGGAGGGTGCGGGGAAAAATGTATTGTCAGTTGTTGATAATTACCATGTTACCCAATGAATGTTTCATTATGAAGGAGGATAGTTTAAAACTACAGTCTCTAGATTTCTGTCTTTAGACATTCTAAAAGGTAAGTGCAGAAGCAAAACATGAGGAATTGTATTCCAAAAGCCGTAATTGCAGCAAAATCAATTAGACAATTATTCTTGATTGCATTTGAAGCTTTGACATCACACATTTCGTTTATTTGCTTCTGGCCTAATAATCCTCTGCATGCTGGGAAAAATCTTTGTTCTTTGATAGAAGTAATAAAGCTGTCTGCACGATTCCCCCTTGTGAGACACAGAGTGCTCCTATTTTATTTAATCTATTGGTGTGCAGCCTTTTCAAAGTAAATACTTCACATAAGCTGAACAGAGAAAGACATGCAAGGGGGCTGGCCTGAGAAGTGTAAAAATTAAAAAGTGCCCTGTGAAGAAATAACGATGGTTCTCTAAAAAATTAAATAAATAAGAAACTTGGGTCAAGCGGGCCTTGACTCTCACGGCTGCCAGAGTGTGTGCAGTGCTTCATATCCTCCCAACCCCCCTGTTCTATGCAGTTGTTCCTGTTGAATAGAAAGCATGGAGAAAATGAAGAGATCTAAATGCCAGCAGGAGATGAGCTGCATTCTTCTAGGCATGTCCTGAGCCTAGTCACCCAGAACAACTTGTGATCCCTGGACAAAGCCGCTCACAGCAGGTGGCCATATCAAGAAATTTTCCTCCTGGAATTAGATATTATCCCAGGAATCACTACTGAGTCAAACATAATGCCCCATCCTGCTGGGTCAAGTAGGATTCCATTTCAATTTCTTTACACAACGATGCGTTTCATCTTGTCTGCGTACAATGACAGTGCTCAGGCATGAAATAAATTGAAGTGCCTGAAAGGCAGAATTATCCCTTGAACCTGCAGCATTCCCAACCCCAAAAACATACATTGTCAAGTGAGTTCCAGATAAGCAGGATCTTCAGCAAGTGTTTGTGCTGGTTGGCTTCCTTTAATCATACTCCCTTTTGTAAAACGGATTTTCCAGGGGAAAGATAAATCATTGCTGGGGGGGGGGAAAGGTCATTTTCAAAAGGCTTAAGAGGTTCATTTTGTGTGGCTTTCCAAGGTGAAACAGGTAATTCAGAGTAGTGAAAGTCTTTTGTGATCAACTTAATTCATCCTTCATATTACCAAGAAAAAACTATTGAAATAAGATTGAATAAAGTTTTTTATAACAGTGTCCCTACAGATATAAAGTGATTTCTTGTTTGCTAGGATACTATCCAAACTCTAGCAAATGAAAGTTTAGGTTTAGAGACAGGTTTTCTTCCACCTTCTCATCAGAAAATGTAGCAGTTTTCCAGTATGTCGGATAGACGTATTTCAATACTATTATCAATAGCACACCAATGCCTACAGAGTATGAAGCTAGCTTCAACGAGGCTGTGTGGGTCAAACAAAGGACATTTTGCTCCACCATCACATTATGTTTGAGCCCTTTAGACATAGAGAAATGTGGGAAAATCCAAGAAATAACATTTTATCTCTGCTTTACTGAGATGAAAGACCTTTCTTTAGCAGTCAAATGTTTTTCGATCTTAAAGTATATTCTGCCTGTAAGAATAATTCTCTTGAATACCTTTATGGAAGCAATTCACAGAAACTAGGGGTACCTTTAATTTTAATAATTTTGAATACATTAAAAAGCTGTTATGCAAAAATAACTAGGAAAACAAAAGGAAAGAAAAAGTTTAAATGTATACAATGGCTTGGGATTTAATGCATATTTCCTATAAAATTATATTCTTTTGGTTGTAGTTTCTTTGATTTAAATGTACATTTTTATGCATTGTGGATGGTTCTTTAGAATGCAAAAATACTGTACATTTCAAGTTATTACACAAGTTTAGAACTCTGTTATTGCTATTTTTATCTAAACAAATGATTTCAATATTCAAGTGAACTTAGATACCAGATGATAATTGATTATTAGAGTTGCTTTATTCCAAATTGTATAGCTTATTTGGTTGTGTATATTTTGGAATGTATTGCTTTAAATCTGCAAATTAACTATGGCTAGGAAAAGTTAGACAGTTATACATGCACATATTTCTCACTAACCGCACAAAATTTAATCTGAGTGAAACGGACAATCCAAAAAAAGAGAAACCATTGTTACATGATACCTGGGAGGCCGATTTAAAACAATCCCATTTATTGAAAAGGAAGACCCCTTTGTTTTAGAAATTATGTTAAAAAAATACAAATCAATGACTAGATGTTTTTAATATTTTTGTTATTTACTAATTTTAATGTTTTTCATTATTACTTTATTCCATTAGTTTTGAAAAGATCCACTGAAATAGCTTAGATCTGGACCATGTAAGGATTTGTAATTTTCCTAAGCATGCCCAGATAATTACCACTTTGAGGAAAGACAATATGTGCTAGTACTGTTTTTTTTTTTCTTTTTCTTTAAATTCTTATAGCATTCCATCTTTATTTATATCGATATTTATATTTCTCTGATACTGTTATACTTTTCCTATAGTGATTACATTGGAGTTGGAGCTCATGTTACATAATTTTATATACATCATCACACTTGGCTCAGTTTTTTATATCTGAACTTGATCAATACCTATTTAATAAATGCACTAAAAATTAAATGTTCTATTTCAAAAACAAATACACATTTGAAATAAATTTTCAAAAAGTAAACAGGAGATGACTATTTTTTTAGAAGATAATTTTTATTTTGAAGTTGTTACTTTTCATTTTTTAATTTAAATATCAATGTCTTAAGCCTATGAAACAATTTAATATCTAAATTTTCAATTCTACATAATGTTTCAGAATTCAATTCCAAAATTCTAAGTAGATACTTACATAAAAATTATCATCCTGGAAGAATGTTTCACTTGGAGTCTTCATTAATAAATACTACAGTTGCTGATAAAGCATTTCCAGGGGTAGTTTTTCAAAACACTGAGAACTTTTTATTTTCTCAGCTTTCATGTTTTTGGTCAATTCCATGCCTTATGAATATTTGTCATGAGCTTTGCCAGAATGTTTTTCTTCAGCCATGTATGAGTCTTGAAAGGAAAGAGTTTTTTTTTTCTTCCACTTTTATAATCTAAATATAACAATAAAAAACTTTTCTGTTCCAAATGGAGATTCCTTATGATGTTGTCCATTGGTGAAGATGAAGTGATACTAAAAGTTTTAACTTTACTGCTTTTTAGTTTTTTTGTAACACATAACATCACCAAGGCTTGAGGAAGAAGTTTTTTGTTTTGTTTTGACAATCTATATAAATAGTGGAAACATTTTGTATCCAGGGTCCTTTACAAAGATATTGAAAAACCAAACATGTCAAACAGGCTGAGCTAGGATACGGTGCAGTAACAACTAACCACCAAAACCCAACCACTTAAAACGGTGTCTCACTTACCCTGCATGACCTTATGTGGCATCAGGGCTCTCTGCTCAATGAAGTCTTTGGAGGCCTAGGCTAAGGGAGCAGTGATTATCTCAAATGTTGCTCATCACCATACCAGAAGGAAAAAAAGAATATGGCAAATTGCAGATAGGCTGTGAAAGCTATTATCTGGAAGTGACTTGTATTACTTCCACTTAGATTTCACTGGCCGCAGCAAGCCATATGGCCACAGCTAACTATAAGAGGCTGAGGAAGTGTAATCCTATCATGTGCCTCCAAGGGAAAAGCAGCAGAATTCTTAGTGAGCAGAATTAATGATCCCTTAAGTAATTTTTGCCATCAGTCTCTTTTTTACTTCCTCCTAGATATTAAACTTTTTCTATGTCTCTGGCTTTAAGAATCATTCATGTTGTATTCATTTAATGCCTCCTGTTTGAAAAATGTCAGGTTCTCCCTGTGGAAATATGAGAGTCTCTAAGCTGAACTCTTCTTAAAACATTCTAGTTTGATAACACAGGCGATAAGCTTCTGCATATTTTTAAATTGGGTATCCCTCCATGATTGGATTGGTGGCTACTGTTGAGGTCAATATTTTTCCCTTATTATTAACATCAGTATCTTAGTTATTAACAAGAGTATCTTAAGTAACTATAAAAACACCTGGTAGCACTTTAACACAGTGAACCATTGTACTGAACATAAAGGCACATAGTTCTCTTAAACACAGGCACTGCCCAACTGCCATGCAGGGTCAAGGATAAAAGAGGTGGAGGAACAAGTCAGGTCTAGAGATGCTTTCTAGTCATAAATTCTGTGCCCCCTGCAGCTTTGTGTCCTGAAGATTATTTCTCTTATAGCATCTGTTCTCAAGACATTTCAGACCCACCATGTGAGAGACAGTGTCTGCCTCCAGGGACAAGAGAAAACATGTTTTTAAAAGAAGAAGAAAGGACTGTTTGTTTTGGATGATGTTTTAGAGATGTGAAGGAAGAAACAGGATTTGGAATACATGGTATGTGGTATAAGAAGTGGTATGGCTGTGAACCACATGTCTAAGAAACAAAACGATGATATTGATCTAATGATGGTATAATAAAAAAACAAGACTGATAGAACACAGAAGACAAGATGATTTCTGGTTTTGAAGTAGTGTAATGATGTCTCAGTGGAAAATTTTCTTGACAATTTAACTCAGGATATGAAATCTAGAGCACTTTACCTTGCATAAAATACTGTATCACAAAGCTTTAATTGTAAAACTGTTTTTAATTCAAAATTATCAAAACAAAAGATAAACATTGGGAATCAGGATAAGGATAGGATAGAAAATGTCAAGAAATCAGGAAGATAATAGTTTGTTGTCCTAATTCTGTATTGAAGTTAAATGTAAGATCAAGGCAAAAAGATATTTAAACTTAGTTGAAGGTGCATATGTAAACAAAGAATGTGTAATGGCAACAGGAGGAGTACAAGTTAACATTTGAGGTTAATAAAAATAGTGAACCATTTTATTCCCATACCCAGAGTTTTGACAGCAGAGACAAAAACTTATATTATGAATACTCTGTAGAAAAAAGCCAAGGAAATACTAAGAAAGAAAACACATACTGAAATTAAATAATTCTCAGAGAATATAAGACTATAAACTGTAAGCTGTATTACTATAAGATACAGGAAGATGTACTGTTCTTACAATCTTACTATATAATGAAAGCAAATTTCTAGGGTAATTTTGTAACAAATTCATTTCACTTCTACTTTTACTAAAGAAAATGTAACTTTGATATAGAGATGTTACAGAGGGAAAAACCCTGCTATGTGCAACTAAAACTTCTTGAGTGAATTTGAGTGGCAAAGGTGGACAGAGAGGTTAATGTGAGGCTGGTTACAGTTGGATCACTTTGAATAACCAAGGTAGAAGAACATGAAGGGAGGTAATGAAGCAGAAAAAGGAGAAAGACATCAGGGAGTCAGAAAGGTGGCATGAAGCTCAGAACAATGTGTTGGGAAGTGATCACTAAAAAAAATCACTGATAGATGATCAAATGGCTTTTAGAAAAACTATGTGTAATGTCAAATATTAGATTTGAAGTAGTTTCTCTCTATAAAATTAGCACCCTATCTCAGCCTCACACCTCCTTCATAAAGCCCACTACACACACATATACATATTTGATGATGGAGAGGTTTTTTGTGAAACTCAACTAGAGCTCAGTTTTATGTGGGCAACATACAAGAGAAGGTGATGTGAGATAAGGACGTAAGTCACTAAAGAAAAGACTGTAGAACCAGAGTTGAACATGAGAACATAAGGCCCTCCTCAATAAGGGCTTCAAAACAGCAGAGAAATCTTAGAGAATTCTTTGGAATTCCAGTGGCAATGATATGAGGGAAAAGAATCCTTGTTGCAAAGAGTTACATTTCAATGGACAGGGAAATCTCTGATGACATCTTTTTTTCATGTTAAGATAGGTTATTTAATTTGATTTTTAAATTTCTCTGCAATGTTTTTGGCTAATCAGTGGCATATTTCACGTATTTCACATATTTCAATCTGATGGACAATTATTGAGGTCCTCTCATAGATATTGTGTGTCAGACATGCAAGTGTGAATAAGATACAGCCTCTGTTCTTAAAGTCCTCACTATCTATCTGTCTTCTGAACAGGAACAGAGAGAGATATTGAAAATCTGCTCCTTCCAACACAAGGAGATATAGTGCTATGGCAGCAGTGCAAGTCAAGGACTATGAAGTGGAGGTGAAAGGAGTGGGAAGAAACCATTTCAAGGAAGAGAACACTTGATCAGGGGCTCAGAGGATGAACAGAGTTTCACTATACAGAAAAACACAAATATTTGGAAGTCCCTAAATAAGCACTTAGAGAATGAAATTGCCTTGTGTGATTGGGATCAGCCTGGTAGTAATTTGATGTCACCAGAGAGAAGGGCAGGGTGCCTCCACTGGCTGCTGAATAGCTAGGTATCAGTGTTATGAAGAAACAAGATGCAAACAATAAAATAATATAAAAGAAATGTTACACATCTTTTCTTATTGCTAATTCTGTGTTGCTGAGTGCAAGAACTGATTCACATTTATAAAACTATTTTCTTGATTTTCTCTCATATAACTCTTCCTCCTATACCTGTCTTAGTCACCATCAATCACCCTCCTGCAAGTCATCCAGGCCAGAAAGCCTAAAGTCACCACTCAGTACAAATTTACATTTTCTATATCCCAAATCACTAAGTTTGGGAAAAACAAACAAACAAAAACAACAACACTCTCCTCCTTAGCACAACTGACTTCTAACTGGTCCTTAAATGTATTCAGTGCATCCTACAGAATGTTCCCAATTTTGCTGATTGCTCTCTATTTTTACTGCAGAATCCCTAACTTACGCCTTCACAATTACAGATCTGAATGTCTGCTTTTATTTTCTTGCTAGCTTCCCTGCATCTTCCTTATCAATATCTCCAAGCCATTATCCAAACTGCCTCCAGATGTGTCTCTCTAAAGTCATGTTGCTTTTCTCATCATGAATCTCAGTGGCAAAATGTTGATATGACATTTAAGATCATTACTTTCCTGTCTGCAAATTGCAAACTAATTCTGCAAAATAATTATCTGTCAATAATGGTTAACAATGTTAAAGCCTTCATGTAATCATCATTTCTCTGATTGGCTTTCAAATCTATATATATATGTGTGTGTGTGTATATATATATATATATATATATATATACACACACACACACACACACACATATCATTGTAAATAGAGACTTTACAACTCTATCAACTGCATTATTTTATATATAAATATAGATATATAGATATAAATACAGGTAGATAGATAGTTTCTATTTACCATGATTTTTTCCATCTCAAGTGCCAGTCCATTGAAAAACTAGTACTAACTAGTAGTTCCATATTAAGAACATTGTGGCTTTTAAATTGCTAAACATTTACAGAAAAATTGATGGAAATATGCTGGTGCCAACATAATTTCCAAATTTGATTTCATTACAAATGCTCACATTAACTGTAAGAGTCCTGTCTTCATGAACTAGGTTGAGTTGAGAGGTGAGGGACATGGTACACAGTACAAAACTACTGACTTTTAGACACAGTGCATGCTGTTTTGCAACTCAAAATATATAATCTACAAAGGACTGGAGATAGAGGGAAGGAAGAAAGTCCCACAGGTCCTGATTTACGGAGGCTCTTTGCCTGTACAGCTGCACAAGCCCTGGGTGAACTGTGATTCACACTGTTTGTTGTGTCAAGCCTTTCCCCTATTAGTGAACAGCATCTCCTTTTGGCGTGAAGAAATTACAATGGAGCTGGATCCCTATACATTTATGATTTAAAGCTCCTTGTTTAAAAGTTTTATCCATCAGCAAACTTTCAAAATTTATCATGGTATCACATGAAAGAAAAAGCAAAACCTGACAAATTATGTCCAGGAAAGCTGGTACTGCTTCCATTGTTCAAGTTATGAAAGCAATTTGTCCTCATTTTATGATAAGAAATATCTCATTTTCTTGCCGTAGCTTTCTTGTTTCTGGAAGAATCACCTAAATTTGTAATTTAAAAGTTGTAATTAGAAATCCCAAGATCATAGATTTCATGAACAAAGGAATGGTTAGGTTAAAATGCATTCGATGAGCTTTAGTGTACTGTGACAGACATATAGACGGTTTAAGAATATTTTATATTTTAATATTCTGTTTGGATTGTTTTACTTTTGAATAACAAATCTTTACGTAATAAGGACAATGGAAAGCAATCACTTATTTACCATATCAGAGCAAGGGTCCTAACCAAGTTTAAGTCATGAAACTGAGGAAATTTGAAGACTGAGGATAAAAATATTTTCCTACATTGTATGCAAAGAAATGACAGCTAGTGACACTATGGTAAGGGAAACCACAGTACTAAAATCCATTAAATCAAGATTTACACTGAAAGGACTTGATCACCTTATAAAAGGATTGAAAAGTAACCTAAGATTATTCATTTCATATAAAGTAAATATTGAGTACCCAATGCAACAATTCATTTACTGCTTTGATAAAATCGCACAATATAAAACAATTACTGAATTTCAATATATTACTGTGGAAGTTGATTTAAAATAATCTTTGAAAGCACATTTCTTTTTTTGAGGCGCACTTTATTATTATTAAAAGGGTAAGAGCACAAGCAGCAGCAGGGAGCCACTTAAAGGGAGGTTCAATGCCCTGTTCCAAATAGGACAAGCCTCTAGTATTTTATACACAGGGTAGACCAATACAGTTTCCTGTGGGGTTTCTTTAATATACATAATAGCCATTATGATGCAACAAGATATTACTGACATGAAACTGATAAATTACGATTTTTTATCTTTCTTTAAGTTTTTTTCATTCTTAATGAAGAATATAAGATAACTCAAAGAAAACAGGAATCCAACTGAAAAATGCTTGCAGAAGAGACAATATGAACCACTTGTGTGGAAACCCAATTTTTTAAATTGAAATTGTGAACTGTTTAACATGGCATCCAGCTGCAGAATGGTAGAGCATAGCAAAAATGTGAAAAATATGTTGCCTTCATATATTGAAATTGTTCTGATCATAACTATACCATGGATCATTTGTAAAAACAAATTATTCAATTGCCAGGTAAATCTATATCAAACATAAATAAATAAATATTCAGGTTTTCATTTTAAATGAACAGTAAATGATAAAAATCACATTGGTTCATCATAAACATAATCATTGGTAAAAAGTTTCCTATTTATTTTACAAGATTAACTGAATTATTCTTTCATCTGGTATGAAGAGGATAAGTTATGAAATATCCCTTAGGAGTGAACAAGTAATGCAAAATACTTCTTCAGATAGGGAAGCTTAGATGCAAAGTTAAGAACTCGTCGCCATCGGAAAGTGGCAGCTTGAAGATACACTGACATTCCTCAGCTGTTTAACGCCTTTTGCATGCTGTTCACGCATGCACGTGCGGGTACTCACACACACACACACACACACACACCCCTACACACTCTCACACAAGCACTATGCTCATTTAATGGCAAATACTTGCTGTTTCTATTTGAACTGATTAAGATATAGTTTTAAAAATAGGCTTTTGCCTTTTGAAATGGCACCCCTAATACCAAAGTGACATAATACTGCACTTCTGTAATTCAAATGGGCTGCCACTGAGGCAAGGGAAGCAAGTGCCTCTGTGCAATTTTCCCCTTTTTTTTGTGAGTTAAGCAGATTTACTCTTTAATGGCGGAGCTTCAGTGGATGATTATGACATCAAAGTGTGACAGACAGTGATTATGTACTGCAGGGAGAAAAGGCGGTTAAAAAGAGACAATTCATTCCCATAGCTTAAAGGGACAATTTCCTTGGCCAAAAGTGAAATAAACTCTGTCGTGCCAGGCTTCTTTTTGAAGAAAGGAGAGTGGAGGCTTAGTCTGTTTCGTTTGATTTTTCATTTCCTTTCATATTTCGAATCATACTGTCTCCTCACATACCCAAGTGCCTTTCCCATCTCACTCACCCATAGTCTGCATATCCTAAGGAAGCTGTTTTTTGACTGACTTATTTGGTGGATTTGAGTATTTTTATCAGCAGATTTCTCAATATCAAGAGTTTTTACTTTAATGAAACTGGCATCTGATGTTATAGCCTGATTTTTTTTCCAACTCAGCTATAACCTTTCTCAATTTGTGACCTCCCTTTGGTTTTTATAAAGCTGTTGGAAACTGTTCATGCAGTGCTGTTTAGTCAGATCTTTGGGCATCTATTATCAAGATTAAAAATTAGTGATTATTTGCTGATTTAATGTTTCTGTTTCTATTTCTGTAATATAATAATTACATGAGTTAAACATTTTGTCACATTACTGAATTTAACAAAACCAAAAGTAACTCATCATATTTAATTTGTAGTTTAGTTACCAAAACCACTTTGAGTCTTAGCCAGATGCACTGCCCTAAATATAAAATTAATTGATAGTATCTGAAATTTTAAAATGAATATTAGTATAATTTCCCATAACATTTTAAATAATTTAAATATTCAACTTGGTTTTCTCCTGAAAAATATTGGCAATTCTTTTCACTGTTTGTGAATTTTTTAAAAACACCTTGAGAGACTTATAATGATAAATCTTTTTAACTATGTGACTTATATAGCAAAACAAAAATATATTATTTAAACATATATACTTTTAAAAATATTAGATTTACTCTCATGATGAGTAAATTATTGAGAGGAAATCAACTCAAGTTCTTTAAGGAGACTAAGAAGAAGCAATGAACAGAATGGCCATAGTATTGATATGTTTACTCAAAGAACTGATTTGTCTTATCTTCTGAATTGGATGTCACCTAAATAGAATTTGTACCAAAATTCCGTTGAAGTGTTCATAAATTTTCCACTTGGAAAAGGAAACAAGCTATATAGACTATATTCAAAATGTGGATGATTCTTATTAAAATATTTGAAAATAAATTAAAGCTCATTAACACTCAGATAACATTAAAATATTCTCTGTGGATGGAATTTTTAGAACATGTAAAAGTACTGTATCATCATGTATTCTACTTTGAGCTCTTGAAGAAAAGATAGCACGTTGCAAAAGTATATTGTAATATCAAGATAAAATATTAAATAGGGAGATTCCTAATCCTACTATTTTACAATCCAAAAATTCCCAAATAATAGTTTGTTATATATTCTGCAGTCTCTTATTTTTATATGCTGTGTTTTAAAATATTTATCATGTTGCTGCTCTTGTTGCTGTTGTTGTGTTATTTTTATATTTTAAACACCATGCTCCCAGCTTACAGTGAATAGTACCCCTTACACATTTGACATCCTTTTTAAGGCTTCTATGCCAATGATTTCAATAGTGTATGACATAGTATACTACCTGCCTAAACACAACCCTGAAGGATTTTACTTGTTTGTTATCAGGTCTCACCTATCATTTATCTGTCTATCATCTATCTATCTATCTTTCTATCTAGTCTTTCCATCAATCTCAGCCTTAATGAGCAAATTATTAGGTATAGTTAAATATGAATATATTTAAGAAGTAAGGGTTTAAATAATTGAGGGAGTCTTATGAAACATCTTCCTACATCCTTACTTTATGTCCTTACCATTGATAATGTTAATCATATTACTGACTACTGACCTCAGGTTAAGGGCAGAGTGTATGCAATGTATTTTGTGGAGCTTTACAACTGAAGAAAATCATAAGAAAAATGACATTTTAAAGTTTTTCCTATTTAAAAGTGAGAGAATTTGCTTTGATAAATTGTGGCTACAGGGGTAGCCCATCTTTGTTAAATGTACCAAGTAGAAATCAAAATTGTTGACCCTCAATTTTATAAGTTAATGTTTTTTAAATGACTGAATGTTTAGAGACTACTCTCCTATATGTTTAATTATAATGTTTATCAGTAACGTATGGAAACAAAACAAAAAGTAAATCTGATTATTGAAAACCAAATGCCTGTGTCAGACCAGTGGTAAATAGAAATTAGGAGCATGGATAATATCAGAAATACCAAAATCAAATCACTTGTATCTATGACCATAACTCATGTAAAGCTACTCCAAAAATATATTTTGACTTATATTTACTGAAATTTACTTATTTAAAGTTGCTATATAATCATAACATATGTAGCAAAATGCTATTCTGAATATAATGAGAAGTTTTTCTAAGATACTTCACCATTAGAAGTCTACTTTTTCATATTCTGACATTCTAAATCATGATGATGAGAGCAGCAGTTGCCTTTGCCTTCATGGGTACATTAAACTTGCAGAATAGGTGCCAAAGATTTAGAAGAATATCCTCGAGACAATAGAGGAACACTCTATTGGGAAATACTATTGATAGCAAAGAGGATACTATTGTGTGGAAAATATGGATACTGATGGCTATGAGCCAAAGTTATTCAGAAGAAGGAGTTGAGCATAAAAATGATTTTAGAATAGCTTAACCAATTTGTTTTCCTCATGGTATCCTTTCTATGTATTACAAAATTTATACATAATAAAGATCAATGACTGATTTTTAAGAGTTCACTGAATAAGTAGAACATCTATCTATATTGGCAGGGTTTTTTCTCAGTAGTAAGTACAATAATGGTGCATCTTAAAATCAATAGCTTTGGGCTTCCCTGGTGGTGCAGTGGTTGAGAGTCTGCCTGCCGATGCAGGGGACACGGGTTTGTGCCCCGGGTCTGGGAAGATCCCACATGCCGTGGAGCGGCTGGGCCTGTGAGCCATGGCCACTGAGCCTGGGCGTCTGGAGCCTGTGCTCCGCAACGGGAGAGGCCACGGCAGTGAGAGGCCTGCATACCACAAAAAACAACAACAACAACAAAATCAATAGCTTTGATTCCATAAGTAATGGAGTACTTCTCCAAACCCACTCCAGCAACTCCACCCATACTACCTGTGCATCTGTAGCATTTAGCTTTTCAAGGACCCCTTATGCATTTTTCCTCTCAATGCCTACATACAGGCAAGCCCCATTCAGTAAAATGCCCTTTCCTAACTTCTCCACTTAATGTATTTATTTTTAAAGATCATTTCAAAATGCATTTCCTTGGTGAAGTTTTCCTCTATTATCACAGAATGATTTTAGCATTCTGTTCATACTTTAGCTAGCAAATGGATTACAGTTTCTCTCTCCCTCCCTTTCCCTCTCCCTCTTTCTCAATATATGTTTGTTAAAAAGAAATATGTATATATATGGACAGAGAGAGAGAGAGGGAGAAAGAGAGAGGAAGAAAGTATACTATAACTGTAGTACATATACTTTTATTTAGTTGATTGTAATCTCCTTGAGGGAAAGGGCTAGGTTCTACTTAATAATGGCATCACAGAAAGCAGCACAATGCTTGGAATCTGTGCTATTAATAAGTGATATCTCTTATATGTTTACTTATGCTCAGTAGGTACTGCTTGAAATGATAAATAGAAGTGTCAACAGTGAATATATCACATATTTTCATAATCTGTATTTTACAATCGTAGTTTAACAAGTTAGTTAGTATGACAATGCTGAAGCTAAAGCTAGGAATTTAATTTTTCTGGGTCTATAACCCATTTATTCTGACTACCATTATGCACGGACAATACCTGTTCTTGATTATTGCTGAGACTCAAGATTCTGGATGGATTAGGGCAATATATCCTCACTATGAGAAAAATCAATACTTACTGATGGTGGGTTAAAAATGGTCAATTTCTAAAATAATCTCATATGTAGAAAACAGCATGCTTACATTGATATATTGATAAACAACATTTTTACCTTTATTTTGCTTTATTAGTTTTCCAATGTATTTTCAAGATTAATATACATTTGAGTTTAGGAAGTCATTTAAGCCTTTTGCTTTTTACTATCTACTCAAACATTTAGGAGACTAGGCAAACATGAAGGAAAGGTATGTGAACTTAACATCTGCTTAAGTGTTATATTTAAGGGACCAAATTGTATCAGTAAGAATTGTATTTAAGAAATAATCATGCTTATACCTGAACATTAGCTCCAGCAGAATAGGACACCAAGGTTGTTTGTTGTACCCCTCGTTCATGTACATTTTTACTGTATGCTTCCTTGATTGCAAATGATCAATAAAAATATTTTCCAGAATTACCCAAAACATGTTATTTAAATATTTTCTTCTCCTTTAATCTCCTTTCTTTGTTAAGATGTTTCATTTTTACACCATGGTGGTTTGTTATGTGATGTATGCCTGCTTGTACTTAGTAGGGTCCGTGAGTAACACCCCCACCGACTGAAAAATCATCAAGTATGGCAGAATGACCAACTGCTACTGTCTTTTACATCTCATATATGAGACTGTTGGTTCTGTATTAAAATACATTTTAATATGGAAGAATTTTTAATAAATCTCACTTCTCCCCTACATTGCTCTGTACCTTAGACAGATTTAACCACTCTGTGCGTAAATTTCCTCACCTGAAAAATGTAAATAATGGCAATAATATCTAACTCACAGAGCTTTTGTGAGAATTAAATGGATTAATAAACGTAATGTACTTAGAACGGGGTGTATACTCATTTGAGAGTCACTTTTGACATTACTGTCATTATTCCATTTGGTTAAAAAAAAGAATTTCTGACCAAAAAGTTTTCCATGCACTATTATGCTTTTCTGCTTCAACTAAATCTATTGGACTACAGAAAGGAAAGATAGGCTTATCCTATGATTCAAACATGGCAGGGCAGGACAGAAAAGTGAAAAATAACAAGAACTAGATTTCAGCTATGTTAAAAAACAAACAAACAAACAAGCAAAAACTCTGGAAGAGGCTTCAGTTAGTGAAATTACTTGCTTCATGAATCAAGGAGCTTTGTGTTTGAACAACTGTTTAGGTGGTAGCTAAAGGAATTCTTTAGTTTGGTAAGAGGCTAGCTTAGAGGGCTCTTAACCATTCTTAGAAAAGAGTTGGTGTTACTTGAAAGCATAATAGTATCAGCCTGCACAGGGTAACCTGAGGGGTGGTTACCTAACGCACTCCCTGACATGTTGTTTGAAATACCACGTCTCTTTATTTGACTCTTGAGTCCATACCTAAAATACATCTAAAAAGTATCTCCTCTGAGTGTGGGTTATCTAACAACTATTAATTATTTAAGACAAAAAGACATGTTAAATTCTGGAAGATGTAAAATCTCCTAACAAAGTGAGTTGGTGGAGCACTAAAGAAAAATCGCGTCTACTTCTTAATTTGAACCAGTTAAACCTGTTACATAGTCACCAGTTCTCACGGTTCTGTCACAGAGGAACACCTGGGTCTCCAGGTGGCTTCCTGCAAGAGGAAGTCACTCTCAGCAGAGGTCATTACTGTTAAATCAGATGAAAAACTCACAGGACAGTGAAGGAAAACCTCATAAAGACTTCTTCCTGGGAGCAAGTACATAAACCGGCTACTAATGGGACCACTGTGCTTCTGAAAATCTTAGGTTTGACCTTAGAGTGTTGGAATGCAATTATATGCAACAAGAGTGTTCATAGAGCTTCATTGTATTGCAATTTGAGAAACCTAGTCAAGAAAATGGTGGGTGAAGTAGGCTGATTAATTTTATTAAGTAAAATTTCAAGGCTATCCTCAGCCTGGCTTTCACCTTGCAAACATATTGTTAGCCTCATGGGTTCTTTCAGTCTTGATTATTCATTCAGTCATTGTCATCCCCTGCATTCATCTCCTCCCCCCCATTTTGTAAGTCTCACATGTGCAAACATTGGCATGGTACAGCATGCAGCCCAGGTCTTGGCGTGCTCTGGACTGGAGCTCCATCACTAATGAGTTTTTGTTGCTGCTCCTACCAGCCCTTCAGCAGGCTTCTATGGATACTGATCTAGAGCAAGCCAGCATAAACTAGCATGGATCCAAATCTTCACACGCTTTGAATCCTCACTGACCTCACTGAGACTTCCATGAAACAGATGCACCAAGTAAATATAGGGAAATGATTTTAAGAAACAATTCTCTAAATGGATAACCTTTGTTTTTGCTCTCCATATTTGCATAAGTAATGTTACAAAAGGTGTAGCAGAGGAACACTCAGAGCAAAGTCCTAGGCATGACTCAAAATCACAAGGTTATAAGAATGGCCAAATACTCTTCCATGATCATTTAAGCTTTTAAAGGTATAATTAAAAAAGAAACAGCAGAAAAATAGCTAGATTGATGAGCTGTAAATTTCAGAGATGACTATATGTGTTCACTTGTCTGTAAAAATATATAAATGTGCATCCTGGCTAAGGTCCATCTGGAACTTAAAGAAGAAACTCAAAATGAAGACAAAGATATCCTATGTAAATTTTTTAAACAGCTTTTGCTGATGCTAAATAAATTTTAAAAGGATAATAACATAATGTCTTAATTCTGTAGTATTTAGTTGTAATTTTATTCTGATAAGCACATGGAATCATAAAGGCATTGAAATTTTAAATCTATTTCACTGGAAGAAAATATGATTTTATACATCGTTTAGACATTTCTCAGTACTGTAAAATAGGTATATTTGAATACGAATAAAAGCATTGACTTTATATTTGCCATAGAAGAAAGACACTGTCAAGTGAATACTTCCATATTATCCGTTGTATTTACAAAGTATGAAGCTTTGTTTTAACAAAGGAGAACTTAACATTATTATTCAACAATTTCTGTCAAATTAGTTACCTAGGAAAATCAATTCAATAATGAAGCCAAGATATAACTTTAGTATAATTCTGATATTTTTTCACTCAGAGTGAGGTTCTTAACATAGTTATATTTTTATTTACAAGGCTTGGCTTTGATTGAATTTCCTGTGTTTTTTAAATGATAACTGTTTTTGAGGCCATGAATCTTTAAGTACAGTAACTTACTTGAAAGTAACATTTATTTAGATATATAATTTTATATTTGTAGTTTTAAAAAAATCAAATTATTTTCCAATATTCCCATATCTTCATTCCTCCTGCATACTAGGCAGTTTCTTTAGAAACTGAAATAATACTTTTTTTTATTTTAGAAAGCATTTCTAAGTATGTAAAATACTGTATTTTTGTTATAAATATGTTTATATTTAAGTGTTGAAAGTAAATATTTTATATTTATATAGTATTTTGTTTCTTAAAATTTGCATGTAATGTTATCACCATTGTGCAGTGTTATGGACTGAATTGTGTTTCCCCCAAATTCAACTGTTGATGCCCCAAACTCCAAAGTGACTGTATTTAGAATAGAGTTTTTAGGTAGGTAATTAAGGTTACATGAGGTCAGAAGGGTGAGGTCCTAATCAGACAGTACTGGTGTCTTTGAAAAAAGAGAAGGAAAGATCTGAGAGCTTCTCTGCAAACATAGAGAAGATGTCACGTGATGACACAGCAAAAGGAAGTCCTACCAGAAACAGAATTTGCTGGCTCTTTTATCATGGACCTCTAGCCTCCAGGATTTTGAGAAAACAAATATCTGTAGTTTAAGCCACCTGGTCTGTGGCATTTTGCTACAGCAGCCCAAGCTTACTAATAAATGCAGTCATTGTTATTTTTTCTTATTGAGGATCTAAAGTACACAGAATTGATTGATCATAATTTCTGGTTCTTAGCCACTATTATCAATTGTCCTTTGCCAGACCATATTGTATGTTAGTTATTTATTTAACTGGAGAACTGTAATATTACCAATAAATTACATCTGCCTGTATGTTCTTTATCTGTACTGTCTCCCAACATTCTGACATCTGTGTTTAAAGTTCCCCTGTGTTTTCTTTTTAGTTTTCTAAGTAATATATTTTTAGTTGTATTTTACTGAATATTGACTCTTTGAACTTACCTTTTTTTTTCCAGTCCCCAAGCTTCACTCATGTTATTGCTTGTAGTTGTCGCTCATTTTGACTGTTCTATAATATTCTATTTTGTAAAGATACTATAATGTATTATCCTGCAAGTGAAAATTTACCTTATCCTCAGTGTTTTGCCATAACAGACAATAGGGCTATTAATATTTTTGTACCATTTCCTGGTACATTGTGCCAACATCTCTTGGATATATTCTTCTGAGTTTTTTGCTGTGCTGTAAGGTTTGCAAAAGTTCAGTTTTACAGGATAATGTTAAATTTTTTTCAAGTTCAATATGTTTGTATTATAATTGTATTTTGGATATACTTAAGTTAAATCATAAAATTCATATTGTTAGAAGAAGAACATATTTTTGAAAATGTAGAAACTATTGTGCTAAATACTTTGTCCTATGCTTCAGGAGACATTTATAATTTTAAGCTTATTCCATTATTCCATATATGAAGTATTATGGTAAAGTGGTTACACAGTGAATACAACTAAAGTACTTTAAATATCTCTTTAAAAACTTCTTTTGTCTCTCTCTTGTTAAAAGAAATTATATTTATTCTGTCCCTTTCATGAACATGTATATTTCCATTTTTAAATGCAATAATTAAAGTACAGGGAAAAAAGCAGCTTGCTACATGAGAAAACTATGCATTTGAGCCCTGAATCACGGATATCATAACATTTAGATGGTAACTTCACAGTTGTCTCAGTTGGTCAAATCAGTGGGTAAAATGATCAAACAAAATGTTTTTCTTTCTTTATTTTTTCTTCCATCCAGGGTCCATTTACAATTATTGAAGTTAATGACTCATTTATTTGCCAGCTTTATAGCATTAACATAGCACTTCTTACCATTTTCATTCAACTAATTCAGTTCCTTTCTGACCCTGTAACCAAAACACTTTTGGCAGATACTTTGTGTCTATCAGGTTTTTATTTTGTTTGCTTTATAGTTAGTCAGACATGAGCTTTTTTATTACTCTGCAATTATAATATTTTAAATGTTATAATATTTTTAAAAATATTAATACTAACTCAGAACTGAGTTATTATATATGATTAATTAATGAAATTAACAATGGGTATGGTATTTTAAAAAACAGAATATCTTTCTTGTTTATATTATGCCATAGTAAAAAAAATGATTTAGAAAGTAGGCAGAATTATTTGATCATATTTATGCACATCCATATTCTTACTGAAGCAAATTTTGCTCTTAGATTTTCCATCACTGCTTCTCAGAGATTTAGTGGAAAGTAGTTATATAGAGCTGTGGGCAGAATTCACTCTGAGATTAATAACTGAACTTGTGTGTGAAAGATGGGCTGTATCCTGCAATAACTGTACTGCACTTTCCTCCTGGACATGCTTGTACAAAATTCCTATTTAGACACATCATTATTAAGAAAGGCTCTCTTTTGGTTTTCAAGATATTTAAAAATTAATTGATATTGATAAAGACAACTAGACACAGTAGGACTTTGGATGAAACCATTTAAACTAACAAATTGCATTTATGTTGAGATGGTTCAAGTGAATGTACAATTTTTATTTAAAACATAAATCTGCACCTACAGATGTTCCTGTTCCATCTCTAATTGTTGAATTTTCTGTTCTTAGTGATCTATATTTATTCCTTCCCCAACAACTAAAAAATGCTAAGAATCTGGAAGGCTTTATACAACCGAAGATGTCAGAACACAAAACAGGAAACTATCTCAAATGCTCTTAGTTGATCCATCTTTGTGTTCCAAGCACAATGCCTCAGAAATCCACCTGCTGGAAGTCGGGTGGTGTATGCAAAGGGATGTCATGGTAATTTGAAAACTGTTGAATACAGAACAGAGGCTTTTCCTGCCCTCAGGCTCACCACACTGGTTTGTCTGGCTCACTACATGCCAAAACTTTTGATTGATGTGCTCTCTTCAGTCACGGGTAATTTTAACTCATATATTAAGTAGCTGCTGCTTCCACTCCATTATAGTTCCTTGTATGTGGCAAATCAGAGTTCGGGTTTTGTCTGTATTGGGCTGACCTAGAGCCATAGTGTGCTTTTGTTTGGATTTAAGTAGGAGGCAAGCTAATATTTCAAAACTAGCAAACTTTTACAATCTCTGCTTTTCTTAATTGTAGGGATCCCTGTGGTAAAGAGCTTTTTATTGCTACCACATAGCCCTTTAGGAGCCCCAAGGAAGCCAGAAATAATGTTAAAGGCTTTCTAAATACATAGAAATTCTTTTGAAATGTAGGAGCTTTCAGTGGATTAATTCAATATAACTGATGCTGGAAGCATTTTTCCTCCCTCTTATCTGTTTGTATGTGAAAGACATTGTATCTTAATAATAATTTTTGGTTGTGTATCTCAATATTTGCAGTAGATCTGGGGACCAAGCATACTCCTACTCATTACCATTTTAGAGTCTACTGGGTGTACAAAATACTGATTCTAATAAAAATAACCACACAAATGGTAGTTCATGATGTAGATTTCCATTATATTTCAGAGTTAATACTGTCACATTAATCTGCATGGAAAATAATATAACTGTAATTCATTCATATCAGTAACCCTTGCCTTTTTTCAAATATTTTACCTACTAGTTAAAATAGCAGAATTAAAATTGGATGTTAAACCAGTCTACTACTACTACTACTACGACTACTACTCCTACTACTACTACTACAAAGCAATGTACATTGGGACACATCCCTTGCTACAAAAAGAGACTGAAGACTCTTTCTGGAATGAAATACAATTTACTGAAATGTTCAGTACATACATTTTTTGGTAAATCCTAGAGAATGTGTGATCTGTTAAATATACCAATATTGACAGCAGAAACACTGTAATCTATATAATCTAGATTATAACCAACAAATACCTAATATGCGTGCAAAGGAAACTAGTCTGAAAGAGGCAAAAATAGTCAATATTTTATAAACTGCTCAGAGGAAAGATAAAAATTAAGGTGAAGATATTCCAGAGGTATATAAGAAGCCTCTTTCAATATTCCTTTTTTGGAACTAGTTGGTACAAGAGTACATGCCAAGCCCAACAACCTCCCAGTCAAATCTCCTTCTGTTTGAATCAAATAAAATGAAATTGCCCATGGAATGAAAGGTTGTAAATATTGCATTATTTTAACGCATGAAACACTTAAGTCTAAGCTGTACAATCCTGGTTATGGGAGGTTTGGGAACTATCTAGTTTTATTTAAATGCCAGTCTGGAGAAACCAGGAAAAATGAGTCTTTCTTCTGAAAAAATGGGCAAATACATATTATTTTCTTTTTAAGCTTGTATTGCATAGGAAAGCACTAATTTAGAATTTTGAATAAGCTTACTTTATTTTAAATTTTTTATTTGTAAATAAAAGTAGAAAGGGCATTAGCATGGGCCAAATCAAGCTTTCTGGTTCACTTTGTAAATAAAGTTTTATTCAAATATAGTCATGTCCATTTATCTTCATATTGTCCATGGTAACTTTCCTGCAGCAAAGGCAAAGTTAAATAGCTGACACAGAGAGAGTATGGCTCGCAAAGCCTTAGTTATCTCACCTTAACAAAAAATGTTTGCTAACACCTGATTTAGAATTAATATTTTACGCTGAAGATAAAGCCCATCGATCATAAAGTCTGACTATTTTGAAAATATTTAAATGTTTTCAAATATGGAGCTGAAGAATATAATAAAACAATTTGAAATTTATTCTTATTGTTTCAACATAATTGCCATTTTATACTTAAAATAATACACTCAATATTACCTGATAACAGAGCACTCAAGGTAAAAAAGATAATATGCAACATATAAATTCTAGGAACTATGTGTGTTTATTCATATATTTCTTTATACATATTATGGTGTGCAAAAAAGATTTAAAAAGTTCTCATTTCCTCCTAATCATTAGTTTTTCTTTTATCCAAGTAAAACAGTTCAATCTTTCTTTTTTTTAAAAATTCCTGGTGAGTTTTATGATTAGTTCAAATTTGCTAATGAACGAGCAAAAGCTGTAAAAAAGTCACGGTTTTCCTTCCTAGGAAGCACAGCATCCTTATGATGATTATAGCACCGGGGGGGCTTCCCTGATGGCGCAGTGGTTGAGAGTCTGCCTGCTAATGCAGGGGGCACGGGTTCGAGCCCTGGTCTGGGAAGATCCCACATGCCGGGGAGCAACTGGGCCCGTGAGCCACAACTACCGAGCCTGTGTGTCTGGAGCCTGTGCTCCGCAACAAGAGAGGCCACGATAGTGAGAGGCCAGCCCACCGCGATGAAGAGTGGCCCCCGCTTGCCACAACTAGAGAAAGCCCTTGCACAGAAACGAAGACCCAACACAGCAAAAATAAATAAATTAATTAATAAACTCCTACCCCCAACATCAAAAAAAAAATCTTAAAAAAACAAAACAAAACCGGAAGCACTCAGATGAGGTACTCAACTTTCACGCTATGGGTGGCTGATTCAGACAGGGATTGCTGGAGGAAGGTGACGCCATTAGCGCTCTTTAAAGAAGCCATCAACTAAGCAGCCATTGCTTTTTTGTGTGTTTTGAAGGCAAAGGGGTGACATTTCCATTCCTTAAACATCTTTCAGTGTCTAATAACTTCTTACTGAGAATTTGATATTTATACATTATACTTTGACTATAACAGGGGTTGGGGATTCTGGAGATAAATGAGGAGAACACTAGGAAAAAAGATAGCATACTTGCATTGAACATAAATAAAGCCAGATGAGTAAAAAAAAAAAAAAATGTAAGGGTCAGCAACATTTTACTGGGTTCCTTCATTCTATCCTGGCCTTTTCTGGTTATTGCTTTTAAATTTTATTTCAAGACTTCATTACCTTTTACTAGTGCTTCTAAAAATGTGGTATAGAGATCATCTAGGGATCTTGTTAAAATGCAGATTCTGATTCAGTAGATCTGCAGCAAGGCCTAATGCCTTTGTATTTCTAGCAATACCCTGTGAGACTGATGCTTTTGGTTCCAGAGCACACCCTGTATAGAAGACCTTAGATGACACCAACAATGGCTAAAAATTAGAGTATTAGAAAAAAAATGAAAATGCATTATCCCTGAGGGGACTTTATTACTCTTGTATACACAACTTGAAAAAAAAAAAAAAAAAAGCTAACAAAATTTAGTCCAAAAAGGACTTTTCCACAGATATTATTAGCAGGGAAGACTGTTTTTTCTATACATAAAAATATCCTTCCATGTCCACAAATAACCATTCTACTTCACTCTTAAAATGTTTCTGGATTGCAATGAATCTAAGTATATTTTTGGGAATGCTCTTAATAAATATAGATGAGCAAAATGTTTTCAGTTATCTCTGTAGGTAAATTTTATAGTTTTCATATATTCTTCATAAAAACATTGTTGATTTGAATATTCTTCTTACTCAAGGGTGCAAAATATTAAATTAGGTTATTTCATATATTTTATTTTACTGATACATGCATTCATGTATATGTGCATGTTAACATATGATGATTCTATTCTTTCCATTAATTCAATGCATAATTGTTAAAAGAAAACCTAGTCCTTGAAAAAAAACAGGTCTAAATAAACAGATAAAAATATTCCTTATAGTTTAATTTTTTTAAATAATCAAACCTTACAGAAAATGTTATAGTTCTCCAGGTTTTTAAAAAAACTATAAACCTTAATATAGGGGGGAAAAAGCTTACATTAAAACCTGGACTCTCAAACAGACATTCAAAAAAGATGGTATAGTATATTGTTTACTGTGAAATAAAACCATATTCTAGAGAATATACATGTACTCGGTGACATAGAAACTCCGTGGTAGTGTTTGCATCTAAAGGTGCCAGGCACCATCAGAAATTCACTACAGAAAGTGCAAAGCAGAATAAAATTATAATCGTGATTTTTAAAATATTAACAACTTCCACTGAGGATCACAAAATCCATACTGCAACAGACATTTTACGTGCCTAACTGCTAGCTTTATTTTTTGAAATTCCACCAAAAAAAGCATGTTAAGAGAATTTTCGTGAAGAACATACCCATGTGGGAAGGAGATGGTAAAGGGTTTCAAGAAATTCCTTTATATATTTTGTTGAAGTTCTACAACGCCATAAATAGGAGATAAAGAACATTATTAAATTTCACAGGAGGAAGTAAGAAATCCACTTAGCCTGTTGCTAATCTCCTAAAATTCTTCCAATGAGCACTGATAAAGATATAAAATCTGGGATTATCTAATATTCTTTCTTCCAGTCTTCTTAATTCTCCTCATTGACTTAAGTCCTAAGAGAATAGGAATGCTTGGAAGTACATCTAGAGAAAACTATTCTGAAACCCTAAATACATTTGACATTCAAAAACAATGTATCTTGAGATCTTCACATGCTCTTAAATATCATTATAACAAATAATTTCTTCAATAATTACATTAATACAGAATTGAAAGAAGAAAGTAATTCACTTGACGCACCAATGATTCTAAAAATGAAGGCTTAAAGTTAAATAGCTTTTTAAATAAAGATAGCTACTTACATAAACTTTTTAGTATTTAATTAAAGATATAATCAGGAACTGACTTGAATCTTTAATTTATTCACCATTTCTATTCTCTAGCAAAGAAAAAACACACCCACAATTTTTCTTAGATTTTTCATTTTTTTCTTAAGAAAACTGCTAGGTATTCGCTCTCATATGTCATATATATGTGATGATAGCAAAATATTTGTTAAATGCTTATTATTTGCCTACTCATATTCTTTATATTTTTCCACCATTATAACAGTTAACAGGCTTTTAAAAAGAGTAGAAAAACAATAAGGTAACAATTGGAATATACTAAACATCAATTCACCACCCTTTTGAACAGATCAATTACATATACTAAACTCCTTTTTACTAGTAGCATGAGTGTTCATCTGTTTCCCAAAAATCAACATTAAAAAAAATTTCTCACTGTTCTTTAATATACTTCCATTTCAATATTTGTGATTTCTTCAAACCTATTTGCTTTCTTTTACACGTGACTTTCGTATCTAAGCATATATTTTCTGGGGAATTAAGATATATGAAAAAAAGATATTTTCTCTTCCAAATCAACCAGCTCTGCATCTTTACTATGAAATTCATGTGCTTTCTTTTACATGTGACTTTCGTATCTAAGCATATATTTTCTGGGGAATTAAGATATATGAAAAAAAGATATTTTCTCTTCCAAATCAACCAGCTCTGCATCTTTACTATGAAATTCATGCATGTGTCATAGGCATTAGCCTAAAATATCAGCTGAAAATGTAGGAAGAAGAGATATTAATAATACATTTCTAATATGAAGGACAAGCATTTTAATTGGTCCTGAAATATCTAAAATAAAAATGTATAACTATGTTAGCTAGTGCTGTATAATTTGGATGTAGACTGCAGAAAGCCTCCAGGTAGCTGTATCAGAAGCAACTGAATTAATTTATTACAATCAGACAATCAGAAGGATGCATGCAAAGACAAGGGATTTCTGTTAACAGGTTGCATTGTTTCTTCAGAAGCCTTTGCTTTGATCTCTCCAGATGACAAAAGAACAGCTTTGGAATCAGAATATAATACAGATGTCAGAGATGATTGATGGAATGGGGGTGGAGGAGAGGTTTATAGAGCTAAGCCACTGGAAACACCATATGGGTATATATGCTTGTGCCATTTTATTTTTGTTGTTGTCACTGTTGTTTCTCTTTTCCTGCTGGCTTTCCTGTTAACTAAAGTTTGTAAAAAAATTCTCTACACCTTGAATTTTGGTTCTGGCTAACTGCTATATTTTACAGACAACTAACAAGGTTTTTTTTGTTTGTTTCGATACAGTCAATTATTACTGTAAATAGTCTTACCACACCATTTTTGCTCTCAGGTGCGATGCTTTTCTGCTTTTTCCTGTATATATTGCTTGTTGGATGGTTTGGTTCCTAAATCCAAAACAAACTGGAGGTAACAACCTTTTGCTCCAAGTTACTATTGAAAGGCAACTTTTTTTCTAGAAACACACTTTCTCCAACAACTTTCAAAATTGCTTTTCTAGGCAGTGTTGTAGTGAAAAACACAAATTTTAAAAAGTTTAATATTTTTGACATGATTCCTTAGAAAACTTGTTAAGATATTTTCATATGCAAAGGAAGAAAACAATATTATCTGGCGTCCAGGGAGAGCTCTCTACTGGCAGCACAGTGCCCCCTAAAGTTATTCTTGAGAGAAAATGACACAATATCTCAAAATGAATTATGTGTCACTTAAAAAAATCACTACTTGACTATGTTTTGCCAAATAGAAAAAAACTCCTATAAAAAATAGTACAATTCATATAAGAAACTATACAAAATTTTTGTTTCATGTCGGAGATAAATTTAATCACAAATAAAAATGTCCTTTTGTTATTGAGTTTCTATTCTATGCTACTGAAAACATAATAACACAGTAAATTATAGTAATGATTGAAGACTCAGTTAAATGTTTATTCTAATTGCAAACTATGGTGTGCCAATAACATCTTGATAATGTTAGTTTCTGAATGGAACACGTTTGCTGAAAGAGGGCAGAATAATTTTCAGATGTCAGCTTTCATTTAATAAAATATAAAGGAATATCTGTGTCTCAGATCAGTAATTGGACAATCAACAAATATGGGAAAGTATTCAAACAGAATGTATACAAATATACTATTAAGTTATGGCTTTATTCCTATGTTGCATATCTTTGTACATTTTACTTTAAAGTACACTAGGTAAAACTGATGTTATGAAAATGAGAATAATCTCAGTTTGATATATCAAAACAAGCTAGCCATGGCATTTTTCTCTTTCTTGTAAATCAATTTTCTTTTAAAAAGAAAATTTAAATCTCCTATCTTTTAGAACAAACAATAATTATACTAACTCCCAAGTATACTACAAAAATAACAGCCTGTCTGAAGGTGTTAT
Source organism: Kogia breviceps (assembly GCF_026419965.1). Taxonomy (NCBI): domain Eukaryota; kingdom Metazoa; phylum Chordata; class Mammalia; order Artiodactyla; family Physeteridae; genus Kogia; species Kogia breviceps. The sequence continues at coordinate 27,630,914 of NC_081322.1, forward strand.
ACGTACGATATAGAGTTTATATATATTTGTCTTCCTTAAAATGTAAGTTCTTTAAGATTAATTTTTCTTACTGCTTCTGGTAGAGGCTTAGGTGCAGTATTGATGTTGGATGCACAAGATGGGGACAGAAATGGCACCTGTTATTACTGGGTCCATTCCTGCCTCTGAATTTACTTATTTTATTTAGGATTTGAAGTAAACTTGTCAAGGTTGGAGGAGAGATGTTGCAAAATGGTCACCCAAGTTAAAGTTTTAATATTCCCATAGGACTAAAAATTTATTCAATGATGCACAGTGTAACCTAAGTGTAGTAAGTAAATCTCAAACATCAATTTTTAATATGGTTACAACATTTTGCTTGCGATCGATGTTCAAAAAGAAAGCATCATAAAAACCACAAAAGTTATATACTGGAGAAAATAAAGACTATACTCTATCTAGGAGTCATTTTGCTATAATGTACTCACTGATCTTATCAGCTAGGGATGGAATATGAATAGCACTAATTCCCACATTCTACAGTTTTTGGAGTCAGTTTATAACCAGTGGAAACATACAAGGGTGTAGTTTTAAGCCCCACTTTTGTATATGTAGTATGCATCCATTACAGGTCAAACGAGCACCAAAATTCAGTTAATATTGGGAAAACACACTGACCTTCAGCTAAATTATTCCCAGGTCAGTCCATCGCTGGACCTAGGTACTCAAACATTTTTCTGAGGCTTGGAAGTAAAAGAAAAAGACATTATATGATTGAGCACTTAGTAATTGCTCATCACTGTTATTCCATGTATGACTTAATTTAATTATCATAATAATTTTGTGATTATGTATTATTATTCTCATATTTGACAGTGTGATCCATCTTCAGCTCAGGCTCTCTAAATTGCCGAATATCAGAGTGCTAATAAACAGCAAAGTTAGAATTAAATATCTTTTTCTTACTTCAAAGACAACGTTCTATCTACTTCTTCTCAAGAACAAATGGATAATCTAATTGGTTCAGAACTTAATAAGCCAGTGGAGTGGATCTGGAAACTTGCCCACAACATCAAACCATTTATATGATGATACTTTATGAATACATCTAGTTTGTTTTGGAAGTTCTGTGTAGTTAGGTACTTCTATTCTTATATCTCTCTATTTATCATATAAATAAAATAATTTTGGGGTTCTTTGGGGTTTTTTTTGTTTTTTTTTTTTTTTTTTTGGTTTTTTTCGGGATGCGGGCCTTTCACTGTTGTGGCCTCTCCCGTTGCGGAGCACAGGCTCCGGACGCGCAGGCCCAGCTGCCATGGTTCACAGGCCTAGCCGCTCCATGGCATGTGGAATCCTCCCGGACCGGGGCACGAACCTGTGTCCCTTGCATTGGCAGGCGCACTCTCAACCACTCCGCCACCAGGGAAGCCCCGAGGACACATTCTTGATTCTTCTAAACCTAGTTAACTTTGCTATCATGTTTCATGTTTTTAATTTATAGGTTCTTAATATTTTAATTGGTCATGAAACACTTAATAGAAAATAGTTTAACTTTTTTCAAAGTATCTCACTCCCACTATTACCTTGAAAAACATACATTCCTATATTTTACTATTCATCATAGTCTTTGTGCTAAATATTGTCAACTTAAAAGATAATAACTAACTTTTACAAAATTATCCAGCTTTCTATGATCTTAGAATTTGCTCATTATTTCATTTTTTAATTGTATTTTTCTAAGGTTCTAAAAACTGAGTGATACAAAAATTTTATTATATTTGCCAACTTCAAAAAGTTTTAAATTTGTGTCCAGAAAATAAATATATCCCTAACTGACACAGTGGCATTTCTCAAAATAGAGAAATGTTTTAACAATTAACATGGGTACTTTTTGATAAAACTCTAATATATATATATGTATAATATATAATTCAAATATATATATATCTCCAAAAGTATATCATGTAGAGAAAAGTATGCATGTAATGCTAAATTTCATAAATTGAGCTCAATTTTAAATGTACACAGTTATAGTAAGATTAGTTGTTAAAAGTAAATCCTAAAATGACATGATTGAGCCTAATGATCTGTTTTGAAAATCCTAAATCTGCAGTGTAATTTGTATGACCGGAAATGCATTAAATAAAATCTTCATTTTTCAAATGGAGTGAGAGAGTTTTAGTGAAGAAAATAAATTTCCAAAACCATGTATTTATTTCCCTTCATTAAAAGGTTAGCCAGAATTATAGAAACATTCTTTTTCATTAATATGTTTGTTAAAGCAGAAAGCAGTTAACCAAAAATCACAGTCCTTTCCACTACTTATAATAGCTGATGTAGATTCCTTTAATGCTTCCTGGCCTATCTTGAAGGAAGTCTTGGTGTTGGCACAATTGTGCTATTTTCCTCTCTGAGCTTGTGTTTCAGATAGCCCCTTCTTTCAGCCCATATAGGGTGGAGAGTCTGCCCTCTAGCTTACTTTCCTTTTTACTTTTTTCCCCCTCAGATCTTTGATCCCTGGATTATTTACAGTTAATGATTTCTTTCATGTTAAAAATAATTCTTCTGTTCAGAGTGATTATATACCAGCAATATTTTTTCAGCATCTTCCTTTTAATGATGAATATGTATATATTTTTCATTAAGTGTTGCAATTTCAAAGAGAATATTTCCCAGGAGGTATATTAGAAATAATCTCATAAGCAGAATATAAGAAGACAGAATGATTTTTAGAGATTGCAAAGAGCCATGAAGAAAGACATCAGTAAAACGACCTTCTATCTTGAGAGCCAATTTGGAAAACATTCTTAAATGTAAATTAAATAAGTATAATATATGCATAACAAGTTAATCAACCTGTGGTATTGAACTGCTGTGACAAGTAGTCTCGGTAGATCCTACAAATGAATTTTTCCTTTGACTATCCCAGTTTACTATTTTCTCTTAATAGAAAAAGAAGCATACAGACATATATAAATCTGGCTAGAAATAACAGATGCTTCCAAGTGTACTGATTGAGATTTTGTTCTCCTTTGTTAGAAAACACACACACACCCACCCACATACCCACATAGGAAAACCTCTGGCAAATAAAAATATGACAATGTTCTCTTACAGATATTAGAGGTTTTAGGTATCATTCTTTCTTATTCAAAGAATAATCTTTTTCTCTTAAAAATGTTGGTTATGTAGGAAATATCTTTAATAAAAAGTACCTTGGAAAAAATATTACTTAAAGCATATGTACCATTTATTAAACATCATATAAGAAATTATGTTAAATTAAATTTAAGAAGCTTGTCAAACTTTCAACATCAACAGAGAAAATGTTACTGTTGTCTTTTGATATATGTGGATTGCTCCCTGCATAAATCCCATTTATTTCACACTAACCAACTTCTTTGTGTATTATTAAAAAGTGCTAATTTAGGATTTTTCTGTTTTGACATGCAAAACCTTTTGCCAGTTTTAAGTCCTTTTAAAAACATGCAATGATTTTATTGAATGAGATATAGTCCAATATAGAAGCTTAGATTTCTTTAGTTCAAAAATGAAGCATCATGTTTTAAAAATATGTTTTGTTATTTTTTCCCATACTAAGTCATCAGTACATTTTGCCAAAACATTACCAAACCTCATCTGAGCTATGAAGATATGAGGTCAATTATTGTCTCATAAAGTATTTGGATAAATGCTAGCAAATTTAAATAGTCAAAATTTTTATATTTTCTATGGATGAAGAAAATATTTGAAAGAAACACATTTTTTAATCTCAAGGAAGCCAATCCAATCAAAAATTATTTTTATTAATGACTGATTCATTTACATTCCCTTTAAATAATGAAAGTACAAATGCAGCATTAGCTAATTAAAGTCTATCTGTCAATTAATCACTTAGAGTAATTACTTGTCACTATAAAGAATTATGAATATCTTAGTGAAAAAGAAAAGAATTTTCACTGTAATTTAGGATTTTTACATATACCATTTAATGATTTCACATTCTACAAGCACCCAGCAATCTTGTGGTGAATGCATCTGTGGTGAGTGGGTCAATAAACTCCATGGGTTCTTAAACACACATGATGAAGTGCTGGCACATCACCAGATGATCAGCCAATGGCAATATGATTCATTGCTAATTTTTCACCTTGGTCAGACACCTTTAAAATTAGTGAAATCCTCTCTTATAATTAGTTTCTATGAATAGTAACTTTCTATTAGAGAATAGTTTTCCCTTGAAATATTACTTCACATTCATTAAAAAGCATTCTCCTATCTTTTCAAAGTCTAATGCCTAGAACGACATTTGCCTTTAAAAATGTGTTTCTTTCAGAACAGATATTTTCTGTACCTTTTTACACTACAGAGTAAATGTTAAACTTTAGAGTTTGCTCTTCATTGATTTATTTTTTTATTTACCTATGTGTGTGGAAATTATGCTCGCATAATTTCTGTATATATAATGATTTCTTTTGCTAACTATTTCCATTTTATTTGATGTCTATTGTACTTAATCAACAATACATCTGCAGTCAATGTCTTTTATGACATTTATTGAATAAAAAGATTACTTTATGAAATCATGCAGCCAAGAAATAAAGTTAACATCTGTTATCTTTCCTTTAAAATTTTATTACAATGTATGCTTTCTAATTATTTCAAGCAAATTTTTTTTTTTTTTTTTTTTTTTTTTTTTTTTTTGTGGTATGCGGGCCTCTCACTGTTGTGGCCTCTCCCGTTGCGAAGCACAGGCTCCGGACGCGCAGGCCCAGCGGCCATAGCTCACGGGCTTAGTTGCTCCGCGGCATGTGGGATCTTCCCGGACCAGGGTACGAACCCGTGTCTCCTGCATTGGCAGGCAGATTCTCAACCACTGCGCCACCAGGGAAGCCCTTCAAGCAAATTTAACTAGGCTATATACCTGCTTTACTGAAAGACTTTTTGTTCATTTTTCTGAAATAGCATTTTTTCCCCTTTGATGGTAAAAATGTAATAACAATACATTATCTTTTACAGTGATAGGATTTTTATAATTTTGTAGAAAAGGTAGAAATATAAGCCCACAGCCTAAAATGAAAGCTATTATGTGCATATGCAAAGATTCATATATGATATAACTTTTTATGATCATATTATCCAAACAATTTTGTCTTCTGATTATTTTTTTTTCATATCATTTAATACAGGTTTTCATGTTTTAGAATTGGCTTTATGATTTTAACTTTAATTATTGTCCAATATTCCATGAGTTCAATGCAATACAATCTAGTTTTTCATTCGTTTTGGGATATTTAGGTTGTTTTCATTTATTTAGTTATAATATTTTGTTTCCTTCATTGCATTATATCAGTGAAGCAAATTTATTTATGCACTCACCCTGTTTATCTCTTGAAAAAAATATTTATTTCTCTGGGATAAATTCTATAGAGTGGCAAACTTAATCAATATGAACATGATCATTGAAAATATTTTTGGTATATTGTGTCAAGGAATGAATAATCTATTTTATCAAATTCAGTAGTTTACTGGCATGAAATATTCTGTTAATTAGTGTTTGAGGCAATACACTAGTTTTTAAATAGTATCTCAAAATTTTTAATTTTTATATCCTGATTACTGGCAATAGTAACCTTATTTTTAGATATTATTTACCATTTGTAATTCTATTTCGACTTGTATTATTTGCTCATTTACATGAGATTAAACTTTTCATATTTATTAAAATAATCCTTTTAAATTAATTCTTAATAAAAATATATCCCCAGCCTATTGATTCCTTTTCATTAAATTATTTTCATATAGAAAATCTGAAATATAATCATATCAGTGCTTTTCTGTGTGATACTTTTCAATCTCTAACTTTCAAAAGTTATTATTTTATAAACTGATAAATATTCCATTTTCCTTATACTGTATTTTGTATATTTTTATATGCAATTTATTAATTCACCATTATTCCATACTAATATTTTACTCCTTTGTTTAATTGTTATAGGCAGATACCATTACATTGTGTATTCACAAAAGACTATCATTTCAGAGAACTAGATGTGTTATTTTGATTTTACTCAAACAATTCAAAGTATCTCTTTTTTCCCCCCACCAAAACTTTTCCTTCTTTTGACCTGTATAGTCTAGTTTCAGCAACATTGAAAAAAAATGTGGTTACATTTCTCAATTAAATAACATAAAAATTTTATTATAGAAATAAAAATAGATGACTCCTATATTTACATTCTATTACTCTTTGCTCCTGCAATGCTAGAATAACTTAAATACATGTAATTACATGTCAAATCTCACTTAAAAATCACTTAATTATTGAAAAGTCCTAAAATCTCTGTTATTTCTACTATGGATTTTCCAAGTTTGATCTAGGGAACACTTTGTCAAGGATTTCAAATTTTCCAACTTACAAAATGATGTATTACTTATAAGTATAATTATTGTACCTAATTTAGATATCTTTTATACTTCTAAGCAATTTATGTTAGAATAATCTATAATAGCTATAAATACATATAATACACAGCATATGGTTTATACAACAATGTATTGTTATATACTAAACTGAATGTTATGTAGCTAACAGCATAATGTATATTTATATTATATACTGATATAATAATAATAATATAATTAATATGTGTCATACACTTTTTGTTCCATTTTACATTTTTACCTTTACCTTAATAAATAGTTGTTAATAATATCAAAATAATTTAATATTTGTAAATGTTAAAAGTCATAATAATTAAAGCTATTGTAGGCTACAAACACCCCCAAACATCATATGTTCATGCTACTTTTATTTATATGCCCATAAGTAATCCAGTTTTAACAATTATTTTCAGTAATTTATTTCTTATAATCAATACGTGGTTTAAGCTTGAGAGTTAGGGAGTTCTTTTATATGCCTACTAAAATCCTACTTTAAAATTTTTGATTTAGATTTCATAATCCCGATTATAGGAACATGATATTCTTTGTACCAGTGCAATGAAGGAGAAGAGAACAAACCAAAGGAAAATTACAGAGCATGTATAAATTAATACACAAGTTTCAAATTTTTAGTGACATGGAGCACTCTTTTTAGGATTAGTGATTATACAACTGATAAACTCAAGATATTGAGAACATTTCTGTAATAGTGTAATCCTTCACACATCACTCACTTCACTTACACCATCCGGTCTTTATCACATCCCAGAAATAAGCATGCTAGGCTTTCTTTCTGGTTTTTCAATCTCTAAAGAGTATTCTGATATAAAACCAGATGGCTGGGCTTCCCTGGTGGCACAGTGGTTGAGAGTCTGCCTGCCGATGCAGGGAACACGGGTTCATGCCCTGGTCTGGGAAGATCCCACATGCCGTGGAGTGGCTGGGCCCGTGAGCCATGGCTGCTGAGCCTGTGCATCCGGAGCCTGTGCCCCACAATGGGATAGGGCACAACAGTGAGAGGCCCACGTATCGCAAAAAAACCAAATATCAAAAACCAAAAAACAAAAAACCAGATGGCTTAGGGCTGTATGGCCAAAGCCAGACTCTCAACAGACACACCTAGAGAATCACAGTTTCCCAGAGCTAACCCCATAGCTACTAAATCAGGAACTCCAAATTGACAAAAGTTATTACTGAAAAATATCCTTACTGATTTTTATAGTTTTCTAGTATATAGTTGAAGATAACTGCCTGAGAAAGAAATAATAGTGGCCTCTATCTCCAAAGCTCAAACACGTAGAGAAATGAAGGAAAATAATCAGCCTGTTACCTGACCAATCAATCAATATTATTTATTACATGAATTTTGTTTATAAAGTAATTTGTCTGCATGCAGTGTCAGTTACCTAAAAAAAAGATAGCATAGCCCTAGGTCCCAAGTGCCATAATCTATATGGAGAGAGAAAGATGATATTTAAGTAGTAAGCAATATTGGAGACAAGTAAAGTTAAAAATCAAACACACACACATACTTACACACAAATGAATACAAGTTAAATACGGGAACTCTGAATAAGATCAGTGGAGTATTATCAATGTCAATTCTCAGTGTGATCTCTCTCTATTATTTTTTTTAATTGTAGGCGAATCTACAATTATCTCAATAAAAACTTTAATTCAAAATTAGTTAAAAACTGGTTTGGACACATATCATCAGAGCTTAGAGGAGAATAAGATCATCTACTAATAATGTGTTCACAGAAGGCATTAGGACCCGGAATTTTAGCTGGACTTTTAAAAATGAGCACTGTTAAAGAGAGAGGAGGAAGTAAAACATTCAAATCCGAAAACTTAGGAAAAGCAGTCAGTGAGAAAAATTAGGTCAGTCTTCAGTAGAAAGAAGTCAAATTTGGTGGGAGGTTGGTTTCAGATAAGACAATCCTGTATTCTAAGACTATCCTCATAGTCAAAGTCAGAAGTCACAAGTCACAGTTAGAAGGATTTTATTCTGTATGCAATGTGGAACCAATCGTACTTAGCTGAAACTCTTGGATTCTGACTTTACTTTTGATAAGAGAGTACAAATCAGAAATACTTGAAATTTCTTAATTTTCCTGGAGTCCTTCTGTCTTCTAACCACATATAAATGATTGCATAATATTGATCATACCCACACCAAAACTTCTAATCCCATTTTACCAATCCAGATTATACTTGCAATCACATAAATTTATTTAATCACATAACAAACAAACAACAACCTATAAGTGATTATACTTTGAAGAATAAATGATAGACAAAATAAATATGGAACTAGAACAGCTAGGAGATCGAATACACTGTCTTTCTCCACTTTCAAAATGAGCAAAGTACTGAAAACTCTTTCCAAATCATGCATATATTCCATCATGGAATGATGTTAGATATAACATTATATAAGCTTTAGATATAAGCATTAATCTTGCAGAGGAGTATTGTTACAGCTCTGTCAGGTGGAAAGAATAACAAGTGATAATACATTGTATAGGATATTCTCAATGGAGGCAAAACTAAAATAAGAAAAATGCCTGTCACATAGTGAAATAATAAAAATAATACCTGTGCTTAAAATCTGCACATTCTTGGGACCTTTAAAATTTAGGAAATTTAGCAACACAAAAGATGATAAATTTCTAATTTTACTCTACAAGACATTTAAAAACAGGATATAATTTCAGTGTTCATAATTACAGAAACTTAGATATAAATATTTACATTGCAGCTCTTTTTTAAACTTCAAATTAAATTTGAATGCAATACAAGTTAGATGTAAAACTTCCAGATCATGAGGGAAAAAGAACTTAGTTAAGAATTATAATGTTCCGGGAGACCTTCAAGATGGTGAAGGAGTAAGACATGGAGATCACTGTCCTCCCCATAAATACATGAAAAATACATCCACATGTAGAACAACTCCTACAGAACACCTACTGAAAGCTGGCAGAAGACCTCAGACTTCCCAAAAGGCAAGAAAATACCAATGTAACTAGCTAGGGCAAAAGGAAAAAGTAAAAAACAGAGACAAAAAAATAGGAATGGGACCTGCACCTCTGGGAGGGAGCTGTGAAGGTGGAAAAGTTTCCACCCACCAGGAAGACCCTTCACTGGTGGAGACGGTGGGGGTGGGGTGCAGGTAGGGGGGAAGCTTCAGAGCCATGGAGGAAAGCGCAGCAACAGGGGTGCAGAGGGCAAAGCGGAGAGATTCTCACACAGAGGATGAGTGCTGGCCAGCACTCACCAGCCCGAGAGGCTTCTCTGCTCACCTGCTGTGGTGGGTGGGGTCTGGGAGCTGATGCTCAGGCTTCAGAGGTCAAATCACAGGAAGAGAATGGGGGTTGGCTGCATGAACACAGACTGAAGGGGGCCAGCGTGCCACAGCTAGCCGGGAGGGAGTCCAAGAAAAACTCTGGACCTGCCTAACAGTAAAGAGACCATTGTTTCAGGGTGTGGGAGGAGAGGGGATTGCTTCCCTGTCTGCCCACAGAGAAATACACAGCAGATGAAGGGGCAAGGTAAAAACCCATCAGGCCAAACAAATGAAGAGGAAATAGGCAGTCACCTGAAAAAGAATTAAAGGTAATGATAGTAAAGATGATCCAGCATTTTGGAAATGGAATGGAGAAAATACAAGAATCATGTAACAAGGAACTAGAAGAACTAAAGAGCAAACAAACAATGATGAATAACACAGTAAATCAAATTAAAATTCTCTGGAAGGAATCAATAGCAGAATAATTGAGGCAGAAGAACAGATAAGTGACCTGGAAGATAAAAGAGTGGAAATAACTACTGCAAAGCAGAATAAAGAAAAATGAATGAAAAGAATTGAGGACAGTCTCAGAGACCTCTGGGACAACATTAAACCCACCAACATTCGAATTATAGGGGTCCCAGGGTCTGAGAAAATATCTGAAGAGATTACAGTTGAAAACTTCCCTAACTTGGGAGAGGAAATAGTCAATCAAGCCCAGGAAGTGCAGAGAGTCCCATACAGGATAAATCCAAGGAGAAACACACCAAGACACACATTAATCAAACTATCAATAATTAAATTCAAGGAAAAATATTAAAAGCAGAAAGGGAAAAACAACACATAACATACAAGGGAAACCCGATAAGCTTAACATATGATCTTTCAGTAGAAATTCTGCAAGCCAGAAGGGAGTGGAAGGACATATTTAAAGTGATGAAAGCAAAAAAACTACAACCAAGATTATTCTACCCAGCAAGGATATCATTCAGATTTGACAGAGAAATTAAAACCTTTACAGACAAGCAAAAGTTAAGAGAATTCAGCACCACCAAACCAGCTTTACAACAAATGCTAAAGGAACTTCTCAAGGCAGGAAACACAAGAGAAGGGAAAGATCTACAAAAACAAACCCAAAACAATTAAGAAAATGGTAATAGGAACATACATATCGATAATTACCTTATTTAGGTGGATTAAATGTTCCAACCAAAAGACACAGACTGGCTGAATAGATACAAAAACAAGGCCCATATATATGCTATCTACAAGAGACCCACTTCAGACCTAGGGACAAACACAGACTGAAAGTGAAGGAGGGATTAGAAAAAGATATTCCATGAAAATGGAAACAAAAAGAAAGCTGGAGTAGCAATTCTCATATCGGACAAAATAGACTTTAAAATAAAGACTGTTACAAGAGACAAAGAAGGCCACTACATAATGATCAAGGGATCAATCCAAGAAGAAGATATAACAACTGTAAATATTTATGCACCCAACATAGGAGCACCTCAATACATAAGACAAATGCTAACAGCCATAAAATGGGAAATTGACAGTAACACAATCATACTAGGGGACTTTAACACCCCACATTCACCAATGGACAGATCATCCAAAATGAAAATATATAAGGAAACAACAAGCTTTAAATGACACATTAGACAAGATGGACTTAATTGATATTTATAGGACATTCCATCCAAAGACAAAAGAATACACATTTTTCTCAGTGTTCACAGAACACTCTCCAGGATAGATCATATCTTGGGTCACAAATCAAGCCTTGGTAAATTTAAGAAAATTGAAATTGTGTCAAGTATCTTATCTGGCCACAACTCTATGAGATGAGGTATCAATGACAGGAAAAAATCTGTATAAAATACAAACACATAGAGGCTAAACAATACACTACTAAATAACCAAGAGATCACTGAAGAAATCAAAGAGGAAATAAAAAAAAACCTAGAAACAAATGACAATGAAAACATGACACCCAAAACCTATGAGATGCAGCAAAAGCAGTTCTAAGAGGGAAGTTTATAGCAATACAATCCTACCTCAAGAAACAAGAAACATCTCAAAAAAACAACCTAACCTTACACCTAAAGCAACAGAGAAAGAAGAAAAAAAAAAACCCCGCAAAGTTAGCAGAAGGAAAGAAATCATATAGATCAGATCAGAAATAAATGCAAAAGAAATGAAGAAAATAATAGCAAAGATGAATAAAACTAAAAGCTGGTCCTTTGAGAAGATAAACAAAATTGATAAACCATTAGCCAGACTCATCAAGAAAAAAAGGAGAAGACTCAGATCAACAGAATTAGAAATGAAAAAGAAGCAGTAACAACCGACACTGCAGAAATACAAAGGATTGTAAGAGACTACCACAAACAAATACATGCTGATAAAATGGACACGTGGAAGAAATGGACAAATTCTTAGAAAAGTACAACCTTCCAAAAATACATGCCGATAAATTGGACATGTGGAAGAAATGGACAAATTCTTAGAAAAGTACAACCTTCCAAGACTGAACCAGAAAGAAATAGAAAATATAAGCAGACCAATCACAAGCACTGAAATTGAAACTGTGATTTAAAATCTTCCAACAAACAAAAGCCCAGGACCAGATGGTTTCACAGGTGTATTCTATCAAATATTTAGAGAAGAGCTAACACCAACCCTTCTCAAACTCCTCCAAAATATAGCAGAGGGAGGAACACTCCCAAACTCATTCTATGAGGCCACCACCACCCTGATACCAAAACCAGACAAATATGTCACACAAAAAAGAAAACTACAGGCCAATATCACTAATGAATATAGATGGAAAAATCCTCAACAAAATACTAGCAAACAGAATCCAGCAGCACATTAAAATGATCATACACCATGATCAAGTGGGGTTTATCCCAGGAATGCAAGGATTCTTCAATATACACAAATCAATCAATGTGATACACCATATTAACAAACTGAAGGATAAAATCATATGATAATCTCAATAGATGCAGAAAAAGCTTTCACCAAGATTCAACGCCCATTTATGATAAAGACCCTCCAGAAAGTAGGCAGAGAGTGAACTAACCTCAATATAATAAAGTCCATATATGACAAACCCACAGCCAACATCGTTCTCAATGGTGAAAAACTGAAACCATTTTCTCTAAGATCAGGAACAAGACAAGGTTGCCCACTTTCACTGCTATTATTTAACATAGTTTTGGAAGTTTTAACCACAGCAATTAGAGAAAAAGAGGAAATAAAAGGAATCCAAATCAGAAAAGAAGTAAAGCTGTCACTGTTTGCAGATGACACGATACTATGCACAGAGTATCCTAAAGATGCTACCAGAAAACTACTAGAGCTAACCAATGAATGTGGTAAAGTAACAGGATTCAAAATTAATGCACAGAAATCTCTTCCATTCCTATTCACTAATGATGAAAAACCTGAAATAAAAATTGAGGAAACACTCCCATTTACCATTGCAACAAAAAGAATAAAATACCTAGGAATAAACCTACCTAATAAGACAAAAGACCTGTATGCAGAAAACTATACAGACACTGATGAAAGAAATTAAAGATGATACAAACAAATGGAGACATATACCATGTTGTTGGATTGGGAGAATCAACATTGTGAAAATTACTATACTACCCAATGCAATCTACAGATTCAATGCAATCCCTATCAAATTACCACTGGCATTTTTCACAGATCTAGAACAAAAAAATTCACAATTTGTATGGAAACACAAAAGACCTCAAATAGTCAAAGCAATCTTGAGAACGAAAAACAGAGCTGGAGGTATCAGGCTCCCTGACTTCAGACTATATTACAAAGCTATAGTAATCAAGACAGTATGGTACAAGCACAAAAAGAGAAATATAGATCAATGGAACAGGATAGAAAGCCCAGAGATGAACCCACGCACATATGGTCACCTTATCCTTGATAAAGGAGGCAAGACTATACAATGGAGAAAAGACAGCCTCTTCAATAAGTGGTGCTTGAAAAACTGCACAGCTACATGGAAAAAAATGAAATTAGAACACTCCCTAACACCATACACAGAAATAAACTCAAAATGGATTAAAGACCTTAATGCAAGGCCAGAAACTATTGAACTCTTACAGGAAAACATAGGAAGAACACCCTTTGACATAAATCACAGCACGATCCTTTTTTTCCCACCTCCTAGAGTAATGGGAAAAAAATAAAATAAACAAATGGGACTCAATGAAACTTAAAGGCTTTTGCACAGCAAAGGAAACCATAAACAAGATGAAAAGACAACCCTCAGAATGGGAGAAAATATTTGCAAATAAAGCATCTGACAAAGGGTCAATTTCCAAAATATACAAGCAGCTCATGCAGCTCAATATCAAAAAAAGAAACAACCCTATCCAACAATGGGCAGAAGTTCTAAATAGACATTTCTCCAAAGAAGATATACAGATTGCCAACAAACACATGAAAGGAGGCTCAACATCAGTAATCATTATAGAAATACAAATCAAGACTACAATGAGGTATCACCTCACACCAGTCAGAATGGCTATCATCAAATATCTACAAACGATAAATGCTGGAGAGGGTGTGGAGAGAGGGAAGCCTCTTGCACTGTTGGTGGGAATGTAAATTGATATAGCCACTATGGAGAACAGTACGGAGGTTCCTTAAAAGACTAAAAATAGAACTACCATATGACCCAGCAATCCCACTACCAAGCATATACCCTGAGAAAACCATAATTCCAAAAGAGACATGTACCACAACGTTCATTGCAGCACTATTTACGATAGCCAGGACATGGAAGCAACCTGAGTGTCCACTGACAGATGAATGGATAAAGAAGATGTGGTACATATATACAATGGAATATTACTCAGTCATAAAAGGAAATGAAATTGAGTTACTAGTAGTGAGGTGGATGAACCTAGAGTCTATCATACAGAGTGAAATAAGTCAGAAAGAGAAAACCAAATACCGTGTGCTAACACATATATATATGGAATCTAAATAAAAAAATGGTTCTGATGACCCTAGGGCCAGGACAGGAATAATGATGCAGATGTAGAGAATGGAGTTGAGGACATGGGGAGTGGGAAGGGTGAGCTGGGATGAAGTGAAAGAGTGGCATTGACATATGTACACTACCAAATGTGAAATAGATAGCTAGTGGGAAGCAGCTGCATCGCACAGGGAGATCAGCTTGGTGCTTTGTGACCACCTAGAGGGGTGGGATAGGGAGGGTGGGAGGGAGGCGCAACAGGGAGGGGACATGGGGATATATGTATACATATAGCTGATTCATTTTGTTATACAGCAGAAACTAATACAACATTGTAAAGCAATTATAGTCCAATAAAGATGTTAAAAAATATACAAAGTAAAAAAGTGAGCCCTCAAAGGAAAAAAAATATATATAATAAGATACCCATTTGTATCTATCAGTTGGACAACAACTAAAAATTTTCATGATGCCAAAAAAATTAATTAATTAATAAAGCCTAAATTGAATGTATCAAGCGATAATTAAGAGAAGGCTAATTCCAAATATTTCAGTTAGACAATAATATAAATCGTTTATATTTAAATATAAACTTCTCCATTAGAGGGCAATTTACAATACTTGGCAAAAAATTACTTACCCATAATTATGCATTGAATGCTTCAGTGTCAGGCAATTTGAATCCCAGGATGAAAAAAAAAAAAAAAAAAAAAAGGTGCATGCCCCTGACATCATGAATTTGAGAGCCTAGCACAAGGTTATCCAAATATGCCTGTTTTTAAAAATCATGGAGCATTTGCTAAAAATACAGATTTTCATGAATATTATATACAGTCTAAATTCTAAGGTGTAGTAATTTTTATTAGGGTCAGAAATCTTTATTTTTAACCAATATACCAGGTAATATTAAGGATTAAGCAAGCTTGGAAAATACTTGTCTGTTGACTTTAGTTATTGACTACTAGCCTAAAATATACATGTAAGTTCTCCTGATAGTCTATGAACAATAATTTAGATTGCCTGGTCATGGGGTCAATGACCTAGGTTGTAAGTCCTGTTTTCTCATCATTTTGATCACATTGACCAATGACTGCACTGATAAATCCAGCCTCACAGATCTTCACTATGATGCTTCTCAGAGCTCTTCACTGGAGAAAAGTAAACTTTTGTATTTTTTCTCCTTTTTTACTCTGGTTGTTTGGTGCAGAAATAAACACTTCCTAGAAGAATCCCAGTTTAAAGAAATAGAATTTGGAAGAAGGAAATTTTCCCAACTTAATGTTTTTTTACTGCAGTGATAATTTATTTCTGATAGTTTATTTTTATAAGTTCTTTACTATTGGCCACTTATTACGATATGCTTCTCACTGGTTCAGCTGCATCAGAAAGAGTGGGTAAAATAAAAATTATGATAATTAAGGTGATCTCAGAACCTCAGAATCCAAAATTCTGACCTAGTAAGCATGGTTTGGGAAATAGTCAAATATAGTACACTACCACCCTCCAGTTGATTCTAATGCACAGTCATGTTTTGGAAACACTTCTAGGAGGCTGGCAATTTTTCTGGATGGTTACACTCCCTCTTTAGCTGACAAAAAGTACAGTCACACTGTATAAGGAAAAATATAACTTTAGAAAATGACTATGCTGGTCTAGATGCAGGTATTTTATATTTACATTTCTCAGGTTGGTAATTTTCATATGTGTCATATATGTAACTATATAGATATGTAAATACACACACACATGCATTGCCTGGACAAATAATGGCTACAATACAAATTGAGGGGTGAGACCCATCCTCTCCTCTGATTCACTTTCTTTACTGTGGTTATAGAACTCTGGTAGATAGATTTATATCACTGGGCAGGAAAAAGGAGTATTTATATCTGAAAGAAATAAATGTACCAAGAAAGAAACCATATCCAACACTCATATTTGATAATTCTTCCTGTAGAATGACAAGATCACCCCACAATTATACCACACGAAAAATTACACTTTAAAAGTTCTCTGACACATGTATCCATACACAGACCTGATTATTAAATTTTGGTGCTTTACTCTCAAATATTAACAGAATAGACATTGGATTATCTAGTCTGAAAAATAATATAAATAAGTCAAATCAAACAAACAACAAATAAAAACACCTAGTAGGAAATGGAAATAATAGAGAAGAAAGAATCACACAATTCACAAAGTGATATTACATTCATGAAATAAAAGCAAGTTATTACATAAGAAAGGTATATAATCAGAAAACAGCAGAAAGCTCTCCTAAAAGTTAAAAATACAAGAGCAGAAACTGAAAATTCAACACAATGTTTAAAAGAAGTCAAGAAAATTTTCTAGGAAAGAGAACAAAAAGAGAATGTCATAGGAAATGTGATAAGTAAAAGTCAATGAATTTAAGTATCTAATTAGGAGTTCTGATAAATTAATATGAGCTCCAGAAATAAACACATTATCAGAGAATGATAAAAGAAAATCATTCGATGGAGAAACCTGAGTTTTCCAGATTAAAATCTGTATCTATCTATCTATCTATCTATCTATTGCCTACCACAAAAAGTGAGGGGAAGAGTGGAAAAGGACCATGCTATCAAATATCTTACTGATACTTCATTTCATAACCAAGGTCAAAAGAGAAGACATCTTGTGTGTGTATGCGTGTGTGTGTATCTGTAAGTATATGTGTGATAGACAGATGGAAGGGAGAGAAACAAAGAGAGAGAGAGAGACACTAAATGGGGTAAAAAGACAAATGGAATATCAGGAGACCCATCTAACAGAGTGAACAAAGAGAAAGGAGAAAATTGAAGAGAGGAAATCTTCAATGAAACAATTCCAGAACATTTCCTAGGACGGAAGAACATGATTTTACATATTATAGAATCTGAACTAAAATGCCCAGCAAAAACAGATTTTTTAAAGATCTATATACTAAGGTGCATTTTTATGATTTTTCAAAACATAGAGAGAAAAAGATCCTTAAACCTTTCCAAAAAGCAGCGGAAGGGAGGAAGGGAACCTATGAAGAAAATACATAAGCTACGTGAAAGATAAATTCTCACTCTACCCATTTGCTTTTGAATAGCTTATCACACTGTAGTTTTTTACTGATTCTAATTACAATATATCCTATTTCACATAAACAGTACAATAAAGAGGCAAGGTCAGAGTGAGGAAGGGTAGGCTACGTGGATGAGGAACTATAGACTTTTTTGTTTCACCTTTTATTTTCTCTAAGAAACTGAATAATGCTTTTTCTTTAATCCTAAAATGAACTGATCATTTTAAGATTCAGTTCTCAGTTTGGCTTTGAAGTTTCCTTTTCGACTTTAATTACCTTTGATGGTAGGGTAAGAATCTTTTGAACAGAAGAGTTTATATACTTAGGTTAATATAGCATAAATTAAGAAGAAAAAGAAGAAAAAACTTTTGCTTGAAGCAGCATTTTAAATTGTAAGGACACATCACATTGACACACACTCAATAATAACATTGAGCAGCTTTTAACTAAGCTGGTAAGTGCTCTTCTTCCCCACACCCACCTTGGAGACAGCTGCCCCTTCCAGCTCATGTACTGTGTTTTGGTGATAGACTGATGTCTTTATTTAGGGAGTTATAAAGAATTGCTTCTAGTCATCAGCAGTTTCAAAAACTAGCCATTGAAGGCGGGATAAAGCCTATTCAGAAGATGGATGACAGCTTTTCATTTGAGGATCATACAGAAGGATATTTCCTTCTATAAAAATAGATTCTGCAGTGTAGCTTGAGACTTACATCTTGCAGGGAATTGCCGTGAGACTTACATTTTGCAAGGAATCGCCGCTCTAAAAGACGACACTGGAAATTGAAGAATGAAAGACAGAGACCTTCTTTCTTTTCATGTAAAAAGGAACACACATGACAAACTTGTCTCAAATCAAATTATACTTTTTACCATGCAAAAGAGGTCTCTGAAACCTGTGCTTACCATTACCATATTTTTCTAGAGCATCAAATTTTAGGAATAAATGGCTAAATTATCTTATTTAAATAAGCATTTTGTTCTCTAGGACCTAATTCTGTCTAATGCCAATGATTAGCAAAAAATAGTTTATCACTAGGTAAAAGGAAAGAGAAGTGTGTCATAAGTGTGAATGCACAGAGTACTGCTTTATGTTACCTTCTATTATTTAATAAAATGACAAAAATTCTCAATTAGTAAAACAGGAAATACATAAATGCTACCAAACCTGAGTAATTTTCGATGATGATATTTTTCTGATTAATTATTTAGCAATTGGCACCAGTTGGCACCCCCTGATAATAGGTCTATACAGGTTCTGGTCAGCAATTTTTTTTAAGTTTCTCTGTGTTGTCCATTTCTGAATCTCCTCTGTGTTAAATCCTACATAAATCTAAGTTAATTCAAGTCCAGCATTTGATTTGAATACGGGACACCACTGTTCCCTTCCCCAAGTTTTAAACAGTATCTTGGGATTCCCATTCTTATGTTCTGTAGTCCAAAAGCTGGAGGTTTTACTCTTTTTTATTTCCCTTTTTTTTCTTTTTACCTATCACATCTACCAATAATAAAATGTTTTATTTTCTGCTATAGGCTGTTGTTATAAATCCCTATCTTTTAATGTAAAGAGAGTGGTTTCTAACTCTCAAATATTGTAGAGTGTTTTAATTCTAAGATTACATTCCCTCTGTAGTGGCTACAGACTTTGTCCACCAAACTAAATTGGCAAGAAATGTGACATCACATTTCAAAAACTCAATTCAGTGTCCTGTTTCAAGGCTTCATTCCATCAGGTGTCTGGAACCTAGTTCTGTCCATCCAGAATACCCCCAGCACTCACACTCTCACCTACTTTCATTGAGCTGCATCTATATCCAGATAGCCTTTGCTGATGGCTGTTCTCTGACTCTCTGTACATCCCTGCTGGACTGGTGCCTGCTTCATTTATACCCTACTCAGGTGACTGACTTTCCCACATACTTGTCCCTGGCCCCAGCTAGTGACTGCTCTAATCTTTAGATCAAAATATTTTTAGATCAGAATATCGTTTATCAAAGGGGGGATGAGGGGCGTGCCCCTCTGCTAGTTTTCCTGGTAACCTATAAGCCTACCTGATGTCAATTCCCCCTATAATGGGTAGCATTCACCCTCCCCTGGTAGCAAAGACTGATACCATGTTCTGCCCGCCATCTGCCACATGGTGCAGTGTTGCTTCAGGACCTTGCTTCAGACATGTAAGATCCCCCAATCCATTAAACCATTGATGTCTCTGTCGCTAAATCTGTGCTCTTCCTTCTATGTCAACGCTGGGCAAGTACAAGGCTTGCAGGCCTGCAGGGTGCAACCCAACACCAAGGCATTGGGTAGAATGCCTTTTCCTTGAACTGTGTCATCTCTACATGCTGGCATTCATATAACATCCTTGTCCCCACCTAGTCTTCAGGGTTGCTGATGTGTTTGTTCCTTGTTCCTGAATGCAAGCCTTTTCTCAGTCCAGTTTTCTTTCAACCACTTCTGCCACACTGAAGGTTGCCTGGAACTCTTTCAGGCTGCTTGAGGCTCTTTACCATCTTTGTAATACCATACTCCAGCACACACGGAATCAGGGTTGCAGATAAAACTGAGGCTGTCTAGCCCATTGTCTTTTCATGACATGGGGGAATTGAATTTTTGCTGTGCCTTCAGGTTTTTGCTATAAGTAGGGTACAGGGACCCTCTGCTATTTGATAGAACTTTAAAACTTTAAAACTTTCTGGGATTACTTAGCCAGGAAGACTTTAAAACTATTTTAATACTATACCTAGACCTTGAATTTTGAACACCAAAAATGACGGGCTTAATTTATTTAACTGTGTTTAGCTCTAAGAACATCTTCTTCAGAAGACTTATGGTTTACCTAAGGGAATAGGGAGAAGGTCACAGGTTTAAATAAATACAGATGGGGGAAAATTCACATAAATAAATTTATTGAGATATTATCCCACCACATACTAAGGTTTAGTTGATCACCATATTTGTAATGTGTGTGTGTGTGTGTGTGTGTGTTTAAATAGGCCCCTTCTTTTTTAATTGGATGAAATTCAATAGTATCACACAGAATTAAGTTAATTTCAAATGGTGGTTCAGTACTTTGATTAATAGGTAACCTGGTAAACATTAAAAAAAAATACTTTACTTTCCACATCTGCAAAATAGGAGTAATAATACCTAAATATTGAATGTCAGGAAGATTAGATGTTAGACTACATATAGAAAATTTTGGCAACATTGGTAAATGGCAGCTCTGTAGGCTAGCAAAGCACTTGCATACATTTGTAGGAGGCTTTAGCAAAGAGGTGTTAACAGATTGAAACTGCCTGTTACACAGGATATTTTAGAACAGGTTGTTATGAAGATTACTTTTAGAAGCAAATTATTCTATATCTAAATACTGAGTGTCCTTAATCCTCTTATCCTGCTTTATTGTTCTTTATAGCACTTATCACTGTGTTTACATACTATTTCAGTTGACAGTTGTCTCTCTCACCTATCATAATGGAATCCATAGGAGCATGGAACTTTCTTATGCCCCTACTATGTCTCCAGCTCCAGGTACAGAGTACACAATTAATATTTATGTATTTGTTGAGAAAAAAGTAAGTGAACTAGTTTTATATTGATTAAATTTAGACACTCAAAATACACAAAACTTAAGAAATACGTGTATATGTTTGATGGTGGACATGTTAACATTTAAACTAAAAGAAAACAGTCTAAGCTTGTCTTTTAACATTCACCTGCTGCCACTAAGTAGCTTTCCTAGAGGCCAACTGGAGGTAGCTCTAAACAAAATGATGTAGTGCTGGCTTCCCTGGTGGCGCAATGGTTGAGAATCCGCCTGCTGATGCAGGAGACACGGGTTCGTGCCCTGGTCCGGGAAGATCCCACATGCCGCGGAGCAACTAAGCCCGTGAGCCATGGCCGCTGAGCCTGTGCGTCCGGAGCCTGTGCTCCGCAACGGGAGAGGCCACAGCAGTGAGAGGCCCGCATACCGAAAAAAAAAAAAAAAAAAATGATGTAGTGCTAAGGAGAGAGCAAAAGCATCTTCCTGGTAGCATTTAAACAAGAAATTCTTTACCTGAGTAAACTCCTCCCACCACATCAACACAGTGAACTTTATAAAAGGAATTTTGAAGGGGAGACGTAGTTTCATACTTAGAAAACATCTGTTCTCACTAGATTAGAATTTCTACAGTTTGCTTTAGCCTATACATGTTTAGGCACTACCAAATAAGAACAGAAGAGTAGTAAAAGTGACTTGATAAATCTGAACATTTTTTACTGCTGAATTTTGAGCAATCACAGAGGAAGGGTAAACCATAGTGATCCAAATGTTAGGACGCATGTAATAAGAAGGATTGATGACAGCATGGAACTTGGGCTGCATGTGCCACAGATGTAGATCATCCCAAAAGACAGAAAGAATGTATCAAGAGAAGAGAATATGAGCCAGAAATAGGACAATTAAGTGGGATCTTGGGAAAGATGGCCACTGCAGATCCAATTCAACAAAGATAAAAAGGAGGCATCCAGGGACAAAACAGAATGCCACAGGCACATGGCCAGACAAGTGTAGGGTTGTTTAAAGAATTGAGCAGGGTTATGTTACCAAATGTTTAACAATTGGCTCTTTGAAGAAAAAAACAAACAAATATTTGCTGCATTTGCCAATTTCCATGGTACAAATACCTCCACTGTGGCCTATGTCAAGCTAAAAATGTTTAAGAACTAGACTGCAAAATTCTTGAAAATGTGTCCCTTGGCTCAACCACCAATTGTGGAGAGTAATCATATCTAGGTGAACATGTGGTGTGAGGGTCCTATTAGAAATAAGTGAGAACACATGAAATTTCAAGCTAATGAATTCAGACTAACAAATTTGCTCTTTTTTCTGTAGGAAGTAATGACCTGTAGTGGGCTTTAAGGGGTGCAATGTATTCAATTCAGACTATTCACAGGCTTTATACTGTTAGAATGTGGTTAATAATTATAAACTAAAAGCTAAAATAGAGCCATATATTTCAGATTGCCAGAGTAAGTACACACTGAATGTATAAATGTATATAATGGGAAATAAATTCCTTTCATCATTTTCCTTTTCCTTTTCCCTCTAGTGATATCTTTTTGAAATAAAATCTTGTATTTAAATAGATATTTTACTCCATTCTCTCTTATTCCTTTAACGCTCTGTTAAACTTACTTTTCTAAGAGGCTGCACTTGCCTTGGCAGAATGCAACTTCCCCATAAAAGAGAATGGAAAAAACAAAAATGCTGTTGCTTTGTTTGTCTCTGTATCTATCAAAAAACATATTTTTATGTAACAGTTCCAGTTAGTTTTATTATGCTTCCCAGAACATAGTCCTGTAACCATCCCTGAACTTATATTAGACTGTCTGTGGTAGAGGTGAGGAGGGAAAAAGAAAAATCAGAGGGAACTATGGAAAGGAAGGAAGAGGCAAGCAGAGAGGTGTCTCCCCAGGGAGTTGTTCACAGTTTCACTAAGGAAGCCCATTTCTTAACCTCCAATATATGAAAATCCCCAGAGACAAATGTTAGCTCTTTGATATTTATATATATTTATGTCTTGTTTCACCCAAATTAATGTGAACTCTTTGGACTTTGAAAGCTAAAGTAAATTTTTCTACCTTCTAGGAATTTTCCTGGAATCTATGTGCTGTGACATATGACAGGCCTGAAATCTATCTTATTAGTATCTCTAACGATCTTACTCAGAGTTTAAGCAATTTTCATTAAAATGCTCAACTCATCAAGTCATGGTAAGTAATTTAAAAACTCCTTCACTGTTTTTCTCCATGAAAGACACGTAAAGCATAATTGGATGCTATTGTGGTAGATAGCACTTGGTATGATTATTCCTGACACTTTGCTTATCTTACTGACACACAGTGCAATCTTCAGATAAATAAAATAACAACTCACTTCCCTTTACAACAAAGAATATAGTCAGAGATAACAATGATTGGGGAATTTTGAATCTCTGCTAAATTCATATGTTAATGAACAGCTGTGATGTTTCCCAGACACAAACTAAAGGGAAGACAATTCCCAGGTTTCCATACAATCTAAAAACTTTTACAAAGACTCAAAGTAAGAGATGAAAGCGAAAATATCAGTAGTTTTCACATTATGTCCATTTACCTTTATGGTTCTGAGTTGTCACTCTGCTTGGTTAAGAAGGTCTAAATGTCGTATCAGTGCTTTTATTTATTTATTTTATACTCTTCTACCTTTATAAAAAAGTAGAAGTCCCCAGATACACAACACTTTTCAGGTTGCTGTAATTGTTTACTTTTGCTTCACGGAAACATTAATGGCAAAAATGAGGGTACATCAGGAAATAGTATTTAAATTAGCAAAAATTACGTCAATGTATTTATAAATTAATTATGCCATTTGTTCATGCTTTTCCTCAATGCAGTAATGAGGTCCATGCACCAGACAAAGTAATTAGTAAACAGATAAAACGATGACTAACAGTCCTCAAAGAGCTCTCAGTCAGACACCTACTTTCAAAAACATATTCCCTGCCACCACAGATTTTAAAACTTAGCTGGGGAGGCAAGACAAACGTACATGAAATGTAAAATGACCACAAAATGTTGAAATTAGATACGTTCTTATATTCCTTCTGTGACTAAGTCCTCTTGGAAATAACAGTGAGGATTTATGATTTTCCACTTTTTACTATAAATTAACATTAAAAACTGATTCAGAAACAAATATTACTTCCTTTATATTAGGCTAGGGTATATGCCACTTGATTTACTTTACTTCTAGTTGGTCTAACTGCTAATATGGTTTGTAAAGATTCATTCACTCTGACAGTCACACTGATAGAATATTTTCAATGAAAAGCAATTCAAATACTTCTAATTGTCTGTTCAGTCGGCTGTGCCATGAATATATAAATGCATCCAAATGATATTATGCTAATGAGATCTACCAAATGGCAGGTGCCATGAGAAATAGAACTCTTTTTTCAAGAACTATATATATATATATATATATATATATATATATATGTATATGTATATCTGCTAGTATTTGATTTGAAAATAAATGAAGATATTTCAAAAAGAGATGTGAGTTATATTCACTGTAGTCTGTATTTGTACCCCACTTCTGGAGACCTGGAACATTTCTCAACAAACCACACCTACAATCTAGTCAAGGCATAACTTTATCATTTAACTTAGAAATCTGGCTCTATGTATTCTTTAGTCAGAATCAGTGTTAAAGACTCCACAGTATAACTACATAGAAGGCAGGGATACAATCTAACAGGTTTTGGGGACATACTACCATTTACAGAGCCAAATACAATAATAGCTTAGTGAATATTTACATAGGCTTAATTTCATGGTAGAACTTCTTTAACCATTTCTCCTCAAACGCTTCTGTTAAATCTTACTGCATCAGTCGGTTTTCCTCTCCTTTATTTTTAGCTTCTCTATGTCTACTAATTAATTCCCCAAGGCTACAAACATGCCCAAGACTCTTCTATATTAAAGAATTCTTTCTTGATCCTGGTCCCCTCTGACCACCCCCCGACCACACACACACATTACCTCCACATTCCCCTTTCTGCATCTAATATTTGACCCCCTCTGAAAGTTACTTCACAGTCAGAACTGGGAAAATTCTTAGAGTGGACTTCTAATTGCCCAATTCAATATACGACTTTTAATTCTTTAATTTGACCTATGTAGCATTTGAATATGTAGATAATTTCTTGAAATCAGCATGTATTAGTCTTAACTCTAATTATCTTCTTACGTTTAAATCTTCCTTCCTCTCTTCATTAATCCTATTTATTTGCCTGTATCTTAATCTGGCATCCCCCAGATGCAGTCCTTTGTCTTCTTGGCAGTATCCTCCACACAAGTGATTTCAACCATCACTCAAATGAGGGGATCTAAATTTAAAGTGTATATAAAAACAAAGAAAGAAGTTTTCAAAATGTCATCTTGTGTCCCTGTCCTACAAATGTAGGTCAGTAGATCTGGATTGGGGCCATAGTCTCTGTAAATAGGGAAAAAAGTCTTTGAGATACTCATATATGCTTCTGTTTGAGAAGCCATGATGATTATAGTTTTAGGTCTTTAAGCTCCAAACCCATACATAGATCGAACTGCCTACTGGGCATATTCACTGTAAGGACCCACAGATAGATCCAACTTGTCTTAGTCTAAAGCAAAAATCATCGTCTCCTCTGATGCAAAGCTACTGAATCTTCTATATTCCTTAACTCTGTCATTGGCATTACCATCCATATAATAACCCAAGTCAGAAATCTGGAGCTATCATTGATTCCTCCCTATCTCTCACTTGGTCTTGTAAATTCTATCATCTTGCCCAATCCCAGATATAGTCCTTTCTTCCTTTCATTCCTAACGTTACCTTAGTTTACAATTTTCCTTCTGTATGAATGCCATTTCTTCTCATTTGACGTAAGACACACACACACACACACACACACACACACACACACACACACACACACATATATTTCTGAATTCAGTTTTCTAATAATACCTGTCTTGACTTTTTTTTTTGGCTGCGCCTCACAGCTTGTGGGATCTTAGCTCCCCGACCAGGGATTGAACCCAGGCCTTTGGCAGTGAAAGCAAAGAGTCCTAACCACTGGACTGCCAGGGAATTCCCTGTCTTGACTTCTTGACTGTCCTTTATACACTGTACACTGCCCTCCTTTCTCTAAAATGATATTCTTATTTGTGACTCTCAGTGTCCTCTACATATCTCTATCACTTTACCTGAAATTCTTAAAATGTCTATTTGAATATCTTTCTTTATATTAGGCTGAAATGCCTTGATGCAGGAACTATTATTAGCTGGTTTTGATTTCTATTGATTAGCAGAATACCTGATCCACTGTAGAACGTTAAACAAATGTTTTATATGTATATGTGTGCATGTCTATGTGTGCATTTAATGTTCACATGTATGTGTATAAAGGCCTAATGTTGCTTTTATAATGCATAATTTTATACATTATTTGTAGATTTCTACATACATGATTTCCCTCTGAGATTGATATGTTATTTTTAGTTAATGTATAACACACTAAAGTGTAAAGATTTATAGCTTACTGAATTTCACACAGCACATCATTAGTAAAGTCAGAAAGCTATCCATAAGTCTTCTTATCAAGTGCTATTTCAAATGGAAGAATAAAGTCACAGGTATCAGGAATACCAAGACATTTGCCACTGGTATAAATGTGAGATTTGAAGAATTTTCAATAGGCTCCAATAAGGTTGTGAGTGTCTCCATTTAAATTCTGCTTGAGGATTTAAAACCATTTAAAACCACCTGTTTGTGCATTCTATTTCTCATGTTGCACACATAAATGTGAGTTTTTGCAAGAAAAAACAGATGCACTCCTAAAATGTGTCAGCACATTTTCAAAAGCCTACTGAAAATGTGTCCTCATATGTCTCCATACTTTGTTATAACTTACATCAGTGAGCTGTATAAATTGGTTTCTTGAATATCCATTACTGCAAATTACCAGGGCAGGAAAATACCATATAAGAGCCTGTAAAATCTCACAAAATATAATATCTTTCTTAGGAAGAAGCTAAAGAGAACAAAGTTATGCTGGCACATTTTATCCCAGGGTGATCTCAGAAGTAAAGATGGCTTATTTTTAGAAAAAGAATGCATTAAAATAATTCATAGATAGTACTGTCCCTCTTACCCTCAAATACACCTGCTGATGTTGGGTGAGGTGAAGAAAGAGCAACTCCAGTTTTATTGTATGTCTTGTTACAAGTAGACAGGACAGAAGAATAGAAGATTGGGGTATAGAGGGATAATTAGTTCTTTTGATGGCAAAGTATTCAGTAGAATGATTGCAAAATTTCCAATCATGATAAAAAGAATGAAAAGCAAGGACAGATCAATCTGTAACATAACATTAATCTTTCCTCAGTTGGTAGTTCTTAGATGAGATCAATTAGTCTATACTGATCAAATTGTTAACTAGAAGGAAAAACATAGTACTCAAGTCTCACAAAGTTCACTAACAGATAACCAAGATGGGGTTAGATATGCTTCCCACTATTAAATGGCAAGCTGGAACATATCACTTGCTTCACTCTATATCTCTGAATCCCTGCTCTACCAAACTCTGGAAGAAACTTATCACATGCATCCCTCTTTTTATGTCCCCATGTATTTGTTTTTTGTTTGTTTTTACTGCATGTTTGCACTCTATCTTTAAACATATGCAACACTATCTCATATCAGTTCATTTTATTTTTCTCAAATGTGGTACCTGTGATGGTTAATTGTATGTGTCAACTTGACTGGGCCAGAGGATGCCCAGATTTATAGTTAAACATTATTTCTGGATGCATCTATGAGGGCAATTATGGATGAGATTAACTCTTAAATTGGTAGACTGAAGAAAGCAGATTTTTTTTCTCCCCAATGTGATTGGGACTCATCCAATGAGTGAATGGCCTGATGGAATGAAAAAGCTGAATAAAAAAAAAATAATTCTCTCTCTCTCCCTGACTGTCTTTGAGCTGGGATATTGATCTTATCCTGCTTTGGACTTAGACTAAAACTGGAACCAGTGGCTCTTCAGCATTTCCAGCTTGCCAACTACACTTATTTAAGACTTCTCAGCTTCCATAATCATGTGAGCCAATTTCTTATAATAATTCTTAATAGATGATGGAGAGACGGATGGATAGATAGATAGGTATACTATTGGTTCTGTTTCTCTGGAGAACCCTAACTAATGTAATACCCTATAATATCTGTGACTTTACATTCCATACCTTCTCCTTCCCTGCTTGCTTCCAATGAGATTTATATCATATGGCCATATGATATAAATCTCAACAGGTCTTTAATTTTTTTTATTTTAACAATTTATTGCCTATATATATATGTATATATATATATGTATATATATATATACACATATATATGTGTGTGTGTATATATTCAAAGTATATTTTTATATCTAGTAGATATTTTTGGAATGCATGTAAAATACTTTCATTATCCATTTCCCTAATGTGGACAACTATGTTGCCTCCTAGCTTTTGCTACAAAAATAATACTGTGATCAATACCATTGAACCTGACTCCCTGAATGTAAGTATCTCTACAGCATTATGTAAGAGATGAAAGTAATATGTCAAACTTATTTACATATTTAATTTTATAAGAGTGCCAATTGTTTTAAAAATAACTGCAGTGATTTATCACTTCATCAATAGAGCATGAGGATTTTCATTACCCCAAATCCTTGATTGCCTTGACATTATTAAATTTCCTAATCTTTTTCAGTTGGAATGGGGCTAAAGTGAAATTTCACTGTCAAATTTGCAAAGCTGCAAATTTGTTTTTTTTTCCTGATTATTAGTAAGTTAATGTAGCTATTCATAGAGAAGGTAGTTATTAGCAAATTTCAGAATTTCAGGAAGCTTATAAAACCTTGTATCATAATCAGACAAAAAACAAATGTAGGACAATTTCCAAAATATAATTTTGACTACTGTGGTACCCTGAATAATTGTCTCCCAAAAGACATTTACATCCTAATTCCTGGAACCTGTGAATACTAACCTATATAGAAAAAGGGTAAGTATTACTTTATATGGAAAAAAAAAAACATAATTAAGTTAAGGACTTTGAGACTGGAGAGTATCCTGAATTATTCAGGTGGACCCTGTATTTATTTCCTATGGTTGCTGTATCAAATTTCCACAAAATAGGTAATTTAAAACAACAAAAATTTATTCCTTTATAGTTCTGGATGCCAAAAATCTAAAATTGGTATCACTGAGCCAAAATCAAGGTGTTGTCAGGGTCTTGTTCCTTCTGGAGGCTCCCAGGGAAAATCTGGCCCTTGCCTTCTCCAGCTTCTGGTGGCAACCATTGGCCTGTGGCTTGTTGTGTAAGTGTGCATTTTGAGGCCATTTATTTCCAATTACTGGAGTATGGGCAGTGATTGAATGAGATATTCAACTCTTCCAACAGCTTCTGTGGTGGAATATAGATTGTTACCTTTGTGGATGCCTGTGGTGCTTACGTGGATGGGCTGGTTCCTGTAGCGTCAAGAATTTTCTGTAATTGTTCAAAAGAAGTCATCAGAGGAAGAGCCAATTGTAGGAGATCTCTTTGGTTTCCAGAATCCCAGTAACAGTTCTTCAATAAGTAAATTTGCTTCTTCAAGTCATAGGTATCTCAATGGTAAGTAATGAAGATTTAAATCTCTTTCTCACAGGAATATTGATGCTTCCATTAGGTTGTGTCTGTGGAACATGGGGCCTTAGTGAAGTCCTTTGAGTCTGGCATCTTTCAAGCTTGGTCTGTGCATGTGTTTAGATTCACAGACAACAAGTTTCACATTTACTCTCGAAGCACTTTGTTAAAATTCATAATATTCTGTTGTGAGTTCTACATTTTTTAGATTAATTTGGGTGATAATTATTATCTGCATTATTGTGTTCTCATCTTCAAACATGCCATTTCTCTCTAGTTATTCAGTTGTAGTTTTATTTCATTTAGAAGATTTAAAAATTTTCTCTGTGATAATTTAGGTATTGATTTTCTTTGTCTCTCATTACTATATCTTATTTTTTTGTATCCTGCTATATAAAGAACATGCAATGATATATTGAAAAATATTAGTGTACAGAACAGCAGATAAGGTTCAAGAACTTTAGAACAAAAAGCAAAAATGCAAGTATGTTCAGCAAAAGCAAGAAGTTCAACAACAGCAGTTAGTTGATGGAGAAGTCACATCAATCTTTCCAAGAGAAAGATGAACACAACATTCAGATGCACTGATGGTGACTGTCTTCTCTCTCTAGTTTCTACAGATCATCTGATACTTTCATTCCAACTTAGTATATGTCCCAACTTTACGGTCCCTGCAGCCTGCTCTTTTGGATGCACAATAGTTTATTTGGGCTGCTGCCAAAATCCTAATATCTCCTGGCTCTATCCCATTTTATATTTCCAATTCTTTCCCCAAGCCTAGAGTTTAGTTATTTTTGTATTTTTATTTCTTCAAAGATGACTCTGGCTTGCAAGAGAATAAAAGGGTCTTGTGGGGCTTCCCTAGTGGCACAGTGGTTGAGAATCCGCTTGTCGATGCAGGGGACACGGGTTTATGCCCCGGTCCGGGAAGATCCCACATGCCACGGAGCGGCTGGGCCCGTGAGCCTTGGTCACTGAGCCTGTGCATCCGGAGCCTGTGCTCTGCAATGGGAGAGGCCACAACAGTGAGAGGCCTGCGTACCACAAAAAAAATAATAAATAAATAAATAAAAGGGCCTTGTGGGCAAGAATAATTAATTAATCAACAAACACACATGCAAGGAAAAATAAAGAGTTCCTAAATAGTTACAAATATTTTGAAAAACAGACCAAAGAAAGTGAATTGATGCTACCAGATATTAAGTCATGTTTTATGAAGTATAGCAATTCAACAGTGTGGTATTAATGCAGAAATATTCTTATAGACCAATGCAAAGGACAGATATTCCTGGAAAAGATATATATTTTTTAGTACTTGGAAATGATATAACTGTCATCACAAGTCAGTAAGAAAGAGACTAATGAGCAAATGGTATGTGAAAATCAGTCTACCAGCAGATCAAAATAAAATTGTTTTCCTAACTCTGACCATGTTTAAATAATCTTAAGATGAATTAAAGACCTAAATGTGTGAGTAAAACTGTAAAGAAAACAAAGGCATTAGAATATATTTGTGACCTTAGCCATAAGTTGTTAAGAAAAAATATGATGCATTTAAATGCATCAAAATTAAATATTTCTTTATCAAAAAAGAGATGCATTAAGTTCTAAGTTAAGTGGTAGACTGGGAGGAGATAACTGTAATGACTGTTTATGAAAAGAATTAAATCACACAATGGAGACTCTCCCCAACTTGTAGATCTCCATCAACAGTCGTCAGGAGAGTGTCTGCATAGTCAAAGTAAGACTTCGTAGCTCTGACCTCAAGGCTTTCTTTGGTGGAAGTAAAAAACAGAACCTTAGTGCTTGGTGTTAATTTACATCCCTAGAGGCTTCCATCTGTAGGTGCCCTAGAACTCTGCATTCCTGCAAGTGCACCTTCACTTCCCCCTCTTCTTCACAGTCTCTCCATCACTCCTTATACATTGAGGCCATTGAGCATGAGTCTCATCAAGGACTTGATCCTGCTCAGTCACCAACAGAAACCCAGGTCAACTTCTGTACCTTCTGTAAAGTCTGGCATTTTAACTTTTTAGACTCTCTCTGTCATGCATTCCCATCTATTAAAACCATGTCACTTTACCATCTAGACCCCATGGTCAATAATCAACAAATTGCCTCCATCCTCAACCTCTGAATCTTTTTGTTCTAATTGAAATCTGGCTTTTGCCTGATGCAGCTTCCCCAGTAGCCCTCTTGGGTGGAGGTGGTTTCTCTTCCATATATTTTATACTCCTGGGCTGCAGCTGCCTAACACAGAGTATATGCTCATTAAATATTTATTGAATAAAACTGTTTAATGAATTTAGCTCACATTTTCCTTTTACCTAACTTTCATAAGTAGCTGTAACTCTTTAATCTATAACATCATTTTATACATCAAAATGCTAAATTATATCCATAAATTATGATTGTGTTCAGTTTACTCAAGAAATCAAAGATAGGAACACACAATTTATAAATCTTTCCTCACTGTCTTAGGTTGATTTTCACAGAACAATGTTGCCAACACGGTATCCACAGAGTAGGAGCAGCAATTGGGAACTATAAGAAATGCAGATCTTTAGGTTCTACTCCAGACCTACTGCCTCAACAATCTGTGTTTTCACAAGCCCTCCTGATTGATTCTGGGATAGACTAAACTCTGAGAACCACTACAACGTAGATTGATGTCATAGAAACACAGGTTGATAGCAGAGCTTTTATGCAGGTGGTTTATTGAGGAAGTGTTCAGAGGTGAAACCTGCAGAGAAGTGAGGGAAAGCATCTTGGCTCATGTCTGGCCACAATCTGATCCTATGGGGAAATCTGCAGTATCAATGAATCCTAACTTGAGGCAAAGAAATAGGACTTCTGTGATTCTGAAATCACTCTCCACCTCTAGAGTGAAGGTGTATCCTCCAGGTATTTCTGCATAAAATAGACCTGGTCGACCCAAGGCAATTCTCAGAATGGTGCTATTGGTGGCCTTTGGCCTCTAACATTCATGGCACTTTGGGTTGGATGCACTGTCCAGAGATAGCATAAGAAGGACATGAATGAGGCACAAAACTGAACTTTATATCACATTTTATCTGAAATTTCTCTCAGAGAGAGAGATTATTTAGGTTTTTATGCATATTTTCCTTTGGAAAACAATGAAAGAACATTTCATCCACAGACAGAAAAATTCAAAGATAAAAGCTTCCAGTGCCTTCAAGATAATTTTAATTAGTCCTTCAATCAGGTGCATAATTTTCAGGCTTTCTCAACATTTTCTTTAATTCTTACCAATCCACTTTATGCTCAGTCTTAAAACCAAAAGGTTTTTAATTTTTTAATTTAAAATATTTTTATGAAATGACCTCTTGACCATATAATGAATCTATCCTCTTATCTATTAATTCATTCAAATCCTGGGTATTTTAAATTGCTCAAGCCCTATTTGGTCTAGATGATTATGCTGTTACTTGTGATTTTACTCCTAGAAGTTGATAGTATGTTCATTTTAGAATCATGAATTAAGCCATAATCCTAAATAAATTGCTCAATAATAATTTAAGCTTCTGAAGGTTTGATTAAGAATGCTAAGGGATTATAAAAAGAGTGCTGATGACCACTTATATGGGGGAAAAAGACAATGTCTTCAAAACTTTTTTTAAGTATCTATACTTGGAAATTAATATTAAATATTTTTTCACACTTTCCCTTTAGAAAAAAAATGCACATACTAAAGTTAGCTCTAAATAACTGTTTAGACACTATTTAAGCAATTTTATAAATAAGCATAGGCACATTGCAATGCCTTATATTAATTTTAAAAATAGCTTTCAAAAGAATTAAAAGACTTCTTCAAATTTGTAGTTTCTATTGATGGAGAAAACCAGAAATTATATAATTCTTGTGCTATATTGGTAGGCCTATGCTCCTTCCTTGCCCCCTTTTAAAATAGCTATGTTGAGACTCTGTTTTTAAAATGTGTATATATAGACATGTTTTTTTCCATAGTTGGAATCAAGATATATTTTCCTTAGGTTTATTCCAAATGTCTCCTCTCTTTTGTACCTTCTTTCTTTCATCATTTTTTCTTTAGGTTTTTTCCTCCTGTTCCTCCTTGTTCTCTAGAGATATAACTTAAACAGGACTGAAGTAAAATTATTTTAAGCACGATTCTATACCTATACTTCCTTGATTTCTCTCATTGGCATTCCTCTTTTTAGAATAAAGACTAGTCATACTGTTACCCTGAATTGGTCCTCATTTTTTCCACTCTTTCCTTTTCTCCTCAGTCCATGTGAGTCTCCTTGCTTCCCTGTGTGAGACGATATGCAAGGTTGGTTAAGAGCAGGCACTCTTTTGAGAAAAACCTGGCTTCAATGTGAGCTCCAAGATGTGAGGCATGGTGCAGGTTAGTGAAGCTCTCCATTCCCTACATCTGAGCTTTCCCATCTGTAAATCGCATGAAGGTAATGGTCTACTTGTAGCAGACACTGTTTGTTCCTCATTCAGATTCCCCTTCAATGGCCAGTGCAGACACCTCCACATCTGCCCCCTTTCTCTGGAGAATACCTTGGCTAATGGCAGCTCCCTTGTCCAGAAGGTTAACCACCCTACACCTCTACCTGTGTTGTGGGAGCAGCTGACAAGCAATGCAGGCTGACCACTTAGTTCCAGGGCATGCAAATCTGGTAGAGATTTGTGCCCCCCAAATTTCTACCAACCCCATAGATCAGGCCTAGAATGCTTACTTGAGGACACATCCTTGCCCATCTCATTTCTCTTCCCTATCTTGCTTCCTCCACTTCCTTACAGGTGTTACTGAAGATCACACCTTCAATGCATCATTTATGCCCAAATTCCTGTCTTAGGCTCTGTTTCCAGGAAATACAAAATAAAAAGTTTGTTACCAGGAGTGGTTCTAGCAAGCAGGCATGGAGGATGGGGTTCTGGAGTTGAATCACGTACTGGTCAGCAGACAATGAAAACCCCATCACTGGTGGTAAGTGGAGTATTATTGACAGGATTTGGAAGTGTGACTGCTACTTTAACCTGCAGTGAAAAAGGATGGATCCAGGTATACAGTGAATACAGGATGCACTGGATTGTGCAATGTCTCTAGCCTTTCAGAAATAGTGAAGAAATGGTAACAGGTACTGGGAATGTTGGTGGCTGCTGATAAACATCATTAATGCTTAAAGAAGGAAAAGACAGGCTCAGGGAAATCAATCATTAATTTAAAACAAAGTGTGATAGTCAAAATGTCTCCTTGGCAGCCTTACTACCTGCTGACAGGGTTGAAAGCCAAGCACTGAGCTATCACGGAATTCAAACTAGTACAATAATTACTTGTAGTGGTAAATGAGCCACCAAAAATAGGTTAAATTTTGGTCTATATTCTGTGTTTAAGGATTCAGGTAAGCAGAATATAGTATAAACTGATTTCGATCCAAAATTTTCAGTGTTCTTGCTGAAAAAGATTTCAAAGGTATTCATTAAGTATGTGAATGACTGACTTTTAGACCACAATGTTGTTTTCATTTTGTAGAAAGGAAAGGAATATTGCACATTTTAAATAACTATGCAATTATATGTAATCTCATTTAATTCTCACAACTAGCCAAGGAAGTCTGGTACTTTTGTAATGACCATTGTCCAGATGGGGAATACAAGGCAAAGAATGTTTAAAATTTCTAAAGGTAAAGTGTAGTGGCAAGTAGAAAAGCTAGAACTTAAAACTAAGTTTTGATTCCATGAAATGCTATTTTGTTTGTCTACATAGTTCTTTCCTTTTCTGAACAGCTGGAGAATTTTTCAATTATAGTTTTTATTGTTTATTGTTCTTTGTTGGACATGGGGAAAATATGTAGTCTGCATGCTTTAGATCTTAGAATATAGTGTAGAAAAAATTGTCCAAATTACCTGAAGAATTCACCTAGTGAAATCAGATATGAGCAACATAATCCTTGGGGCTAAAAATCACAGTAGACCTAGAGATGAAAGGGCCCTCTTGGGAACACAGAAGGGTCCATCTGCCTTAAAAGAGAGGTCTCCTGGAAAATAAATCACCTCAGGGGAAAAGAAAGGAGGACTATGAGATGGTTAAGGACAATGGGAAGAGGAGGATTCGAAGGAATGAAATCTAATTGTGATTTGCTGTGCTGGTAAGAACTTTTGGGTTCATCATCTGCAGATGATGATAAGGATCTCAGATGATATTAGGGAAAGATAGATTTTGCTAAAAGGATTCACATGGACTGGAAGCAGAGTCAATCAGAATCTGTGTCAATTCTAAGCTTATGCTACTACCTCAAATCCTGTAAGGTATCTTTTTATACGTTCTTTTCTTACATCCATTCTCTTCACCAATTCCCTTCATAATCTCTTGCTCATATTGCTTGGCTTAGTTCACTGGTTAGATGCCTAATGAGTAGAGCTCTTTTTCAGGGTCACTGATCAAACTCTATGATCTGCTTGCGGATCATAGATACTCAAACGGTCCAAGGAATGACTACTTTTGTGCATGGTAAATTTCTTTGATTCTCCGAAGCAGAAGCCTTTAGATAGGCAGTTTCAGGTGGGGGTATTATTTTTGGCAGCCATATGACTTAGACTCTGGAATATAGACTATATTACTCTAATGTTTTGATGATCACATACTTTATCACCAAAACTTGCTCACTTTTGAGAGCAAAATGAAAGTTCTTAATAATTACATCAGAACAACAGACATAATCAAGACTCTCACAAACTGGAATGTATATTCACTTTTCCTATGGCTCTGACTTTTCTTTTATTCTTTTCTTTTTCTGAAGTTTAGAGGCAAAGAAATGCCACATCATTGAGAATTCTAATACAACATGGTATCATGGCTTCAGGACTGTGGAACAACTTCATGACAAGTGTAGACTCATAGACCTACAGCCTGATATCACTAAGATACTTCCTTATGGATGGAAAGTCAGCAAAATCCTAGACAATAAGCATTACTGAATGAGTTATAGAACAAAAAATGGGGAAATGTTTATGAGAAATTTCCTAGTATCTTCACAGTGCCAGTTGTTTATAATTAATAGGACCTCAAATACTTAATTTATCCTTTCTCCTTGTTGGTGCTTGATAAAGAGTGACAAATGTATGAAAAAAAAATAAGTTTTGTAGATATGAAGCAATTAGTAGGAAATCAATAGGATTCAGAAGATGTGTAAATTCTTAACTGTGTGATCTTAGTTAAATCACTTAAACTCTATGGATTTCAGTAGCCTCCATTAAAAACTTTTTTACTCTAATATGAAGTCTGAAAATATTTCCTTTGATAGGCTTATAACACTGGAAAGAAGTAATTATAATATTGGATAAGACTGATCTTATGAATGAAACCAAAGTCACATTTGGAGTTATAATTTGCAATTTGTGTTAATCGGGTTCCTCCAAGACTCAAACACTAAAAAGAAATTTAATATGTAGGAACTTTATTAAAGAAATGGCTTGTGAGAGAAAATAGGGATGGATCTGTGAAAGGATGGGAGTGCTATCTGACAAGAAGTCTGACCCAAGAGAA
Source organism: Kogia breviceps (assembly GCF_026419965.1). NCBI lineage: Eukaryota > Metazoa > Chordata > Mammalia > Artiodactyla > Physeteridae > Kogia > Kogia breviceps. The sequence continues at coordinate 27,668,512 of NC_081322.1, forward strand.
GGAGAGATGGAAGGACAGTTGGTAGACTTCCATGCATGCTAAAGAAAATTTGGTTAGGCTCTCAAGGAGAATGAATGCAAGACAGACTTAGCCATCAGAGAAAGGTTCTTCCAGGAGTGGGTCTACCTTAATATAATATCTTACTGTGTTCAGACATTAGCTTAGATCAGTCAATGGGAAGCAATGTTTTGGTGCAAACATGGCAATAGATTTCAAAGTTTAGAAGCCTTGCTAGAGGTCTGCTTCTCTACAAAGATTCAAGGATCAGCTCTATCATGGTTCTCTTGAGGCTTTCTTCCTGAAGGGAAGCTTATTGTGATAACTACACATCGCATTTCTGCAGTTGATCTCTGTCCTATAACTGGTACTCATAATCTTCCTCCTCCACTGTCCATTCTAAATTCCCTTCACCCTTAATGATCACCTGAGTATGTCCTACTTGTTCATCCATGGGGTAACCTTCATTACTAAGCTGTTCTATCCTTGGTAATTTTATCCTTCTCAGTCCCGCACACATTCACTCACAGGTACAACTGGGCAAAAGAATACCAGGATATGCCCAAGTAGATCTCCTGTGTTTAACACACATTCTTCCCTGCCCACTTTACGTAAAAGCATCCCTAATGAACAAAACGACAATAATACAAAACAAAACAAAGCAAAACAATTTCTGTTGTTCAGAGTTAATTACTTTTGCCAGGAAGTGGTTGTTCATCTTGCTTGCCAGTCCCTGGGCACAGGAATGCCAAAGCACCCTGGTAACAGCTCTAACTTATAGTTAGAACTTATAGTGGAACGCTTTCTGTGTCCCTTGATAACTGTATGCCTTGTTTGGGGATTTAGACCACCCACTTTAAGAATCCCAAACTGAGAAAACAGAAGCACAAAATCCCCCAGTGAGTCATTAAGAGTAAAGGCAAAAGGGGTCACTTCAGCTTCCATTGTTTAGTTTCTGCGACCATGTATCCTTCCTATTGCGAATATACCACGGAAGAGTTCTCTGATCTAATAAATACACTGTGTCTGGAAGGATGGCATCCCTTCCTTTCAGATGTTATAGTTTCAACTTCATTTTTGAAGGTCATTCTAGTGTTCCAGGAGCACAGTATGGTATGTGACACAACCAACGGATCCCATGGTCATGGGCTCACTCCCACATCTCCTTCACCATAAAGTATGTCCCCTGTTCATACCTGTGGATCAGGCATTCTGTAAGCCCCTAGCTATTAGTGCTGGTCAAGAATTTGCAGGGAGTAAAGGAATTCTAATACCGAGAATAGTTATCTAATTCTATCAGAATGAATAGCTGGCACTACCAGGATAGAAAGATATGAAGGGAATTCAATGTCAGTGGTCCCCAACCTTTTTGGCACCAGGAACTGGTTTCATGGAAGACAATTTTTCCATGGAGCGGGGGTGGGGGGGGGTATGGTTCAGACGGTAACGTAATATGAGCGATGGGGAGCGATAAGGTGCTGCAGATGAAGCTTTGCTCGCTTGCCCGCCGCTCCCCTCCTGCTGTGCAGCCCGGGGGTTGGGGGTGGGGACCCTTGATATAGACAACTTGCCCAAAAGTGGCTGATTGTTCATCTAAGGAAAAAATAACTTATTGCAGACATAGTGCTGGTCTCTGTTGCTGATAAGATGGACACCTGCAATATAGTCATATAAAGGAATATAATCTACTGGTGTTATTCTAGCCTTTTGTAATATGTTCATTCCATTATGACCATTTCTCTCAGCCTCTTTCTTCCTTCCTCTACTATTTGTAGAGAACTTAGGCAACTCTAAACTTCTAAGAGCTATCTGAGGTCCTGGCCAGGAGGTTAAATTTCATGTTTTGAGAAAGCCCCCCATGTTCAAGGAGTTATTGCTTATTATTTCATAAATTTTGGCTCACTTGATCAAGCATCTTTCAAATCCAATTCATGATAGATAACAGACTCACAGATACGAGAACAAACTAGTGGTTACCAGTGGGGAGATGGATGGGGGAGGGGCAAGATAGGGGTAGGAGATTAAGAGGTACAAACTATTATGTATAAAATAAATAAGATACAAGTATATATTGTACAGCACAGGGAATATAGTCAATATTTTATAACTTTAAATGTAGTATAATCTATAAAAATATTGAATCACTATGTTGTACACCTGAAATTAATGATATTGTAAATCTACTATACTTTAATAAGAGAATTTTTAAAATTTAAACGAATTTAGAAAATTAAAAAGAAATTTTAAAAATCCACTCCATGTGTACTACTCTTATTCATGCCAGTATATGCCAGCCAGTTCCTGCAACTATTCAGAAGTATGAACTATTTCCTCCTTTGTCAGCCAAGCAAATTCCCAGATAGGTTATGCTAGAATTTTACCTTAATTTTTTTGCCTGGCAGCCAGGAGAGCCTATGAGGGCAGCTCCTGAGGGGGGCATATGTTGCCTTATGTGAGAGTGGTTTCTGCAACTCCCTCCACCACAGCAAAAGTGCTGACTGTTTTCATAAAAGGTGGTCCCCTGTACAAATTCAGAAAGTCAGGGAAGTTAAGAAGTCAATATTTTCAAGGACATCCTTATATATTACTTGTCCCATGTTTCATGATGCCAAGTTTTCTCCACCAGGGCCTGACTTTAAGTAAGTTGGCCTTGACTGAACATTCAAACGTCTCTAAAACTTTGTGACTTCATCCATGCACTTCAGGAGACAAAGACGTCTTTATAGGTGACCACAGAAGCCCTCTGGCTCTCACACTTAGTCATTATCATCCTACGGTCTCTCAGCATCCTTCTGCATGACATCAATACAAAACAGTACCAGCCAACTCTATTTTAGGCATAATTCTCATGTTTTTAAAATTCCTGTATCGCTGTACCTATCACAAAGAAGTACTTCCCTTTGCCAGGATATTTTCCTAGGTTACTTCTCATGAAATCTTTGATATTGACTTTCCACTTTTTTTTCCAGAGACTATCCATGCCCCACCTATGAACCAAACCTCCAAATCATTGCCTATTTTCTGCTACTATATGCACATGCACAAACACACACACACACAAGTAGCACTAATATGAGTACAGCGTATATACAGTATTTGTATAGTATATATTTTATATATACTGGCTACCATGAGACCCTCAAGCCAAAATCAACCATTAGAAGAGTTTCAATTCTCTCAGAAATGGGTCTGCTTTCCTTTGTTGAATGAGGCTGCTGGAAAAGAAGATGCAACTGTAGAGAAAAACAAAATTTTAAGCATGTGTTTTCTAATATACATGATTTTTAAAAATATACGGTATATTTATTAAAAATAGAAAGAAATCTGAAGGACTGCATGATAATTAGTATTCTTTCAAGCACTAAACAATAGGATTATATTTATGTTTTCCTTTGGAAATTTAAGAAAGGGAAAAACTTTAATTATGGGAAGTTTTTTTTAAAGAATGAAAAGCTATAAAATATTATTGGTACCCTGTGCATTTTAACAACTTGTGTGGCAAGAAACATCAGGAACCCATCAAGGAAGGAAGGCAAATTCCTATTCTGATCACATGTGGTTTAATAGGGAGAAAAATATATGTTTTTACCTCTTAAATCATGTGTATGTGTATCACAAATGTATGTTTCTGTCTGTTAAACTATGTGTGATCAGAATACAGACTTGCCTTCTTCTATATGTATGTGTGTGTGTATATTCTTCTATGATATGTATGTATGTGTGTATGTTTACATATATACATTGATATACACCTTGATGTATATACATCTATATACATACACACATGCATATATACACACATAAACATAGACACACACTCTCTCTATATATATCTATATATACACATACACAAATACAAATACACACACACATACACACACATATACATACATACATAATTGTTTCTAGGTATCCAGTGGGGATTGGTTCCAGGACCCCGTGCAGATACCAAAATCCACTGACATTTAAGTCCCTTATATAAAATGGCATAGTATGTGCATATAACCTACACACATCCTCCCATATACTTTAAATTGTCTCTAGATTACTTATAGTACCTAATACAATGTAAATGCTACAGAAATATTTGTAAATACAATGTAAATGTTATGTAAATAGTTGCCTGTACAAGGCAAATTCAAGTTTTACATTTTGGAAATTTCTGGAATTTTTTTCCAGTTATTTTCCATCTGCAGTTGGTTGAATCCACAGATGTGTAACCCGCAGATACAGAGGGCCAACTGTGTGTGTGTAACTCGCAGATACAGAGGGCCAACTGTAAGAGAGATGACTGTAGTTGTTATCAGTGAATAGATATTTTCAAATTACACTGTTTTACTCATCCTTATTAAATTATCCCTGTTGTACTGCTTATTTATCCTGAAAAGAAATGCTGTGTCATACTTTACTGGAGATCCCACTGTTCTGGGTGATTGACTGACTACATATGTTGGAATGTAGAGAAGAGCAATGGTGTATATCTTTTCATAAAAACTCCTAGATAATGAAAAAAGCCAAACTGTTTGCAGAATAAGCAAAATGGATATCCCATTGTAAGACCTTGGAAATAAATGGCAATCCTGTAAAGTTTACTATGTGTTTTTTGGCTTTGCTCCTATAGTGATATCTGTGCAAAGTGTAAGTTTATATGTGTATGCATATGTTTTGATGTGTGAATTTCACACTTACATCTTTGCTAAAACGTTTTCTTGAAAAATAAAAGTATACATTTTTCAGAATTACAAATACAATACTTTTAAGAAACTTTATGTCCTGTAGTTTAGTTTATTTCTATGTTTCTAAAAATAAAGCCCACCTCCAGAGAGACAACTATAGGTTTGAGGACATGCGAGCTGGCTAGAATTCCATGGCAGAGCTGCTGCAGGAATTTAAAGAGTAAGTTAGTCACCCTGCTCCTAAGATAATTTATTTCTAAAATTGAATGATAAACTACATTATGTTCAGAATTAAATAATTAAAGTAATAAAACAGTAATTATACATAGCTTTAAGATAGAATATAAAAAAACCAAACACAAGTTTTTTTTCAATAGTATTTGTAGTAAGCTACTTTGCCATGGCAAAACCAAGATTTCCAGTTCAGGGCCTGTATTTCCCTGTTTTCTCTTCTTAAAGACCTTCCTAATTAGTCCATAACCACTATGATCAACCAACATTCAGGTCTTCCTTGATATGGTCATATAAATGGGTGCTGTTTCCTGCTTTCATCTTGATTAATCCCTTTAGTCTGCAAATTTTACTTTCTGTTTATTTGTTGCCCTTATTTGTTCCTCCTGAATTTTACTCTTAATTAACATATTTCCAGTGTTCTTTTAACAGCTTGACTGAGGTACCACTGACATAAAATGTACTCTATATATTAAAAGTGTACAGTTTGATAAATGTTAACAAATATGAACACCTGTGAAACAATCACCACAACGAAGATAAGGAACATATCCATCACACTCAAATATTCTCTCAGGCTCATTTGTGATCCTTCCCACAGACTTTCCCTCATTTCTCCCAACCCATTCCCAGGCAACTACTGCTATGCCTTTTGTCAATATAAGTTATTTTGCATTTTCTAGAATTTTATACAAATGGAAACATACAAAGTACTAATTTTTGTGTTGCTTCTTTCACTCATCATGATTACTTTGAGATTCAACTGTGATGTTGCTTGTCTCATAGTTTATATAGTAGCATTTCATTTTAAGTGTGGAAATTTAGGTTTTTCCAGGTTTTTGCTTTTGTTTTGTTTTTGAGATTTTTTAGTCTATTATAACTTAAGCTGCTATAAACAGTCACAGCCAGGCCTTTGTATAGACATATGGTTTCATTTCTCTTAGGCGAATACCTAAGAGTGGAATATCTGGGTCATATGGCAGTTGTATATTTAAACCCTAAAAAAATTGCTAAAATGTTTTCCAAATTGATTGTACCAGTTTGTAATCCCACAAACATGAGAGTTCCAGTATCTCTACATACTTGTCTGGTACACTGGTATAACAGTCTTTTAAAATTTAACCATTTTAATAAGCATGTAGTAGCATACTGTTGTGATTTTAATTAACATTTCTCAAATGAGAAATGGTGTTGCATATTTTATGTACTTCTTTGCCATCCCTATAACTTCTTTGGCAAAGTATCTTCAAATATTTTGCCCATTTTTAATTGGGTTTTTGTTCTTATCATTGAGTTATATCATTAATTAGTTCTTAGAGCCTTTGTAGATGTAATAGAATGTTCTACATAGATGATCATACCATCTCTAAATAAATACAATTTTACTTCTGTTTTTCAACCTCTATTGTTTCATATCTTACTCTTGCCTTACTGAACTGGTTAAAACTTTCAGCACAATTCTGGTAAGAGCTGATGAAAGCAGAAATCTTGATATTAAAGGTGATAGCATTCAGTCTTTCACCATTAAGTATAACGTTAGCTGTTAGTTTTTCATAGATGTTCCTTATCAAGTTGAGAAACGTCTCTATGTTCCTAGTTTCCTGAGAACTTGTATTAAAAATGGATTTGGGATTTTTCAAATTCTTTCTCTACATGCAACCATCATACATATATATATGTATATATACACATATATATACATATATAAAAATATATATTCCTTTATAGCTTTCTGTTACTTTGAATTACTTTGATTACTTTTCAAACATTCAAACAAACTTTTAGTCCTGTGATAAATCCCAATGGGTCATGATTTATAGTGTTTTTATATATTATTGTATTAAATTTGCTAAACTTTGTTTAGAATTTTGCATCTAGGCTCATGTGTGATATAGATCTATAGTTTTAATTTTCTGTAATATCTTTGATTTTGGTATCAGAGTAAAGTTAGTTTCATAAAATGAGTTGAAAATTTTCCACCTTCTTTGATCTCCTGTAAGATTTTGTGTAGAATTTTTTTTTTCCTCTTAAATGTTTGGCAGAATTGCAGAATTCACACGGAAGCAATTTGTACCTGAAGTTTTCTTTGTGGAAAGATTTTTTAAACTACAAATTCAATTTTTAAAATAAGTTATGTATTTATTTTTGAGAAAATTTTGATAGTTTGTGTTTTTTAAGGAATTTGCTCATTTTATCTCTGTTGTCAAATTTATTAGCATCTGTATTATAATATTAATTGATTACCATTTTAATTTCTGAAGAAGCTACAATATTGTTATCTCTCTCATTCTTGATGTTGACAATTTTTTATCTTTTTATGTTGATAAGTTTTTTTAGAGTTTTATCAATATTTTGATGTTCACAAAGAACCAATAGTTCGTTTTATTGATTTTCTCTAATTTAGTTGAGAAAAAAGAAGGCCACACTTAGGACAAGGGCTATGCTGGTCTTACACTAGGGGTTATATAGTAGATCTATCTTAATAAAACCTAAACCCAAACTGAATGAGGCCCAGCAAAATAATAGTAATTAACCTACTTTCAAAACAAAAATAAACACTCTATAAAGGAAGACAACAAAATCAAAACAATCAGTAATGTATCACAATGTTAATAATAATGATAATAATAATAAAACTAGACATTTAGGAAGAGGGTAAACGTGATCCTTAACCTGAAAAAAAATAGTCAATAGCAACAGACTTAGAGATGACAAAGGTCTTGTTATTAGCAGACAAAGAGTTTAAAATATCCACTATAGACATGTTCAAGAATAAAAAGGAAATATCAACACTGTGGGTTAGTGAATGGGGACTCAAGGCAGATAAATTAAAAATGCAAAACCAAAGAGTCAAATAGAAATTCTAGAACTGGAAAATTTAATATCTAAAATGAAAAATTCAAAAGATAGACTTTACTACAGGTTTGATACTACAGAATGCAGAGATAATGAATTTGAAGACAGTCAGTAGAAACTATCCAAATTAAAGCATAGACAGAGACAAGTGAATAGAACTTCACTGACCTTGTGACAATATCCAGTAGTCTAATGTGTGTGTGCATGTGTGTGCGTGTGTGTATATTCCAAAAAGCTCAATACAATCCAAGCAGTCTAAATGAACATTAAGGAATGTTGTAGTCAAATTTCAAAAAAACAAACATAAGAAGACATTTTGAAAACAAGCAGATAAATAAGATGCATTACGTTACGTACAGAGGAACATCTGTTTTACATACAGAGGACCTTTTACGTTCTCATAATCAGTGTGCCGTTTTAACACCTAACAAAATTAATAACTTTTAATTCCTTATAACAATGGTCTCAAGATATATTTTACAGTTGCTCTGTTTGAATGAAGAGGAAAACAGGAGCTCCATATTGCATTTGTTGGTCATATTTCTTAAGCCTCTTTCATTCTTTAAAATTTCCTCTCCCTTTTTCATCTCATTGATTTGTCAGAAAAAGAGTCATTTTTCCTATAGAAAGTCCCACATTCTGGATTTGACTACCTCAGTATCTGAAATTTTCTCAGGTTCAGTGTTTCTTTTCTATTCAATTTTATTTCTACTTCTGATATAAATTTTTTAAAATGGAAGTCTCTGTCAGTTTGTAAGAAAGAGTTTTGAGATATTTCTGAACCTCTAGAGCAGCACTGTCTAATAGGAATATGAGTCACACAAGCAGTTTTTACTTTTGTACTAGACACATCACAAAAACTGAAAAGAAACAGGTGCAATTAATTTTAACAATACATTTTATGTAATCTAGTTTATCATAAAAACCATTTCAAATTTAAATCAAAATAAAAACTGATAGTATATATTATTTTCCCTTTCTTTCTCTCTCTCTTTCTCTCTTTCTTTCTTTCTTTCTTTCTTTCTCCCTTTCTCCCTTTCTTTTGGCACTAAGTCTCCAAGACCTGGTGAGTATCTTCTATTTTCAGTAAATTACAATCCAGCCTAGCTTAACAGCCATATGTGACAAGTGTCTACCATATTTCAGTGTGCAGCTCTTCAGAGAATAACCACATCAAGACCCTCTGATCTTCATGCGGCCAATTATTAGGCTTGGTGAATGTTTTTAAGCTCCCACCCACAAATGATAGCTTATAGATTCTTTTCCGTGTTTCTATCAATTTTCTCAGGGTGTGTGGGGAATATCTGCTGGCAATTTTGGATTCCAAGACTTTTTGAGCTATTAGAACTCTCTTTTTTTTTCTCCTAGCTACTTGTGCACAGCTGTTAAACCCATGAGGGGTCTGTGAGCATCCTGCTGTTTGCATCTGTGTTCTGGACACTGGGGTAGGGGGGACGTGTAACCTAGTTTTATTGAAGATGTTGCTTGTGTATGGTTTCTCTGCTGTTCCAATTGTTATTTGTTTTTATGTCAGGGTTTGTAAAGCAAACAAAGCATCATTATTTTGCCCCATTCAGAATACTACCTCATTAGATTTATCTACATGTTCTGCCAATTTATTGTTCAGCATATCAAATCATTTTCTAGCATTACTTTTAATGCTCTATATATTTACACTTGGGAAGTTTCTTCTGTGAGTGTTAGCTGGTATGTGCTTAATTGTTTTTATCATGTTTTATAGGTTTCTTTGTTCATCAACGTTTTTTAGTTCTTTTTCTTTCCTTATGTTATCATTGTAATGAAATATCTGTGTATTTCCTTCAAAGTTCTATTGGAAATAAATAAACCAAAATCTTATTTGGCTTTATTTTTCCTTAATTTTGAATGTCACTTTTATGGACTAGTTATTAATTGGGAAAGTGTTTCCGGATGACTTTAAAGATATTGCTTTATTGTCTCCAGGCATCCAGAGATGGTGATGAAATGTCCGATCTTTGTTCTTTTGTAAGGAACCAGAGTTTTGGCTATGGAAGTTCTTAGGAATTACATTTCAGTTATTCTTGGGGTTCTGAAACTTCACCAAAATGTTCTGGTTGTGTCATTTACTTGTTTGGCACTAAGTGTGCCCTTATAGTCTGAAATCTCCTTCAGTTTTAAGAAGTATTTTTTATTGTGTATCTACTTTTTCCTGTTTTCTTTATTTCTGTAACAACATTTGATTGACTTTTGAACTTCTAGATTTATTTTCCATGTCTCACTACTTTCTCTAATTCTTTCCATTTCTTTATGTGTTTATACCACAGTCTAAGAAAATTCTCTGGGATTCCATTTGATTAATTTGGTCTCCAACACATTGGCCATTTTTGTTTTCTGATGTCTTTAGTTGAAATGTCTTTAATTTTACCTTGGCAAATTTATTTACAGCTTATAGGAAATCTGTTTCTTTTTTGTAAGAGAAAGAGTATCTTAACTACTCTGATAAAATTGTCTACTCCCATATAAAATCTTTGTCTCTCTTATTAATTCTATCACCTTGGCTATTAATTCTTCAGTTTGTTCATTTTGAAACTTAATTACTATTTTTTTCCTCAATTGTTTCTGAGTCTTATTCTTCTGTCCAGATTTTTTTAAATATATTCCTTGATTGAGGAATTGCTCTCAGTCCCTATTCAGACTTTTCTGTGCTCCTCTGTATATTTTAGGGGGTGGGAAACTATATTTCTCAGAGTTCCTTGCCAGCTGATTTCTGGTTGGGCTCTACCAGTGGTTGGTGAAGCAATGACATCAGCATTAGTCTAGTGCCAGCTGATACCTATTCTGGAAAGAGTTTCTTTCCCACAGTCAGCATTCCTCCTGGTTGTCTTGCTATCCACACTGACACTTTTTCTGGGGTTCCTTCTGACTTGGGTAGTACCTCCTCCTCTGTGTTGCAGTACCAATGGTGGGGGTCCCTTGTTAAGGTCTCACAGCCATGAAGCCTCTCCATTGTGGGCTGCAGGAAAATAAGCACCTCCCTCTTGTCCCTCAGTCCTGCAGATCATGGCTCTTTCCTGCAGTTACTAATGTCTGAGTTACCTCATTATTTCCTTCTCACTCTCTTAGGCCTTCCAACACCTATGCAAACAATTCTCTGTGTTAAATTCCCTCTGTTTGAAATAAATGAAGTGTTTTCTGCTTTCTTTACTAAACTTTGAATATATTCTTACAGTTGTTTTGGGAAGCTTATTATATAGAGATACCAGTAAAATACAAGATGCAATATTTGCTACACACTTATACTAAGAAATTATCCATTGTTTATTTGAAATCTCAACTGAGCTGGGTGTCCTATATTTGTATTTGTTAAATCTGATAGCCCTATGATTATATTCCCTATCAACCTGCACTTTTGATTACTGTAAAGGGGTGGAATATACTACTGAGAGGAATGTGCTGTTGCTGGGCTTCTGTTTGAGGTTTTCTGCCTATTCCTTGAGGTAAGTATCTTCCTGAGGCATTGTTCTACCTACCCAGTTCTAGTGTCAGCACGTGTTGCCTTAGACTAGTGGCAAGTGCATAAGCCCCTACAAACAGCACACTTTGGGTTTGGGATACTATCCTCTGTTGGAATTCATCAAATGAAATTGTTTGTTACCTGGAAGTTTTCTTAAAATAATTCTTGTGAGTTTATCTTTAGTAATTTAAAAAAAATTTTAAACTTATAGTTTAACTCTTTTTTCTGCTCAATTGAAACGAATGTGTGCATCTGTTTATTGGATAGCTCATATGTGAATACAGTAAAACATTTACCTTAACAATTTTTAAATAAATTAGGCTAGATAAGCATGCTGCCTTGTCCCACAACACTGTAGAAGATAACTACTTACTTTTCCATTTTTGTTTAAATTAAGAAAAACAAATAAAAGATAAACACATAGCTGGTGATTAATGTAGAACCTTCAACTTAATCAGTCATGCAAAGAATTTTTGGACTTTGTGTGCAAGACCTAACAGATATAATGGCACATCTACTCAGAACCAGGAAGCAGATTTAATTAGACAATTAGTGTTTTTCTATCTCAGTTCTCATTTTGACTGTATTTCCTATTATGCTGAATTTTAATGGATTTCATGTGTAGTATGCTAACCTTGTGTTAACATTCTTTCCTTACTCCACAAACTATACTTACTTGGAGGGAGTTTAATATCTGATTCTGCTGAAACCAGCTTACACTTTATTACATTTTTCTACTATCTTTATATTTGTTTTCCACAGGTGGCAAGGCATAAGAATAGTCAGGATAATTTAACAATAAGGGTTAAAGGTATGGGAACAATTGAGTACGATACAGAGAGGGCAAGATGGAAAACACCTTTGAAATATGAGATCAAATCCTTTAAAATAATTTTAAATGAATAAAGAAAAAATACTTGAAATCAAGAGTCTGGTTTTTGTTAATTTAATTGTTTTTTCTGTGGCTCACAGAAAAACCTAGGCAAATAATTCATCCACTGTCATATTGGTACCCACACTCAAAGGGAGTTATTATCCAATTTAAATTATTAAAAGGTACAAACAACTATACTGTAAAGGAATGAATGCTAAACAATGAAAATTAACCATACTTTACTGGAAAAGTAATATGCCTGATTTCTGTACTCTAAAATCTATGACAGATAGAACATACTGTATTTTATTTCCAATTATTTCTAGCAAGTAAATTCATTATCTTTCTTGTTTACAGGATTACGGATGTCCAAGACCATATGTATAAAACCAAAAAATGTCCAAAGATGATATAAATAATTTTGATACCTTTTCAGGTTGGATCCCTGGGAAGCAGACTCTGTAATGGAGACTAGTGTGCAGAATCAGTACCTGAGGAAGTGAAGAAAGGATAAATGAACAAGAGGACAAGTTGGGCTGCAATTTAGTCTTAAAAGCATCTGCTGAGCCCATGTGGAATATAGAGTTGGGGAGAACACCTCAGAAGCATTCTGCTTTATGGTTAAAAGCCTATATACTCATGCATCCACCAGTGATAGGAGTTTGAAGGGGCAAGACCAAGAGTGAAATCATTCTCTCCAGCTGAGGACAATTTCCTATGAGGGCTACCAGCTGGAAGCACTTCCAGCAGCAGGGACTGTGTCTTTCAGTTCTGAAGGGAGCTCTGAACTGCAAATCACAGCATCCATTTTAATATCATAAAGGCCTTATTTGGAAAATCAACAAGCACTGTGGTTACCACTTGGAAACAGGGGATGATCAAATGAAGTGATGGTAGAAATAGGAAAATTTAAATTTCAATATTGTTAATGAAGGAGATAGAGAAAAAATACATAATATTGTTATGGTTATAAAAAAATCTAATACATCCTACTGCATTCTGGTTGAGATGATAATGATTGGAGTGCGAGAGCATGGCTAAAGGTATAACCCTATTTATGAGGTAAGCCAGTGGAATTGTTAACTAGGGCATTTGGTACAAGTTGAAAAACCTTAGTGAAGACAAATTCTTCATACCTCTGACCTATTGCTATGGGATTAAACCAATTAGAAAGCCAAAAAATAGACTGGAATAAGGATACCCTTATGCCAAATCATTGATAGTATCTAGCAGATTCAAGCACTACTCCCATGACTAGAATTTCTGAAGATCTAGGAGATAATTATACAGGGGCTTTATCTTTGAAAAGTTCAAACACATACAACTAGTCTTAAGGCCAGTGTTCACTTAACCCTCTTTGTGGACACTACTATTTCCTTTTTAAACACTAAAAATATATAAACCCTTATATTTAACTAGAGTTCACCATAGATCTGTTTGGTCTCCTATGTTGGTCCTTCTCTAGGGAAGAAGAGGACTCAAAGTATATTGCCTAAAATCAGCTTATATTTCTCTGAACTTCACTAGGAAGCTATCTTGCTATTTTATAGGTCAACCCTTCTTATAATAAGATCTTTTAAAGACATCAAAAGTTCAATAGCTGTACTGGGTCCTAGCAATGATAATACTCATAGATTTAAAATGAAATTATAGTCATATACATCCATTCCTACTAAAGTCACAAAACATCCATTTGTAAATATCTGTTCTTCACCTGGTTCAATTATCTTATGTATTATATGAGATAGAGGCTCAGAAATCAAGGTTGCACAGTAAGTTAATTGAAGAACCAGGACCAGAATGCAAGTGTCTTGACATACATAAGCAATGTGGAATAGATGCTTAATAAATGTTAAAAAAAAAACAAACCCACATATTCCTCTGTCATATGCTATAAAATATTTCCATTAAGCAATATGGAGTATACCAATATGGAACAGTTTTCTTATTCTATATCTCAATCATGTAATCTACAATTTAGAAAGAAAGAGGAATTTTATTATTGGCTGAGAGAAAATTTAAAAATTTAGGTATTCTGAAATGCAGAATATAAATTTAAAATAGATATGTTTTATAAAATAATATCTTTTATCAAGTATATATTTTCTATGTTTTATAGATTTATAGAGGACAGTTAAGTTGCCTGAACTACTGATACACCAAGTTTGCAAACACAAGACTTTTCCAAGTTCTGTCCTTAAGGTATTCTTTGCAAATATGTTCATTCACTTGAAGATCAGTCAGTCAGAGATGTAAACTATTGATGGTTGCTAAATTCTCTTTTTATAAAGAGAGATGTGACCTACAGCAATCACACAGAGTTTAGCTCTTTAATTACAAAGAGCTAAATAAAAAGAGAGTTTTACAGTTATATATGGGGCTATCGACCAACAAGGTGAGAGCTATAATATCCCCTCTGTTGATATTCTTCCTTTAGTTTTCAAGCACAATTGTTTTATTCTTTGGTCATAATAGTTATGCATAGCACACAAACAACAAAACCTATGTTAATTTCTTCAAATTGTACCTTTATAATACATGTGACATTGTAATCAGTCCCTAGAAAAAGCTAAGGGAAGAAATTTCATATATATATGAAATTTCCAAAAACATTTTTTGCTTTTGGAACACTAATAAGTAAATATCTCATTTTTTACAAATTAGTGCATAATATAATAAATTCATTCTATTTTATGTTTTGTATGTTGTCTAATTATTTTGATAAAACACTGTAGAAATCTAATACTTTCTGACAAAGACCAATTATAAATAAATTACTAAAAAAACAGAAGAGGGCGATCCTTCTATGAATGCATTAAAGATGTCTTTATTTTTATATCATTTATGGTATGCTAATAACTTGACAGTATTTACCCAGGTTTGAATAAAATGTAATTATTTACTTTTCTTAAAGAGTATCACTGTAAAAGAGAATAAACATTAAACACATGTTGCTAGACCTACAGAGGGATCCTCACTTTTAGCTTTACAGGAAGGAAATACTAAAATTCTAAATTATGGGATAAATTTTCTTTATTAACATTTAATACAGAAGAGGAAGTTAACATATCTTTCCTGGGTTTGTTTATAGAGGCTCTGTAATGTCTATTGATAAATTTACTTTGCAAACACTCAAGCCTGCCAATTTAACTTTCTCTTACATTTTAGGATCCTGTGCAAGATTATTCAGTAAGGATTGCTTCCCCTCCAATTAGTACCTGACTCCAAGGTCCAGAGTATTTTTGTTGTTCTTATGTGAGACTGATACAAAAATAATTTCTCCATACAACACTGGTAGCAAAGACAACAACAATAATTCTTACAGCATCTTCTTTTGACCAGAATGTGCACCATTTACATATGACAAAACTAAAAATTCTGGTTAAAAGAAGATGCTGTAAGAATTAATGAGAAATTCCATCTAAGATGCTTAGCCCTGTGTTGGCCAACTGGTAGGCACTTAAATATGCTTGCTGTTCTTACTGTTATTGTCATTGCTACCATTCTGATGGCTTTGTTAAAAATATTCCTGACAGTAACTCAATTCCTCTTATGAAAAAGCAAATAATCAGGGAAAAAATCTTTAAAGACAGCAATAAATTGGTCCATGTATTTGGATCTGACAACATGTATTTTGCACTTGGCAAAAATAGGAATGCAAGTATTCTAATTACTGAGCCCATTATATCCTCTGCTATTTCAAAAAGGGCTTATAGATAAGTGAAAGATTAGCTGATAATTCTTTGAAATGAACTTTGGATCTTTAGCCCTTCTCAATCTCTATTACAGATTGTTCAGCGAATTGGCTGAAATCAGGAGGCTAAGCAAATCATAGAAAATCTATATTAATACACAACCTGAGTGATAATCAAAAAGAAACAGAAACATCGTTTAGACAATTTTCCTGATTTATCATTCAGCACAAACATATGTTGATTTTTCCAGAATATTTTTAGGTAGGAAACAGTCATTTTTTTCTGGTGACCTGTTTGCATGAAAGAACACAAAATGCAACCAAAAGGCTTAAGTGTGGGAATGACTCAAAAAGGCCCGCTGGGTCTCTTGCTTCCTGTTTTATTCTACAAACACAAGAAAGAACTTTAAAAGTACCTAATGACTTAAAGGATCACATTACAGGAAAATCAGTTAAATGATATTCAGTTTTCCTTTGGTGAAATGCATGTCTTGGTCCTTTCCTAACACACACATGCACAGACACAAACACACACACACCCCAGGAAAGCCAAGATAAACTTTCTGTCTGAATTAAACCCTATAAGAGCAGAATTCAAAGACCAGTACATCTTAAGTTATATGCTGGGTTCCTTATTTTTTGTTGAGAAAACTTATTATATACCGTCAAGAGGTTCAGGTTCTGGATTAGAATACCCCTGGTAAATTCGAGAGGCACTAACCATTTATGTGATGAGATAACACAAGGAAGCTTATTTTAATCACCAGCACACAGTGTCAGTTATTCTTTGAGTAATAACTATCGCTCTTCCCAGATTTAACACGTAGAGTAAAATCTAATTTCATTTTCATCCTTAACTGTATTTCTATTTCCTATCTATGCTAAAGAGTGCTGCTTTCTGCTCTGTAATTTTTGGACGTATTGGCTTCAGTCACTATACAATTTTGTCTGCAGTATTTACTCTGAATCTTTTATTCTGTTTGAAATTAAATTTAGGTTCCACGAACATCATAGTATGCATTTTCCTCTTCAAAGCACCTGTGTACCCACATGTGCACATATGTGTACCCATGTGTGGTTCTATTTGTGTGTGTGTGTTCTCTGTAAGAATGTCTGTTAAAAGCATGATTTCTTAAAAATAATGCACATGCACATGGCCCAGACCAAATAGAAAAACAATGGGGAAGGAGCAAAAGACAGTGCATTGATCGGTGGTCTAAAAGTCTTAAAAAAAAAAGATAGCAGCATTACTGACAGAAATAGGGACGTGGCAGAGTCAGTTTCTAAATGAAATTGAGGTGTTTGATACTATAACTGTTGAGGTTGAACTGAATAGAATATTGGCAACCAAATGGTTTCCCCCCTCAGTTCCCTTTATTTCTGGGTCTCATCAACTTATTCTTTTTTATTAATCATACAACATAGGTTCTATAGTCACAAACTAGCTACTTTTTAATAACCAATAACAATTTGTATTACATGTATAGGCTATCAGAACAAACAATGATACTATTCTATATTATGGTAAACATTTGACTGCTACTAACAGTTATTAGAGTTTTCTAGTTATCAGACATTTCTATTTAAAAAGGCGCCACCTCTTTTCTATAAAACTAATTTGAAACCCACTCATTAACATATAATGAAAAATAACCTTTTCTGATGATTTGGTAAAATGGGAATGAGTCACTTTTCATTCTCAGTGGAGATGGATGATTTCTTATGATATGCGATGTTTTTTATTCTTAAGTATACTATCCCTTTATGTGGAAATGTATCATTTAGCCAATGACTCCAATACTGTGTACATTTCAGTTTGTTAGTTGTACTGGATATTCTTTTCTTACTCCTCCAGATCTGCTCTCCACTTTTCTACTTTGCTCTGTGCCCCAGAAAGCTGATCTTTATGAACTACATCAACTAGAATCCTTTGCTCTCTGGTTTCCAGTTGGTTTGGCCAACGGGAACTACTAGCAGTGTGTTAGTGGTTAATAAAAAAAGTAAAGCTAAAGTATTTATAAGGCTAGATCCCTCACTGCCTTGCTGTGAGTTGACCATTGTGGAGACCTTCTCTCTAAGTGTCAGGAAGCCCTTTCCTATAACTGTACATGTTATTAGAGTTCTGGTATCACACATAGATGTGGTAACAGCTTTCTGCTAAAACAATAGGGTGCTTCACCATGCCTTGCTGTTTTTTCTTAACCATACCAACAGCTTTGTAAAAAAGAAATTCCAATATTAATCTCTTGAATCACCCCTTCTGAGTGTGCCATGTGTTTCCTTCTTGGAGTCTGAATGATTAACTGGGTTGGGTTAGTTATTCTTCTCTCTAAAATTTTTGCTCAAAGTCACTTTTTTACAAAATCTTGGGGGCTGAATTTCTAACACCTGAGTCTCTTTTTCAGATTCTCTGGTGTGGGCTTCCTTTTGGAGATGTCAAAAATAAAATATTTTCTACATTATGATTTTAGGGTTTAGCAGAAACAAAGAGGAACAGTGGATATCAAGCAGCAATTTTAAGCTTGATAGATTAGTTCAGGCAAAAATAGGTTTTGATAATTTTCTCATACTTTAAAAGACAAACACATTTAATGTTAACATCCTTATCATTATTATACGTGGCTTTAAATAGAAGGTTTTCAAGAACTGTGACTCATATTCCTGTGAACCTAGTTTTCCATCTCAGCAATAACTTTCCAGTGTTTCTTCACCGCCCCCCAACATTTTGCCATACCACTAAATTAAACTTGAATTATAGTGTAATTTCACAGATGTGCAGCATTTTCTTGTCCAAAGACATTTAAAAACACCTGGGTCAGAAATCCCTAATTAATCAAGAAAACAAGATATTCAGGGCAAACTGTATGTCAGATGGACAACGTATATAAGTAAGAAGTCAAGGAAAAGATTTGACTTTCCCTTAAAGTTTAGAAAAACAAATATAAAATATATGTCAGCTAAAAATAAAAAATAAACAAAATGACAGTTGAAGAAGGGATTTAAAATTCAAAATAATCAATTTTAAATAAAGTGCATTGATATGGGCTTTTATTACACATAAGACCAAAATCAATAGTTATTATTATTATTATTATTATTATTATTATTTGGACTACAACTAAGTCTAATAATTACATAATAAATGTCATTATTGCATGGTTCTTTGAGTTCAACAATTTACAGAGTTCTACCATAGGAAAGTTAAATAACTAATCAAACCAACAAAATTGCAAACCAGTAACTTCAGCTGCAGATACATATAAAAATCAAGAACATGTACCAATGCAATGATTGCATCTTAATTCTAATATTTAAGCTGATTTCACTCATTCTGAATTTTTTTCATTCACAAGCTATATTTGTGATTTAAGTGCTACCCTAAATCCATTTATTTTTGTATTAAGGTTTTAGTAATGACCTAAAGAAAATGTCCAGAATAAACAGACACTCAAACTTTGTTTAGCTGCTCTGCGTCACTTGGTAACCCTAAGAAAAGCTGTCAGTATTTGAACAAGAGTTAAATTGTTAAGTAGGAAATGTCTGAATTAGAGTTTAGACTTGAAGAATGAAATGAGATCAATGAAAGTCTATACTGCTTTTTGTAATCTTAATCTCTATATAAAAGCTAACATCTGAAGAGTAAACCTAGGGACTACTATTTTGCCAAACATGTCTATTAATGTAATACGGGAAAATGAGTGAAATTTTTGCAGGTTTCACGAAAAGTAAATATATGCCTTCAGGAGTGAAAAACATTAACATCGTATGGTTTGTTTGTTTTTAATAATATCTGTCAGTCAAAACTTAGGAATTAAAAAAAGAGAAGAAAAAAGCCTGCAATGCCAAACAGATTAGACACAGTGAGCTAAGAAAAGGAAGATGGATAGAATTGTTCAGAGGGCAGATACTCTTTCACCTTTCTCACTAAGAATAAGCAGAGGCGCATTTGTGTAAACTTAACTAAGCAGAAACCTGCAGTGTCTGCTCAGTGCTGCTGACCTGCCAGCTGGAAAGAGCACTGAGTTTAAATGGTTTAAGCTCGCAAAGAAGCCAAGACTTGGCTGATCATCTTGGGCTCAGCATATTGTAAGGCATATGAACACTCTCTTCAAAACTGGCAGGGAGAAAGGAAGGAAAATTGAAAATTTAAACACAGTAGCCAGTTAAAATTCAGACAATTGTAAGGGTTGTGTTTTATCTGAAGCATTTGGTTATACTCCAAGCTACTGAATAAGGAAATAAATGGATTCACTCTTTAGGAGACAGCAGAGCACCTTTAGATTACTACACTGCTGTTTAGTACACTGGAAAATAAAAAAAGGGCAGAAAGAGAGAACATGAACATATTCTACTATAAAGAAATTTGTGTCATTTTTCTTAATGTAATCTAGCTTTTTATTCCTGTCTCTAGAACTTGCTTACATTATTTATTAACATGTCATTTTTCATTTTAACAAAAACATAAATAAGTTTAAACATTTTAATAGGATATTCACCATTTTAATGAATAAACTTCAAAGGCATGGTATTCAAAATGAGTATCTGCAATAACCCCCCAAAAACAATGGCATATTCATTATTCTTACCTTACTAGAGAGAAAAAAATTGGCTTGGCTCAAATAGAGTTAACAAAGATATTGATTTCTATTCTATCGGGTTGGCTAAAAGGTTCGTTCAGTTTTTTTCCTGGAAGATGGCTCTAGTAGCACTTAGTTGTCTTTAACTTCATTCAAAACAATTTTGTTAGATTGTATGTGACAGATGTCATATCATAGTGCAGTTTAATAAAGACTTATCAAAATTGGTGAACTTTTGCGTTACCATTTTAGTATTGAAGATGGAAGAAAAAAACATTTTCAGCATATTATGCTTTTTATTTCAAGAAAGTTAAAAACTAAACTGAAACGCAAAAAAAGATTTGTGCAGCATATAGAGAAGGTGCTGTGACTGATCGAATGGGGTTTGTGAAGTTTCCTGCTGTAGATTTCTCACTCGACAATGCTCCACGGGTCGGGTAAACCAGCTGAAGTTGATAGCGATCAAATTGAGACATTAGTTGAGAACAAGCAGCATTACACCATGCAGAAGAGAGCCGACATACTCAAAATATCCAAATCAAGTGCTGAAAATCATTTACACCAACTTGGTTATGTTCATCGCTTTTATGTTTGGGTTCCACATAAATTAAGTGAAAAAAAAACCTTCTTGACCATATTTCCGCATGCGATTCTCTACTTAAACGTAATGAAAACGTTCTATTTTTAAAATAAATTGTGATGGGCAATGAAAAGTGGATACTGTACAATAATGTGGAATGGAAGAGATCGTGGGACAACTGAAATGAACCACCACTAACCACACCAAAGGCCAGTCTGCATCCAAAGAAGGTGATGTTGTGTATACGGTGGGATTGGAAGGGAGTCGTCTATTATGAGCTCCTTCCGGAAATCCAAACGATTAATTCCAACAAGAACTGCTACAATTAGATCAATTGAAAGCAGCATTCCATGAAAAGCGTCCAGAATTAGTCAACAGAAAACTCATAATCTATCAGAATACCACAAGACTGCATGTTTCTTTCAGGCAAAAACTGTTACAGCTTGGCTGGGAGGTTCTGCTTTATCCGCCATATTCACCTGACATTTCACCTTCAGATTTCCATTTATTTAGGTCTTTACAAAATTCTCTTAATGGAAAAAATTTAAATTCCCTGGAAGGCTGTAAAGGGCACCTGGAACAGTTCTTTGCTCAAAAAGATAAAAAGTTTTTGGGAAGATGGAATTACGAAGTTGCTTGAAAAATGGCAGAAGGTAGTGGAACAAAAGGGTGAATATGTTGTTCAATAAAGTTCTTGGTGAAAATGAAAAATATGTCTTATATTTTTACTTAAAAACCAAAGGCACTTTTTGGCCAACCCAATACTTTGCTTTCTACTTTAATATTGTTGTTTGTTCTGTATATGAGAGAGAACACAATGCCCCTCACTCCTGGGAATGTAAAAACATGTTGCCAACAACATCTCAAACTGACATGGTTTGGATTTACTGCATCAATACAAAAAACAATACTAAAGGTAGAGTTCACCACTCCTGGGTATGTCACAGGCTGAGGGCAGCAACTGAAACTGCCATCAGCATGTCTCCTGATGCCACCCAGAATTGCTGAGCTACAAGTTGAGAACTGAATACTTATTGGTCACATTTCTGACAAGTGCTTGAGAGGTATGTGAATGAAGCATTCACAAAGTTATAATAAACAGTTTTTTGCACTATATTTAGACTCATTCTTTTAGCCTAAAACTGAAGTCCAGTTTCAATGCAGAAAAGTCTTTTCTGCAAGGGAATGAGAAACACATGAGAATAAATATATATATATATCAACCTAGATTCTACTCTGAATGATTTCAAAACATACATTTGAATATGAAGAAACTTTCAGTGAAGTTTTAATTACTTTTATATATCACTGCATTTACTACTAGGTAGACCTTGTTCTTAGCTTCTCTTTAAACCACTCTATTTCAGCTTTAGATTAAATCTAATTAATGTTTCAAAATAGAATTATTGTTCTAGAAATCAAAGCAGAATATTTTATAAAATGTCTACCATGTATAGTGATATGAACTATATCAGTAGAGCAGAAAAATGAATTATTTTTAAAAGTAATCTAGACATTCTTTACTGTTGACAAAAATTCAATGGAAAAGAAGGGGTAGGATTTTTTTATTTCCTCCAACCAGTAAATCACATGCTTTTTAAAGGGCTCCTTTGTTATCCTTTTATAGGAAATAGGTTTTCTTTCCAATATGTTCTTGCTCAAAATCTTTTCAGTTGAGTTGTTTTCATTGTGCCAAATGGGAGTTTTTATAAATTGTTTATGGGTGTCAAAGTTTCTTAATGGTTCGGTTGGACTGTTTACTCTCCAAGCAGTAGTAGGTAGGCAACAACATTTCTGTCAGTGTTAAAAGTTGATATGCCAAATTTTAATGCTGTAGCTTAAACAGGACAGCCAGTGTGGTAGGAAAGCAGCTGTCCAGTACTTAACAAGATTTGGTTTGTCAACAGTATGGCTGAAGGCGTTTGACATGATACATTCTTTCTCCATCATACTTCCAGCCCTTTGTCAGAATGTATATTCTCACCTGGCATCAATTTGCTGAATTCTTTTTACCTTTTAATGGAAAGGAAAACTGTGTTTGAAAGAATAACAGTAAAGGATATTAAAGAGAGGTTTTTTTACACATTGATTTTCCATGAAACTGTGACTAGAGATAATAATGAATGCTGGTTGCTTCTTCACATCCAACAGTAATTTCCCTCAGTCACATGGAGAGAGAGAAAAAAAATGTGTCTTAAAAAAAAAAAAAAAGAGTAATATCATATGAAATCTACTTCCCCAAACTAAGAGGAAAACTGCAGATACTACGCAACTAAAGGGATTTCTCTGTAGTCTGAAATGGCTGTCTTACTTGGCTGTAAATCCCCCTCACACAATGCCTGAGGTCTTGCTTGCAGGGATGTGATCAAGTTACACTGCCTGAACCGAAAACTTAAAAAACAAATTAGGGCAGAGGACCTTGCCAGCTATCCATGATTTCTTGCAGTGCTTATCAGTAACCCCTGTGGGATGATTCACGGTGAGAACACCAAATCTTTGTCCCAGGCCACCATGTTTCACTCTAGTGTCAATATATCAGGGGAAATGAATGCTAAGCTTATAACAGCCATAGTTAGTGTCGGACATGTTTGCAACATGGACAGAGAAGGTTGCAGCTGTGAAAATCTGTGACACAGCCCCTAGGGACTTGCTTGATAGAGTTCTTGCCTTCTGACTGATTCAGTAGCAGCAACACACCTTCACAAGTGGTGACCTCACTGATCTTGAGAGTGTCTTCTACAAGGCTGCATGTATTAAACTACTTTGATAGAACTGGGGTATAGAATCACCCACTGGTTGCTGTTTAAAATGAAGTTACTCAAAATTCAAATTTTTTCTTTAAAAAAATTACATAGTAAGAACTCATGAACTAAAATTTTATTAATTTGAACTTTGTGATAACGCAGACCAAGATCTATAATCTCTCCCATTATCTCTAAATAAAGATAATACATTTATACCAATTACATATTATGTTATTATAAATTTTTAGAAGATTTGCTTTATATAATTTAATGGAAATAAAAACTCTAGTCACTTGAAGCAATTTAGGGACATTTTCATAAATTGTTAATTTAAAATCATTTTTATCAATATATTTAAATTCTTTGTTAGCTTAGCTAAATTTAATTAAAATAAAACATTTTCCTATTTTGGAGAAAAAGTATCAGAGTTACAAGATTGCAAATTTCAGCCATCAACTTCCCTATTCTATGTACCCAAGCCACACTATTCACACACGTAAGATTTTTGCACACACTTGATGCTGAAAGAGGAGACTGCAGAATTATAAAATTAGATTTAGAAAGGTGTTACAACTGATTAAGAAAAAAAGATAGTATCCAAATAATGAAATCAATGTTAGTGCCAAACAGAAGCCTCATGTGAAGTAGAAGAAAGTGATTTTAAGCAGTCAGAAAAGTAAGCACATTCCATTACTGGGACAACTGACCCTTTTTTTGTTGTTGTTGTTTTCTGGGTTTTTTGGCCAAGCCTCATGGCCTGTGGGATCTTGGTTACCCAACCAGGCATTGAACCCAAGCCCTTGGCAGTGAAAGCGCTGAGTCCTAAAATAGGCCTAAAACTGTCCTCCCCAAGTTGTCTCCTAATGTAATCTTCTGATGCTTTTCTAAGTACAGTGACAAGTTCCCTGGGCATTAATATCAGGAGAAATGACACTATCACTCACTTGTCTCAAATACTAGCTAAAGGGAGATTCAAATTAGAAGACTTCTCCTCCAGCAATTCCTGTGGCCCATATGCCTCTCTGAAAATTGCCACTCACTTTTTCTCAGGTTTGCATTCCAGTTTACAAGTACCAAGGGAAATACATGTAGTAAATGTTGAATGTGATTCCAGTTTAAGAATTACCTCTATCAACTGTCATAACCGGTTTCAAATTTGGTTAAGCATTTCTGATATTTATGAGGACTATACACTTTACATTCTAATTGGGTTGAAAGTGGATGATCTAAACATAATCAGCCAGTGTATACTGTAGATTTTCTTCTTTGTGCAGAAAAACCAAACCACTCTTTTAAAGTATATTTTTTTCAGATTCCCATAAGATTCCCTATTACCAGACACAAATCTGTTTCTGTTTTTGTTTTAATGGCAGAAATAAATTATCATAGTGAGGAAGTTGAGACCAAAGTAAGTAACACCCATCTAACTAAACCCATTTTTCTGCCTCCTTAGTTCCCTTAAATGTCACTGCCACTCAGGAACAAGTCATAATGCTACCCTTTCACTCCTCTCCTTCATCATCAACCAAGTAACTGACACATTACAGTCAATGATTCCCTACTTTATATCTCTCCCCACCACCCCATTTCCAACTCTCACTGTGATTATCTATCTGTATATAAAAGCCTCACTTCTAAGTTACTATGATAATCTTATATTTGAATTTGTTGACTGCAGTTTCTTGACTCCATGGGTCACACTGTACAACTGCCTATTTAAGCTTCTTTACATACCATGAAATTAAGCTGCTCAAAATTTTGGATAATATCCCACTGGATGAGTGTCCAGGCTATGTCCAAAACTGTTTGTCCTCTAATCATGTCGTTTAGCTGCATCCTACAAATTTTTGATTTGTAGTATGTTCAATATATTCTAATATCCACCTTGATCTCTCTTTTGACCCACTGGTGCTAAAAAGAGCTTCTAGATGCTGGCCGTGTTCTATTTCTTGACCAGGGTGGTGATTAAGTAGTCTACACACTATACATTGATCTGCACATAGAGAGGTATATCTAAGCTTGCACACTTTCCACTACTAAGTTATACTTCAATTTATTTAAAAAAGTTTATTTGAAAAGCAAACTAAATTGTTAAAGAATAGAACTGCTGTATTAACTTCGGTTGCTCAGAGATTAGGAGGAAAAGTGTGGTTCCAGGTAACAGTTACATTACACAAGCAGAAAACTTCCTGAGAATGAATCCAACTAATGGAAACCAGAGCTGAAAAGTGCAGAGAATAAGGCAATATTCATGTAGACCTAAGGAATATGTTATTTTATTTAATTTTAGAGTACGAAGCACAGGGTTGTATTCTATAATAATAACTAATTTCAAAATCTAACATTATATGCCAAGCATTGAGTAAAACATTTAATAAGCATTTTCTTATGTAATATTAGTTCTTTATAGGAGTACTCCTTAATTTTCAAATATATTAGTGCTTTCTGGTTACCTTTTGTTACCGTTTTTTAGCTTAATTCCACTGCGATCAGTACTATGCACATTACCAGTTCCTAAAAACTTGTTGAGGTTTATTTGCTTTGTGGAGCAGCATATGGTTACTTTTTATAAATGCACCAGAAACAATTGAAACAAATGTGTATTCTGCAGTTGTTTTGTGAAGTGGTCAACATATATGCTAATTAAGTTCTAAAAGTAGGTAATTGTGCTATTCAAATCTTCTATACCCTTCCAGATATTTTTTCTTTTCTGTTTCAATCTGTAATTTAAGAGTTGTATTAATTTTTATTTCTAGAATCCATTTGACTATTTTATGTAGCTTCTAGGGGTCTGAATACTCCAATTTCTAAATTTCTATTTAATTACTTGTTTTTTCTCTTGGTTTTTAGATACTTCTTACTTTTTTTGATTACAAGTTATTTTATTGGATTTTTGATTGAGAAAATTTAATATAAAAATTGTAGAGATAATTTGAAGGAATAGATTCCTTAAGGTTTTCTTTCCAGCTGTCAGGTTAGTGTAAATCACCTTAAACAAGGGTTTCTAAACCTCAGCACTATTCATATTTTGGACCAGGATAATTCTTTGCTTTGCAAAGCTGTCCTGTGCATTGTAGGATGCTTAGCTGCTTCCCTTGCCTCTACTCACTGGATACCAGTAGCATTCTCGCATGTTCTGGCAATCCAAATTGTTTCTGTGCATGGCCAAACGTCCCCTGAGGTGTGGCTGTGGTGATGCCCCTGCTTAAGAACCACCGCCCCTTAACCCATTAGGAGCTGAGTTTAAGTTTGTTTAGTCCTTGTGAGAACTATTCTTCTCTGGTATGACCTTACTCTTAGGTTTTAGACCTTTACTTTCCCAAATGAAAATCCAAGGTATTTATCAAAACAACTTCTACTTTGAGCCCCCAGCCTTATGAAATTGATGAGACCTTTGTTCTACATCTCTGCCTCTCTACTGCCTCTTTGTGATCAGATACTCTTCTTCCCATCCTCTGCTCCTACTTAGCAAATATCTGAGAAGAATGTAGTGTCAAATGTCAGACTTACCTTCAGAGTTTCAATTTCCAATCCTTTCACACAGACACTTTATATTAGCCTTCCATCTACTTCAGCTGTTCTCAGGTAGTTCAAAGTTTGCACTTGGGTGCAAAGTAAGATAGACTGCCATTGTCAGAGGCTAAAATTCCCCTTTGCCCAACTGTTTAAGATTAAGTCCCAGGGTTGCACTTCCCTGCCTTTATTGGCCTTGCATGTGTCACATGCCCATTCCTGAATGAGTCACTGTATCCAGGAAATGAAATGCTCTCCCTGAGATCTGATCCACATCCAAAGACGTGGGTGTGTCAACCTTACTTGAACTGGTTAGAGAATAAATTATGGGTAGTTCCTGATGACCCTTACCTAAACGAGCAGAAGAGGAGAGGTACAGTGGGATGGGGGGAAAATGGATGTTTACAGGTGAAAAACAATAGTTTTCTACCCAACATAAGTGAAAGCTGAAATATAATTGTTATTCTCTAAATGTTAAATTTCCCTTTTAAAATATTTTGCCAATTAATAAAGCATTCTCTTAAAAGTTTAATCTTAAACATTAAGTTTAAAAACTATACTGTGAACTTCTGATATACTAATTGAACTCATAAAATGTATAAGGAATATCACTCAACAGAAAGAGACTCAAGTTAACTCAGCAAAGAACTAGATTTAAAGATAAGTAAACTTTCTCACAAATGTGGTTGAATCACTTCAAAATATTATACATGTTGTGGTAGGAAAATATGTTTCACCTCTCAAACGTTGGTATGGGTAGTAGACTTAAACTAAGGTGTCGACTTCAGATGTCTGGGGTGGGGGGAAGGGAAGAAAAAAAACTAATAATTAGAAACTATCAACTAAGTCCCTTTGTATCCAACTTTTTAAGGGCTGAAAACATTTTTTGTATTGAAATATACAATATACAACAGTTTTGTATTAAAATACACATATACCTAAATGAGGAAAGCAATGTTTAGCTATCTTGTTAAGCAGACATTTTTAGTGAAACTAAAATTTAGTGAAGTCAATATGAGGTATTCTGAAGCTAATCATATTTTCTGAATTGTCAATGGATGCATTTATGATTATTAGTTGTGGTGAACGGTGATTAATGTTTCTCAGATATGCATGATTTACCCTATCTGATGAACCTACTACCCTCACCATTTCAAATACATGATTTATTTTTGTAAATAGAAAGATAGATAGATATGTGTATATATATATATATATATATATATATATACATATATATATGTATATATATTTAAATTTAATAGTATATACTTTAAATTTGACCACTGATTTAAAAGTAAAATGCTTGGCATTTACTTGTCTCCACTACTTAATAGCATGTACAGGACAATCATTTACGATTGATGAAAAATGTTCACTCTTTTGATATTCAGGCAGTTACATGTTATTTCTCTACCGCTTCTATAGACATTGTTGCTGATGAAGCCAAAGTCAGTTTCCACCCAGAATTATGCAACTAACTTATTTAGTTCATGAGAACAGAAGAATAGCTGCCAAGTGCTAGCCAGATAACTCTCACCAACGTGCTCCTGGCAGAAAACTTTACCAGAAGAGCTTATTTCAGAGGATCACAAAAAGTTCATCTCAACTATCTTTCAGAAAATAATTAAAACTTTAGATTGCAGTGTATGTGTGTGAGTGTTTGTGTGTGTGAGAGAGAGGGAGAGAGAAAGAGGGAGGGAGGAATGGAGAAAGTAATATTGTTTCATGTAAAAAAATGGCTGAAGGGCAACATTATGATAACTTTTGTCACAGAGCACTATTAAACCTGACATCTGTAACATATTTGTTTTTTTAATAGGCAATAAATGAATCAGTGATGACTTCAACAATAATTGAAAGTAATTTGGTAAGAAATTCACCAGGGATAAAAAAACTCAAGAGAATTCTCTGAACCTAGAACAGGCAAACTAGAAGGACTGACCAGCCATCACAGATTTCTTTGTGTTTTGTGTTTTGTGTGTGGGGTTTTTGTGTGTGTGTGTGATTCCATTAGTAATATAATTGGAGCATAAGGAAAAGTGTAGAATAATAATTATGGATTGGTTAACTTAGCTTTGGTGGGTTTTAGGAAAAAAAAAATCATTGGTTGTAAATTTAGGATATCATAGCTGTTGAAAAATTCAAGTGCTTTCTAGGGTACAGAGTGATTTCATAGAAAACATATGCATACACTGTCAATTTCTTTTCTCTCACTATCATAGGAAAAAAAGTGACACATTTCTTAAGGAAGGAACAGTTGTTGTGATACGATAGTCAAACTCTGTTCTAGAGGAGTATTTTGTTTTGTTTTGTTTGTTTCATTTTGTTTTGTTTAATGCAAATAGAAAGAGGAGACCAAAATGTGTACTTAAAAATACTTAAACTGGTTCATCTCATTATTTTCTGAAGTAAAGAAAACTTACGAATATACACCTAAGCAAAGAGGAAAGGAGGACAATGTGATTCCTGACATAACTAGAATTAATCTCTTTTTCTGGTGTCTTCTGTCAAAACCTACCCTGGAGAAAGGAGAGAGGAGACAAAGGTATCCACAATACAGCAGCAAAATCAAAAGCTAGGAGACCCAGTGAGACAGAAGATGGTTTTGAAAAAGTTGTGTGGTTTATGGGTGGTTGTAGCACGACGGACTGTTTAGGCTAGCTGTGGTAGTGAGGGAATGATGAAACAGATAAAAATTAGTTGTTATTTCTGTACATATTTCACGCTCCCTCCCATCACCACCACGTTGGATCAGTCATTAGCTGCCCTTCTGCTGAGGTCAATGGGTGGTATCAGGGTACCACAAAAGCTTTTTAGTGAGGTGCTGAAAGACATAGGTAAGAAGTGATTGGTTTTCTATGACTTTTTCTATTTTTTCTATTGATATTCTAAAACCATTGCCTTCTCCCCACACTGCTCTTCTCCAGGGTGTTAAGGTGACGGAAATGATAACAAATATAGGCAATTAACAATGGTCTAATGGAGCTGGAGCTCTCCACTTATGGGCTTATCTCTATGGCCTCTTTGAACTCACTTGAACCAAGTTCTAGCCTTCAATCCCTTAAAAAGCATTACAAGAGTAGGTGATAGACTCAAGAAAATAAGCACTCCTAGACTAAAAAAACCTGAACACTTAAAGAGAACTGTCCCCTTCAAAAGAAAAAAGACTGGGCATTATATACCATCTGAAGCAGAAATATTAGAACAGTCAGACCAAAACTCTAAGGAAATAAGAAATGTTATGTTAGCAAATTCAAATTTCAAATAAGAATGAGAAACTATTAAAATAGCCAGGTGAAAATATTAGTTGTAAAAATAAAAAGATTAATGGGGACAGCAGATGAAATTTAGGTGAGGATAAAATTATTTAGTTGATCATATTAAGAAACTCTCTCAGAAGGAAACAGGAGAGATAAAGGAAGAAAAATGTAAAATTTAAGAGGTATGGAAGACAAAAGTAGAAACACAACATTCAGATAAAATAAACTGTCCAGAAAAATAAATGGAAACAAAGTCTTTAAAGAAATGAAAATTGTTTCCCTAAATTAAAAAAGGATAACCTAAATCGTATATGGAGAAGTAAAGTGTCATGAAGAGCCACTAACAACAACAACAAAAAGAATAAGGAAGTACTTACCTTGTAAGTTATTGCAAAATATTATAACTAAGATGGAGTGGTGTTAGTGAAGGGAGAGACTAAATTGATCATGGAGCTGAATGAGAGCCTAGATACAGACTCACATTTACTTAAAACCTAGGGAAATGATACAGGTGGAATGAACTAAGAAATTATCAATAAATGGGGTTGGAAAAAACATCTCTAACTTGTCTCATACACAAAGACAAACTCTAACTGAATTAAGAATTTGAATGAGAAAAGAAAAATGTTTAAACATTTAGAAAAAATATAGTGTGCATCTTTCGGACTTTGGGAAAGATATTTAAATAAGTACAAAAATAATCAAAAAGGATAATAATAAACAGCATAAAATTTACAATCAGTTCATCAAAAGACATCTAAAGAAAGTGAAAGATATGCTACAAAAGACAGAATATTTGTAACACGTATTCACAAAGAACTTGTATCAGCAATAATAATGTGTAGTTTTAATAGATTGTACACATTAATTTTAAAAAAGACCAGTGAACCAATAGAAGGTCATAAATCATGAATGTATATACAGTATTCATGACTCACAGCTTATTAAGAGATGTTCAACCTTATTATTAACCAAAGAAAAGCAAAACAAAACTGGTAAATGAGATACCAGTTTAGAAAACTGGAGTGGCACAACTTAAAAGGAATGACCATATCAAGGGTTTGACGGTCTCTACACAATCTGTATTACTAAAACATTACCAGTGAGCGTGTTCAACCATTTTTTCTAAAACAATTTGGCAATATTTTATAAAGTTGAAACTCATGAAGCAACAACTTTAGGTCATGTATAAAAAATCTTCCATGAGGAAGATTTTTTATAGCAGTGATCTGTGCATTACTAGAAAAACTGAATTTCTCATTAACTAAAAATAAAGTATACTGATTCAATAATATATGAAAGTAAAAATAAATGAACAGCAGGCATGTTCAACAACGATTAATCTTATTAACATGATATTTGTGTTGGAAGAGAAATTCCAAGTAGAAAATATGTGTCATATCTTTTTATACAGATTGAAAACAAGTAAAAATTAACCATAAGTTGTTTATGCATTAATTATATATGTGAAAAAATGAGGAAATGACAGTAGTAGTAGTTACTTCTGAAGGGAAGACTTAGTTTGTGAGACTAACTTTATTGTTGATATTCACTTTATTGTGGTGCTGGAACTGAACCCACAATATCTTTGAGGTCTGCCTATAAATAAAGACCACAGTAGTATTCATTGCTGACTCATCAAATCCCCCAGAAAGCATTCTGGCTGATAGTCAATTTCACATCAAAACATTTTACAATGAATAGAAATTTATAGATAGTAAATAGGCAGCGTGATAGCATAGCTGGGCACTGATTTAAGTATGTGAATGGAGTCAACTGAAGATTTCTAGATGTCTTTTATTGCTTTACAGCTCCAAACCCATCTGACACATCTCAACGAAAAACTCTTGGCTTTTTGATATTTTTCACTATGAATTCAGGTGGGTGAGGTCGTATGGAAAATGACTATTCTTGATAATCTATAAATATTTACCTTAAAAAAGATGGACCTGGTTTCATTGTAGGGAAAAGGAGGGGAGAAGATATGAAGACACATTAGGATAACATTTTGTTATTTTCTGTTTTCAAAACTGAACTATACTATACAGAAAAGAGATTTTCAGCTTCAAGAAAGAAATTCAATATGTTGGCTAAAATACTAAAAATGTAGATGAGTAAATACCCAAGTAATTCAGCTAAGGTCTAAGAGATGTTATATTTTTTTTCATACCCCATACAGGAACTTGAGATTATTGATCAGTTGTCCAAAAGTAGGTACCTCTTCAAAGTTTTAAAAATTTTACTTCTGGTAAGGCAGGAAAAAAATGATTACAGTGCTAATCATTTTAAGTTCCCTAGTATCACTAGAATTTTTCCTTTTCTGTATAATATCAGATGAATTCTATACCCAGCCTACAGGAAGTATCTGATCTAAAATTGAGGACAGGGCTTCCCTGGTGGCGCAGTGGTTGAGAATCCGCCTGCCGATGCAGGAGACACGGGTTCGTGCCCTGGTCCGGGAAGATCCCACATGCCGCGGAGCAACTAAGCCCGTGAGCCATGGCCGCTGGGCCTGCGCGTCCGGAGCCTGTGCTCCGCAACGGGAGAGGCCACAACAGTGAGAGGCCCACATACAGCAAAAAAAAAAAAAAAAAAAAAATTGAGTACAGACTAGAAAAAAATATTTCATGTGTGTCTAGGTGTGATTTGGATAAGACTAGGAAACATAAAATTGAGAATGTGTGGGATAAAGAAAACTCAGAAGGAATTTATTATGGGATTGAAATTTTCCAACATCATTACAGGGAAGGCTGTTGCAAATTTCTGCGGTCGGTCCCCTGACAGATGTACATAAACACACACACCCCAAAACAAAAAATAAAATTCCTACATGTTGTTCTACTCTACAGAACTGGAAGGAAGGGAGGATGGAAAAGGGAACAATAGCAAAATAGAGGAAAGAAAATAGGAAAGTCAGCACAATGAATACTAAGGATGAGGCTCTCAATGCTTAGATTCCAGCCCTGTCTACAGGCATGAATCTAATGCTATTATACATATTTATAAAACTATTAATACTACCAAAAGCACTTTCCAATCATTGATGTAAACATAAATGTTAGAGACATAAAGCACCTTAGAAGTCACCTATTAAGTTTCCTCATGTTGCAGAATAGAAAATTAATATACTAAGAAGCTGATTTTTCCAAGATCCTAGATATATTTAATGTCAAGGACCCAAGCCTCACAATTCTCAAGCCAGTGTTCTTTCTTCTACATCAGTTTATTCAGGCACCACTAAAATATTTTTGGTGGTGCCTGAATAAACTAATACATAAAATACAAGTGATATTTCTGAAGAAAGACAGTAGTCAACAAGAATAAGTTCATAAATGTTTGTCTTGCTCATTTTAACAGCAATGAAAACTCAGTGTGGCCACTGCTGAGGGTCTCTGACAGAGGTCTGATTTAGCCAGTCCCACAGCCATGGCCATTACAAGTTGCTTTATAATCCAGTTAATGCTTCCATCTTTATTAAGTAGGTTGAAGTATTTTCTGTGTCTATAGCTGCCTGAATCTTACTGTTGCTCCTGCATTATTATTGATTCAATTAGCATGCTGATGATGTTATGCAAAATATTGACTTCGAGGTAGCAGGGAATGGTAGAAATTATATATTTTGGTTTAAAACTTATCTTAATATAAATATTTATCTCAACAATGAGTTTTCTAGAATTGTGAGAGTCTAGAGAACATTTTGTGTTTGTTTTTTATCAAAATGGCATTAGGTCAATTTTTTTTCTTAACTTGTATGATATACATTTATTTTTTCCCAGTCTGAGTTGTTTTACATTAATTATTAATTAAAACCAGGATATAAATAATATTCTCCCCCCAAAACTGATATTGATATTATTTATTTTTTCCCTTCCTTAACTAGTGAAATTATTTCTGAGAATGGGTGAAAGAAATTGAGACTAAATATAAGATGTTAATAATACCTCTGAGAACTTGTAAGAACTCAGCAAATGTTAATTCATTAATTCTCAACTTGTTTTTTATATAAAATATTAATGTTCTTCAAATCCTAACATTTATTATTTCCTTATGTCTTGTTGAATTCAATAGCTTTCTCACTTTAATTCAGCAATTAATTCATCATTTCTAATTTTTGCCTATATGCTATGGTTTTAATGTGGTGTTAACTATCACCATCAGGAACCTACTAATGGGCAATATGTAGACTGACAGATATTTTTATTGCATTATACTTCTGGACGATAGATATAAAAGTAAATAATCATGTTTATTAATATTTATATGATAGGAAAAATACATATTCAAACTAAAAATCTACCTTCAATTTTATCCAGTCCAATTCTCATTACGATAAAACGTGCTAACACAGTTTAATAAATGGCACACATTCTAAATTGAATGAATGTCTACAGAAAAACACATGGAATAGTAAGCAAAGTTCTTATGTTCAGAAATTCAATTCTGATTGGCATGCAAATGTCAACGTCTGTGAAAATTAGTCTTTTCCATTCATAAACAATGGTTATTCACAAACGTGATATTTCACACACATTTCCATCTTGGATTTTAAAATTAGCTTCGAAAATTACCTATTTCATTATTGCAGTCTATACTCCTTTCCTCACTAATTGTGATATTCTTTCAAAAATGCAAATGTCTTAAGTATTTGTTTCGAGGACAGCACTTTTTAAAAAAAATATGACCAACAAAACATATTTTTTTTAAAAAGGTTAAAAAAAATGATCTCTTTTCTTCCAGATTAAATACAGGAAGTCCTGTGAGTAGAGGTTTTTCATGCAGTCTTGTTTGCCAAAGCCGCAAGACAACTTTTACTGAAAACATATGCATAAAAAGGGGTGCATAGTTATTGTTTGCTTTGTTTACACACAGAATGTTCCTGATTCTTTTCTGTAATTCTAAATTGCAACATGGCATTCTGTCTTGAAATAAATAGCTGTATTCATAAGGCTGCATTTTTCTTTTTTTGAAATGGCAAGAAGAAAATTTGAGCGGACAAAATTTTTTTTTAAATAACAAGATAATATGAATTGAATTTAAAAAAACCCGTCTTTTTTTTTTGTTTTTTTTTTTTCATGCTTCCCCAGTCTTCTTGAGGAGGGGAATCTTGGTTTTTCGTACTTTTTTTTTTTTTTTTTTCTTCCTCAGCATATAGCACAGTGCTTGACACATCATGAAAGTTCAATAAATATTTGGTCAATGCATGAATGTGTGAGTAAAAAAAAATCTCATATGCAATTAACTACCCTACAAGTGATTTCTTGTATGTGTCGTTACTCATTCTTGTTTCAACTTTTATGGAAAAGTGACTACTGGAAATCCTTTTAGAAATTTCACCCAGAATGATTCACATCTGATTTAAATCAGAAGAACAATCAATTTGGCACCATCATAAGCACTTTCAGATGTTAAAGGTGACAAAATGGGCAGAACTCCTCCTAACAGATTATGGATACCATGTGTGACAGAATTAAGTGGAAAAATGTTCGTAGAAATGCTGAAGTGGAAGGCATGTCACACCCATGTGGCTTGGCTGCGAGATACAATGCATTCTCTGACATGATGGCAAAGTTGGGTGGCACATCACGTGTGGCATTATGGCAGGCTTCTGCTTCAGCAAATGCATACCACATGCCAAAGAGCGGTGTAGTTTCTATTGATTGTTTCTTTTTCTTTCAAGTGTTGAAATTAATATTAAAGTGTTTTTAGCAATCCAAAAAGGAATACAAGAAGTCCAAACACACCCTTTTAACTCATTCAACAGTGAATTTTTATATTAATGATTTGTCCACCTTAAGAACTGCATATGTGCATATTTCTCAAAATACAAACTAAGAAGGGTACTACACGGAAAAATTATCTCATATTAAGTCAAAACAGAAAGAACCACTTTCAAAATTTTGAGTATACACATGTATAACTAGTACATATGCTTTCATATTCTTCTTTATATTCATTTGTCACTCAACAAATGTTCATTGAGTACATATGCTGC
This sequence comes from Kogia breviceps, assembly GCF_026419965.1. Taxonomy (NCBI): domain Eukaryota; kingdom Metazoa; phylum Chordata; class Mammalia; order Artiodactyla; family Physeteridae; genus Kogia; species Kogia breviceps. The sequence goes on from NC_081322.1 coordinate 27,705,002, forward strand.
ACTGAGTGAACAGAGAGATCAAGCCATGATGCCTTCTTTCAAGGAGCTTTCAGTCTAGATAGGAAAAAATGAATAAAAAGAAAATTAAACTACAGTGTGATAAGTACAGTAGGAACAGAAAAGGGGGAGGGGAGGTTTCATGAGAAAGGTAAAAAATAGTTGGGAAAAATCTCAAAGTAGATGATTCCTATGATTAGATCCTTAAGAAAATACAGATCAACTACTTAAGAAGGAAAAAAGAATATTACAAGTAAAAGGAGAAGCATTTGCAAAAGCAAAGAAACAATATGGTTTTTTAGGTGCTGCAAGTAATTTAGTATTAATAGAGCACAGTGTATAGGAATATGGTAATATATCTAGAAGTCAGGGGCCAGGAACCCACTATATTATGTTGACAGTAGATTTTTATACTGAAGGGGACAGAAAAACAGAAAAAGGTTTTAAATAGACAGCAATGATCAGATTCACATATTTAAGAGATAAATCTGCAGGAGTTTTAAGACTGGGTAAAATGGATAAGAGGATGATGACATCAAAGGCAGCTGCAGTGGTCTACATGGTAATAACAAGGGTCCTACTAAGGTATTATCACTGGAGATAGAAAGGAGGGGGCTGCTCTTAGAGCCATGTCAACAATAGAACTGACAGGACTCAGTAACCAATTGGAAGCCTTCTGGCTCAGAGATAGAAGCAGTTTATGATGACTTCAAGAGATCTTGCTTGGTGAACTGGTTAATGTAGGAAAAAGAGGATGTGAGAAAGATTTATTAAATATCATCTGAAAAATGCAGTTTTGGAAATTTTGAATTTGGGGGGCCTATGTGTTTATCCAATCAGATTCCTCTAGTGAAGAGTTATGTGGATTTTATCTAAGAGGAAAGACTTATTAGGCTGGAGATAAGCAATTTTCTCTTGAATAACATGTGTATTTTTCCATTTTGGGGGTGCTATGTGTTATATATGTCTATTAGATCACACTTTTGGATTTTTTATGAAGAAAAATTTTTATATTTGCTTTGACAATATTTTGTTTAGGATTTTGTACCTATGTTCTTGAGTAAGAGTGCTTTATTCTAGTTTCTCCTTTTTTGTTTTTTAGTATTATCCTTATCTAATGTTATTATTAAAATTATGTTTGCTTCATGAAGATTGAGAGATTATTTCTTTTTCTCTCTTTGTGAGCGGTATATTAAAATTGGATTATTTATTCTTGGATGTTACCGTCTCTGTCAGGTGTTTTCTTTGTCAGAACATGTTTAACATATTCAAGTTCTCTAATGATTTTTAGGACTATTCAAATTTTATACATATACTATATATATTATATATTGTATATATTTAATATACATTATATATAATTATAGATTTTACATTTATGAAGTTTTATATATATACAGTTGTCAATTTTAATACATTGCTTTTAAATGAATATATCTATTTCATCTAAGTTCTCTAATACCCAGGTATGCAACTGTCCATGATATCCTTTTAATCTTTTTTTTAATCCCTAAAATATCTGCAGTTAAGTCTCTCTTCCCATTCTTCATATTGTTGATTTCAACTAGGTTAGAAATAAAATTCATAAGCCAAGCCAATATACTTTTTAGAATGAAAGAAGATGCTATTATTTACACCATAACAACAAGTGTCACCCTAGAGTATCACAGCAAGATGGGACATACAGTCTCTGGGTGAATATCTAGTTAGCTTCATATTCTTGTCATTTGGAAGTGACTTTTTTTCAGACATTTCTTTTAATTTAGCCATTCTTGTGGTTGTGCCACACAAAAAATAAAAATTAATAATTTTTATTTTTTATAAAAAATAAAATTAGCCATATAATTTAAAATTTAATGCAATGAGAGGATGCTGTTATCCATATTTTATAGTTAGTGCTAAATACTGATTATTAAATAAGATTATATGTAACTTCTATCTATATTACAACTGATAAAAAATAAATAGGAAGATAGCATTCATTGAGGATTTACTGTATATGGACTTCATGCAATCCTCATTAAAAGCTGCACATCCAGGGCTTCCCTGGTGGCGCAGTGGTTGAGAATCTGCCTGCCGATGCAGGAGACACGGGTTCGTGTCCCGGTCTGGGAAGATCCCACATACCGCGGAGCGGCTGGGCCCGTGAGCCATGGCCACTGAGCCTGTGCTCCGCAAAGGGAGAGGCCACAACAGTGAGAGGCCCGTGTACCACAAAAAAATTTAAAAAAAAAATAAATAAATAAATAAAAAAGCTGCACATCCAATATTATCCCCACTTGAAAGACAATAAAAACTGAGGCTAATTTGGTTCACAGTCATATAGCTGGGAAGTGATGGAACTATTATCCAGCTTGGGTCTCTATGAATTTATCCATCTCAAAGTTACTATTTAGCATACTGAAAATTCCCAACAATAAGTAAATAATCATTCCATACTCAAAAAACTTTTCAAAACATAATTAACTGTGAACCTTATCTTTTTAATATTAAAAAACTGCCTTTGGTTGTCTTATGAGCATTAGTGAAATATTTATTCATTGAAAAATTTTGTTATCTATTCCATGTTAAGATAATAAATGCCTAGGAATTCTTCCACTAACGTTTGAGAACTTTTGATCACTCATTCATTTAGGCTAAACCTCAGAATGAAACAGATTCTACCGACAGTGCTAAGCACTGTTCTGATTGCTAGACATACAATGTTGAACTAAAGAGAGACAGCTCCCACTTTCAAGGAGCTTCAATTGCAGAGGGAGAGCAGAAAATAATGAAGTAAGCCAACATATAATGAAATTTAAGGTCGTAATTAGTTTTAGGAATAAAAATGAAGTAATATGGAGGCATAAAGAGTGACCAACATGAATGTGATCATAGATCAGATCTGATTAAATTGATGGAGGAATCCTGTGAAATTCTGCAGGGGAATAGAATGGGCAAAGGCCTCCCCACCAGGTGGAAAACAGACAAGTGTTTTCAGTTTGGCAGCATGACAGTCAGTAAGCAATAAGCATGGCAGGGGATAAATTTAAAGAGGTAAGATATAATATCCCACTCAAAGTGAAATGTTAAACATTTCCTGTTTTTGTTTATTACTGAGAACGATGCACCATATACTCCTCACCATCTCTGACCACTTGCTATCCTTCAGATTCATGATATTCCTGCTACCACTGGTACTCTGGAAGGAGCAAAATATACTTGGTAGTAAGAAGCTGTATATTCTCCTAGGAATAGAAGTTGAAGGGAGATTGATAGATGCACGATAGTTATGAGAGGCACGGCCCAAAATGAGGGTTGATAATGACTTTGCAGTGTGTTAATTTCTCTAGGCTAAACTATGCTCCCAAGAATTCCCTTTCTACTGTGTGTCTGGATGCCACATAAAGAACAGTTCGAAAGATACTCTGTTGCAGTGGTTTGAGGAATGAAAGAAAGTAACAGTGCACACACACACATACATACACTTCTCCCAGTTGTTTAATCAAACACAAATCAATCACAAAGCATCTTCAGTTGTTGCTCTGAAGGGATTTTTGCAGATGTAATTACCATTCCTAATCAGGTAACTTTAATAGTTCATCTTGGATAGGTCTGACTCAATCATTTGTTACCCCTATAAAAGAGGACAAAAGCTTTCCCTGATAGAGAAAAAAAGAGGGCCGTTAGTGAGCAACAGGCATTGGCCCGTGTTCATGGGGTTCCAATTGGCTTGTAATCCCTCCTTCTTGATTGCCTGCCCTGTAAACTTCAGACTTTAGCCAGCCCCCACACTGAATAGGCCAATCCCTTGTGATAATCTATATATCCATCTATCACCTACTGGTTCTTTTCCTTTGGAAGAATCTTGATAGATACAAGGAGTACTGCTCAGAAGTACTTAGCAGGGGAGACATCAAAGAACACATGGAAATATCTGTGAATAAATTTTAAACACCTGCCAGAACCAGAAAGCTGGAGACCAGGTCATATAGTTAACAGTGAAGTACTTTCCTTTCCTCTTTACCTCTTCTTCAGTTCAAATTTGCTGAGGTCAGAAATTTTGAATGGAAATCTGGAGAAGACTTCTTTATATAGTTTGTAATTTGTTTCATTTAAAAGGACAAAGACAACATGACCATGCCCCTAAAATCCAGATATATTATATTAGTTTTATATGACTGCTGTCACAAATTAGTACAAATTTAGTGACTTCAAGCAACACATATTTATTACTTTACAGTTCTGTGTATTGGAAGTACAAAACAGCTCTCACTGTGCTAAAATCAAGGTAACAACAGAAATCAGTTCCTTTCTGGAGGCTCTAGGGGAGAATCCCTTTCCTTGCCTATTCCAGCTTCTATAGGCCCCTGTATTCCTTGGCTCTTGGTCCCCTTCCTTCATTTTCACAGCCAGCAATGGCATGTAGAGTCCTTCTCACAAGGCATGACTCTTTCTTTTCTGCTTCCCTTGTCCACTTTTAAGGCTCTTGTAATTGCATTGGACCAGATAACCCAGGATAATCTTTTTATGTTAAGGGCCACTGATTAGCAAGCTTTATTCCATCTGCATTCTTAATTTCCCTTTGTTATATAACATAGCACAGTCACAGGTGGTGGGAATTTGTATTTTGACAACTTTAGCAGGGGAGGGAGGTTGGTAATTATTTTGCCTACCACATATGTGTTCTTTATTATTTGGATATGGAATAACTAAATATTCCTGCACTTCTTTTCATTACTTGATAAGACATAACTGAGACAAATGAATCTCAACTGACAGGAAATCACTCCCGTAATTAAATTAGAGAGATGGGAAAAACTCAAATTTGACCTATGTCCAAAGATAGAATTTATCTTTTTATTGCTATATATCTTAACATAAATTGTCATTTTCACCTGACATTCACTGTTTTACACAAAAGGCATTATCATTAGAGTGGAGTTTAGTATAAATATAATTTTTCTATAGCTCTAATTTGTATCCTGTATTTCTATACATGAGTTTTCCAATATATTGCTAAAAGGTAGCTTTTAATGTGAACAGAATAATAGGCAGTTGGTCTCATATTCAAAGCTATTCAAAAAAGCATTTACTTAAAAAATGTTAAAAATGGAGGTCATTATACAAATTTCACTCCAAATGGCTTCTTAGTCAAAGAGAGATAATTAGGTGCTTCCCTGAAGAAAGCGGGATATTAGGAAATTAATCTCCATGGAATTGGTAACCTTTCTGAATTCAGTGATTTTTCAGTTTTTACATTTGATTATATAATCTGGAAACCTCCAAATATCAGCAAATCCACAGGCCCTATCGACAGCTGCTTGAACAGCTAAGCAGAGGAAGGGAAACAGTAAAATTTAAAAAAAAAAAACAAAAACAAAAAACCCTCAATCTTAATTTTACCATCAGGATTTCAAGGCAGTTTTGAAAGCTTGAGAGCCCCTTGCACATTTCAACTGTACTAGTCAAAAACTATGATTTAAAAAGGAGGTGACTTGAAATAGGGACAGATAGGGATGAAGAAGGAAGTGTGAGAAGGGGCAGTGCGTTAGTGCTACATGTGAAATGTTCAGAAAAGAAAGAAATCGATTAGCTTAAAAGGTTTGAAACCTATTCTGGCATAGTTTTGAAGACAAAAGAAAAATCATCCTGCAGAAATGCAGTTCATTGTTGAGAGGTGATGAGCAATGAACAATGAATTCCAACAGTTTTGTAGGCAACATTCCTCCTCCTTCATAAAGTACTATCCATTATTAATGAGCACTATTTCTGAGTGTGAAAGAACTGTTTGAAAAACATTAACATCATCTCTTGGATGTGATTGACATTGTCATTCCTTTCATTTTGCTGCTGGCAAGAGGCATCCCTGTAGACTTATGTGCATCTGGACATTACTAATATCCTCCTTGTTATGCACTCTGGGCAGCTGTGATATGGAAATTTTCAGCATTGTATTTTATGGTTTATTTTTCAGCTTTTACATTGTGTTCTGTTTCAAAATACGTAAGTCAAGCCTTTTTGTATGCTATGATCAATCAGAAAAATTATCCCTTTCCTAATCTGACTCTTCTCCAAATTTTAAAAAGATGTGCAATGACCGTCTGCTAGCCAGGCAGTTATTTAGAACCATGTCTATTAATGGTATTTCATTTTTACCTTCCACTTTTCAAAGCTGATTACATTTTTAATTGTCCTGTTGCAAAAAAGGACTGTAGCTACTGTCTACTTGTTCAGTAACACCACAGTGCTGACTAACCCACCCACATAATACCTTTTAATCAGCAAAACTAAAGGTAACAAAGTCAAGGATTAGAGGAGTAATGGATCCAGGAAAAAAAAAAAATTAAGCACCAATCCTCTTGACTTTTAAATATGTAAGTAACTAACTAAGCTTCTTTTTTCCTCTCAGCTGCCCTGCTTCTCCCTCCTCACAGCCCATATGCACACCCACACAGAGATCTGTATTCCTAAGTGTAGCTCACTTACTTCATATGAACACACCACAAGTCGATCTGTTTCTTTGTACATTAAAAGCCTATCAGTGAAGTGTGGACTAAGCATTTTCAGTCATCTAATGCTGATAACCTTCAATAGTTGGAGGTGCAACACAACCACCCCTCATTGTCTTTTTTGATATTCTGCTACCAGTTCTGCCAAATGTTTGGATTGTTCTAAGAATTCACCTTAAAAAAGGCTCCCCAAAGTGTGTTTTATCTTTTGGGATATCAATAAATATAAGGTTAAAAAAAAAAACGGTGGGGAGGACTCGTTCCATTGTAAAAATAACGTGGGGATGTTCTGTTTAGTACTTTGGAGCGCCTCAGTGCCAGATGAGCTCTCATAAGGCTGACAGGAACCAGGATTTCCTAAGAAAGGCATTATAATTTTATGGTTTTTCTTAAAATGATATTACTTTAGAATATTTTCACCTCACAGACTGTCTAGTTATTAGTGTTTTATGGAACACATTTTGGGAAATTCTGATTTAACTGCATCTCCCTATTAAGCATGTTATTATACTCATGGGACCTACTCTAGGGAAAAAAACCAAAAACGTTTACTTCCTACTCTTTGCATACACAGTGTAGTGTGATGATTAAGAGTGCTCTGGCTCTGAAGTTCCATTTCCTGGGTTCAAATACCAGCTCTCCTAATTACTAGTTGTAGGACCTTGGGCAAGTCTTCTACTCCTTCTCTGACTCGACTTTCTCCACAGCAAAATGAGGAAAAATAATAGTACCTTATATATGAAACAATGTGCATAAAGTGGTTGGCTTTAAAAGTTGCTACTCACTTTTCCAAAACCTTTGCATCCAACGTACATCATCTCTCTTATATCAGGATGGCATGTTATGGTTATGTTATATGGCACAGTTTGATTTATCCAGGATGCTCTAGATATTGGAGAACTTTCCAGGAATTATTGTTGTTATGAGTCACAAAATTGACCATGAAATTTAATACACTGTTGTTTTTAGTAACTGAGTAGGTTGTTTTAGGAATTAGTCCATTCTATTGAAACCATGCAGCCAGGCTACATGCTACACTAGTTAGTACATTTTCACTGCAGTCTCCAGGGGACTGTTCTCTCTTTCTTCCATTGTTAGATAAGGTATGTGTTAGTCTAATGATAGAAAGTTCAAGCCTATCAAGAATGATAAGCAGAAGGCCCTTTAAGATCTATTTAAATCCTATCATGGCAGCATCAATTTACTCAATGTATTTTTATTACATACCTATCATTTATCAGGCACTGTTATAACTAAAATCAGAAAACCAATACTTAAACACATATAACCAAGAGAATTTCAGAAAGCAATGTGTGATAAAAAGAAAATGAAATGGGTAATTTAATAGAGAAGGATAAAGGTGTGAATAATTTCACTGCAAAAGTAACGAACTAGAATTTCAGTAAAAAGGAGGCAAACATGCAAAGAGGTATAAGGGAGAAAAAAGGTGTTAAAGTGGGAATGCACCCCTTGTCTGAGGGAAACAGTGAAAGCCATACAGTCTGGATCATGAGAAGACAGGACAAGAGAACTAGAAGATGAGATTGGAAAGAAATAACTGCATCCTCATTTAAGAAGACCCCTCTAGAGAACAGACGGAAAGGAGGTGTGGGGGCAGAGCACGGAAGCAATGAAACCACTGTGGCAGTTATGCCAGACAGTAATGGGAGTTGGACTAAGGAAGATAAGGGAAAAACAATGAAATACCAGGTTTAGCAATATTTTAGAAGTAAAGTTTACAGGATTTGTGAATGAATTGATATGAAATGAAATGGAAAGGAGGAACCAGAAATGATGCCCAAGTTTTGACTTGAGAAGCAGTTTGAATGGTAATACAATTTCCTGGACTAGATAAGACTTGAGGAGTGAGGGACATAATTAAGTATTCTGCTTCGGCCACAACAATTATACATGGCTGCAAGGCATTTATATAGAGAAGTGATGTTGGCAGATGGGTATACAAGTTGGAACTCAGTGAAGAGATTTGAGGTAAATTATTTGCATTAAGAACCTTTTGTAGGACAGGCACTGTGCTGACTGATGGGAATAAAACAGTGAGAAATACTATGTATGTGGTAGGCAAAATTCTAAAATGGCCACCAAGATCCCTGTCTCCCCGTGCATATATCCTGGATCATCTCCTTTTTTGTGAATATGGTGGTACCTGTAAATATGGGTATCACCCACATGGTTAGATTATGTTATATGGTTCAGTTTGCTTTTAAAAAGGGAGATTATCCTAGGTGAGCCTTCCCTAACAGAGGGGCTCTAAAAGGGACTGGACCTTTCCTGAGGAGAGGGGGCATGTGAGTTCAATCGACATGAGAGAGAGCAGAAGTGTGAGGGCCAATAGAAGGAGACACATCTCAAGGACCTGAGAGTGGCATCTAGGAGATGAAAGCTGTTCCTGACCAACAGCCAGTGAGAAAACAGGGACTTCAGTCATGATATCATACAGAAATAAATTCTGCCTACAAGCTGAGAGAGCTTGGAAGTGGCCTTAGTTGAGTCTCCAGATGAAGGCATATTCAGCTGTCACCTTGATTTTAAACCTGGGGAGAAATGAACCATGCTAAGCTGGATTCCTGACCAATGGAAAAATACATTTTCATTTTTATAAGCCACTATGATTGTGGTAATTTCTCACACATCAGTAGAACAATGTATTTTATCTATTTCATGGAGCCTATAGTTTGCCAGAAAAGAGGAAGGAGAAGTAGAGCAGATAGAGACCAACAAATTTTCATTTTTAAAGGAAGGCTCTACATCAGTATGAAGACTGAGGTTGAATGGAATGGAAATGGGGATCTTTTATGCCAGAACTGATGGATGTAATGGGTGGTTGGCTATCAAAGTCCAAGTAAGAGACCTCAGATTAGTGTGGTGGTAGCAGAGACTGATCAAAGAGGACATATTTAAGAGACATTGTGAGGCAATATTGAAGGACTGGAACAAAAGGAGATGAGCACATACACACTGGTCCAGCCCTAGTCCACAGTACTGGATAGTCAATTAAGTCCAAGTTATACTGGGGCATCAGCTTTTCGCTATAACAACAGGGAAATAGGGAAGGAGACCACTTATCCTATCGCCCATTTTTGTTTATGCAGTTGCATTATTTATGTCACACTGAAATTACATATTGTCACCATTATTTTATACTTTTGTTCAATGTCATATAGCACATGTTAAGGCATAAATATAAGAGTAACAAAGCCCAAGCACTCCTGTGAGTAATTTAAATATACCACTATAGTATTGTTAGACTCTAATGATGCCCAAATAGCTAAATGACCCATTCAAATTGTAATACAATTGACAATGACTTTTGGAATTGACTTTCTCAATATTCATATCACAGATAATCAATTCTGAATTTGTGACTTTAACCTGTTGAGTCACTAGATTATGCATTCAAGCAATTAAAAAAGATTAGATAGATTATTTATAATCATATCTGTTTTATAAGTGAGATTCTCTTTCTTGGCCTTCTAATGTGAAAGTCAATATAGTTGTCAAAAATTGTGGCATAACAAACATTTAAAAATGTTACTTATTGTCTTATGGCATTTAGTGTCGCACAGTACCTGAGGCCAGGCTGATTTTACTATCACTGCAAATAATATGATATTTTGTTTTATTATGCCTTTACTGTTTTATTTGACTTTTTTTCTAAATGGGAGGAAAAATATATTTTCATAATTTATGTTCATTTTCTTGTTTCTAATTTTTTTCTGATGTTGTTGACTTTACTATTTGTGTTGCTTTTTTCCAAAATATGGTAAACTTTCAATCTATATATTTAAAACTTTCTCAGCTCTAGAAAGTTGTCTTCATTTCTGTCTTTTTTGTTCTCATTCCAATCATTATATCAGATAATTTTCATTCTTTCCTCTATTTCCTTTTCATTCTTTGAGAGATTTACTTCAGGATTTTTCATCAAAATTACTGACTTGATTTTCCTGTATCAATTTTGCTCTTCACTGGCTTGCATAAAATGTTTTATGTCACATTTTTTTTATTTAAAATTTTTGTTTTACACATTGACTTTTCTATTATTTGTTTCCATAGCAACTGGATATATGTTTCAATTTCTCAGATATAATGTTTTCTATTATCCTCTTGACACTAAGGAAGCTTTAAATTTTTTCTTCTAATCTCTATAATAAATTATTTATGAGATCTATTCATTCTTTAAATATCAAAACAATATTGCCTTCTACTTAATCTGTTGTATTTTTTTTAGACTGGGTGCTCATAAATGAGGAAATAGTTGTAACAAAAAGGAATAAAATATTCCAGAGGAAGTGGCACTGGCAAAAATACTTTGCATCAAAGAAATTCTCAAAGATATTTCATGACATTGAAAGCACAAATGATAAAGCATTGGGAGCTGACTCAAACTCAGAAAGGAGTACAATAATGTGCCAAGGCAAAGATTCTCACTCCATATAATAAGTTATATGATGAGATGAAGATGGCAAATATTGTTCAAAAAACTGTTGATGGTTTTTTACAGAGAAATAAAACACTTTAATTTTTAATATTTCTCATGTTTTAAGTACAGTTTATTAAATATTAGTTTTACTCTATTTTTCATTTCTCTATATATTTATAACTGCCAATGAAACAAATTTTAACATTTTGACAAAAGTTTTTAAAGATCACAGAAGAATTTTCATTTTTACCACTGATTATTAAGATGGCTTTGCACAGTTTCAGCTGTGCATGGTCATTACTGTTGTTCTGTATTATCCTACAAAGTGAAGGTCTGTAGTAGGTCTGCAAATCCTATTTATAAGAGAACAATAATTATTATTTCCAAATAAAATAATTTCTCATTGATTTATTGATTTCCTATGATTTCTGACTTTTTAAAATATGGAAATAAACATAAAGGCTTAAGGCTTAAAAAAAAAAAAAATCCAACAATTACAGCCAACTTAGTGAACTGCAGTTATGTATCCACGGACCCAGGTCTTAAAAGCTACTACACTTTCACACTTAAAATTTGTCAGTGGTAGAAATACGAAAGAATTTCCCACCTTTCCTGGGGGTAAAAAGTTCAGATTTATTTTCTTTCCTTTTCTCTTAACTGATAAAAAAGAATACATACTAGCCAAATCGAGGCTTAATCTCTCCTTCTCATTCATAGATGAAAACAGAAAAATGGTCATTGCATATGATGAGGATACACCTGAAAAAGGAAAATGGACTTTCTTCCTTGCTCATTTTCTCTTCAGAGCAACTCTCACCTTTATTTCCTTCACTCACTATATCCCTTTCTCTTCACCTTGGGATGTTAGGTGAAAGGTGATTCTTAACTGGTGAAGTTTAAAAAGAAATGTTTGTTACGTTGATTTACCACTATCATGTTAAAAGAGATATGAAAGAAATACACATGCTACTGAGCATCACAGCCCTAAAAGGGATGCAATTATTTGCATGCACAGAAGTGAGGATCAAACCTGAGTTTTCCTCAGAGCCTTCATGTGACGGTAGAAAATAGTACCCTTCACTCTCCACCACCAATAATTCAATATGATTTCTTTCCTTCAGGGGCAACTGTCATCTAGGAAATTTGCTTAAATAACATTAACAACAAAGATTGTCATTTATTTTCTTATTCTACTCCTGGCCTGGCTAGATAAGAGCGGAAAGATAATTAAGTCAGTGATGAGTTGCATGTGTAATGCCATTTCAGCTGCTAAGAAATATATGGAGGATTACAGTAGGGAAACATGGTGGCAGACCTGTGAGGGACATCACTTTAACTTCTTCTCAGGCTCTTTCTGTTCTCAATGATAAATGATCCTCCTTTAGTGCTGCAGTCCAGGCAATTAAATGTCAGATAGACAGATAGGCAGACAGATGTTTCAGAGATGTAAATCAACTTTAAAAAATTTAACCTACTTTTTATTGTAATTTTTTTTCTAAAAATAACTCAGATTGACATAGCTATCTTTTAAGTATGAAAATAGACACCATCCGATGGTAAATGCTATTACACTACTCATAAAAAACACATTACAATCTACTGTACTGATAATTGTAGGAATCATGATCATCTGATGAATATTTTCAATATTATAAAATGGTAAATCTTAAAAGTACCATATTTATGTTATGAACAGCAAAAATGTAGCTAAAGGTCAAAAAAAGATAAATAAACTGACCCACATAAGTTAAAAAATTCAAATTAGTGTATTATATTGATATTTGTCATAATTTTTGCATAAATAAATTGTTATTTTTAATCCAAATCCATAATCCTGCCTTCCCCATTCTGATTAACAGTATACATCCAAAGTTTATGGTATTATGAAAGTTGGAGAAAGTAATGGATTAGTTCTTGTTTATGTTTCTTTATATTTTTCTAACTTCACACAATTGGGAAATGATTCTTATTTTTCATAATTTTTTAAGAATAAACTTTTAGTGTAAAAAACTCAGCAATTTTTCTTTTCTCATTAGTTTCTGCCTTCCATAAATAATAATTGTGTCTACTGTGTGTCAGGGACTGTACTATGTAATTACATCAAATAAGACTTAGCCCCTTCACTGAAGGAGATTACAATCTAAAAAAAAAAAAAAAGATTCATCAAAGATTCCTGGGGAGTTTGATAGATGTTTGATTCAAAATTAGATTACTAGGTGTTTAGAGAATATTGCTTGAAGAAGAAAATAATTGACTTGAGTGTTGAAAGGTAAGTAACAATTAGCAAAGGAGATAAACAAGGGGAGGGGTCAAGAAACCATAGATCTGATAGTTCAGAATGTAAAATAAATAGATATAAAACATATTCAGTATTTATTCAGTGGCCCACTATTGTAAGGACCTTGAGGAAAAAATAAGACATTGTTTCCTTTCTCATAAAGCTTACAAACTAGTAAAGAAATAAAACATATCAGATATACAAACAGCTACAGTACAAGGTAGAATGTGGTAAATGCCACCAACAAAATACCAAAAATACTTCAAAAGTTTAGCAGTCAAGGGAAAAATACACTTATGGAGTTTATGAAATTGGTGGCTTTGAAACAGTAGTTAAAGAATAGGCAGGATTTCTGTAGACCTAGTTTTAGAGAATAATTCAGTCATGAGTGACAAAAATACCCATGCAAAATATTGAATATCCTAGTAAAACTGACCAATCTGGTTGAAGAGATGCAGTTTGCTTTAAAGGCAAGCAGTGAGAAGCAAAGAAAAAACAAAATGAGACTTTGATTGAAATGAGAAGGAAAGAAGTTTATATATTTAGACAGTTAATTTTATAGTAAGTAACAGGGAAGAATTTAAAATGTTTAAATCACTCACCTGATTATATTTTGTTATGACAAAAAGGTGGTACACATGAACAAATTTTATTCATGTAAATACACACACATACACACCAATACATACATTTTAATAACACTGGCTCATACTGCATATCCAATTTTTGATCTATCTTTTAATCTAATATAATGTGGATATTTTCTACACTATTAATGATTTATAGTGAAAATAACAATATAGAAGCAAATAATCAGAGGAATAGGGCCATTTACACATATAATAAAATATATATTAGATATAATATATATAATATATGTAAGTTAAATATTACATATATAATATAGGTCGTTTAAAATTATTTTAAAACATTACCTGTAGTGAATGAATCTGAGCATGTAACATCATGAAAATTTCTAGATATTTCCTACATATAATTTCCTATAAGATTACTGCATTGGAAGACACACATATTTTAAAAATGAGAATCTTTGACATTTACTTCCAGTCAAGACAGAATAATGTGTCTGACCATAAAAATAGACAAAATCCATAAAGCAACTGTTGCCAGGCACTGAATAACAGAAATAGGTGGGATCCTGGAGAGAAGGGCAATACACTAGGTGAGCCCCACAATTATCACAGGTTTCTACTTGCAAGCACTTTCCAGATTACCACACAGGGAGATAGTGTCCAAACAGAGAGCAGTCTCTTCTGGGCTGAAGAGGAAGAGATATGTTTTGGATGACCGTTAATGGCTGGAATTTTCAGGGAACGACACTGGACATAGGTAAACTCACAGTAGGTTGGTGGAAATAACCCAGAAGCCTATGTGGGGAAACTCTCTAAGTCCTTGACCGAAGACAGAGTCCTGAATGTGTACAGCAGGACTCTGTAAAGGCTTACAAGGAGGGACTGCCTGGGAACAAACAGCTGAGCAGAAATTCCAGAGGCTGTAGGAGTAAAAGCACTCACTAAGCATCTCAGACATTTGGGTGAGACTCCAGAGAGGCAACATCTTAGGAATCACCATGCTTTAGGGTATATGACCCCAAACTAAAGACAAAATCAAAATAGACTCATCATAGAAAACAACAACAAAAAAACAAAACCAGACAGGATCAAGAGAATTTTCCACTAATATAATCCTGTTAGAACAAAGCTCAATACAATGGATCATCTACAATGTTTAACATGCAATTGAAAATATAGTAAAATATAAAGAAGTAGGGAGTAATATGAGTGAAAACGAAGCACGCAGCTCCAAACCACGTCTCTCAGAGAAACTTTTAAAAAATCAAGCAAAAACTGACAGAATCAACTTTCTAAGAACTCTGAAAAATATTCAAAGGTTTACAGCAACCAAGCACATGTTGAATCAAAGAAAAGCAACTTAAAGAGTGGGAAAACTCTGTGATGTTTTTTATTTTCCCTTTTGCCACTCACCCCCTGATGCTACAGTTATTCTGAGGGGAACAGAACAGACCTTATTTACAAACGATTGTGTTTTCCATTTCTAACCTGTCTGGGAGCTACCTGAAGGACAATGCAAAGTGCTTGTCTTCGTTTCACCTAACTAGGAACCTACTCAAGATGAATGAACTGCATTTCTCAAAAACACTGGAAGATAAATGAACAACCCACTGCAGCCTGAGTCAAAAGATTACATCCTTGAGGCATACAAAGAGCACTGAGAGTCTAGGAGGAAAAGCTTGGCAGGGAGTTTCTCTGGGAAATTAAGGCATTTAAAAGTGTCCCTGTATACTGAGGAGTTTAGAGACATTTACATGCCTTGGTGCTCGCTCAGAAAAAATCTGAGAAGACAGTACGCTTTCAATCTCTGGGTGATCTCTAGACATAATGAAAGCAAGAAGCCAAGGCAGAGGTGAAAATGGCCTGGCCTCAGCACAGAGCCAATGTGCAAAGGGGGGAAGAGGGTTTTTTCCGCTTTATTTCTCTTAAATATTTGGCAATTTACTAGGAATAGGTATATCTCATTTTTGAAAGTGACTTTGTTTTGTTTCTACTCAATTTGAATATCTTTTATGAATTTTCACTCATACATTTTTTCCTCTAAACTACTATTTCTATGTCCATGGCACACAAAAAAAACAATTACTCAATACTGTTTGAAAATATGGGTACACTACCAATGGATTTAATTTAATGAAAATTAAACTGTCATGAACAAGTCTTAGTTTTGAAAACTATAGAATTAAAAACAATTTCATGAATGGAATCTAACTCGGAAATAATCACGTGAAAGAATTTCTTAAAAAAATAAATGATATGTCAGGAGGGAAAAACCAGAAAACAATAAATTCCATATGTTTAAAAAACTGCCTTTTGTTATTATACCTATACTATTGGCTTTGAGGGAAATTTTATGTTTGTAGGAGAACTTCAGGGGCATCTGTTGTAGGCAGATGTTAATCATCTCAACTTAGCATTCTGGAAATGAGAGGGGAAAAGAAATGTCCTTGAAGGAAAAATGCTGAGCCTTGTGAGGTCAAAGGGGTTGTTACAAACAGTGCAGTCTAAAGAAAGAATGAGAATGATTGTAAACTTGTAACTGCATCCCTATTGCTACCATATTAACATATTTCTAAAGAATGTTCCATCCTTTTACATAGAAAATGTTAATGTTATATAGAATATTCAGTAACAATGAAATACAAGAGAAAGCACTGACTTAATAAGAAATTAGGTCAAACTAAGGAAATGGATGATTAAAATTTTCCTTTAATTGACTTTAGATGTGATTAAACTATGCTGAATCTAAATTGTTGCATATAATTTGACAGCCTTCTGAATTAAATGCAAATGTATGAAATCCACTTGGAAGCAACAGGAAAAAGGAGGCATGTTGTTTAGTATATTAAATTTCCATAGCAGGTGTACGCAATGAGGAAAATGGCAAAATAAGACATGACTGGCCTACTAAGAGAAAGATTCTATTGCTGGAATTCACATCCTGGCAATGATAGGAAATGTAAGACTCTCTTATTACAGCAAAGAAAATATAGATTCCTCTGTCCACTGACTCTGAAATAAGTAGGGGATGAACTAGTCACATTCTCTGGCTCACTTATTCAAATTCACTATATTTCATCTCATTTTTAAATGACTGATAGCGTGCTAATTCCAAATTGTTTTGAAGCTTACTTTCTGTCACCATAACAGTGGATTCATTATTAAGTAACCATATGAACTGCCATTAAAAGACCATTAATACATCAACTATAGATAAATCTGAACAATAGGTTAACTACTAAGCTATAAAAACTCTGATATTGGGTCATTTACAAATACATAGGCACACAAAGAGCTTCTACTTTCCCTATGCTAACCCTTTGTTCTCTGCTCACTTTGCTTCCACTCAACTAAACATGATCTTGCAGTTACTGGGTCAGAGTTTTGAGAAAATCCATGAATTCAATAATAAAAGGAAAGAATAAACCCTAAAATTGTGGAGAACTATGGAAGCAGATCCTAGGGTAGGACTCTTATGCTGTGCTACACTATATAAGTTGGCCCCTCTCCCCAAAATGTTATCTATCTCCTTTCATTGCCTGCTAACAATGCCTTTTATTTTATTGTGCTCCTTTTATTTTACAAGCTGAGCCAATTTTGAATTAGAAAGTCACTTCTGAATAAGCGAATAAATCCCCTAAATATCCTAAGGGTCAATGAATGATAATTGCATGTTTCTACACATTAGTTTGATGAAAATGTTAAGTTCCTAAAGCTTAAATAGCTCAGTTGAAATTACAGTTGACCCAAAATTTAATATAAAAAAATTAAACAAGAAAAAAGTTACAATAGAAATGAATTTAATCATTTTTTAAAATATGTGAGTACTTTTAAAACAGTAGTAGTTTTAGAAATAATAAATTTTAAAATAGATTGTATATCTTAAATGTAAAATTACCTGTATTCCAGCATATGTGATTAAATGTAAATTACAAACTTGAAAATAGTAGAACAGATATAACAAATTGTGATATACTACATTTACAGACATAATTCAAATTATTAAGAAAAAGTTAAGAACTCGATGGATAAAAGGACAAAAATGAAAATTAGCCTGAAAGGTAAACAAAAGTACCTTTTGTTTAAATATACAGAAACAATTTCAGTTTTATTTTCATTAAATTTTGGATTATAATTAACATACAATATTATTTTAGAATCAGGTGCACAACATAGTGATTCAATATTTTTATACATTATGAAATGATCACAATAAGTTTAGTCACTATCTGTCACCATACATACTCCTTACAGTATTATTGACTATATTCTCTGTGTATACATTATACAGTTTGTAACTCTTAATACTCTTCATCTTTTTTATTCATCTCCACACCCCTCCCCACTCTGGCAACCCCCAGTTTGTTTTCTGTAACTATGAGCCTGCTTCTGTTCTGTTTTATTTATTTTGAGTTTTAGATTCCACATATAAATGAAATATGGTTTTTGGTTTTTTCTGACACTTCACTTAGCATGATACCCTTTATGTCCACCCATGTTGCTGCAAATGATGGCATTTATGGCTAATATTCCCTCATATATTTTATCTATATATACACAAACATACATACACCACATCTTTATCCACTCATCTGTTGATGGATATTTCAGTTGCTTCCATGCCTTGGGTAATGTAAATAGTGTTGCAAAGAACATAGAGGTACATGTATCCTTTCAAATTAGTGTTTTTGTTTTCTTCATATAAATACCAAGAAGTGAAATTGTTAGATGTTATAGTAGTTCTATTTTTAGTTTTCTGAGAAAACTCCAGACTTTTTTCCATAGATGCTACACAAATTTACATTCCCACCAACAGTTCATGAGGGTTTTATTTTCTCCACATCCTCACTAATAACTTGCTGGGTTTTTTTTTTTTTTTTTTTTTTTGATAATAACCATTCTGATAGATGTGAGGTGATACCTCATTGTGTTCTTTTAAAATTTTATTTTATTTTATTTATTTTTGGCTGCATTGGGTCTCTGTTGCTGCGCATGGGCTTTCTCTAGTTGCGGCAAGCAGGAGCTATTCTTTGTTGCAGTGCACAGGCTTCTCATTGTGGTGCCTTCTCTTGTTGCAGAGCATGGGCTCTAGGGTTGCGGGCTTCAGTAGTTGTGGCATGCAGGCTTAGTAGTTGTGGCTCACAGGCTCTAGAGTGCAGGCTCAGTAGTTGTGGTGCATGGGCTTAGTTGCTCCATGGCATATGGGATCATCCCAGGTCAGGGATCGAACCCATGTCCCCTGCACTGGCAGGAGGATTCTTAACCACTGCGCCACCAGTGAAGTCCCCTCATTATGGCTTTGATTTGCATTCCCCTAATGATCAGTGATGTTGGGCAGCTTTTTATGAGTCTGTTGGCCATCAGTCTGTCTTCTTGAAAAAATGCCTATTCCAGTCTTCCTATTTTAAAATTTGGGTTGTGTTTTTGATATTGAATTGCATGAGTTATTTATATAATTTGGATATCATCCATCATCAAATATATTGTTTGCAAATATCTTCTCCCATTCAGTAGGTTGCCTTTTCATTTTGTTGATGGTTCCCTTCACTGTGCAAAAACTTTTTAGTTTGATGTGGTCCCGTTTATTAATTTTTGTTCCTGGTTGCCTTGTCTGAGGAGGCATATCCAATAAAATATTGCTAACACCAATGCCAAAGAACATACTGCTTATGTTTTCTACCAGGGGTTGGTTTTATGGTTTCAGGTTTTAGATTTCAGTCTTTAATCCATTTTGGTTTTTTTTTTTCATTTTGTGTATGGTGTACGAAAGTAGTCCAGTTTCATTCTTTTGCCTGTAGTTGTCCAATTTTTGCAACACCATTTATTGAAATTAATGTATTTTCCCCATTATAGTATTCTTGCCTATTGTTCATACATTACTTGACCATATGAGTGTGTATGGGTTTATTTCTGGGCTCTCTATTTCATTTCATTAATTGATGTGTCTGTTTTTGTGCCAATGCCATACTGTTTTGATTAATGCAACTGTGTAGTATAGTTTGAAATCTGGGAGCATGATTCCTCCAGCTTTATTTTTCTTTCTCAAAATTTCTTTGGTCATTCAGAGTCTTCTATGGTTCTATACATATTTTAGGATTACTTTTTCTAGTTTTTTGAAAAACACCTTTGGTATTTTAATAGGGATGGCACTGAATGTGGAGATTGCTTTGGATAGAATGGACATTTTTAACAATACTCTTCCAATACAAGAGCACAATATTTTTTTCCATTTCTTTGTGTTGTCTTCAATTTCTTTCATGAATAGCTTAAAATTTTGAATCACTATGTTTTACACCTGAAACTAATATAATATTATAAATCAACTATACTTCAATAAAAAAAGAAAAAATAATTCAATGAAAATCTGAAATATTATTGGTAAACTCCATTAAGTAAAATTCATATTTAAAAAAAAATTCTTCCTCATACGTTTCAGGATTATCCAAGTGTTCCTCATGACCATGTATTATGTCATATCATACATTGTTTTAACATAGTATAAAGAGACAGGTTATTTAATTTTGGTTAAAACAGTCTCAGTGCATGCACTCATTCATGTATTAGATTGACAAATGCTGCAAGATGCCTGGCACTCTTCTACACCTTGAAAAGGATATTGTAAACAAGATACTTATAAATCCTGTCTTTATAGAGCTTACATTGGTAAGAAAACAAATGTCAAGTTTTATTGGAGTAAAGAACAGATGAAAAGTGAATGAGAAAGGAGAAAATTAAGACATGGGCTTTAACTTTTTTGCTTTTTTCAAAGAGAGTAGCAGAGAATCACAGTGTTAGTTTTAAGACTAAGGATTTAAGATTTAAGGATTTTGTTGTTTTCTATCAGCTACAGTGGAAGTTTTTCAGTGGAATAGGAGAAATTGATAATACAGAAGAAAACATTACAGAGAAGATTATAGAGGCACAAATCAAGGGAGTAATTTTTTTTTAACATTTTATATTGGAATATAGTTGATTAACAATGTTGTTACTTTCAGGTGTACAACAAAGTGATTCAGTTATACATACACATGTCTCTATTTTGTTTCAAATTCTTTTCCCAGTTAGGTTGTTACATAATATTGAGCAGAGTAAACTTTGATGCAAGAAGAGAAATTTCTTTCATTGAAATGGTAGATTGACCAAAAATACAGGTACAACCCCTACAGGATTTTGGCTGTAAATTTAGGAAAATGAGAACATTTGATCGATAATTTTTTTTAATCAATGAAAAATGATGTAACGACATGAGTTGAGCATGTCAGCATAGGTGTTTGGGTGAAAGAACAAGTTAATATGGGAAATTTGAAGAAAGTAAAGAATTTGTGAAAGTTTTTCTTACAAAGTAGAAAGTGAACTTATGTAATAATGTAGCAGTATTGCTGGGAATTTTATTTACATATTTAAAGTATACCCTTTCTGCCTGATTATATTTCCTCAAGCAAATTTAGCTGCTCTCATTTAGATGGAGATAACTGTGTTTAAGACCATTGGGATTTAGGCAGACAATTGAATGGTTCTCCATTCAATTATACTGGCAGTAACCTTCATCAATAAAAAGGGTCATTTAATAAGCGAATGCTTACTTAACAATATGTGCTTGTCCAAAGAGGAACACGAGGACAGGGGGAGAGGGCAAGTGAAATAGTGGCTACCTTGGAAATCTTTCTCCAAGGCAGTGCTTTTTCAACAGTTTTAAAGATAATGCTAGTTATTAAGAATGTATTGAAAAGATATTAGCCGAAGCAGAGGTAGAGCAAGATCACAATGAAAGAAAGCAATGCGGGTAATCTGAAATAGTGCTTTTTCTAAGTGCCTCCTCTTCCCCAATTTTTCTCCTTTTACATTTCGTCTTGCCAAGTCTTGCACAATAGAAATTTTCTCTATTAATGTAAGGTACTGTTTCTCTACTTATGCTTGATAGAGTTCAGGGTAGGGAGATAGATGATATATCTCAGAAGAAAGAGAAGGGCATATATGCACCCAATCATATTTGATATTATAGGATAAGTATCCAAATGCATGTGAGAATAAAGTGTACAGGAGTGGAGGAATAATTGAATCTGTCTCATAGCAGTAGAGAAAATTACCATTAATTTTAGTGCTTCCTTGTTTCAAAAGCACCTAAATGACATCTTTTTTAGTATAAAACAAAACACTGTGGAAGGAAACTATATGGAATGTATTCATGCATCTTAATTGTCGAACTAGATTAATATAAGAAGTAATCACTTTATCAGAATGAAGGAAACTGAATCATGGAACTGAATGAATGACAACAAAAAGAAACTAGATTAAATTACTTGATAAATATTGAAGTTTTTGTACTTGTGATGTGGGATAGTGGAGATTTAACAGATACACCTATCTCTCATTCAATCCCTATGCTGTCCTAATGATCTTATGGAACACTTATTCACAAGTCTCTCCCTCCTTAATTTGTGTCAGGCTTTCCCATGTTGCCATACTTTCGTCTGACAGGAGAAGGGGAAGGGAACAATGAGTACCAGAAAGTACCAGCATTCAGAGCCCACCCAACTTGAAAACAAGTAAACTCACAATTCACTTAACTGCTCAGTTATCCCATGCAACACAAACACAAACATCTTCAATAGAAACACAGGTAAAGCACATTTTTCAACCATTTAGAAATTTAGAAGCATGTTTACTTGTGGCCTGTGCAAAAAAAATTTTTTTAATGTACCGCCATTAATTGCAACACCACTCACTTTAATGTTGCAGCACTTGGCCAGTGCCAAGATGAGGTTTAGAAAGGTTTCCACTACCTATGCACTGTTCAAATGCTTCTTCTGTTTGTTTCAATCCATCCATTCTTCATTCACTCAATGTGTGGGACACAATTGCTGGTGATCCAAAGACTAATAAGTACTGCATCATGCAGGGTCTACAGAGGATCTTATATTTGAATGGCTTCAATTCAGACTGATAAGAAGGAAAGGAGGGACAGAAAATTCAAGCAGAGTAAATAACATAAAAAACAAACAAACAAACAAGCAAACAACGGACAGTGAAATATAAAAGAGCACATTATATCTGGATATACCTAGTTGTTTTGTTGAGCTGAATGGACTATGTAGAGGAAAACTTAGACCTGATAACCAAAGAAATTTTGTGTAAGTTTAAGAAGCTATTGACTGAAATAAAATGGAAAGATAAAGTCATATTTGTACTTTAGAGAGACAACTCTTGAGGAATGGTAGATGATAGATTGGAATAGAAAAAGACTAAAGGTAAAGATAAGGCAGAGGTGGGTATTACAACAGTCCCATGGGATACTATGAGCACTGGAACTAAAGAACTAGCAGTAAGTGTAAAGAAGAGAATGAGGAGTGTAAGGCATCCTCAGGAGAAAGCCAACAAGACTTGATAAACAATTGCATATCATGGTTAAGGAAGAGACACATTAGGGATGTCCATTTGTTGTCTCAGGCAACTGAGTGGGTAGTGACACCATTCATTGAGATACACAAAAAGTCACAATGATTTTGGTTTTTTGAGTCTTTTATAAATATACTGGGAATATTAGGAGAGGTACCACCTTAAGCCTTTATCATTTTGTACCTTGCATGTAATTGGTTCCATAGATATTCAGAGCAAAACCTTGCACAGGACTCAGAACATGCGTCAACTTCAGGATTTTGCCTGGCGCTAGCCCTGGGTACAAAAACCTTGTGTAATTTCCATAATGGGATTTTAATGGGTAAAATTCTGTGGATCTTTTTTATTCTTTTTTCTTTCAAAAGAGTGCCAATATCTCTTGTAATACCAATATACAAGTGTTAACAGGATGTGTTAGGAGAACAGCCTAAGGCTATTG
The DNA here is from genome assembly GCF_026419965.1 of Kogia breviceps. Taxonomy (NCBI): domain Eukaryota; kingdom Metazoa; phylum Chordata; class Mammalia; order Artiodactyla; family Physeteridae; genus Kogia; species Kogia breviceps. The sequence goes on from NC_081322.1 coordinate 27,728,634, forward strand.
TTATACATGTAGTACCAGGGGTGATTACAATATCATTTCTTGAATAACTTGGTCAGACACAGCACTTCTGTGTAGAGTTCCTATGTGTCATGTAGCAAGTCACAGCTGACCTATTTGAACAAACTAGTGAGCAAACATTCTGTGACTATTTCTAGAAGAGCATTAGTGACAGTCTAAATTTATTTTTACCCACAAACTAAAAGATTTTAAAGCAATTCAGGTTAGATTCTATTTGCAAAGCAAAGTGAAAGCCCTGTTGTTCATGCTTCCCAAATACCATTGTCTTGACAAAATTTACATGTTACATTTATAGAAATAAGAAGAGAAATGCTTATTTATGACTACATGACATTTCCACAGATATGTATGGCTAAAAATACGATATATTATGGTTTTTACCCAAATCTGACATACAATTGCAGAAAAGTAGGAAAAAAATCAACTTGAGAATGCACTGCTGAATGATCAACTTGTTCCTTGCTTATGATGGCACATTTGACTAATTCAATTATTATTTTTTTGTTTCCACAGTTTGAATATGATCCTATGAGTCATGTTTCTGTTTGTTCTTGGGCATGAATGCATAATTACTAATGATGATAGTTTTATACATGCATGAAAAAAACATTTGATTTTGATAAATAACATTCACAGTTTAATCTTTAGACACAGTGAGATAGGAACCCTCTCCAAACCATGGAGACAGTGTGATATAGTCATGTCCCACAGGTCAACTCAGAGGAAGAAAAAATAAATTAATGCTCAGTTATAATACAGAATGCAAACAAGTTGCATTGCAATGTTATTTGATTAAAAATGCAATTTTTTGAATTGAAAAATTTCAAACATTAATTGTACATAAAAGTTTACATATCATTGCTCTAAATACTAACCAACACAAGTAGCAGTCTAGTCTTAGAGTAAACAAAACAAACAAACAAAACCACAGAGGAAAACAAACCAAAAATAAAATTCAATAGAAAAGAAAACATAAGTAAATACTAAACTTGTAGAACTAATAAATAAATTATATCCAGCCTCAGGGTTCCACTTACACAAAATATTTATCAGCTGATATTCCTAATAGAAGCTTACAAATTTTAGGTCGATTACTGTTCATGTAGTCTAGTACCAAAGACTAAGAAATGGACACTAAATTTTAACTAAAAATAGCACCTACTAGAGTATACTTTTGAAGTTTCTGAAATCACATGTATTTTAAAAGTTTTCTCTAGTTCCTTTGATGTTCAACCTTGATCAATTTTCATTTGAAGAAGTAATTACAAAGTCCCCAGAGTCCCCAAAACAGCATAATTAGACACTCAAGCACAAATTCAAACAAAATGAATTTCCATCTACCGAAGAAAGTGATGTGAACATTTTGCCTTTTGTCAAAATACAATGATCATTTTAATTACAAATTATGGGAAAAGTTAAGGGAATCACAGCATTCAGTATATAGCATATATGTGTGTGTGCATGTGGGTATGTATTTTTATGCCTTAAAACAATGTAGGCAATAAAATGTTGAGTATACATGGGCAATGCATTGTTTTTCATTTTAATGTACATTTAAAAATTGTTTTCTGTGTGTAGGAGGGAGGTTTGAACTATGCAAGGAAAGAACTATGATATTTCTGTTAATAGAGCAGGATCTAAATTAGTTGACAGCAGAATTACCATGTGGAGGTCATAAGTCTTTGTAAACTTAGAGTTTGTATTTGGAAATTTGATCTTTGTCCTAGTTCTGGGCTGACAGGTAGGGGTGAGGATAGGGATGGCATGCAAACTTAATGTAAGTGCACAACTCTCAGAAGTTTACCTGTGACTTAATCCAACTGCAGGAACGTAAAAAAATTAAATCTGTATATATGTTGGGGATATAGTTCAATACATTATAAAGATCAATGCAAGTAATTTTTTAGTACTCCTCTGGCTGCAACAGTGGACCTTGAATAAGAATAAAGTGGGCCTGAGAATAAGGCCCTGTGTACAGGGCACTGTGAATAGTAAAAAGATTCCTGGCAATCATGACAAGCCAAGGAGTCAGAGACATGGCAAATATGGGCTATACTGGTGAACTCTCAAGTTGTATTATCTTTTATTCCTATTCCTTCACTACATTATAAAGTTTTCATTTTCTTTAAGATTTCAGGAAACTGTGTTAGTTCTACTTTGTTCTTTTTGGAGAAAAGTCAACCAGTGAGAGCTGCCGTGGCAAGGAAAAGTAGATGTGAAATTGTAACAGATGACCCAAAGAGATATAGCAACCCATCTGAGTTAACAAGAATTCTTTGGGGATTTTTAGCAACAGTAAATGAGATATGTCGAAGGAAAGAGGGAAGCAGGGAAGGAGGGAAGCATGGATTTCCTGCAGATAGGTAGAAAGGAGGCTTTGTGTTGTTCAGGTATTAAAAGAAGTGATACCCTGACGTTTAGGGAACTTCAGGTTTTGTAATATAATTTGAAGTTACATGTGTATTGCAACATCTACTTTTTACCACAGTTAAAGAGACTTTACTTCTTTAAAAAAAATACAACTGTGCTTACAAAATCACATCTAATAGCTAACTGTTAATTAAATTAACCTTATTCAAATTGGGTTAAATATTGTTCAGGAGCATTGACTTTAACAAGGAAGAGTGACCTTAACATTGTTAATCCTTAACAATGTAGGATTATAGTTTTAGGAAGTGTGCATGAGTGGGAAAGGAGGAGAGAAGGGGTGTGGGTGGGTAGACAAAAGCAGACTAACAAAAACATCTTTGCATATTTCTCAAACAACACCCAATCCTTAGTTCTGCTGCTGAGAGGTGCATTTCTTGTGGCCCATGAATTTATCTAAGGGTGTGTGACAGCATCCATCTATATCTGATATTTCTCTTTTTCACACTGAGACATCAATATCCAGCCTGTTAGATAACTGAAGGTAATGAATCATCTATAATTAAGACTTTTTTTGAAATTTACTGTATTTTTTTAATGATCCTCTCATTTCAAAATGAGGAACTTCACATTAGTGATGGTTTAAAGTGAAGTTTTTAGAGTATATCATATATTTCATATAGAAGCAGATAATCATTTCTTTTCCTACAGATAAAATGAGAAGAAACTGTGTAGACTTCTCTCAATCCCTTAAGAACTCCTCTTTTCAGCTGACACAAACTTGATCAGAGTATCCCTGAAAGACTGATCTAGGGATGTATTTTCTACAAAAAGGTTTGAAATGTTACACTTACCAGAAGATGACCACAAATCTGCAAATTTAGTGGGAAGCCAGAGAGCCAAGTCACTACAACTAAGATGCCATTGGCCTGTCTCAGCAGGTCACAGCCATCCAGCAGCTACTCATCATATATACCAACAGATGTTGTTCACATCTGAAATGGATACAACAGAGAGGTTTATAACCATCCTGCCCATGCCACATAACAATGGGAGTTAAGACATTTATTCTGTCTCTTTCTCTCCCTCTCACTTTCTTTTTAATAAGCCCAGTTACATATTCTAAACTATAAGTAGAGAATTTAACCTAATTTCTGCTTTATTTTAAATAGCTGCTATTATAATAACTTTACTCATGTTTAATTTAGAATAAAAGATGAGATGTGTAATATTTATTGACCATTTTGTAGAGGTTTTAGATTCATTCTATGTTAGCAGAGAACTTTTAAATATTACATAATTTACCTTTGTAAAAATGTCCTTCTTAGTATCAACATGGGATTCCTTTGCATGTTGTTGGAGTATATATATATATATATATATATATATATATATATATATATATATATATATGGTATCAAATTGAATAATGTCTACTTCTACTCTACTCCTCTATCCTATACTTTAGCTAATAATCAACTATCTTTTATTATTTGATTACTAGGGAAAATGTGGAGACTGTAGATAAGTAGTAAGGGATTGATACCTAGGTAATTTGATTTAGGAGAAACTGAGTCTAATACTTGATGAAAAAACTTTTTCCAATATTCTGCTGTGATACATGAAACTCATCTTTAATTCTATGGTTAAAGAGTCACTCCAAGTAATTGGAATTTTAAAATCACTGTTTGTGTTACCTGGGAAAGATGAGATATTAATCACGTTGTTTGATTGATTCAAAATGTTAGTCCTTCATTTAAAAAAAAAAAAACAAACGACTAGGGTTCCTACTATCCATTACGCCTTTAACCATATTAGTTGTGAGAAAAGAAATGTTAATAAGCTGAGCCTTGTACTCAAGGTACTCTTAGGCTTCCTGAGGGTTGGCATATGCAGATTTTACAATACAAGCTATCTTAACACACACACACACACACACACACACACACACACACACACACGCAATGTTCCAAGAGGTAATGTAGAGGGTTTCATTAATAAAGGAATAACGGACACTGTCCAGAAGTGGGGTGGGAGGTGAACAGGTCACAGAGAAGTGGTGAGAGTAAGTAGGACTGTACAAACTTCTACTTTCTTTACCTTCCCATTCTCTGCAAGAAGAACCATATCCAGGGAAAAATCATAAATACTGAAGTAATTTTTAAAATACATGTTGCATTAAATCCCCTGATGTGACTCATATGATTCTCATATCTTTACTCAGTAAAGTAAAATCAGTATCGTTTAAAATACTCAGATTTAACCTAGGTTAAATTTTTGGTTGACCCCCCAAAGACAATATGTTATGAATATACTTGATAAGAAACTTTAAGTAAATGAACTGTTGACATAAAAGTCTTTGAGAATTGAAAATGCTTAATTTATTTATAAAGATAAGGGAAAAGCCTGGAGAAAACTGAATGTCAGCTATATTTAACTCCTCTCATCCTATATCTGATCAACACCATGAAGTTGCATTTCTCCATTACTTTACTCAAAAGAGCAAAGGGCTTTCTATGCCATCCTGACATTTTCTTTTATGGTTTTATTGTAGGGTATGTTGCTGTGTAAAATTGAGGAAACATTGTTTGAGAAAACTGCATTATTAATATTTATTTGTAGAAAATTGCATTAATTAATTAAAGATGTAGCTATGTTAGGTATGGGAGGTCAAGGTTTTCTAGTAGACTGTGACCTTACTGTTTTACTTATAATGCGTTAACTGGTATATAAAGATGTTCATCCCATTATTAATTTAGGAACAAATCTGAATGCCTTCCTCTTTGCAAAAGTTATTTTCAAGAGCAAATCATATGTGATTCTAATATGGTTTACTTAAATTATTAATTTTAAAAGACAGAGCTATATCTCATTCTTTTGCAGATTTATAACAATCAATGTTTAGTGGTTCTTCCATTTTAAAATATATGTATTTTATATACACTAACCTTCTCTTGCTAGTCAAAATTCTAGTCAATTTTCTTTCATTTCCTCAAAGGAAAAGATTTTGGTCAGTCACCAATTAAATAATTTTAGAACGGCTTGTAGAGCATGATTAAGCTTTCCCCTTTTCAGATTAAGTGATACAATCAGCAGTGTGAGTTCAAACCTTGAGCTGCAAGCAAAAGTTTTAGAAAGAACTCCTTCTTCTTTATTAACTATAAAATAATTAGAGGGTTGAGAAAAATGCCAACCAGGGGTTAGGAGGGCAAATGGTAAAAGGAGTTTTTTCTTTTCATTTTGTTATTATAAGAATGATCTTTGAACCAGAGAAACTATTAAGGATCAATATACCATTAAATTATAAAATATTATTAAAATCTCACAAAACATTTATTTTTAGCTAAGAAGTTCTGCTGTGCTCTTTCAGTTGTAGACCTTCCTGGTTCCATGGCAGAGTATATGTTACATGTGGGCTTCTTTTCTGGAACAAATATGTGTAAAGGGAGGAGATGATGTGTCAATATTCCCCAGGTCGTATTGCAATACTATCTTCATCTCTTCAGTATTTCTCTTGGTTTTGAAAAACTTGAAGAATGATACAAGTGGAGAGCAAAGAATATCATTTGCTACCTTGTTCTACCAATTCTGAGAAGGCTTTCTGGGTTTATAGTAGCAGTCTGCTTTTTCATTCTTAACGAATTCCTCGGTGGTCAGCAGGTTGTTTCAAGATGCACCATTAGTAAACATATCCATCAGATTTCTGTTTCTCATTCTTTGAAAATTATCTAAAGAGCCCCCTGAGCTGATGCCTACAAAGATGGACAGAGAAGCATAGCAAAGTATCATGGAAACACTTAAACGAGGACATTAACTATTCTTTAGTCAGTGCACAATAATTTCAGGGACAATATTTCTTTTACTATTTTTTCATTTCATTTAAAAAAATTAAAAAAACCCTACCTACTTAGAGAAGTAGTCTTTGGCAAAAATACAATGCTTTCTTCCAAATGATTTATACATTTTAAAGACAAATTTAGTTTTCTAATATCACATTTATTACATCATATTTCTCACTCAAAAATTCCAACACACTGGGCTTCCCTGGTGGTGCAGTGGTTGAGAGTCTGCCTGCCGATGCAGGGGACACGGGTTTGTGCCCCGGTCCGAGAAGATCCCACATGCCGCAGAGCAGCTGGGCCCGTGAGCCATGGCCGCTGAGCCTGCGCTCCGCAACGGGAGAGACCACAGCAGTGAGAGAGGCCCGCGTACCTCAAAACAAAAACAAAAACAAAAAAAAACCCAACACCAAGTGTTTAAGGAATGATGACTTTTTCAGTGCTTCACCCTATTGTTATATACAGCAGTGATAAAATCAAATGGTTTAATGTCTATCTTTTTTTCCTTTGTTGCTCACTTTTCTATATTAATATTCTTGATGACTCTGGATAGTAATTTTTAACTTCAGTGATCGTATTATATCGTAATAACCTATAACTTTTTTTTTTTTTTTTTTTTTTTTTTTTGCGGTACGCGGGCCTCTCACTGTTGTGGCCTCTCCCTTTGCGGAGCACAGGCTCCGGACGCGCAGGCTCAGCGGCCATGGCTCACGGGCCCAGCCGCTCCGCGGCATGTGGGATCTTCCCGGACCGGGTCACGAACCCGTGTCCCCTGCATCGGCAGGCGGATTCTCAACCACTGCGCCACCAGGGAAGCCCCTATAACTTATTTTTTACTCAGTTTTTTTTTTTTTGTAATTCTTCTATCTCACATTCATGATTACTGCCTATTTATTATTATCATCATCATAATCATTGTGTCTTTGATTTATAATTCTCCAGTCCCTGTCTCTTCTCTAATGTTTCACTTATATTATCTCTGATCTGTTTGTAAAATCCTTATAGTACAACTGAAAGGAAGGGGTCAATGATCTCAAAGTGAAAACTCAGTGACATTTTAAAATTCATTTGTTTTTGCACTAACTAGTTATTATTGAGTTTTTACTATGAAGTAAATAATTTTGTTGGCAAATATAAAGATAAATCCATTTTGCCTCTGCTCATTATTTCTTATACTTTAGCATAATTAAAGAGAAATACATAAGGAAGAGAAGAGGTATAATAGAAATGAAATGGCAAAGCAGAGGAGGGAGCAAATAATTTTGCCTCTGTGAGTCAGAGAAACATTTGAGTTTTGAAAGGAAAAAAAACGTATCTCTAGGCAGAGAGACTTTTGGAGAGGAGTGAGTGAAGGCTAAGGTGAAAGTATTGCTAAGGAGTATACACACATTAGTGTATGGATTTACAGTGATGTTGTTACTGCATAGAGGCCAATGATTCTCTTTTCCCTGTAAAATATGTTCTGAAATATTGAAATTGCCAGATGACCATACTTTAAATAAAGATGAGAGACAGAATTGAGGTGTGCTTCATATTATTAAAAACTGGCCTGAATAGATTGGAAAAAGAAATGATTTTCAGTGCTAGAAGCATATAATGAGAAGCCGGTTTGCTCACACATGGATTCTAGTCAAGACTCAGGTAGTAATTTGCACACATAAAGGAACTGGTCATGGTTATCAGAAGGTACCTTTATACATAGTTTTAGTCTTTAACTGGTCTTCCAAACAATTTAAAGAACACTGTTGAAAAAATATATACACCAAGCAATAAATTCTACTCATTTTTAATAAATACTAATATATAAATATACTTTAAAAAAAAGTATTTCAACACAATAGATTTTTTGCTTATATTTTCAAGTTAAACACTCTTTTGGCCATTAGTAAATGACTTTCTAAACTGCAATGATCTCACCCTCCTGAGTTTCTGCCCCGTGTGTGTATATTGATAAGGAAGAAGTATGGGCACTGGAATAGATTAGTTTTGTTTTTTGAGGTATCTTTGTTCTCTGCTCACATTCTCCTAGATTTTACTATTTGTTGGCATGTTGTGAGCAGTATTTATCCACTGGTTGTGACTGAAAGAAACTAGTAGCTATGTTCAAAGATTCCCTTTAATACTCATTCTATGCTTGTTACTCTCAATATTAGAGTGATAGAAATGTATAGTTTTTCCCCTTTCTCTATGTTAAGTTCCTAGCGCCTGATCCTTAAACAATTTAAGGATGTGCCAAGCATTTGATTTTGAAGGAACAGAGCTGGCATTGAATATGATGCAATGGGTAACACTGCCACAAAATAAAGTATTTAAATTTAAAAATAAAGCCCATCTGGCAAATGACAGTACCAACAGAGAGGAATCACAACAAGGAGGACAGGACAAACTCCTCAAAATAAGAAAAAAATGTGGCAAATGAATTTGTGGGTCTGTGCTTTCATTCTCATTATATTTCTCTTTGGAGGAGGGAGTAGCTCTAGGCAAGGATTTAAATGTTGGCTTGAGCAATATTTTTTCTTGTGGAATGTCTCCAGGGAATCTCTGACTGAAATTCAAATTCAAGCCCATTGTAATCTGCTTGCACGATGCAACATACGGAGTGGCAGATTTGTGCAGGATGGTGTTGTGCAGATGTAGGATGGTGATGATGCTACACTGTGAAGCCAAAGATAGCATCTAAGGGTGTTCAAAACTATCAGTTTCACTCCCTGGTCTGAAAAAAGTAGAAAGAAATTCAATTTGAGAAAATGATTGTGCCTGGAGGAAAATAACAGAACATAATATTTAAACACTTAATGGTCAAATGGAACCTGAAACCAAGTTAGGCTAAAAGAACTGGATTGATAACAGAAATCAGACTTGGTATGTGTCAGAAATGAGACACGGCATTTGAAAACATGATTCTTTGCAACATCTGATCTCATTGATATCTTATTCAGATACCTAAGTGTAAGAAAAATGTTGATGAATTAGAGGACAGTGAGGAAGAAACAAAAATATGAAAGAAAAACTGACTTTTTTGAAAAAAATTATCTTTTCAAAAATTTTAATGAGAAAAGAATTACCATGTACTGGATGTAGAAGAGAAATTCATACAAAACTGTCTAAATCTATATAATTAAAAATAAAGAAAAAAAAATAAAAAGACTTTGTTTAAAAAATAGAGAAAAAAAATGGACCATTAAGTCAACATCATAATGGCTTTTGATGATTTTATAAAATTTTAAGGGAAGGTCTGAAACTTGCCATCTGAAACAATTTTTAGATACTTGTCTGGCTCCTCAAGTTACTTTACCAAAAGTCAACTTGGGTCAAGGATGATATTCAGATTGCTCATAGGCAGAAGATCTTTTCTTCCCAACTCATTTATTCATTCATTCATTCAAAAAATATTAAGTAAAAATCATGAACCAATTATCAACATAACAATAATGACTCAATACCTTAATGTCAAGGTTACTATAAGGCCATCCATTTTTTTTCTTTTGCACTACAAGTAAACATTCAAAATGTTATTATTTTCCCTTTGAGAGTGTCCAATAATAAGCTATGGATTCAAATGGTAATTTAATATTGTTGAGGCCAGAGAAATGCTTTCTGTTTTTAGTTTGTTTTATTCTCAGTATGAGTATTTTCAGGATGCTTTAAAATAGTTAGTCTAGCACACAATCTGCCTCAAATTTCAGTGTTAGCTGTTGTCATTTAAGTAGACGTATTAAGCACATACTTATTGAGGCAAAATTTCAGAGTCTAAGATGCCAAACCCTTGGATACAAATAAGTCATATGGAGAATGAAGAGTAATTCTCCTAAGGAAAAAACTTTCAAAACAATAGGGGAATTGTATACATTTTTTAACCTTAAAATGAGAAAAAATATATATGCCAGGAGGCCTTGTATTTTTTAAATTACAAAACAGACACAAACAAAAATACATATTACATGTTTGTATAGTATTGTAGCTCTTATTCTTATGTAATTGTTGAGGTGAAAAATCTGAGTAGTTAAAAGAATAACATAAATTAAGAATGACATTATTAGTAAATTTAACATCATGTGTATTTCTTTGTAAGTTACCTATTAAGGTAAGTACATACTCCAGTTACTTTGGTTACATTTTTCGCAAAAGTATCCAGTATGTTTTTTTAAATGAATCCATTTGTATTACATATATGTCATATATAAATAGGCTGTAATATTTAAATTTTCCTCTTAGCCACTATTGCATATATCTAAACTCAGTAACAATTCTTTCACTCAGCAACTATTAATTTAGTGCAATTGTGTGTCGGTCTCATTTTTTAGGCATAGAAAATAAAGATATAAGCAAGATAAAAATTTGCCCTCATGAAGCTTATATTTTAATGAGGGAGAGAAAATAAACATAAATAAATATATAATGTAATGCTAGGTACTGATAAATCTAAGAAACCAGTAAAACAAACTAAGGCATAGAGTGTGATAAGAGGCAAAAAAGGATGGACAATTTTACATAAGAGGCTCTTGGGGATGCTTGCTTGAGAAAATCACATTTAAGCAGTCACTAGAATGAAATATGACTGGAGTACAAATCAGGGAATGGTAAGAGGTAGAAGAGGGAGTTCTAGGATATGGAAGAGCCAAATTATGTAGAGTTTGGGTTTTATAATGATTGTGATGGAAAAGACATTGGCTTCTTTTGAACATAAGAATGATAAGATATGATTTACATTTTTAAATGCTCACTCTGCAGCCTATTTTGGTTTGTTAGCAAGAACTGACAAGACTTGGAGTAGAATGAGAGCAGTGGAAGTGGGGAAAAGCACCCAGGTTCAGGATACATATTGAAGGTAAAGCCAAGATAACACATTAGTACAAGCAAAGAATAGAATTAGGATGATTTCCTTTGTATAGGCTGTGCAAAGTGATAAACATTGGTACTACTCACTAATAAGAAGACCAGCAGGTGGGAAAGCTAAAACAAAAACGTGTTGCTAATCATGGTATGTTATGTTTGAGATGATTATTAGACTATTAAGATTATAGATGCAGAAGTTGAGTTGGCAGGGCTAGAGATATGGATTTGGAAACTCTAAAAGATGCATCCCAATTTCAGCTCAGCTATTTGCAAGTCAGTTACCCGCAAGCTCAGAATCAACTTAGTCTTTTAAAATTTATACAGGAGCATCTCCAAAGCCATAGAAAGTCATTTAGTTCTAGCCAGGAAGAATAAGGGGTCTAGTGTCCCTAAGGGTAAACTTCAACCAATATGTGTGTGGGGGGAGGGGGAATGGCCAGTGAGTAAATGCCCCAGCCTCCCATTCCTTCAGGCAGTTAATTCTGAAAGCATTCTATGTTTTTCTGGAGGTCCAGAGCAACTGAGTTTTTCTGCCTAGTGATGGTTAATTTTATGTATCATCTTAGGCCACAGTACTCAGATATTTGGTCAAACACCAGGCTAAATGTCACTGTAAAGGTATTTATTAGATAAGATGAACATTTGACATTTAAATTAATAGATTTTGAGAAAAGCAGACTACACTCCATAATGTGGTGGGCCTCATCCAATCAGTTAAATGTCTTAAGAAGAAAAAGAGAGATCCTTGGAGGAAGAGGAAATTCTGCCTCCAGACTGCCTTGGGAGACAAGGTGTCAAGATGAAACCTGAACTCTCCACTTGGTCTCCAGCCTGCCAGCTTACTCTACAGAATTTAGATTTGCTAACCTCCACAATAGTGTAAGCAAATTTCTCTCTCTCCCTAGAGAGAGAGATAATATAGATATATAATGGATTATATATATGGGATTGCTTCAGTTCCCTTAAAGAACCCTAATATAGATTTTGGTGCCAAGAGTTATTCAAGACAACTACAAACTTAAGGATCAATTTTCTGAATTGGTTCTGATGCTTCTGGGATTGGTTCTTTAATCTGAATAGAGTTAAAAGCACTATGACTCTATTTCCAGTAGTAAAGAGAGCACTAACAATCTATGATGTGATGTGGCAGTAGCGAATGCAGAATATCATTAGATACTCTTAATCAAGAGTATAAGAGGAGAGATTCTAGGTGACCATGTAAATGATACTTTCAAACATTATTGTCAAAATAATCTTAGAGCTTTAGTTTCACATGTGAAAAGAGGATAGTGTTTTCTATCTCTGAGAGTCATTATGAGTATTAAAGAATAAATGAGAAACCTAGCATGCAGTATATATTCACTAAATTGTTGTATTATCAAGACTATCATTATGATTTTTGTTGATTGATTATAATCTTTCATATATTGTTATCAATTAAACAACACTTATTAACCATCTAAATGTCCCAAGCACTATTGTGGTCTTGGGGATTCAGTGGTGAGGAATGTTGACAATACCTCTGTTCTCTTAGAGCCTAACTTCTGCACTGGAAGAAAAAAAGACTTGCAAGAAACTTGAAAACACTGTATATATTTTAAAAGAAGCATAAGAGCAAAGGTATTTCTAGTGAGAAAAAATAATGGGCTCAACTTGACTGGAGTGAAGAAAATCTATTAGGAAGAAACTGACAGAAGAAGTGGGGTAGTGGTTGAATATTCACCAAAGCCAAAGGAGTTAAATCTCAAGAGATTTTGAGAATGACTTAGAGTTCTTGTGAGAGATTGAGGTAAGTGATTAATCTGTGACCCTGCAGGACTTTATGGGATATCAGGGTTGTGTGACCACCACTTGGTATCTTGAAATCTAAAAATATTTTCACTGAGTTTATTCCCAGTTCTCAGAATGCAGCTTCATGTTTCTTTGCTCCTTAAAATAGAAACTTGTACAGCCAGAACTGCTGCTTAGTGTAGTAACCTACTTAAGATTCCAAGTTTAAAATACCAAATGTCCTCTACATTATGAAATAAGCAGTCATTTTATTCATCCATAGTCACCTATAATTTGTCCTCCATATTAATAAGCAGGTGACTATTATCCAAGCCTTTTTACCAAAACCAATTTCTTCGTTTATTCATTTATATTTTAAATGTTTCAAGCACTTAATTGGATTTGAATAATTATGAAGTAGCATGATTTCCATTATTTTGCATATTAATCATTATAGCATGTAGAATTTATTATGCTTAAATATGAACATTATTTTATCTCAGGGTAACACAGAAATATCTGATAATCTAATAGACTTGTACTATTACTATGTCTTTGAATGCTGCATTTTTAGGTTTATTCATTGAAACCCCAAATTTTGATCCATTGCTCTCATGACCAAAAATTAAATAAAAAGAAGGAAAGAAAAAGTTATATTATTACTTAAATTAAGGAAAGATAAAATCAATCTAAAAATAAAACATACAGTTTAACAAAAGGGTTCTGTCACTGAACTCATGCGAATGAAAAATACACTCAATAAAGAGATGAGGAAAAGAAAGAAAAATGAAGGTGGGGGTGAGTGTTGGGTAATGGAACAGACTGTTTTGTTGAACCTGAACAAAAAGGGGAACTAATTACTGTGTCAAATAATTCTGATCTTTGTCACAAACTGTAACATTAGAAACCAAAGCAATCCCTAGTGTCAGGCTTCATATGCACTTGACTTTCCAACCACTATATTAGCATATTTTATATTTATTTAATAGCAACTTTGCATTTCTTGTCTCAAGGGACCTCTGTTTTTTTTTCAATAAGGCAGAAATTATTATGAAAGTTGAATTTCACTAGTGTCTTGTGACCTGGACTTCGTATTTGCATCAGAGGAAAATTTTTGAATACTAGGGTATTTTGGAATTCTTATTACTTCTTTTCTCTATTTTGTCATAGGAAATGCATCAGCCACTTTTTTACTGCATCTTCATTTGAAATTTGTAGCATCAAAGCAGCAAATGTTCTCCTGGAGTTTAGTGTCTCTGTAATCCACTGACTCTCCATCACCTCAGGCATTTAGAGAACATGGAACATAAGGCACCAGGAGCTGCAGTGTACAGCCACTAGACACAGTCAGGTCTTCACATTGGAGTCCATGAGAGCAGCCCCATTTGTGGACCTCTTGTTACTTATTAATAATAAAGGGGAAGATTGCTAGTTTTGTTCTTAAATACTCAGGAAATTCCTAAGCACTGCTCTCATTTGTGTACACTTAATTGTCAAGTCTAGCAACTGACATTACTTTGCCATAAGAAATTACATTTTATTTCACATGAATATATGGATTACAGAATTTAAAAAATAAATCAGTAAAATATATTAAATATAATCAGCCTATTTCAAACAATAAAAAAGCAATTCTGTGGTACTGAGTAGTAATGAAACAGGTTTCTCTTAAACAGTAATTTGGATATTAGTTTTAAAGGAACCGATTTTTTTTAACACTTAAACTGTCAGAAATTTATAACAAGTAATGATTATTTGTTATTTAAAATTCATAAGAAAGGACTGGTTGCATAAGGAATATTCTTTTGTACATAATATATCGAGTAAATAAAGCACGAACAGGAATGTCAATTTACTTTTAGTAAGAATTCTATCAGAAAATAAATGCCAACTAGTTCTTTACATGAACATCTCTATAACCCTTAAAGTACTACTCATGAAATCATGCCATTTAAATGTCAAAATATCTATTTAAAAATCTATAGAGCTTAAACATTAATGTGATTTATTATAAGAAAATACATGTCTCAAGCATACCACATAAATATGAAGTAGAAAATCCATGTATACATATCCCTCTATAATTTCAAAAGAAGATATATTTAATAGTTGAGGAATATCACCCATAGCTATGTAAAACACGTTTTACTTCATACTGGTAATGGTAAAACACTTGTTTATAATTTAAAATACTCATGGCATTGGGTAGAAAAATAATTTGCTGTCAAAATTAATCTAATTCAAGAAACATTAAGAATCTATAGTTGAAAAGACTATAATATTAAAATAGTTTAAAGAAATATCCTAATTATTTGTAGCAAATTCTCCAATATTCTCTTCTCTTTGAAACTAATACACTTTGACGGAAGTTCAATATTAAAACTGAAGGTACTGTAAAAAGACTCAGAAATGACCTTTCTTAAATATTTAGAAAAGATGTCAGAAATATTTTGTACAATTGATTATACAAAAATTATCAAAAATTATAATTCCTAATATTCTTATCATTGATTTTAATAGTATGACCAAGTTAGGAAATACGTGTCTAATGTTGAGTCAGTTGAATAGTTATTATTCTGTCAACACAGGTCAATTACTCAAAATTAGTCATTGAGAAATTGTGTTTCTATTGAAGTTGAGTTGATACGTGTCTCAATGATGTGTGCACATACACACAAATACACACACAAACATAAATATACATATATACTAACGTAACCAAAGATAGTGTATGTACATAAGTGTATGTGCGTGTAAATATATTTCATTTACATTATTTAATAACTTTGGTATATCAAAGTTGCTCATGATCAAGGAAGATCCATAACTAAAATAACAAATTAGGGGTGATTTCCCCAAAATCCTACATATATTGGTTGTAAAGAAAAAGCAAGAAGAAATATTAACCCATTTTGTTCATATCCAAATGTCAGTGTTTAAAATACTGCTTTTATCTGCTTGTGAAAGTCTCTACCTTTCTTTTGCAACTCCCTCGGGAAATGTTATTTTTTGTACCATTTTTTCTAAATACCACTTTAACTGTGATGGTTGTCCCTTATGGTTACACTCTTTAGTCCTAAGAAGATCTCAGTACAAGTTAAACATAATTAAATAGTAGACATGCATGCATGCATACATACACACACACACACACACACACACACACACACACGCTTCTCATGAGAAAGCTAAAGCATGCTATATATGCATGGTATGATTTTTCCAACCTCCTATTCATTGTTCTCCAAATCTAACTTTGAATAGTCTTGGGCAGACAAATGAATGTTTTACTATATAAGAGAGATAAAAATAGAAAAGAAATCCAGGTATGGTACGATTTGAGGGATACTCTAAGATATTTCTTAACTGTGACTCAAAGAATATTTCATAAACATAGTTAAGTTAGGATACAAGGGTTTTTTCTCTTTAATCTCCAAGAATTACATGTCATAATCTCTTTTCAGGCAAACAGTGCTCTTTAAATTGCTCTTGATTTTCACTATGTTTCATATTTATTGTTCTTAAAACTTTTCATTAAAATGTAACTTCTTACTGTTCTTCCTCATTGATTTTTCAGGTCAAAAATTGGAAATGGTGACTTTTTTTAAACGTAGCCAAATCTTCACACAGTCCTTCACCAAATGACTATAAATTTGAAATATATTATCTGAAACAAATCCTTTCTAATATATAAGAATAGATCTATGTGATATTTTTATTAAACTTTGAATGCAGATTAAACTCTGCAAGGTTAAATGACAAGGTTAAGTGTCTAATTTTGCAGCCCTTTTATACCTGGTGAGTGCTAAGGCTTTCCTAATGATAGGATTAAATATGGTTTCTAGCTACAAACAGTTGCTTGTCGTTCCCTGTAGGTTAGCCTCTATATTCTGTGCTTATCACAAACAGAGAGGAAATAACTTTCTGAGCCTTTTGTGAGTCTTTTAAAAATGCACAGACTTCAGGGAAATCATATTTTCTTGAAGGAAATGAGGCATGACCAATCACACAAAACCTGAGAAAATCCCTTGATAGATGACCTTTGCCACATGTAAAAGAAACTGTTCAGTGGCTGAGGTTTCATGGATTTCATGCATGGAAATCAGATTTTCCGGCCACCAGTACTGTTCAGTAAATAAATAATCCATCATTGTGTCAAACAGTTGAAACATGGAGATACTGCCCTTGCTTATCTGAATAGACATTTCAAGTTAGTAACTTATGTAAACTGTTTACATGTCAGCAGTTGTGTGAGCAGTGTTCTAGTTTTCACTATGTAAAATAAAATCACTTACTTTTAGTGATGTTAACCTAATAGAGCATTCATTTGATGCTGCCTACACCTACGAATTTACTGGTGCATGAAGGCATCAGGATGAGAGTATGGAATGTATGGTGTGTCAGAGAATAGTGCTAAGTCATTAGTAGGCAGTTCCAATGACATTATTAAATAAATCTACTTACTATTTCATTTAAACCAATAACAGCTTTCTTAAAATATGTTGGCATGATTATCTTTGAGTTGTTTTAATATCTATGTTTTAAGTACATTGTATTATTACAATAAAGTTGGTTAAAATGATGATACTTGACATCTAAAGATTATTTTTCTTTTCATTGGGCAAGTCATACCTATTTGAGGTTATATTCATAATTTATTTTTACTGATTTAACTAACTTTAGTTCTTATATTTTAATTCTATATTAATTTTCATTTTAGTATTCAGTTGTATCATCAAAATATCAATGTATACAAACATAAGACACAATTAACTTAGCTCCCAGATCTGTTTCTACTAATGGACCATGTCAGGTTTCCACTTCAGCTCTGTTTCTCCTAAATAGGAAGGACTATCCAAGTATTTCAACTATGTTTCTGGCAGTAAACACATTTATGTTGCTTTTCAGCTAACTCCTACACTCACCTTTGATATTTAAAGTACTTTCTTGCTAAAATGTCAGGTCCCTTCTGTCACAACAGAGTCTGTCTTTCCTGTCTTATCTCCTAGGTATTTGCAAATAGCACCTCACTTACAATAGCCTTTTTTACTCTTCAAGAATACAGTGGGAATTCGTTTGCTTTAGAACACAAATAGTTCTCATTTCATTTTGCTAAGTTTGCCCAGCATTTTGAGAAAACTTGTGAAATTAGTCTGTGAAGTGGGTATATAATAAGACTTATGAAAACGCTTCCTGAAAATGGGAAAAAAAATTGTAGGCATTAAATGTAAAATATCTGTTTTCATTGCAAGTGATTTAGTCAAGATATTTTATGATGTTTTACCAAAAAAGATATATACTATATTTGCACCCTGATTTAATTTGATTCTGTAAGAAATTAACTTTTACAAATATTTTCAGAGATATCTATCAGATTATAATCAAAATAAAAGTTTAACTAGTTTTTAACTATATAATGAAGGATTTTTTTGTTTTTAATCTGGCACCAGTCTAAACCCTATAAATCCTTACACATTCTTGGTTTAGGGTCTTATATATTTAAAAAGGGACCCAAAGAGTATAAGATTATTATCTAATGTACCAAGTAAATTAATAGAAAAAACAAAATTTATTTTTAATACTTTATAAATAAGGAAAAAGGCCAAAGAAACAAAAGCCTTTATATATGATCTTGCTTATATTCTACAACAAATTAATCATAAGATACTTGTTTTCAACTCTGTAAGGTAAAACAACAATAAAACAAAACATTTTGAGTATTTCTAAGAAAATCTGTAGTTCAGGACAGTCATTTGTGGGTAACATTTGTTTTATATTAGCATTTAAAAAGTATCCATGTGTTTGTGGATCACCTCACTTGAATTATGATATATTTTTTAATCTATCAGTCATCTGCCAGAGAAAGAATTTATGTCCAGGAAGCACAAAGTAAATTGACAGTACCACAAGGATTTGCCTCAGTGGGCATTTATTACTCCCAGACTAACGGAGGTTGAATATTGTACTTTAGCACATTTTCCAGTTCACTTCTACAAATTAAAATAATCATACATATATTTATACTAAACTATGTATTAGTACATTTGAATGTTCGTTCTTCATTTTTATTGGACATGTATTCCATGTTAATTGTTAAAAACTTAGAAAAAAAAAAGAAAAAATAGCACTGTGAACAAGGTACTCCATGACATCCTTACATTTTTGGATATTGTCAATGCTTACAATTAAAAATACAAATAAAGGGAAGAAGACCACAGTACCACTTTATGCATACTATTTTATATCTTGCTTAACTTTTCCACTTCATAATATATGGTGAACATCTTGCCATATCAATAGATATAAATGTATGAGGTAACTAGATGAAACATTCAAAGTGCAGTCAGGAAAACAGGAGACACTCTAGGAAACTGGAGTACAAAGAGATATAATATAGGAAATTACAGGCTTAAGTGCTGCTCAATGAGAGAAGACTAGAAAGGCCATAGTAAGTCAATATGGAAGTGAAAACACTGCAAAAAAATTGCCACCAATGATTGCAACCATATCTCAATATCAAAGAGAGTGTTTCTGAAGAAACATTCTAGAGGCACCTAATTGCTGCCAGAAATCCTAGGTGCCTCAGCACTGAAGTGGGTGATCCTCAAGTGGGACATCCAAAGCTACAGGATTCTTGTGTACAACTGCCTCTAGAAAACAAGGACTCTGCTCTTTGCCTTTAGAATCTAAACTGGAACAGTTCTGGAAAGGGATTATGGGACATGAACTTCTGGTTTCTCTCTTGAGATGGTGGAAGGGGCAGAGATGAAGATGAGGTGACAAAAGACACTAAAAATAATTATTACTGGGCTTTCCTGGTGGCGCAGTAGTTGAGAGTTCGCCTGCTGATGCCGGAGACACGGGTTCATGTCCCGGTCTGGGAAGATCCCGCATGCCGCGGAGCGGCTAGGTCCGTGAGCCATGGCCACTGAGCCTGCGCGTCCGGAGGCTGTGCTCCGCTACGGGAGAGGCCACAATAGTGAGAGGCCCGTGTACCGCAAAAAAGAATAATAATAAATAAATAACAATAATAATGATTACTGTTTTAATGACTACATACTATATCATAATGGATTTGCAAAATTTTCTTAATGAACTTTATGGATATTTTATTTTCAATTTGGCTAATTTAACTGTTGTGTGTATATATATATATATATATATATACGATTTAATGATATGACTGAAAATCTAGAAAAATAATAATCTAGAGAGAACATAATTTGCTTCAGAAAAAAATAACTGATTTTTAAAATAAATGCATGATTAACTTACTTTTCAATTTGTGTCTGGAGTCAAAAATGTGAAACTCCAAATAATTATCAAAATTCAATAATTCATTATTTATATATCTGTTCATCCAAAACTGGCTTAAACTAATCAACTTTGTGGAGAATACTGTGAAAGGTACCCAGAAAGATGAAAGTATGTTTTAAGATTAAATCGCTGTGATCCAGACCCTTGTAATCAAGTTGGTGAGATATAGCTTGTCATTAAAAAGACAAAGAAAAAAAAAATCCAGGCAGGCTATGTGCCTACTTATAACCATTTTTGAAATTCCCAATGCCAATATTTCAAGTAAAAAATACTCCCAAATGCAGGGACTATAGCTTTGAGCACATCAGGTTAATATACAGATTTGAGTAAGTATTAATTATACTTTTTTTTTTTTTTTTTTTTTTGGTGGTACGCGGGCCTCTCACTGCTGTGGCCTCTTCCTCTGTGGAGCACAGGCTCCGGACGCGCAGGCCCAGCGGCCACGGCTCACGGGCCCAGCCGCTCCGCGGCATGTGGGATCTTCCCAGACCGGGGCACGAACCCATGTCCCCTGCAGCGGCAGGCGGATTCTCAACCACTGCGCCACCAGGGAAGCACTAATTATACATTTTGACAGGAAATTCACCTTATCTTATGTAGAAAATACTCAGACTAAAACACTTTTTTTTTAACATCTTTATTTGAGTATAACTGTTTTACAATAGTGTGTTAGTTTCTGCTTTACGACAAAGTGAATTAGTTATACATATAAATATGTTCCCATATCTCTTCCCTCTTGCATCACCCTCCCTCCCACCCTCCCTATCCCACCCCTCTAGGTGGTCACAAAGCACAGAGGTGATCTCCCTGTGCTATACAGCAGCTTCCCACTAGCTATCTAATTTACATTTGGTAGTGTGTATATGTCCCTGCCACTCTCTCACTTCGTCACAGCTTACCATTCCCCCTCCCCATATCCTCAAGTCCATGCTCTAGTAGGTCTGTGTTTTATTCCCGTCCTACCACTAATCTCTTCATGACATTTTTTTCCCTTAGATTCCATATATATGTGTCAGCATACGGTATTTGTTTTTCTCCTTCTGACTTACTTCACTCTGTATGACAGACTCCAGGTCTATCCACCGCATTACAAATGACTCAGTTTCATTTCTTTTTATGGCTGAGTAATATTCCATTGTATATATGTGCCACATCTTCTTTATCCATTCATCTGTTGATGGACACTTAGGTTGCTTCCATGTCCTGGCTATTGTAAATAGAGCTGCAATACACATTTTGGTACATGACTCTTTTTGAATTATGGTTTTCTCAGTGTATATGCCTAGTAGTGGGATTGCAGGGTCATATGGTAGTTCTATTTGTAGTTTTTTAAGGAACCTCCATACAGTTCTCCATAGTGGCTGTATCAATTTACATTCCCACCAGCAGTGCAACAGTGTTCCCTTTTCTCCACACCCTCTCCGGCATTTTCTAGAGTTTTTGATGATGGCCAATCTGACTGGTGTGAGATGATATCTCATTGTAGTTTTGATTTGCATTTCTCTAATGATTAATGATGTTGAGCATTCTTTCATGTGTTTGTTGGCAATCTGTATATCTTCTTTGGGGAAATGTGTATTTAGTTCTGCCCATTTTTGGATTGGGTTGTTTGTTTTTTTGTTCTTGAGCTGCCTGAGTTGCTTATAAATTTTGGAGATTAATCCTTTGTCAGTTGCTTCATTTGCAAATATTTTCTCCCATTCTGAGGGTTGTCTTTTGGTCTTGTTTATGGTATCCTTTGCTGTGCAAAAGCTTTTAACTTTCACTAGGTCCCATTTGTTTATTTTTGTTTTTATTTCCATTTCTCTAGGAGATGGGTCAAAAAGGATCTTGCTGTGATTTATGGCATAGAGTGTTCTGCCTATGTTTTCCTCTAAGAGTTTGAGAGTGTCTGGCCTTACATTTAGGTCTTTAACCCATTTTGAGTTTATTTTTGTGTGTGGTGTTAGGGAGTGTTCTAATTTCATACTTTTACAGGTAGCTGTCCAGTTTTCCCAGCACCACTTATTGAAGAGGTTGTCTCTTCTCCACTGTATATCCTTCCCTCCTTTATCAAAGATAAGGTGACCATATGTGTGTGGGTTTATCTCTGGGCTTTCTATCCTGTTCCATTGATCTATAGTTCTGTTTTTGTGCCAGTACCATACTGTCTTGATTACTGTAGTCTTGTAGTATAGTCTGAAGTCAGGGAGCCTGATTCCTCCAGCTCCATTTTTCGTTCTCAAGACTGCTTTGGCTATTCGGGGTCTTTTGTGTTTCCATACAAATATACATAGAGAATACTAAGGATGCTACCATAAAACTACTAGAGCTAATCAATGAATTTGGTAAAGTAGCAGGATACAAAATGAATGCACAAAAATCTCTTGCATTCTTATATACTAATGATGAAAAATCTGATGGTGAAATTAAGAAAACACTCCCATTTACCATTGCAACAAAAAGAATAAAATATCTGGGAATAAACCTACCTAAGGAGACAAAAGACTTGTATGCAGAAAACTATAAGACACTGATGAAAGAAATTAAAGATGATACAAACAGTTAGAGAGATATACCATGTTCTTGGATTGGAAGAATCAAAATTGTGAAAATGACTCTACTACCCAAAGCAATCTACAGATTCAATGCAATCCCTATCAAATTACCACTGGCATTTTTTACAGAACTAGAACAAAAAATTTTACAATTTGTAGAGTAAAACACTTTAATAAGACTTGTTAATGGGAAAATTTCTTCTTATATAACAAAACAGAAATAAAACTTTTGTTTTCTTAAACATTTATTTACCATTTCTTGGCTACTCAGGGTCCTATTTTGTTTTTTGCTATTAACTCTTAAGTTGCCTATAATTTAAAAATGTGTTTTGAAAGAATTACATAGAACAAAGCTTAGTCAATGATATAAAAATATTCAGTTCATACATCTTACTAAGAGAATAGATGCTTTCTAAAAATATTGAAATGAGAGAGCAATGACAGAGAGCCAGAGAGAATGTGCATTCAGAATTTTGTGTTTCAAATGTCATGTTGATGTAGCCCTTACAGTCACAAATGTCAGTTTTATTGAAAAGTTCACCTATATTTTTAGGAGCTTCCTGCCTAAAAAATGCAGTTTCCCTCTTAGTTCAGATATATATATATATATATATATATATATATATATATATATATATATATATATATATATATATATATGTTTATTTTTTTTTTAGACAACAGCCCATTTTTGCTCTTTTGATATATAAAAAAACACAGATATCTTTAGAGTTTGACTATATAATCCTCAGCATGGGAAGCAATCTCTTCATTACAAATAAATAAATAAATAAGGAAGAGCCTGTATTCTACACCCTGGAGAAATCCTGCATGTGGTTTGGTATCCAAGAAAAAAAGCCTTTGAAATGAATCTAATGTCACGTTATTGAAAACGTAGCTGCACAGATTAACTTTTTTCACTCTGCAATGGCTTACAAAGCCTCAAGTGCCCAGAAATCTCATAAACCAGACCATTTAAGGAATCTAAATAAGCTTGCACGGTTTTAAGCTTTCCGACTTTGAATGTTAGCTTTGAAGTTTTGCCAGAACCTGACTGCAGAAGAGTTGCTTTTAAACTGAATTCATGACACTGGAATTAGTGTTGGAGGTTCAATATGCCTAATAATGATTATGACCATGCTAACCATAGACAGCCATCGCATATGGTACCTCTGAATCAACAACTCTCCAAAGATAAGATGCGTAATATCTTGGCGCCAGTATTTATTTATTTTTCATCTTTACACACTGGGTTTTGGATAGTGCCCGGTTTGTAAAGCCAGTTGCTTTAATGGCATATGGCATTTGTCCATGGGTAAGAAAGCATGGAAAGAAGAAAAGAAAGAAGATTAAAAATAGCTGAATTATAAATGTCCCAATATCAAATTCCTTTTCCTTTTTTCTTTTTGCCTTCATTCTCTCTTTTTCTATTAGCTAGAAAACGTGTAACAAAATTCTGGGCAAAACTCCACTGTCAAGTTTCTTTTTGCCAACTTCCAACCAAGACCAGTTCTAATTCCATAAATTTCTCTGTACCTTTAATTTACATAAGCAAATTTCTCTTCATAGCATGAGGTTAATTACAAAGCCTTTTTAATATCAACATATGTGCTTTATTTTAATTTGAAGACTTGCATTTTGCCACTTAGAAAAGCAGAAAAATCTACCATGTAGATCTTCCCTCCTATCCTAAAGCTGACATAAATTTTTCGCCCAAGTAAAAGAAAAACATCCCAAGTTTATACCATGGGAAGGCAGAGTCACTTATGGGGAAATTTACTATCATCTTTAGTTCCCTAGATTTTCCAAGAAAACAGCAATGCTGTTATTAGTATACAGGTCTGGTATCTGTCACAAAATTTAGGGGTAAGACTGTTGCCCTGTGAAGTCTATGATTCTGCCAGCAAAATTATTTAATCAGCAATTCTAATAAAAAAGAAGCAGGTATATGTATTCAGTAAGTACATACAAGTAAGTTTCAGAACACAAATGTGTGTGTGCATAGATCAATAGATATATACATGCATATCTCAAGTAGCTATTTCAAATGCTAATCCAGAAAGAAAAAAAATTCAGTTCTTCTTCTTGGGATGACTTTTACCTATTATTTTATGATATTTTCTACTAAAATTGTGGACCCAGGGTAACTAATAAACATGTTCACCATTTCAGATAATAATTTTATTCAATAATGAGCACCTACAGCATTTTGAAATGTTCTATATATTTGATCTGATAACATAGATAACAAAATATAAGAAAGAAATCATGCACAGTATCTAAGTAGTCACATTTATGCAAAGTGTCAAAATAGTAAAATTTATTTTTTTACTTTTAGCAGATAAATGTAAAAATGAAACTTAAAGAAAATACATTGTTTTTATAATTCTTTCTAAACCCATTTCTACATCCTCGATTGTTAAAGTATTTTTAATGGAGATTATAGAATAATTCTAGTAGGTATACTGTTTTGCTGCAATCTTCATTTTCAAGTAAATTTTTAAAATCCAGAATTGTTAATAATAAATGGACGAGCTGTAGTAGAGTCTGCATCATAACTTCTTTAAAAACACTTTTAATATGTAAAATCAAATGGGATAGTTTACAGTGCTTGAGGTGAGTGAAACCATACTGTTTATTAATAAATACAAAATTACATTAAAAGGAAATAGAACTAAAAAAATCAGAGTGACTTTGATCAATAATCAGCCAATATTAATATTTTGTCAGTGTGAAAAGCCACACAATGGCAAACATACAAACCACACACACATGCATACAAGCACACATACTTTTTGTTTTTCTATGCATTCCTGGATTATAAGTTTCCTTCATTTCCTTTCCTTCCCTTCCTTCCTTCCTTCCTCCTTGCTTCATTCTTTCCCTTCATTCTTTTATTTTTTTCCTTTTATGGAGAAGATAGTTCAACTTCAAATAATTATATTGGTTAGTGGGTCTGCCTATTCTTGTCTTTCAACTCATTCAACAATTACTGAACACTTATGCAATTTCCAGCTTTGGTGATATTTAGATGAAAAAATATCTTTCCATCTTTGAGGATTACACATTCTACTGGTTAGATGGATACAATATAATAAAACAAGTGCCATAACAATAGTGCACTGTATTTGGATTTTAGGCAAATCCGAATAGTGCAAATTGAACGATTATGATATAAAACATTAATAAAGACTTATTTTATATAAAAGCTTTAAAATAGAGTGAATCAAGCCCAAATTAAAAATTTATCAAGTGTGCATAATTTTAAAATTTGTAATCAGAATGAATTATGGACTTGGCTTAATATATGGACTCATGGTTGTGTCAACTTGTTAAAAATTAACCATCACACTTTTTCAGAAATAGGTTTGAGTTATTTGAGTTTTTCATATGAAACTTTCCAATACATCTCTCAAAACAAATACACGTGCACGTGCGCACACACACACACGCACACACACACAATCAGACTGTACACAAAAAGTATTGTTATGAAAGTAAGAATTTAAGCCTAGATAAAGCTTCCATAGAATGTTTCAGATATGTAGTAATAACTAAACTTTGAAGTTTGTGTACAAGTTTTCCATTTTAAATGAGGTAGAAAAGACTTTACCATGCTGAGAAATAAGCTTATGCAAATATTTCATGTTGAAGAGTAAGAAGCCCAATGATGAGTGATGAACAGTTGGACTTGTTCAGATAAGCAAAGGCACACACAACATAATTTGAATATATTATGTTGGTGATGATAAGTCATTGAAAGACCAGGTTTTTATCACCGTTTCTCCACATTAAACATCATAAAGAACCATTTTTTACATGCTCATGGCATCAAAAGACTACCACATCTGTCTCTCTACAATTGAATTTTTCAGTAACAAGGGTAAAATATATTCCTGTGACATACAGGCAAGGGTGAAAATGATTCTATCCAGATTAATAATAAATATTGGTGGAGACTGTATTAATGTTCCCTCTCACAAGTGCTTAGCAGAGTAACTTGCAAAAGTAAGCATTCAATAATTTTTTAAAAATTATATCGCATATTATTTGAGTAAATAAATCAGTTGTATTTTGTTGAACGTTTCCTTTACTGCTTCTATTTATAATTAAGAATCCTGTAATTCTGTAAAACAATTGTCACAAATTTCAAATCTATAAAATTCTTGCTTTACCTATTTCAAACTCCCTTCTGAGGATAAAAAGACATTTTTAAAAGTATAAACTTGCCTTTATATTTTTTAAATGCTTAATGTAATGTATTTATTCTGGTTAGTAGTAAGAACTCAATGAATATTTTAATAAATAAATGGAGAAAAGTTGTTTATGATTTCCTTACATATTTTAACTCTTTGCTAACAGATACCTATTAGATTTAAAATATCTTAACCAAGAAGGCATTAAGTCAATATCTATATTTTCTCCTTTCCAGTTATTTTAAAATACATTATTGTGGAGTTTCTGCTCCCAGCTTCGGTAGACTAGTTTGTTTCAGATCAGCCTTTGAGCTGAAAACCACTTGAAAACTTGACAAAAAAAATATGTTTGAAGTCATCCAAAAGCTACCAAGGCAGTGAGAACTTAATCCCAGAAAGAAGGGAAATCGGGAAAGGAGAGCTCAATATTGGTGTTGCTCTTTCTTTCAAAGCATGTACCGATTCAAACATAGATGAAAAGCTGCACAAAGTTTATGAAGATTTACTTTGTTGATGCGAAAAAAAATTTAATTTAACATATGTCTTAGAGGAGGAACCCTGGTTTAAAAAGATGCCTAGTTGAGGCCCCAAAGGGCTACACCTAGGAATAAAGGATTGACACTCACCTTAATACAAGTCCAACTTTTGATTGTATTAAAGAGATCTAGTCTATGATCTGTTAGAAGCAAAGCTAAACTGCCTCTGGAGGAAGATAATATCATTACAATTATATCTTCAATTTTTCATGTATAATATGTACCATTCACTAAAACATAGCCCAGCTATGAACAACACAAGGGGTCACTGGAAACTAAGAGGAAAAAAAATGGAAACAGACCCATGGGAGATCTATACTGAAGTTATGGGATACAAATGTATACATAATTATGATTAACTTGTTGAATAAATTAGGGATGAGTTGAGAATTTCAGAAGAGTATAAAAGAGAATTAAGTAAAACTGCCAGAACTAAAAAATACATTAAGAAAATTAAGAATTAAATGAGGAAGATCTTTAACTTATGACCAAGATGCAATAGCAAGAACCAAATTTTTCCCTCCTTGTAATTTTTCCTGTTCCAGCCAAACTCTGGAAAATACACCTAAATCAATAGTTTTCAAGAAACTAGACTTCAGGCAATGAAGGAAAATTACCTCTAAAGGCAAGAAAATATTTAGGTGAACCCTATAATTCTCCAGGTTACAAACTTGAAAGAGTTTCCAGACTACAGTGCAAGGAGTGCGTTCTCTGGCAGCTCCTTGGGCCAAGAAAATAGAGTGGAGAACTTGGAGAAACCAAGGCAGATAGAATTTGTAGAGCAGACTACTGGAAAGGAGGAAGCTATTCAGAGAAAAATATATATATATGGAGATCTACAGAGGATCATTTTAGAGTATTATTACTGATTAGGACATGCTGGTTGAACTACCCGAAGACAAACAAAAGGACACACTCACAAGGATTTATAAGTAAAAGTGCCTAGCTGGCACTCACACAGGGTCAGGAATAGAGCTGGTTTCCACCAGTCAGACTAGAAACTTCATAATTCATGTGGCATTAAGTGGAGAATCCAGACATACAAAAAAAATTAGAGGAAAATTAGCCCTAAAATAAGCACTGCTATGGTGCTGTCCAACTGATATTAAAAGCAAGAACTCAAGCATCAAACCATATCCAAGTTTACTTAACTGCATTCTAGAATAAGGCTCAAGAGGATTCACAGGAATACAAAATATCAGGCATATAACAAGGTAAGATTCACAATATCTGGCTTCCAATGAAAACTTACCAGGCATGAAAAGAAGCAAGAAAATGAAGAAAAGAAAAGCAAGTTAATAGAAAGTGATTCAAAAGTGACACAGGTTTTAGAGTTAGCAGTCAAAGATACTGAAAGAGCTGTAACTATATGTGGGCTATGTTCAAAAAGATAATTACAGAAATGGAAGGTATACTCAAATCAAAATTCCAGTATGAAATCTATACTGGCTGTGATTTTAAAAATACAGTAGATAGAATTAATGGCAGATTAGACATTACAGAAGAAGACATTACTAAATTTGAATTGAATTTGTCATAGCAGTGGACAATCCAAAACAAAACACAGAGGGGAGAAAAGAATTTTAAAAATGTAAAGAGCATCACTGACCTGTAGTATGACTTTAAGTGGCCTACTTTTAAAAAACAAAGCTGGAAAATTATTCAAATTTCATAAAAACTATGAAGCAAACGTCCAAGAATAAAAGGAACCTCAAGCAAAAGAAGCATAAGGGAAACAGTGCCAAGGAACATCATACTCAAATTGCTCAAAACCAGGAATGCAGGAAAATATCCTAAAGACACTGGTGAAAAAGATATTTATAGGAAGAAGAATACAGATAAGATTGACAGCAGCTTTTCCATTGGGAAACAAAATGTAAAAGAAGGATATAGTGGAACAACACTTAAACTATTGAAAAAATGTCAACCCAGAATTCTATACAAAGTGTGAAATATTTTTTAAAAATGAAGGCAAATTAGGACTTTTTTGGACATATGAAATCTAAAATATTTAATCTCCTGCAGCCCACAGTACAGATGATATTAAAGTAAATCCTTCAGGTAGAACAAAGTGATACTAAATGAAGGTGTGAATCTACAAAAAGGAACAAAGAGTATTAGAAATGGTAATGACATGGACAATATGTAAGAAATGCTTTATTATTATATAAATCTCTTTGAAAATATAGCTGTCTCTTTAAAAATAATATCAATGTAGTGTGGGTTTATAATATTAAATGTACAGTATATGGAAATAATAACATAAAGGCTAGGTGATTCTTATTCTATATGTGAAATGTTATAATATCAATTGAAAGTAGACTGTGATAATTTAAACATAACTACTCTAAATCCTAAGACCACTAAAATAACAAAACGAAATTTGTAACTAATAAGTCGTAAAGGAGGGGGTAGTAAAAATTGTAGAAAATACTTAATTCAAAAGAAAGCACAAAAAGTGGTAAAAGAGAGCAAAGAATATATGAGATAGAAAACTAATAGCCAGATAATAGACTTAAATCTGACCATATCAGTAATCACATGGAAAAGAAATGACTTAAACATTCCCAATTACATCTGTGTCTTTATTTCTGCCTTGCAAACTGGTTCATCTGTACCATTTTTCTAGATTCCACATATATGCATTAATATATGATATTTGTTTTTCTCTTTCTGACTTACTTTACTCTGTATGACAGTCTCTAGGTCCAGGCACGTCTCTACAAGTGACCCCATTTCATTCCTTTTTATGGCTGAGTAATATTCCATTGTATATATGTACCACATCTTCTTTAAACACTCCCAATTAAAAGTCAGAGAAAGAATGGAGAAAAGAGCAAGACCCAACTATTTACTACCTACAGAAAACACACTTTAAATATAAAAACACAAATAGGCTCTAAGTAAAAGGATAAAAGAAGATATACCAAGACAACACTAGCTAAAAGAAAGCTGATTAGCTGTATTAATTTCAGACAAAGTAGATTTCAGATAAAAGAATTTTACCAAGAATAAAAATGATCCTTTCATATGATAAAAGGGGCTAGTTCATCTGGAGGCCATAATGATCCTAAGTTTCAAAATGCATGAAGTATGGACTTCCTTGGTAGCACAGTGGTTGAGAGTCTGCCTGCCGATGCAGGGGACACAGGTTCAAACCCTGGTCCGGGAAGATGCCACATGCTGCAGAGCAGCTAAGCGCATGCGCCACAGCTACTGAGCCTGTGCTCTAGAGCCCACGAGCCACTGAGCCCGCGTGCCACAATTACTGAAGCCCACGGGCCTAGTGCCCATACTCTGCAACAAATAAGGCACCACCACAGTGGGAGGCCCGTGCACCACAACAAAGAGTAGCCCCTGCTCAACGAAACTAGAGAAGGCCTGCACATAGCAACGAAGACCCAATACAACCAAAAATAAGATTAAAAAATATATTTAAAAAAAAATGCATGAAGCAAAAACTGCTAAATTGAGGGAAAAGAGAAAATGTACCTTTTGTAATCAGAGATTTCACTCATTACTCATTATACGATAAAACAAGGAGACCAAAAATCAGTAAGGATATAGAAGACTTAAATGAGTTTGAACTGATTGAGATTTGTAGAACACTTCAACCAGGAACATCAGAATACATACTCAGTTCAAGTGCATTTAATAGTAATCCCTCAAAAGAGAGAAAAACTTGACTGAAGTAAAAGGAGAAATAAAACAAATTCCCAATCATGCAGTGAGAAATTCTCACACCCATCTCTCAGTGAATGACAGTAACAAACCAACAACAACAAAAAGTGTCTAGAACAGAGCAAATATGACAAATTTAGCTAACTGACATATGTGAAATGACACCTAAAAACTGAGT
Organism: Kogia breviceps; assembly: GCF_026419965.1. Classification (NCBI taxonomy): domain Eukaryota; kingdom Metazoa; phylum Chordata; class Mammalia; order Artiodactyla; family Physeteridae; genus Kogia; species Kogia breviceps. The sequence goes on from NC_081322.1 coordinate 27,759,909, forward strand.
AACATTTATTCTTTTCAAGTACACATGGAACACTTACCAAAACGGACAATGTGTTGGTCTATGATGTGAATTTTAACAATTTTTAAGGATGAAAATCATAAAGAATAGGATTTTTGACCACAATGGAATTAAACTATAAATCAAAAAGGTAATTAAAAATACTGTTTTAAAAAATTATATCTCTTTAAATAACCATTAAGTCAGATAACTATTTAACAAGATGAGATAATATTTGTTAATGTTCTGAACTTAATTATAATTGAAAAACTACATATCAAAATTTGTGGGATGCAGCTAAAGCCATGCTTTGAAGGGGATACACAGACTTCAAAGTACACATTAGAAAAATATTGAAAAAATAAAAATAAATTATCCACGCACTCATATCAAAAGTTACAAAAGGAACATAAAATTGAATTTAAAAAAGAAGAATGGGCTTCCCTGGTGGCGCAGTGGTTGAGAGTCTGCCTGCTGATGCAGGGGACACGGGTTCGTGTCCCGGTCTGGGAAGATCCCACGTGCCATGGAGCGGCTGGGCCCGTAAGCCATGGCTGCTGGGACTGTGCATCCAGAGCCTGTGCTCCGCAAAGGGAGAGGCCACAACAGTGAGTGGCCCGCATACCACACACACACACACACAAAAGAAAAGAATGAAAAACTAATAAAAAATGAGTACAGACATTAATGAAATAACAGACAAATTGAGTGGAACAAAGGAAACACTGGTTCTTTGAAAAGACTAATAAAATGACATCAAATCCTTGGCAAGACTGAAAAGAAATCGAGAGAAGGTATAATAATCAATATCAGGAATGAAAAATAAATAAGCATTAATGTTCTTAGATTCAGTAAAATCTATTTTCTATTAAATATATTAGACACCCATCTCCTTTCACCACTGAATTTTAATGTAGACCACATTTTGAAATTTTTTTTCAAGGCTTAAATATCCACCTTATGCTGACTGGGCAATCTTCAGTAAAGCTTAAAGACCCTTAATTTTTCTGAACTATTCTTAACTATATGTGGACTGGCTTCTGAAAAAAATGCCTTGCCTTTTTTATTCATATAAAGATTATTATTTCCATTTACTTTTAATTTTCAAGGAAAATGACTGTTGTCCCAACAACCTTCAATGGTGACTAATCAATTTAAAAAATTTTTAGAATATTACTGTGAGTTCATGAATTATTTTTTGTTGTAAGAAATTATAGTCTCTTTTTGATGCTCAGATTGTCTTCTCATATGGCTATGAGAGCTTCTTCAGATTTACTCATGTATCCTTTTCACATGCCCACATTAGTCTTTGACAAATTCCTTGAAATATATGTTGTAGAATCATCTTGTACATCCATATCTTACTCTAGACCTAGAATAAGTAATTTCTCCATAGAGTCCTGGTTCCTCTAGTGGTAAATTGCATTTAGCAACCACAAATGGTTGCTCATTGTCACTGGGCTGCTAATGATTCTTGCTCTTTTCAGTGTTTAGAACTAGGGAATACTGATTTTTTTGAAAAAAAAAAAAAAAAAAAAAAGAACTATAAGTTCATACTTATATACAAATTCAAATTCAAGATTACAGAGTTTTACTTGACCTGGCTGATTTTATGTTTGATCTCTTTTTTCCTACATTAAAATTTTAGTCCTAATAATATTAACATGTTGACTAATTTCTTTACATATACAAATTAGATTCAAAATAGAATCTAATACAAATTAGATTCAAAATAAAAATACTTATATTACTGCAACTAACAATACTACTGAATGTGGCTTAAGAGTCCTCTCTCTCGTTTATATACTTAGCCTATATCTCACTAGAGATATATAGTCAAAATGCATTGTTTTACAGTAATTTGAAATAATTCTCTTTTCTGTATGGTTACGCCACCATGCAATTATTTTTTTGAAAAATATTCTATTAGTTGGACTTTTTAAATGTCATAATCATAAATTGAGGGCGATATATTTGATCACATAATTTAAAAGTGCAGAGGTCAAGAGAATGAGAAGACAAGGCACAGACTGGGAGAAACTATCTGCAAATATATATTTAATAAAGAACTGTTATCCAAAATAAAGAAGTCTTAAAACTCAACAATAAGAAAATACAAACCCAATTTCAAAATGGGAAAAAGAAGTAAACAGACACTTTAACAAAGAAGATATACACATGCCCAGTAACCATATAAAAAGATGTTCCATATCATGTGCCATCAGAGAATTAAAAAAACAATAAGATACCACTACAGACCTATTAGAATGGCCAAAATCCAAAACACTCATAACAACAAATGCTGGCGAGGTTGTGGAGCAACAGGTACTGTCATTCATTGTTGGTGGGACTGCAAAATAGTACAGCCACTTTGGAAGACAGTTAGGCAGTTTCTTACAAAACAAAACATACTCTTAAAGCATATGATCCAGCAATTGTGCTCCTTGGTATTTACTCAAATAAATTGAAAATGTATGGCTACACAAAACCCTGCACACAGATGTTTACAACAGCTTTACTCATAATTGCCCAAACTTGGAAGCAACCATGATGTCCTTTGGTAGGTGAATGGATAAACAGTAGAATATGCAGACAATAAAATGTCATTCATTGCTAAAATGAAATGAGCTGTCAAGCCATGAAAAGACATGAGGGAAACTTAAAATGCATATTACTAAATTTAAGAAGCCAATATGAAAAGGCTGCTTACTGTATGATTTCAACTATATGACATTCTGGAAAAGGCAAAACTATAGAGACAGTAAAAAAGATTAGTGATTGCCAGAGGTTGGGCTTGGAGAGGGAGGAATGAATAGGCAATGCAGAGGATTTTTAGGACAGTCGTACTATTCTACTAATACTATAATGGTGGATATATGCCATTACACATTTGTCCAAACTCACAAAACGTACAATACCGAGTGAACTTTAATATAAATTTTAAGTAATAATGATGAGTCAATGTAGATTCATTATCAGTTGTGACAAATGTACCACTCTGGTGTGTGGGATGTTAGTGGAAGACATTGTGTGTGTGTAGGAGATATACAGGAACTCTCTGTACTTTCTGATCAGTTTTGTTGTGAATGTAAAAATACTCTGGAGATAAAGTGTATTAAAAAAAAATGCAAAAGTAAGTGAGGCTTGACATAGTGGTTGAAATTATATCACCGAAGACTTGACTTTGCCCCATAACTCCTCTTTGCTTTCGTGGTGTTTTATCACTAATTTTCCATATGGTGCCCTCCCCTAGAATCATTCAGGTTTGTAAACTGTAGTGGCTGCTCTAAGTCTCACATTCTCATAAAAAGAGAGATGGTCAGAGACAGCCTTTTCTAGTTTTATAGAACAAAGAGAAAGTGTTTCTTTCTTAGAAACAGAGTGTTCTCTCTGAACTCATTGGCCCTGATTAAGTTTTCTGTATGTCCCTGAGCTAGTCACTGAGACAGTGATACAGGATAGACTGATGGATGTAGGTTAATCAGTGAGAAGAGGATAGAAAAGCCCACATCAACCATTTTAGAGTAGGTCAGTGAACGGTCCTTCAGAAGAAACAGAAGGTAAACAGAATTCTTCCTGTGAATTTGAGTTAGCATCTAGTGACATTTCCTTTTAGCCTAAAGGACTTCTTTTAGAATTTTTTTTGGAAAAAATTTTCTAGCACCAAGTTCTTTCATTCTGTTTACCCCAGATATTTTTATTTCAGCTTCATTTTTGAAGGATAAGTTTGCTAGATACAGAATTCTTGGATGAATTTTTTCTCAGCCCCTTGAATACTGTAACATTATTTCATTACATTCTGACAATGTTTCCGATGAGATGGTAGTCATTAACCATATAGATACTCCTTATACATGATGATTTGTTTTTCTATTACTCCTCTCAAGATATTTTCTTTGTCTTTGGTTTTCAAGTCTATGATGTCTCTTGGTGTTGATCTCTTTGTGGTCATTCTGTTTGGATTTGGTTTAGATTCCTGGATCTGTAGATTAATGTTTTTCATCAAATTTTATAAGTTTTCAGTCATTATTTTTTCAAATACTATTTCAGTCCCCTTCTCCTTCTCATCTTCTTTGGGAACTCCAATTACACTTATATTGTTGTACCTGATCTTTTCCTGTATGTCTCTGAGGCTCTTTTCTTTTTTCTTCAACCTTTATTCTCTCTGTTTATTAGATGATATCATTTCTACTTCTTTTTCTGCCATTTTCAATCTGCTATTGAGATTCTTCAGTGAAATATTTATTTAAATTATTGCAACTCTTCAATTCCAGAATTATTTGGTTCTTTTTAATAATTTAGATATCTTTATTGAGAACCTCTCTTAGTTGATTCATTATTGTCATACTTTCTTTAAATCTGTTAAATACAATTTCATTTACTTCTTTAGACATATTTATCATAGGTCCTTTGGAGTATGCTAAATCCTACATCTGGGGATATTAAAAGATAGTTTTTATTGACTGTTTTTAACCCGAATATAGGTCACAATTTCCATTTTCTTTATAAGCCTTATAATTTTTAAAATGAAAACTGGAAATTTCAGGTAATTTTTGTAGCAACTCTGGAATTTGAGGTTTTTTGAAGGTTGTTGTTTTTACTTCTAATCTTCAAAAAACTGTTTGTTTCTGTGTTTTATAACTTGCCTGACCTAAATCTGTAATATCTTTTTCTACTACAGTATGAGACCATTGAAAACTGTGCTCAGTTATTTTTTGTTTGTTTGGTTTTGGTTTATTTTTGTTTTGTTTTACTTCACTTTGGCTTTGTTGCTGTTATTCTTGCTCTAATCTGTAAGCATAGCTTCTCAGGAATTAACCTTTATGTCCATTAGTAGTAGTCACTCAGTGATTGAACAGGGATTGTGTTTAAATGCCTGGAGCCAGTAAGACTTACATATTGTGCATGTGGGTGGGGAAGGACATTCAATGTTCAGGTTATTTACAGCTCTGTCTTGGTTTTTACTTTTTACTGGACCCTTTTGAGTCTCCTAGGTCTATGTACACAAGTTCAATATACACCAGGAGTACATAAGTAGCTTAGAGCCTCTTCAGTCTACTCTCTAGCCAGGTCTCTTTTGTTCTCTTTTGTTCTTGTGCATACCAACTGCTAGGAATATGTCTGCCCAAATCAGAATGCAACAGCAGACTAATACAGCCAGTCACTGGCTATTCAGTGACAAAATGCATACTTTGTATTCAGGGAGATCATAATCTAAGGGAGAACTTGAAAATACAAAATCCACTCAAATATTAGCTGATAGCACAGAAGATATATTACCTACCCTTCAAATACCTTCAGAAAAACATATGCACTTCACAATAGGTGTCCTGTTGTCTCTGCAAACTTCTCTCCAACATACTTTCATGCAAGCGGCATGTATTTAGCTCCTGTGTGTGCAGACAGACAGAAAATCTGTAAGGTTTTAGAAAGCTGTATCAATAAATTTTCTGGAAACCAATATCTTTTCTCAAAGTCTTCCTTCTTTCTCAGAGCTTTCAATACCCCCACCCCATCATTTCTATTGAATTCCCTAACCCCTAATATTTTCTGAAATCTTAATTTAGTACTTTTAAAAGGTGAATCTACATATTTTTGGACAAAATGTTTCCAACTTTCTGTAACTTATACCAAGATAACAGAATATTTTCATATCAGTTAAATAATTGTTTTTTTCATTGTCATTTCCAGGAAAATAAATGTCAAAATGTGGTTTTATAGAGAAACACTGAAATTCTCTATAAATTTCCCATTGAAAGTAGCTCTATGAGGTAGATTCATGATGAGATGAAATGAAAGAGGCAGGATTAGGCAACAGTCAACTGATATTAAAATGTCAAACACAAAGTGCAATCCTTTGATTGAAGATAGAGTCTGTGGAATTCACATGTTTTCACAAGGATGAAAAACTATTTTGATAAAGTTATTTTCTTTCATTTATTTGACAAGATACTATTCTGTTGAGTGAGATGAGGGAAAAAGGGAAGGAATACCAATACTTTGCTCCTGTATAAGTCACAATAGGTTAATTTATGCTATGATAATAAACTAACTCCAAGTTCTCAGCAGTTTAAAGCAATACAAAGGTACTTATTGCTTTTGCTGCAAGTTAAATACAGGGCAGTGATAAGGTTTCTGTTCATTACAGCTACTAAGGCTAATAAAAACTTCATTTTAACACTTGGTTCCATAATCATCAAGACACAGAAAGGGGACTCAGGACATTGTGAATTGGTTATTAAAGCTTCTACCTGAAAGTGATATACATAGTTCCATTCATATTTCCTTGACCAAAGAAGTGACATGGTAGTTCCTAACTATTTATATGAGCAGCGATGTTCAATCTTTCCAGCTACCTCGAAGGACAACCAGAATAACTGTGAACAGCTCTAAATACTACCTTCATTCTTCATGAAACCTACAATTTAATGAAAGGAATTAGACATCTACTCCAAAGTCATTACAAGAAGAGATATGTTAATGGCTGAAGAGCATAATGATAAAAATATAGCAGTAATGACAATAAAATATTAATGTTATCAAGTTTTATCAATTTATTAATGTACTGGGCATTATTCTAAGTGTTCTACATGGTATTAATGCATTTAATTCTCAAAGAAACTCTATGGGGCTTCCCAGGTGGCACAGTCCACCTGCCGATGCAGGGGACACGGGTTCGTGCCCCAGTCCAGGAAGATCCCACATGCCGGGTAGCGGCTGGGCCCGTGAGCCATGGCCGCTGAGCCTGCACGTCCGGAGTCTGTGCTCCACAACAGGAGAGGCCACAACAGTGAGAGGCCCGCATAACGCAAAAATTAAAAAAAAAAGAAAGAAAAAAGAAACTCTATGAACTAGTTAGTACTGTTATGATCTCATTTTAGTGACTGAACCAAGATTAGGACCTAAGGAGTATGGTTCTTGAGCCTGGACCTTTAAATATTATAGGACATAATAGCCTTTTGCCTTAGCACTTTGATTTTCAACATTTGTTTTTAATTTACAAGACATTTTATCATCTAAAAGATTACTGAGAAACTTGATATAAAAACCAATCCAAGTGGAGCATCTTTGGTTAAAGTGGAAGAAGGGGCTAAAGTCCTTCTTTTTGGGGTCAGCATGTATTATCTTCCAGCTACAGATCAAGAAGGCTGGCATTAACACAAAAAATATTTGATACTACTTTATTTGCTAAAATTATGACCCTTCACATCTTCATACCTTAGCTACATTATAACAGGTGTTATTGTGACATCAAGAAAAAAAAAAAAGCAGAAAAACAGAGTGTCCTGAGACAAAAAGTCAGGAGGCTATGGTCAAGCTGAAATTGGAGATACTGAGTTTTTGATTTCTAGAGTTCAATATTTTAAAAAATCTTTCTCAACTACTTGTATGCAAACAAATTTAGAATTAAGAAAGCTGTAAAGGGAAGAAAAATACAATGTGCCATAAAAAGGATAAAAAGCACTATCCTACCAGTTAATTATTATCCAGCTGAGTGATACTGTTTAATTCTATAAAGAAACCAAAAAAGCACAGCTATCTGGCAGCCACCAACAGAGAAAAAGAGTTTGAACACCCTGTACACTCCATGAAATCCATGCACCTGTCAGAAGGATTTGCTCTTCCAATCTTAAATGTGCTTCCCATTTCTCTCTCTTCCTTAACAATGAAATACGGAAAATACTAAGATTATACATACATATATTTTAACTTCTCCATCCTTAATAGTTTTCTCTAAAATTGTCTAGATATAAGAAACACAAAGCCAATATTTACAATATTTCTTTTCAGAGGGCAACATTTAACTTCAGTAGTCATTGCTACGTATTATTTTAAGTAAATAAATACTTGAAAAACAAACAACTTTAGTTTCCAATCACCAACAATATAAATATTTGTCATATTAACTTCCACTTAATTTAATTAGATAGAATGTGGGATGTGACAATTAATTTACATAAATAAATACAAAAATAAATAATACCTATAATACAGGGGTCCCCAACCCCAGGGCCACGGACCGGTATCGGTCCGGGGCCTGTTGGGAACTGGGCTGCACAGCAGGACGTAAGTGGCAGGAAAGCGAGCAAAGTTTCATCTGCTGCTCCCCATTGCTCACATTACCACCTGAGACATCCCCCACCCCACGCCACATCTGTGGAAAAATTGTCTTCCATGAAACCAGCCCCTGGTGCCAAAAAGGTTGGGGACCGCTGTTATAATAAATACACAGATTTTATATACACCCCTTTCCCCCCCCACAAAAACAGTCATTTTCATTCACTAAATACTACCATTTCTTAGCAATCTCCTTTAATTAACCTCATGAAGGTATTAATGCACTTTAGCCCTGACACATTAAACTTTTTTTTTTAACTTCTATAATTATAACCTGGCATCAAAATGGTTTTAAAAAAGTTAAAATATTTTATTTCTTAGAATATTTTCAACTCTACCATTGTTACATTTGATTTATACGTGGAAATTTTAAAAGGCAGCTGGGGTTCAGGTAGCAAAATTGAGAATATTTCAAATGTAGTCATTCTATAATTAAAATTAAATCAGAAACATAATAGTTTTACTAGTAAAAGGATATTACAGCATAAAGTGTCTGGTTTAAACTGCCTTTATATTTCTTGAAACATGCTAATATAAAAATGTATCTCCTCTATATCTCCTTCATTCTTTGGGTCTTACATGTGCCCCACTGGACACAAAATTCAAAGCCTTTTCTAATTTTTAAAGAAACCATAAATTGTTAAGAGGATTTAACTAAATTTTTTCTATTATCTTTGGAGAAGTTTTACATTAGACATACAATACAGTAAACAATCCTAAAAAAAAAAAACGAACAAGAAAGTAAGAAACAAAAAGCTCACTTTGGACATCGTTGGTTTTTTTAAGTCTTGTCTTGAACTTGCCACTAATAAGGACATTTCTGAGCCATTTCCTAGTAAATGTTATCTCATCCTTTAAGACACTTAAAATTCCTCATCCCTCTTTTATTTAGAGTAGTTTGTTCTTTCATGGAAATCTGTGCACCGGATATTAACCTTACATTACATTTGTATTGGACGATGAATTTCCCCAGCACAGTAGTTATGTTTCCTTAATCAGGTTACTTAATTCCCAAGAACCCTCTTTATGCTCTTGGCTAAGAAATCTGACAGTAAATTTTTTTTTTAGATTCCACAAGCATCTCCATATATATATTCCTGTATTGTTATGGGATGTTTATATAAAACATCGTAGACAATGATATTATCGTCATTTTCCCAGTATGCTATGAGGCTCCATTGCTATCATTAAGGAATAACCTGCCAAGTTAGAAATATATATGTTTTGACAAATGTCTTTCCTTCCATCCAAATGGTCACAGCTGCTACAGTAACAAATGACATCCATTCTCAATACCTATCTCTCTAAAACTCCAAATAACATATGAACAAAGAATAAAAGGGCTAAAATCACACAGAGCCCGATTATATTCTTGGAATGAATTATTTCAGCTGTAACTGAAGAGTTTATAGTACAGTGGGGAAAAGGCTTTAAAATTTGTTCTTAATAGAATTTTTTTATGTATATAAGTATTATTGTGTCTAATTTCTGATATTTTAAACTCTGGATTAGTTAGGGCATTCTAAACCAAAATAACTGTATGTGGCTTTGAGAAGTATGACTATCCCCTGTGAAGCAAACTAGAAGTTTAATAAATTTTCTAACTCCCCATTGATTTATTATGTAACCTTAGAGTTCTTTAATATTACCTTACTGTTTATCTTTTTCTCTTTCATTCTTTCTTTCTTTTTTTTTCAATCTGACCTCTCAGGTGGTTTGTCATACATGCTTTCTGTTCTCTCAAAGGGAGGTGATTTAGATTAATGAGTTTGAACTCCACAGATTAATACTCTATAAGTAGCAATCATTTTCTCAATTGGTATTATTTCACTATTTCAATTTTCTGAAATCACTTGGGACTCATACTAACCTAGAGGGATGGCAAACAGGAAGATTAAGCTAGAACAGCCATGATGTAAATTCTCACACAACCTTCAGAAATAAATGAGTATCAATTTCATTAGAATTAGACCAAAGATGATCTGACAGTAGCCAAGGCAGAAAGACAATTTTTTTCTTTAAAGGATCTTTCAAAGCTCTTTCCCTAAGGCTTGACCTCTAACTAAAATTATGCCCAGGAGATAAATGGAAACCAGTGAGATTCACTGTACAGAAGCACAAAATCTTTACTGAAATTTCATCAAAGAGAATCAGATTATTTTTTGCCAGAGCATAGAGGCAGCATTAGTGATAAAAATTAGTATAGAAGGGTTATAATGAATGTAACAATCTTCCAAAGAATCAGGATTTATTAAAATTGAACATGTGCTCTAGAAATGTAGGCAGAACGTTGTTGGGGAAAAAATGGACAAATTCAACAGTTGAAATATTAATATCACACATTATCAAAAGTATATTAAATATTCTTTATAAGAATAAAAAACATGCATTTTTATAGGAAAAAACCTGAAAATTGAGGTTTTCATCATCTGCCTTCAAAAGTTTCAGGTGCTATAACCCTGTTCTTCTAAAATAGTAAACATAGTAAACATAATAATCTGAAGTAAATGGTAACATTCTCCCAAATAATTGCAGTCATTTGTACAATGTTAACTTGTGAATAGAAAAAAAGCATTCACTTTAAAGATACACTACTAATAAAAAGTAACATCTAGGACTTCCCTAGTGGCACAGTGGTCAAGAATCCACCTGCCAATGCCGGGGACATGGGTTCGAGCCCTGGTCTGGGAAGATCCCACATGCCACGGAGCAACTAAGCCCATGTGCCACAACTACTGAGCCTGCATGCTTAGAGCCTGTGCTCTGCAACAAAAGAAGCCACCGCAATGAGAAGCCTATGCACCAAAACAAAGAGTAGCCCCCGCTCACCGCAACTAGAGAAAGCCTGTGCACAGCAACAAAGACTCAATGCAGCCAAAAATAAATAAATAAGATAAATTTATTTTTAAAAAGTAGCATTTATCATATACTTACTATATACTACATGCACATACCAAGTGCTCTGCATACATAACCTCACTTCATTCTCACAACAAAGTCTTCATTTCATCCTCACAGCAATGAAGTACAGAAAAGATACATTTCTCAAAAATGCATGATATTTACTGAAATTTAATCAAAGAAAAATTTGATACTTATTTTAATCACAACATGTATGATACAATTTTATTACAATAAAATTTTACTATCTTTATTATGAATATATATTAGAAAGGTTAAACAATTAACTGACAGTCACAGGAGTAATAAGAAAAATGTAGCAAAAATTTGAATGGAAACATCTGACCAGAGAGTTAAACCCTTAACCATCATATGATCTGACCATGTGAATATTCACTGCAATAAAAATACCCTGAACAATTATTTAGTCAATATTCTCAAGATAAGAATAAAAGAAAGATACTGCTAAAGACTTTTGAAGCACAGCCTCGGGGTTGCAAGTGACCATTTACTGTGCTCTTGGAGTATAAATATTATTCAAATCAAATAATAATTTTGTATTTATAATACACTATATACTGTAGATTTCCAGGAATCTACAGTTAGGAGGAAAAGCAAAGTATACAAATAGAAGTGAAAAAAAAAAGAAAAGGCAATATTTAAGTAACAGTTAAATGGCAATAAAAGCACTGTCGAGAAATTGCAGACTTAATTCCCCTTTAAATGATTCACTGGATTGAATACTATGCATAAACAGAAGAGACTTTTTAAGGTATGTTTGATCAGAAAAGAATTTACATAAGAGCTAGATCTAGAAGAATGCACAATATATGAAAATAGAGAGGAATATTATTAATAGTAAGAGAAGTTGCCTATGGTAATATGTAACCCACAATAAAAAATATAATAGAGCACCATTATTTTTGTATGGTCCATGGGTTGTTTTAGAACTGGTGGGAAAAAAAAAAACAAACATAAATGGCTAACATAGCTTTACAAAAGTAGAATTGACTTGAAAAAGGTAAGGAGAAAAATGAATGTTGAAGAGCGCATTATAATCTTAGGCTTTACACAGACAACAGAGAGAAAAAAATCCAATTGATTTAATCTCCAGTTGTCCCTTGTAAATAACTGATCTGTTAACATAAATTTGTAAACTTAAATTCCTAGATATTAACCAACAATTTCTCTCAAAGCCTACACATAAAAAGACAAAATTTTAAATAAGTTTTGATGTGCTCATGAAATTAACTATCAGACAAATGGAAGTATTTTCTAAATTACCAAAAGTAATACATGAAAGGGTATCATCATGGAGGAAAGAGGAATGAATCAAGATTTAAAAGGATGGCTTTATTTTGAATACTGAGTAATGCATTGGAGAATAAATGTTGAGAGTGTAATGTAACTTGCTAAAGTTCATAATTCTAATGTAATTTTTAAAGTAAAGATTTACTGAATATCTTCTCTTGCACACCAACAAGCTAGACATTAGAAACATATACATGGATATTGAAGGATCACCTCTCCTGAATTAGTTTATAATTTAATGAAACAGACACACATTACCTTAATAAAAAGTCAAGTGAGATTTTAACACTGTTCTAAAGGTCATAATAATAGATACTGATTGATTTAGAGAATAATTTTTGAAGTTCATCTAAAATTGATATACAGCGTTGCTGTTTTTTTTCCAGAGGTGTCGTTCATTTTTTTTTTTAATTGGGGTATAATTGTTTTACAATGTTGTGTTAGTTTCTGCTCTACAATGAAGTGAATCAGCTGTATGTATACCTATATCCCCTCCCTCTTGGACCTCCCTCCCATCCCCCCTCCATCCCATCCATCTAGGTCATCGCAGAGCACCGAGCTGAGCTCCCTGTGCTATACAGCAGCTTCCCACTAGCTCTCTGTTTTACACATGGTAGTCTATATATGTCAATCCCAGTCTCCCAATTCATCCCCGCTTCCCTCCTCTGTGTCCACATATCCATTCTCTACATCTGTGTCTCTATTCTTGCCCTGCAAGTAGGTTCATCTGTACCATTTTTCTAGATTCCACATATATGCGTTAATATTTGATATTTGTTCTTCTCTTTCTGACTTACTTCACTCTGTATGACAGACTCTAGGTCCATCCATGTCTCTACAAATGACCCTATTTTGTTACTTTTTATGGCTGAGTAATATGTAAATTGATACAGCCACTATGGAGAACAGTATGGAGGCTCCTTATAAAACTAGCTTTCTGAAGAGCCAACAAGATGGCAGAAGTGGAGCAGAAGAAGAAGTGGACCTTCCTCAAGTTCACCTACCACTGCGTGGACCTAACCAGCTGCTGGACGTGTCCCGTGAGCAGCTGATGCAGCCGTACAGTGTGAGGCAGCGGCAGCGGCTGAACCGTGGCCTCTGGAGGAAGCAGCACTCGCTGCTGAAGCGGTTGCACAAGGCAAGGAAGGAGGTGCCACCCATGCAGAAGCCTGAGTTGGTGAAGATGCACCTGTGCGACATGATCATCCTGACCGAGATGGTGGGCAGCATGGTGGGCGGCTACCAAGGCAAGACCTTCAGCCAGGTGGAAATCAAACCTGAGATGATCGGCCACTACCTAGGTGAGTTCTCCATCACTTACAAGCCCATGAAACACAGCCGGCCTGGCACTGGGGCCACCCTCTCCTCCTGCTTCATCCCCCTCAAGTAGCCTGCTGGGCAATAAATAAAGGTAGGGGAAAAAAACTAAAAATAGAACTACCATATGACCTAGTAACCCACTACTGGGCATATACCCTGAGAAAACCAAAATTCAAAAAGGCACATGCAGGGCTTCCCTGGTGGCGCAGTGGTTGAGAATCCGCCTGCCGATGCAGGGGTCACGGGTTCGTGCCCTGGTCCGGGAAGATCCCACATGCCGCGGAGCAGCTAGGCCCGTGAGCCATGGCCGCTAGGCCTGCGCGTCCGGAGCCTGTGCTCCGCAACGGGAGAGGCCACAGCAGTGAGAGGCCCGCATACCGCAAAAAAAAAAAAAAAAAGGCACATGCACCCCAATGTTCACTGCAGCACTCTCACATAGCCAGAACATGGAAGCAACCTAAATGTCCATCGACAGATGAATGGATAAAGAAGATTCAGTACATATATACAGTGGGATATACAGGTGTAATGCAATTCATAACAACATTCCAGAAATAGTTTTTATAGATAATATTATCCTAAATTTTATGTGGAAAGGCAAAGGAACTTGAAGAGCTGAAACAATTTTAAAAAAGAAAAACAAAGTAGGAGGAATCAGTCTACCTGATTTCAAGTCAATTTATAGCTACAGTAATGAAGACTGTGTGGTACTGGCGGAGAGACAGATACATAGATCAGTGGAACAGAATAAAGAGTCCAGAAATAAATCTACACAAATGTACCCAACTGTTACTTTTTAATTAAAACCATATTTTAAAGAAAAAGCAGTGTAAGGTTCATTGCAATACTGAGAGGAAGGTACAGAGATTTCCAATATATCCCCTGTCCCACATGTGCACAGAATGACCCATTATCAATATCCCCAAAAGAGCGGCACATTTGTTACAACTGATGTATCTACATCAACACATCATACTCACCGAAAGTCCATAATTTACATTACGGTTTACTCTTGGTGTTGGACATTTTATGAGGTTAGACAAGTATATAATGACATGTATTTATTATACAGAGTATTTTCACTGAATTAAGAATCTTCTGTGCTCCACCTATTTATCACTTCCCCCACCCCAAAACCCTGCCTACCACTGACCTTTATACTATCTCCATAGTTTTGCCTTTTTCATCATGTCATATAGTTGGAAACATATATTATGTAGACTTTTCAGATTGGCTTCTTTCAATTATTGATATTGTTTCCCCCATGTCTTTTCATGACTTGACAGCTCATTTCTTTTTAGCATTGAATAATATTCCATTTTCCGGGGATTCCACAGTTTATTTACCCATTCACCTGCTGAAGAACATTTCGGTTACTTCCAAGTTTTGGCAATTTTGAATAAAGCTGCTAAAAGCACATGTGTAGGTTTTTATGTATGCATATGTTTTTAACTCATTTGGGTAAATACCAAAAAAGCATGAATGATGGATTGTATGGTAAAACCGTATTTAGTTTTGTAAGAAACTGCCAAACTGTCTTCCAAAGTGGCTAAACCATTTTTCATTCCCACCAGCAAGGAATGAGAGTTCCTGTTGATTCACAACCTCATCAGCATTTGGTGTCTTAAGTTTTCTGGATTTTGACCATTCTGAAAAAATATGTAATGTAATCTCATTGTTGTTTTGTTTTTTCCTGATGACATATGATGTGAAGAGTCTTTTCATATGGTTACTTGCCATGTGTATATCTTCTTTGTTGAGGTATCTGTCCAGGTCTTTGGCTCATTTTAAAATCAGATTGTTTTCTCATGGCTGTTTTAAAAGTTCTTTGTGTATTTTGCAGAGCAGTCCTTTAAAGATGTGTCAATTTCACATTTTTTTTCAGAGTGTGGTTTGTCTTCTTATTCTCTTGAAAATGACATTCACAGAGAAGTTTTAAATTTTCATGAGGTCCAGCTTATCAATTATTTCTCACATGTACTGTACATTCAGTGTTGTATCTAAAAAGTCATTACCATACCCAACACTAGACTTTGTTCTGTGATTGATATCTTCTAACTTTACAGTTTTCTGTTTTACCTTTAGGTGTGTGATTCATTTTTATTTTTTTATTATTTATTTCTTTTTTGCTGTACGCAGGCCTCTCACTGCCGTGGCCTCTCCCGTTGCGGAGCACAGGCTCCGGACGCGCAGGCTCAGCGGCCATGGCTCACGGGCCCAGCTGCTCCACGGTATGTGGGATCTTCCCGGACCGGGGCACGAACACGTGTCCCCTACATCGGCAGGTGGACTCTCAACCATTGCGCCACCAGGGAAGCCCTGTGATTCATTTTTAGTTAGTTTTTCTGACGGGTATAAGGTCTACGTCTAGATTCATTCTTTTGCATGTGAATATACAGTTGTTCCAACACCATTTTTTGAGAAGACTATCTTTGCTTCATTGTGTTGCCTTTGCTCCTTTGTCAAAGATCAACTGCTTACATTTATGGGGTACTATTTCTGGGCTCTCTATTCTGATCCATTGATCTAGTTGATCTATTTAATTCTTTTGCTAATATAACATTGTCTTTATTACTACAGCTTTATGGTAAGTCTTTAAGTCAGGTAGTGTCAGTCCTCCAACTTTGTTCTTCTCTTTCAATATTGTGCCTGCTATGCTGGGTCTTATTCCTCTCTATATAAACTTTAGAATCAATTTGCCTTTATCCACAAAATAAGTTTCTGGGATTTTGGAATTGCATTGAACCCACGGGTTAATTTGGAAATAATTGACATCTTGACAACATTGAGTCTTTTTAACCATGAACATGGAATATCTCCTCATTTATTCAGTTCTTCTTTCATATCATTCAGCAGAGTTTTGTCGTTTTTCTCATGTAGATCTTGTACATATTTTGTTAGTTTTATACCTAAGTATTTCATTTTTTTGGTTGCTTTTAAAAATGGTATTGCACTTTTAATTTCAAATTCCATTTGTTCATTGCTATATATAAGAAAGCTATTAACTTTTATATATTAACTCCATATCCTAAAACCTTGCTGTGATCACATATTAGATGTTTTGGTTGATTCTTTTATATTTTCTACATTAACAGTCACGTCATCTGTGAACAAAGACAACTTCAGTTCTTTCTTCCCATTCTGTATACCATTTATTTATTTATTTATTTATTGATCAATTGATCTAATTATTTATTTATGTCTAATTACATTAGCTAGAATTTCCAGCATGATATTGAAAAGGAGCAATAAGAGGAGACAACTTTGCCTGTATAGGGGCACACAGAGAGCTCTGCTTCCCTTATTTTACCCTTAGTTTAGATTCCTTTACCTGACTGTGCCCCACCAACTGGCTATGTGATCAACAAGGAAGAACATGTGGAACCAGGTTGGGTGGGGAAGAGTTCAGGATAGAAATACTTAAAAAGTCTATATCTAGAGAACCACTTCCGGTACCTGCGGGCGGAGGACGCGTGACTTCCGGCACTTGCGGGCAGAGGACGCGTGACTTCTGGCAGAGGTCGTGTCACCTCAGGGGCTCGACCCGAAAGCCCTCCTCTCCTGCGCGGGCGGGCGTCCGGCCGAGCCAGGCGGAACCCAGGCCCGCGGTGGTGTTTCCGGCGGGCAGCGTCCCTGGAGCGGGCCGTGTACGGGCGCCCCACACGGGCTGCGTCGCGCCATGAAGTTTCGGGCTAAGCTCGTGGATGCGGCCTGTCTGAACAACTTCACGCGAGTCAGTAACATGATAGCCAAGCTTGCCAAAACCTGCACTCTGCATATCAGCCCGGAGAAGTGGAACATCGTCCTCTCTGATAAGGTGGCCAGTGGAGGGGTAAGCATGTGGTGTGAGCTGGAGCAGGAGAACTTCTTCAGCGAATTTCAAATGGAAGGTGTCTCCGCAGAAAACAATGCGATTTATTTAGAGCTAACATCGGAAAATTTATCTCGAGCCTTGAAAACTGCCCAGAATGCCCGAACCTTGAAAATCAAGCTGACTAATAAACATTTTCCCTGTCTCACAGTTTCTATAGAGCTGATATGCTCTGGAGCACTGCTCATCTGCAACAACCTGTTTGCTGGCCAGGCCTGATGCACAACTGTTGTCAGGGGGTTTCATGTCCACATCCTGAGGATTTGACTTATCTAATCTATTTTTTTTAACATCTTTGATGGAGAATAATTGCTTTACAATGGTGTGTTACTTTCTGCTTTATAACAGGGTGAATCAGTTTTACATATGCATGTGTTCCCATGTCTCTTCCCTCTTGCGTCTCTCTCCCTCCCACCCTCCCTGTTCCATCCCTCTAGGTGGTCACAAAGCACTGAGCTGATCTCCCTGTGCCATGCGGCTGCTTCCCACTAGCCATCTATTTTACATCTGGTAGTGTGTGTATGTCCATGCCACTCTCTCACTTTGTCCCAGCTTGCCCCTCCCCCTCCCCATATCCTCAAGTCCATTCTCTAGTGGGTCTGTGTCTTTATTCCCGTCTTGCCCCTAGGTTCTTCATGACCTTTTTTTTTGGATTCCACATATATGTGCTAGCATATGGTGTTGGTCTTTCTCTATCTGACTTGCTTCACTCTGTGTGACACACTCTAGGTCCATCCACCTCACTACAAATAACTCAATTTCGTTTCATTTTACGGCTGAGTAATATTCCATTGTATATATGTGCCACATCTTCTTTCTCCATTCATCTGTTGATGGACACTTAGGTTGCTTCCATGTCCTGGCTATTGTAAATAGAGCTACAGTGAACATTGTGGTACATGACTCTTTTTGAATTCTGGTTTTCTCAGGGTATGTGCCCAGTAGTGGGATTGCTGGGTTGTATGGTAGTTCTATTTGTGGTTTTTTGGGGAATCTCCATACTGTTCTCCATAGTGGCTCTATCAGTTTACATTTCCACCAACAGTGCAGGAGGGTTCCTTTTTCTCCACACCCTCTCCAGCATTTATTGTTTGTAGATTTTTTGATGATGGACATTCTGACTGGTGTGAGGTGATTGTAGTTTTGTCTAATCTATTATTTTAAAAATCGTTTCTAACTTATTTTTCTTCTTTGTTTTCTGTTCCACCGTCTGGAATATTTTATCAATTTATATTTTAAACCCTATGCTAAATTTTTCATTTCCACTGTAATGATTATTCTAAGACTTTTTTTTTCTATAAATACTCCTTTTCCTAGAGTCTATATGTTTTCCTATATTACTGGATGCAGTTACAGTTTTGTTCCATGTTTTTAGCTCCCTCACATCTTTACTCCCAAGTACCCCCTTTCCTATTTGTTAAACAGGGCTCCATGTTTCTTGTTAGTTGCTTTCCACATGTGTCTGGTGACACTTGTCACATTTAAGAGCTGAACAGTCAAAAGCTGGCTTTTTCTGCACACATGAGAGGCAAGTCAACAGTGAGCTTCACGGCTAGATGGTCTGGTTGGAGACTGCAGAGTGTGGTATCCAGAAGTTTGACCCCAGGAATCCTGCAACCTTGTGCCCAGGGGGTTTCAGCTTGGCCAATGTGTTGGGTGTGGAGGTGCACAGCCCACCATTTGTGCAGAGGTTATACCTTCACCTCTTATTTTTGCTGGGTGCTCCTGAGGTCACCTGTCCTAGAGCTGGGGGGAAAATGAGAATCCTTTTCTTGACAAGGGCAGGGTGATGACCAGGGTCTAACTGCTTCTTAAAAAGACAGTTAGCCCACTCTCAGATGTGGGGACCCCTCAGACTCATGCTGGGTCCCACAGCACGGCCCCAGCTCTGGCCCTTTCTGGGCCCTTGCAGTAAACATCAGCAGCAGCATGCTGCTGATTCCCCCTACAGCCAGGGTAGCGTGAGTTTTCTCCAGGCCATTATACCAGTCACCATTTGACCATCTCCGGATGTTTTTCTCTCAGTGTCTGCTCCCATGTTTTCCTCAGAGGTTTATGCCTTACTTCAATCCCTTCGTGTTCCTATCCAGAGGAGGGCTCAGAGTTAAACAAGGGTGCTCAGCCTCTCTTGTGTGTCATTCAAACACGCCTTTAAATGCCATGGCCCTGGAGTTATAAAACACAGAGACTACTGTTCTTTGATGCAAGCCTGATGTCATCCACAGTCAGTGTCTGCAGACACCTATAGTTGAGCTATGTTGGATTTGAGCAGATCAAACCCTATCTCACAAAAGTGTGCACACTTGATCATTATAGAGGGATTTTATGGATGAATCCTTCAGGCAAGAATCCTTTAGTAAGAAAAATTACTTCTCATTGTTTGTCTCTAATATCAGTGAATTTATGAACCAAGTGAAATTAAAATAGAATGATAAAGAAGGTGGAAATAAAACTAGCATGCCTCTCAACAGGCTAAAGGAACTATATGAGACTTTATATATATATATATATATATATATATATATGTATATATATATATATATCTCAAATGTGAAATATGTATATTGATATGTCAATATATACATGAATGTATATATTATATATATTATATATAATTGGCTATATTATATATAATTGAAGTAATATGATATATATTATAAATAATTGAATATATAATATATATTATATAAAATTGTGAGTGCATTATTTAGTCATGATGTATCCAATTCTTTTAATAAATTAATTTACAAATAGTTTTTTAAAAAGTCTATATCTAAACTAAAGGAAAAAGAGAGTACGTTGTAGCAGTTAGAACAAATTGACAAATTTCGAAGTGATGGTTTGCAGAAATATAAAAAATTAATAAAGTGAAACCTCAATTAAATAGGGTTGGGAGACAAAAAGGGGGAGCTCTCATGACTGAGAAGATAGAACTGCCCAAAGTAAGCAGAAAGACTCCTATTCTTTCCTGTTACAGACTCAGCCAATGAAAAGCCATGGACTCTGTATACTATATCCCTCCCAACTTCCTCTTTTTCCTCTATAAAAGTGTTCTCCTTTACTTAATGTGCAGGGACTTGCACATGACTCACCATGGATACAAACCTTGAACTGCAATTCTCTGCTGATTCCAAATAAACCCATCTTACTGGAGAAATAAAAGGCAGTCTACTTATTTCAAGTCAAAATTTTGGTGACCCATATGGGGTACCACAGAAGACCTCTGAAGGCTCGAGGGCAGGTAAGCAAATGGGTATGAAACCCACAACTGCCACGCACTGCTTTCCTTACTGACCCTAGAATTTGAAGATATGTCTTTTTCCAGGATCCAAGCTCACACCCTCTTTGCAGTTGAAGCTCTTCTGACTTTATTTGGGATTTATTTTAAAGTTTAATTTTTCTGGTTAAGGCCTTGTTCTGCATATGGATCTGATTTTGAGATAAGACTATTTCAGCTAAAACTGGTTGAGAAACCCTCAGCACATTCCTTAGGGAACAAGAGATGCTTTACTGAAACAGTGACCTTTAAGCCATCAGCCTATTCCAAAGGAATAGGCTATTCAGGCTATTCTCTGGACACTGGCTGAAAAAATGCCTTTGGTTTGGCTCCTCCAAGACCAAACTGTTAACCTTAGAATTGGCTGGTACTAGCTTGAAAGTTGTTTGAATTGAGCTGTTTAAGCTGTAAGATGTTTGACGTATTAAAAATTATTCTTTTACTCTAGAGAGAAACTTCTGAGAAACGAGATCCCAGGTAACTAAATATTTTGAGGGTGCATCCACTATAGGGACTCTAGCCAATTTAATATTTAAAAACCATGATCTTTCCTCACACACATTTTTAATAAAATGGACCAACCTAACCAAAGGCAATTTAGAATATCAATGACCATTATGGGGAACTTTTGAAATCCCATAGTTACTTTCCTTAAAACTGAGTTGGACTACAATAGCTCAAAAATTTCCAGAACTGAGTGGAATGCTTTTTTCAATTGTTATTTTGAGGCTTCCCAATGGTATCAGAAGTCTAAAATTGCCTCTCTGCAAAGTAAGATTTTAATATTAACTGAGGCAAACAAACACTTAGAAGATAAAAATGCTCTTGAAGCCTCAGGCTCTCCTTCCTTTGCTTCTTTGACTCATGCTCCCCCTCCAGCTCCATCTTGTCTCTTTCCCTTGGCTCCTCATCAGACTCTGCTTCTGGTACCCTCTACTTCTAACCCTTCTATATCCACTATGCCTCCTCCAGACCCTTGATTCCCCCATACTTATTCTCTCTCCAAACTTTTCTTTTTCTCTGAAACTCTCCCCATTCCCTTTTCCTATGAACTTATTAAAACCCATCCCTTTAAAATTAAACATTTTGAGGATCCAGAGGCTAAACTCCTATTTTTTTTTAATATTCCCTGGACTAAAGCTGAATTGTGAACCATTGGCCCAGGATTTCCCAGAGTAACTGAAGATCCTTACATATTTGCTAAGAAATTTAAACTTATCAACCTGGCTTCTCTGAATTTCATCAGCTAGTTCATATGCTCGCCAGTGAAAGTCAGGCCCAGCACTGGGTGAAAACCATTAATTGGGAAAATCTTGAAAGGTCGTTAGGATTACAACTGGGAGACCAGTCCACTAACTTATTATATGATCAGACTTGGGCATTTGCTAGGTGACTTCACTAGGCAATTCCTAGGTCTGTTGATTGGAACAAAATTTAGACTTGCACACAAAAATATGAGGAATCCAATCATGACTATTACAACTGACTTTAGATTATTTTTAAAGAAAATTCTGGTCTTCCTTCAGATGTTGATTCCACCTGTGTAGCTTTTAACTCTATGTTTATTAATGGGTTGAACTTGGACCTATCCATTCTAGCAAAAAGGGCCAGGATGGAATGGGAAACTATGTCTACTCCAGATTTACTTAATCCAACAAACCAGCTCTCTCACACTCTAGCTGAGTCACTTCACAGGAAGACTGCCAAAATTCTTAATCTTCAACACCAGCAAATGAAGGCTTCTAAACAAAACCAAAACACTCCTAGCTTCTGCTATCATTACAAAGAGCCAGGATACTGGAAAAGAGATTGTTATAAATTTAAGTGCTTTAAGCACCTTTAGCCCTCTAACCAGCCTTTCTAATGTCCTCCCACTTTTCAATGACAGGACCCTGAAGAACTACAGAGACTTTTCCCAATCCTACCTCTAGATTGGTTTGGACAAACATTTTTCCAGATTGCGAATGAATCTCTTCCAGTCCTAATTGACACTGAAACCACATTTTTGGTGCTCAACACCAATAGTGTAAAGAAGCCCCTACTTCAGAGTACTAAAGCAGTTCAAATAGTGGGGCTCTCTAATGAACCTCAACAGGTGCCTGTGTCTGAACTCATTCTGTTTTACTTAGGCCCTTTGAGAGAAACACACCATTTCCTTCTTAGTTCCTCTGCCCCTACTCATTTATTAGGCTAATACTACTTAGAGAAGCACGATGCCAGACTATTTTTCCCCAACAGGAGAGAATAACTCTGGAATTTAACAGCAATCATCAAACTGAAGTAAATGACATTTTCACCTTCTTATTCTGTCTCTGATGATACTAGAACTGACTCTTGGAAACACTGATCACTTGTCCCTTTTGAATTGCTACCACCCTCTTTATAGGCAAAATGTCCAACTGATATTGGCAAAATTCACAGCACACCTCCCACCAGGATTCAAATAGAGGCCTCAAAACCTCTCCCCAGAATCAGTCAATACCCTATAAGTAAAGAAGCCCTTCAGTGTATAAAGCCCATAATAGAAGATTACAAACTTCTAGGCTTCATTATGCCTTATACTGCTAGCCCACGTAACAATTCCATTTTACCAGTATGAAAACCTAAGAGCCAAGGTGGAGGTTAGTTCAGGGTCAATAAACAACATTGTTATCCCTCAACACCCTGTTGTTGCTAACCTTCATTCACTAATAACATCTATTCCCACCAGATGTCAATTCTTTATTATGACTGATTTATGCAGTGCATTCCTTAGTATTCCAGTTGATGAAGCTACCCAATACATTTTTGGCTTCACTTGGGAAGAAAAACAATTCACCTGGATAGTAATGCATCAAAGTTTTACTGAAAGTCCTTCTGAAATTTTATAGAGAAGATGGCGGAAGAGTAAGACGCAGGGATCACCTTCCTCCTCACAGATACAGCAGAAATACATTTACATGTGGAACTTCTCCTATAGAACACCCACCGAACGCTGGCAGAAGACCTCAGACCTCCCAAAAGGCAAGAAACTCCCCACGTACCTGGGTAGGGCAAAAGAAAAAAGAATAAACAGAGACAAAGAATATGGACGGGACCTGCACCAGTGGGAGGGAGCCGTGAAGGAGGAAAGGTTCCCACACACTAGGAGCCCCTTCGCGGGCGGAGACTGCGGGTGGCGGAGGGGGAAGCTCCGGAGCCACTGAGGAGAGCGCAGCAACAGGGTGAGGAGGGCAAAGCGGAGAGATTCCCGCAGAGAATCGGTGCCGACAGGCACTCACCAGCCCGAGAGGCTTGCCTGCTCACCCACCGGGGCGGGCGGGGGCCAGGAACTGAGGCTCGGGCTGCAGTCGGATCCCAGGGAAAGGTCTGGAGTTGGCAGAGTGAAAACAGCCTGAAGGGGTTAGTGCACCACGGCTAGCCAGGAGGGAGTCCAGTTGAAGCCTGGAGCTGCCGAAGAGGCAAGAGACCTTTTCTTCCCTCTTTGCCTCCTGGTGTGCGAGGAGAGGGGTTTAAGCGCGCCGCTTAAAGGAGCTCCAGAAACCGGTGTGAGCCGCGGCTGGCGGCAAGGACAGTAGAGACGGGTGTGGGACGCTAGGGTTGATGCTGCCGCCACCAAGAGGCCTGTGTGCGAGCACACAGGAGCACACCGCCCCTCCCGGGAGCCTGTGCAGCCAGGGACAGCTTCCCCGGGAAAACGCACGGTGCGCCTCGGGCCAGTGCAGTGTCACGCCGCAGGCTAGCCCCGCATCCGTGCCCCTCCCTCCCCCCCACCGCCTGAGTGAGCCAGAGACCACGAATCAGCTGCTCCTTTAACCCCATCCTGTCTGAGCGAAGGACAGACGTCCTCAGACGACCTACACGCAGAGGCGGAGCCAAGTCCAAAGCTGAACCCCAGGAGCTGTGCGAACAAAGAGGAGAGGGGGAGGTCTCTCCCAGCAGCCTCAGAAGCAGCGGATTAAAGTTCCACAGTCAACTTGAAGTGCCCTACCTCTATGGAAAACCTGAATAGACAGCAAAATATCCCAAGTTGAGGAGGTGGACTTTTGGAGCAACATATACTATTATTTTCCCCTTTTTTCTTTTTGTGAGTGTGTATGTGTGTGCTGCTGTGTGAGATTTTGTCTGTATAGCTTTGTTTTCACCATTTGTCCTAGGGTTAGACCGACCTGTTTTTTTTTGTTGTTGTTGTTTTTTCTTTCTTTAATAGAAATTTTTCTTCTTAATTTTTTTTATTTTATTAACTATATTTTACCCTACTTTATTTTGTCTTCTCCCTTTCTTTCTTCCTTTATTCCCTCCTTTCTTTCCTACTTCCCTCCTTCCTTCCTTCCTCCCTTCCTTCCTTTCTTCCTTTCTTCCTTCCTCACTTCCTTTCTTCCTCCCTCCTTTCCTTTGTTCCTTCCTTCCTTCCCTCCCTTCCTCCTTCCTTCCTTTCTTTCCTTTCTATTTTTTTCTCCCTTTTATTTTGAGCTGTATGGATTAAAGGCTCTTGGCACTCCAGCCAGGTGTCAAGGCTGTGTCTCTGAGGTGGGAGAGCCAACCTCAGGACACTGGTCCACAAGAGACCTACCAGCTCCACATAATATCAAACGGCGAAAATCTCCCAGAGATCTCCATCTCAACACCAAGAGCCAGCTTCACTCAAGGACCAGCAATGAACAGTGCTGGACACCCTATGCCCAACAAAGAGCAAGACAGGTCTACAGCCCCATCTATTAGCTGAGAGGCTGCCTAAAATCATAATAAGGCTACCAACATCCCCATACACACCACCAGACGTGGACCTGCCCACCAGAAAGACAAGATCCAGCCTCATCCACCAGAACAGAGGCACTAGTCCTCCCAACAAGGAAACCTACTCTACCCGCTGAACCAACCCCAGCCACTGGGGACAGCCACCAAAAGCAGAGGGAACTATGAACCTGCAGCCTGAAAAAAGGAGACCCCAAACACAGTAAGATAAGCAAAATGAGAAGACAGAAAAACACACAGCAGATGAAGGAGCAAGATAAAAACACACCAGACCTAACAAATGAAGAGGTAATAGGCAGTCTACCTGAAAAAGAATTCAGAATAATGATAGTAAAGATGATTCAAAATCTTGGAAATAGAATAGACAAATTTCAAGAAACAGTTAACAAGGACCTAGAAGAAATAAAGAGGAAGCAAGTAACAATGAGCAACACAATAAATGACATGAAAAATACTCTAGATGGGATCGATAGCAGAATAACTAAGGCAGAAGGACGGATAAGTGACCTGGAAGATAAAATAGTGGAAATAACTACTGCAGAGCAGAAGAAAGAAAAAAGAATGAAAAGAACTGAGGACAGTCTCAGAGACCTCTGGGACAACATTAAATGCACAACTTTTGAATTATAGGGGTCCTAGAAGAAGAAGAGAAAAAGAAAGGGACTGAGAAAATATTTGAAGAGATTAAAGTTGAAAACTTCCCTAATATAGGAAAGAAAATTGTCAATCAAGTCCAGGAAGCACAGAGAGTCCCATACAGGATAAACATGCCGAGATACATAATAATCAAACTGTCAAAAATTAAATACAAAGAAAACATATTAAAAACAGCAAGGGAAAAACAACAAATAACACACAAGCGAATCCCCATAAGGTTAACATCTGATCTTTCAGCAGAAACTCTACAAGCCAGAAGGGAGTGGCAGGATGTATTTAAAGTGATGAAGGAAAAAAAACCTAAAACCAAGATTACTCTACCCAGCAAGGATCTCATTCAGATTTGATGGAGAAATTAAAACCTTTACAGACAAGCAAAAGCTGAGAGAGTTCAGCACCACCAAACCAGCTTTACTAAATGCTAAAGAAACTTCTCTAAGCAATAAACACAAGAGAAGGAAAAGACCTACAAGAACAACCCGAAACAATTAAGTAAATGGTAATAGGAACACACATATCAATAATTACCTTAAATATAAATGGATTAAATGCTCCCACCAAAAGACACAGACTGGCTGAATGGATACAAAAACAGGACCCATATATATGCTGTCTACAAGAGACCCACTTCAGACCTAGGGACACTTACAGACTGAAAGTGAGGGGATGGAAAAGGTATTCCATGCTAATGGAAATCAGAAGAAAGCTGGAGTAGCAATTCTCATATCAGACAAAACAGACTTTAAAATAAAAACTATTACAAGAGACAAAAAAGGACACTACATAATGATGAAGGGATCGATCCATGAAGAAGATATAACAATTGTAAATATTTATGCACCCAACATAGGAGCACCTCAATACATAAGGCAAAAACTAACAGCCTTAAAAGGGGAAATCGACATTAACACAATCATAGTAGGGGACTTTAACACCCCACTGTCACCAATGGACAGATCATCCAAAATGAAAATAAATAAGGAAACACAGCTTTAAATGATACATTACACAAGATAGACTTACTTGATATTAATAGGACATTCCATCCAAAAACAACAGAATACACATTTTTCTCAAGTGCTCATGGAACATTCTCCAGGATAGATCATATCTTGGGTCACAAATCTAGCCTTGGCAAATTTAAGAAAATTGAAATCGGATCAAGTATCTTTTCTGAACACAACGGTATGAGACTAGATATCAATTACAGGAAAAGATCTGTAAAAAATACAAACACACGGAGGCTAAACAATACACTACTTAATAACGAAGTGATCACTGAAGAAATCAAAGAGGAAATCAAAAAGTACTTAGAAACAAATGACAATGGAGACACGATGACCCAAAACCTATGGGATACAGCAAAAGCAGTTCTAAGAGGGAAGTTTATAGCAATACAATCCTAACTTAAGAAACAGGAAACATCTCAAATAAAAAACCTAACTTTGCACCTAAAGCAATTAGAGAAAGAAGAACAAAAAACCCCCAAATTTAGCAGAAGGAAATAAATCATAAAGATCAGATCAGAATTAAATGAAAAATAAATGAAGGAAACAATAGCAAAGATCAATAAAAGTAAAAGCTGCTTCTTTGAGAAGATAAAAACAATTGATAAACCATTAGCCAGACTCATCAAGAAAAAAAGGGAGAAAACTCAAATCAATAGAATTAGAAATGAAAAAGGAGAACTAACAACTGACACTGCAGAAATTCAAAGGATCATGAGAGATTACTACAAGCAACTCTATGCCAATAAAAAGAACAACCTGGAAAAAAAGGAAAAATTCTTAGAAATGCACAAGCTGCCGAGACTGAACCAAGAAGAAATAGAAAATATGAACAGACCAATCACAAGCACTGAAATTGAAACTGTGATTAAAAATCTTCCAACAAACAAAAGCCCAGGACCAGATGGCTTCACAGGCGAATTCTATCAAACACTTACAGAAGAGCTAACACCTATCCTTCTCAAACTCTTCCAAAAGATAGCAGAGGGAGGGACACTCCCAAACTCATTCTATGAGGCCACCATCACCCTGATACCAAAACCAGACAAAGATGTCACAAAGAAAGAAAACTACAGGCCAACATCACTGATGAACATAGATGCAAAAATCCTCAACAAAATACTAGCAAACAGAATCCAACAGCACATTAAAAGGATCATACACCATGATCAAGTGGGGTTTATTCCAGGAATGCAAGGATTCTTCAATATACGCAAATCAATCAATTTGATACACCATATCAACTAACTGAAGGAGAAAAACCATATGATCATCTCAATAGATGCAGAGAAAGCTTTTGACAAAATTCAACATCCATTTATGATAAAAACCCTGCAGAAAGTAGGCACAGAGGGAACTTTCCTCAACATAATAAAGGCCATATATGACAAACCCACAGCCAGCATTATTCTCAATGGTGAAAAACTGAAACCATTTCCACTAAGATCAGGAACAAGACAAGGTTGCCCACGCTCACCACTCTTATTCAACCTAGTTTTGGAAGTTCTAGCCACAGCAATCAGAGAAAAAAAAGAAATAAAAGGAATCCAAATAGGAAAAAAAGAAGTAAAGCTGTCACTGTTTGCAGATGACATGATACTATACATAGAGAATCCTAAAGATGCTACCAGAAAACTACTAGAGCTAATCAATGAATTTGGTAAAGTAGCAGGATACAAAATGAATGCACAGAAATCTCTGGCATTCTTATACACTAATGATGAACAATCTGAGAGTGAAATTAAGAAAACACTCCTATTTACCATTACAACAAAAAGAATAAAATATCTAGGAATAAGCCTACCTAAGGAGACAAAAGACTTGTATGCAGAAAACTATAAGACACTGATGAAAGAAATTAAAGATGATACAAATAGGTGGAGAAATATACCATGTTCTTGGATTGGAAGAATCAACATTGTGAAAATGACTCTACAACCCAAAACAATCTACAGATTCAATGCTATCCCTATCAAATTACCACTGGCATTTTTTACAGAACTAGGACAAAAAATTTCACAATTTGTATGGAAACACAAAAGACCCCGAATAGCCAAAGCAATCTTGAGAACGAAAAATGGAGCTGGAGGAATCAGGCTCCCTGACTTCAGACTATACTACAAGGCTACAGTAATCAAGACAGTATGGTACTGGCACAAAAACAGAAATATAGATCAATGGAACAGGATAGAAAGCCCAGAGATAAACCCACACACATATGGTCGCCTTATCTTTGATAAAGGAGGGAAGGATATACAGTGGAGAAAAGACAGCCTCTTCAATAAGTGGTGCTGGGAAAACTGGACAGCTATGTGTAAAAGTATGAAATTAGAACACTCCCTAACACCACACACAAAAATAAACTCAAAATGGGTTAAAGACCTAAATGTAAGGCCAGACACTCTCAAACTCTTAGAGGAAAACACAGGCAGAACACTCTATGCCATAAATCACAGCAAGATCCGTTTTGACCCATCTCCTAGAGAAATGGAAATAAAAACAAAAATAAACAAACGGGACCTAATGAAACTTAAAAGCTCTTGCACAGCAAAGGATACCACAAACAAGACCAAAAGACAACCTTCAGAATGGGAGAAAATATTTGCAAATGAAGCAACTGACAAAGGATTAATCTCCAAAATTTATAAGCAACTCAGGCAGCTCAAGAACAAAAAAACAAACAACCCAATACAAAAATGGGCAGAAGAACTAAATAGACATTTCCCCAAAGAAGATATACAGATTGCCAACAAACACATGAAAGAATGCTCAACATCATTAATCATTAGAGAAATGCAAATCAAAACTACAATGAGATATCATCTCACACCAGTCAGATTGGCCATCATCAAAAACTCTAGAAACAATAAATGCTGGAGAGGGTGTGGAGAAAAGGGAACACTCTTGCACTGCTCGTGGGAATGTAAATTGATACAGCCATTATGGAGAACAGTATGGAGGTTCCTTAAAAAACTACAAATAGAACTACCATATGACCCTGCAATCCCACTACTAGGCATATACACTGAGAAAACCATAATTCAAAAAGAGTCATGTACCAAAATGTTTATTGCAGCTCTATTTATGATAGCCAGGACATGGAAGCAACCTAAGTGTCCATCAACAGATGAATGGATAAAGAAGATGTGGCACATATATACAATGGAATATTACTCAGCCATAAAAAGAAATGAAACTGAGTCATTTGTAATGAGGTGGATAGACCTGGAGTCTGTCATACAGAGTGAAGTAAGTCAGAAGGAGAAAAACAAATACTGTATGCTAACACATATATATGGAATCTAAGGGAAAAAAATGTCATGAAGAGATTAGTGGCAGGACAGGAATAAAGCACAGACCTACTAGAGCATGGACTTGAGGATATGGGGAGGGGGAAGAATTAGCTGTGACGAAGTGAGAGAGTGGCAGGGACATATACACACTACCAAATGTAAATTAGATAGCTAGTGGGAAGCTGCCGCATAGCACAGGGAGTTCACCTCTGTGCTTTTTGACCCCCTAGAGGGGTGGGATAGGGAGGGTGGGATGGAGGGTGATGCAAGAGGGAAGAGATATGGGAACATATGTATATGTATAACTGATTCACTTTGTTGTAAAGGAGAAACTAACACAGTATTGTAAAACAGTTATACTCAAATAAAGATGTTAAAAAAAAGAAAGAAAGTCCTTCTTATTTCTCACAAATCCTGAAGGCTGATATGGGTGATATAA
Organism: Kogia breviceps; assembly: GCF_026419965.1. Taxonomy (NCBI): domain Eukaryota; kingdom Metazoa; phylum Chordata; class Mammalia; order Artiodactyla; family Physeteridae; genus Kogia; species Kogia breviceps. The sequence continues at coordinate 27,790,834 of NC_081322.1, forward strand.
GGTTCCCTAGAGGTTCTACTTTGTTGCAATATATAGGTTATTTGCTTCTTTGTTCTCCTTCTCAGGCTCCTCACAGGAAGACCACATCCATTCCTTAAACTTTTAGCTACAAAGGGACATAAGGTCTTCAAAGAAAATTTGCAGTTTGCCCAAACCCAGGTTTGATATTTAGGGCATCTGATATCAGGACAATCGTTAGGACTAGATCCACATAGACCTCATGATGTCCTAAGTTTCCCCAAACCCTGAAGTAAGCATCAACTGTGAGGTTTTCTCCATCTAGTTGGTTATTGCTAAAATTGGATTCCATATTTCTCTCTTACAGATCAGCCTCTGTATGTTTTACTAGAGAATAACAAGCCAGACCCATAGTATAGGAAGAGCCAGATGACATAAACTTTAAGGCTTTTTAAGGTAGAGTTTAATAAATCTACCTCCCTTGAGCAACCCAATAATCAGATTTCTCTTTTTCTTTTTGTACTGAACAGGAAGGAAATGCCCTTGAGATACTGTAATTAGCAAATGGACCCTGTGGGATGGAGATACCCCCTTGCTTTAGAGCCATTACTGTCACTGTCCTTTGGTTAAACCACTGAGAAACTCTTTGTGGGATCCCCTTTAACCATTTTTGTACCTCATACAATAAAAGCTCTCCTGAATTCTCATCACACTCAACATTAACCAGCCAGCTGCTTCACCTCTAGTGAAGTCCTTTTGTTAACTGCTCCTCACATAACTCTTACACTGTAATAACCTTAACCCTACTTTTCTCCCCTCTATCACTGACAAAGCCCCTCACAACTGCTTAATGCTGATAGATTACCTCCTGACTCCCTGTGATGATCTGCAGGATACTCCTTCGGGTAACACTGACTTCTCATGGTTCACTGATGGTTCTTATATGAAAGATGACAATGGCAAATATTGTGCTGGGTATGCTATTACTACTCTTTTTGATGTTGTTGAGGCAGCATCTATACCTATGGCTATTTCAGCACAACAGGCTGAATTATATGCTTACACTGGTTTGTATTTTACCCAAGGACAAAATTGCCAGTATTTATATTGATAGTAGATATGCTCTTGGAGTAGCTTGTGATTTTGGAATGTTGTAGAAGCAGTGTGGCTTCCTTACTTCCATCTGAAATAAAATTAAAATGGCTTCTATGTTCAGGAATTATTAGATGCATTACTTTTACCTGTCACTTTAGCTATAATTAAGATTCTGGGGCATTCTAAACTTGATACTCTGCAGTTAAGGGAAATCACCTTGCTGATATTTTCACAAGGAGTGCTGCCCTGAAAGGGACCAAGATCAGCCAAACCTCTGTCATGGTCCAAGGAATCTTTCCCCAAATAATACCTTAGAAAAGTTGGCTATAGAAACCCATCAATAAGCCCCAGAAAAGGAAGAAAGAGATTGAAAGTTCAACAACTGTAGGTTTGATAAAAAGAGAAAGTTTTGGCTTGGATCAACTAACAACCCAGTCCTACTGGAGACTCTAAAATTCCCACCCCTCATCACTGTACATGTGTTAAACCAATGGCCTACAGACAAAATGATAGTTTTCATGAATCAATATTGATGGGGAAATATTTACAAGGCCATAAAAGGTGCCTATCTGACTTGTCTCACTTGTCCAAAATACAACCCAGAGAAGCCTATTTGTATTGCTCCCAGACATTTTAAACTTCTTAATGGACCATTTGAGGTCTGGCAAATTGATTTCATACAACTTCCTCCATTTATGAATATAAATATGTTGATTCATGATTTGGATGTTTCATACTAGACTGAAGACTTCTCTTGTGGACAAGCTACTGCCTCTTCTGTGGTTAAAGTCTTTTTGGGAAAGATTATCCCTACCTGGGAAAGTCCTCTCAAACTTCACAGTAATTGAGGAATCCATTTTACCATCCAGATACTTTGATAAGTCTGTGCTGTTTGGCCAGTTTTAGATCACTTTCACTATGCTTCTCACCCTTAGTCTTTTGGTTTAGTCAAACACAGTAATGACATTATTAAGACTCAATTGGCACAATTTTAGAGGCCCTCAAACATGACACACCTAAACTAAGCACTGAACCCTGACTGAACCTGCACATCATCTGGTGACCTGAAAGTACAGATTTCCCAGAATTGAAGCAGACCGCATCTGATGAAACAGATGTTTCCAAGATACCTGACCTGAACCAGGACTGTTGGAAGTCTGTCACCAAACATTTGATGATGATGTAACACTTCAGATGATCTCCAATGATTACAATCTTGGTAACATATGGACTCTATATAAAAAGTACCTGAGAGTTCTACCCCCTACCTCTCTTTATTACTCAAATGTGACTTCAACAGGTTTCCTATCTGTGCACTTTCCTTTCAACGTGAGACCCTACACCCAGGAAAGGTCCTTTCTGGCATTGAGGCACAAAAAACTGTTGAAATGAGAAAGCCTGACTCTTGATCATAAATATCTTGATTAAAAGGGATTTGAAATGTAAAAAATTAATAAACAAGAACCTCAATTAAATATAGGTGGGAGACCCGAATGGGGACCTCTCATGCCCTGAGACAAAAGCAAAACCCAAAAGGAAAAAGAAAAACTCCTCCTTTCTTAGCAAGGATTCAGCCATTGAAAAACCATGGACTCTATGTTTTCTACAGCGCTCCCAACTTTCTCTTCCCTTCTATAAAACTGCTTTGTTGGGCTTCCCTGGTGGCACAGTGGTGGAGAGTCCGCCTGCTAATGCAGGCGGTACGGGTTCGTGCCCCTGTCCGGGAATATCCCACATGCCGTGGAGCGGCTAGGCCCGTGAGCCATGGCCACTGAGCCTGCGCATCCGAAGCCTGTGCTCTGCAACGGGAGAGGCCACAACAGTGAGAGGCCCACGTACCAATAAAAACAACAACAATTAAAAAAAACCTGCTTTGTTTTGTTTTTCCTTCTCATGCTGTTCACACACTTGCACATATGGCTCCACCTTGGTTGCAGACCTCAAATTGCAATTCTCTGCTGATCCCAAACGAACCCATTTTTACTGGGGAACTATCAGGCAGTCTATTTATTTCAGGTCAACAGAAACCAATATGGCAAGGAAGTTAAAGCTTTTCCTGAAGTAAGGCAAAAGTAAAAAAAATAATAATTTAAATGAGGATAATTAACGCCCCCCAACACACACACACAAAGCCAACTACATATATGATGAATGTGTTTACTCTGATAGGCCCTGTGATATTTATAATCTTCGCAGCAATCCTAAAGAGAAGATTTAATTCCAACTTTTATAGAGAGGATAGTGACTCTCAGGGAAGTTAAATAAATTATAACCCAGGTCACTAATACCTAGGATAGCAGAAATGGGATTTGAACCAGATCTGCTTGATTCCAATTTCATAATCTTTAGGTTATAACCCACAACATAGGTTATCTTTATTCAAGCTGACAACAAAAAACATCCTTTACCTACCTACTTTTCTAGTGAAAGGAATCATATTACACTTTATTCTTTTAAAAGTCAATCATCTTTCATTTACTTACACAGAGCAACAGAGTGTGAAAAAACCATCAGAGGGATTTTAAAAGTAGCATGCACAATATAATAAACAGGTCTGTGCTAGGCTCATTAGAGCTATCATCTCCAATATTCTCAATCATCAAGATGGAGAGTTAATATTAACCCCACGTTATAGACAACGGACTCAACGAGGATAACCTCTTTGAGGGTACCCTATCTTTAGACAAACCAAGGCAGACTGAAAGAATAGGAAGTTAAAGGGATAAAACATGGGAAAAAATTCAACATTTTATTTTTGTAACTAAAATCACTACATTTCTAGAAGTTATAATGAGACCATGAGCTTTATTTCAGGCAGCCACAATTATATTTCTGATATCCTACTTAATGATCAGATTTATTTTCTTTTCAAATGTGGAATATTCTATTCCATAATGCACAGAACCTAGTTGAATAAAATTATATAAATATGGAAGTTTCATAATTATATATAAGTATGTAAAAACAATTGTTCATAAATGGGTTAATAATATTTTCTAAGGGCTCACTTCAAAGAAACTTAGCTTTTGTCTTTTCCCCTTTTTTAATCTGCTAAGTTAGGTTATTGGCAACCCAAGTTGCTCCTCCCAGACTACAGTCAACTGGTGACATGTTAAGAACTAAGGAAAGCTCTTGAAGAGGTAGCTTTTCTGAAGAGGCAATCCCTTTCCTTTTATCTTGCCCAAAGAGAAGAAAATTATTTTCCTCCATTCTTCAGGAGGCCTGAAATCTCTCCTCCATCATGTACACTCAAGAGCCCCCAACTTGGGCTGGGGTGCACAGGAGATGGTCTTCCATTAGGTGTCCGTTCTTTTTACCCTGGAAATATGGGGAAAATGCTGAGAATATATTTCTTGTCACCACTCATTAATCAAAACAGAACCATAATAAAGACAGATCAGAGAGTAAAATAACCAAAAAAAAAAAAAAAAAAAAAGAAAGAAAGAAAAAACAACTTGGAAATACTCCTCACAGAATTTTATTAGATGTTCAGTTACACATTTGCATTTTACTTTCAAGAGATAAATGTTAATATTAGGAGGTACACTAAAGTCAGCCAGGTCACAATATTTTTTCATTTATATAATTTACTCATAAGTCACATCACTTGAATCTTTATGAATTGAAGGATGCAATTTATTTAAGATTAATCTGTTCATATTCTAAATGCATAATAATTATTTGAATAAAGTTGGATAATATGAATATTTATACCCCAAAGCTTAAAATTTATATAACTTGATCATGTAAATTTACCATTAAAAATATCTAAAATCATCAGTAAAATTTCATAAGCCATTAAAATTTCACTAGATATTAATCAACATTTTGTGTTTTCCCATGACACTATTTAATTTAAAAAGTGAATCCTACAACCCAAGTCAAATATTGAATTATTTTCAAACTTTTTAAAGAAAAGTTTGGAAATGGGACAGATACTCTAAATCTCAAAATTAAGTCTCTTTTTCTAAACAGTTGTTCTACATCTAACCTTTTCCTCAGATTTTGTGCCATTCCATTATACACACTGGAAACCAGTGATGAATATATAAATATACCTTATATTGTGTGTTTGCTATCAAATAACAAATGTAAAGAGCTAAGAAATAGCAAAACAAATTGCAACAGTGCCATTCAGAAGCTTGTTCAGTTTACCGATAGAAACATTCTTTTTTAACTTTTTAGATCAATATATGCCATTTACTAAATTTCAAGAGCCAATTATTTGTTATCAAGTATACCTTTATTAGTTATTGCTAATGCCTTTTTAAAAATAAAACTCATATTTTAAGAATATCATGAAGGTAAATATGTGTCTAAATCATCTACTCATATGGATGGAATGAGAGGTCATAGGCAAAGTGCTTGGATAGATCTTTTAACTGTAATAGATAGGGATTAACCTTAAACATAATGCCAAAATACCACCTCTTTTGAGCTTACAATGGTTAAAAAAATAAAACAGGAAAAGACTCTTTATAAATGCATGAACACAGTTTTAAAAAGCCTTCCCACTTTCTACTGCGAAAACATAAATTATATACTTTGCAACCAGCTGTAATGGTAGGCATAGGCAGCTGGTCCAATTTACTGTATAGTACTATTGTACGTATTGTTTGATGCACAAATTACTTATAATTTCTAGAAGTGCATCTTTGCAGTTTGATATTTTTTAGTAGCACTCCAACAACTTGAAAAGTTGTAGACTTTTGGAGAGGCTAGTTTTGAATAGGCTTTACCATTGCTGAGTGTGTTTTTCTACATCATGGTTCACAATAGTCATTTTATATGTTCAAAAAAGTAAACAGAAATGCAAGATGTTTTCCACAGACTTTAGGAAAGAACTTAGAGAAATTTTGATGATTTTCACGTTTTGATTCTTGAAGTTGAATCTTTAGCTGTGTCCACTACAAAAGTACATTTGCACCTAAAAATCTGCCATCATCATAATTAGTGAAAAGAATTCAAAACTTTAGGCAACGTTGAAAACTCTTGGTTTCCTCAAACCAAAGAGGAAAAGCAAGCACCTAGATTAAAATCAAAAGGTCGTTTTACCTACTATGAAATTGTAAGAAGGATGAATCAAGCATTCTTCCGAGTATCTGAATTTGTCTTTTCATATGTGTCTTTTCATATGTTGAATCAAGAGGAGGGAAGGTTAAAAATCCCTTTTCTCTCTTTCAGTCCCTGTCACTGCAAGCCCTGTGCCTTAGGATGGCTTATTTTGTAAGTGTAAATCCTGCTTTTCCTGGCTTCTACAACCCCTTGGCCAGCCTGCATATTGCTGCTGCCACAGAGCACTACCCACATTTTTGCCCCTGAAGGTGCATTTTGATGACATACCAGCTTCTCTAGTATATTCTCCTACTGCTCTATCCGTATAATTCTCCTGCCATGATAATCACAAATGATATGTCAAAAATGGAATTGTAAAAGTTCTGTAAACAGTCATCCAGTGGACTCTAAGTGATTCTCAATGGTCTCTTCCCTAAATGTTTCCTTTGATCTTTAAGGCTCCCTGCATTCCTTTGTAGGCTTAAATAAGGATTAACTCATTATGGCCCTTGCAGATCTCCTCCACTGACCCTGGCCTTCTGTTCTAAGCATTTTGTCTTTATTCTCTCTTCTATTTTCTGCATTCATGAAGCACTTTCTTTTAGCACTGACATTAGCTTTATGTGTACTCCTTTGTAGGAGGTTCTTAATAACACCGTACATAAATAGAAACACAGGACAAGTCTACACAACTACATCCAAGTATATAGATATTGTGACTGATTTCACCTTTTGCATAAGGTTTCAATGATATTTTACATATCACTTCATGACTCATAGATTGCTAGTTCTATTACAGACATCTCTCTTAGTCCCAGATGCATTGATTGAGTTATATGCATGGCTTCTCAATTTGAAGGCACAATGAGACCTCCAACTCAGCTGAACCTATCAGTCTGCTTCCCATTCCCCAGATCACTCTTCCTCCCAAACTTCATATAGCAGGGAGCACAACTACCAAACATCAAGTTTCCTAAGTCAAAAAATTGGATATCACCCTGTATTATTTGTTAGGGTTGCCAAAATAAAGTACTACATATTGGGTGGCTTACCAAAAGATTTGTTTTCTCACAATTCTGGAAGACATAAATCAAAGATCAAGGTGTTGGCAGGGGTGGTTTTTTCTGAGGTCTCTTTTCTGGGTTTGTAAATGACTATCTTCTTCCTGAGTCTTCATATGATCTTGCCTCTGTACCTGTGTTCAAATCTCTTCTTATTATTAGTGATGCCAGTCATACTGGATCAGGGCCCAAACTAAAGGCCTTGTTTTAACTTCATTAACTAATTAAAGACCGTATTTCCAAATACACTCACATTCTGAGGTATTAGGGATTAGGACTTCAACATGAATTTTGGCATAATGTATCCCTAATCTCTCCCACATCCTCATTCTGCTATCTTCAATCAATCACCAAGCCCTGTTGATTCTACCTAATAAATATGTCTCTAATATGTCTACCTTTCTCCATCACATTGCACTAATTTAATGTACAACAGCATCAGGTTTCACTTAGAGTTCTGCAAAGACTCCTAGTCTCATTCTGTTCCAATCATTTCACCATAGCACAGTTAAAATGAACTTTCTGAATCCAGATCTAATTATATTACAATAGTGAGTATAGCAAGTAGTGTCAGGAGCTCAGATGAGCTGTCAGGTATCAGAGGAGCTCATTAAAAAAACAAGCCCAAAATGAAAGAGTTAAGCCTTTAATCACTTACATTGACATGGCATAAGCAATAGTCTAAACTGGAGAAAGTGCTGACTCCCCTGTTCCATTTTCCCCCATGGAAGCGTGCACCAGGTGAGGGTTAGGTAGATCAGCACAGACGTGAGGATCACCTCACTTTTGATGGAATGCTAAACAAAAGGCACACGCAGTTTGACAGACCCTGAGGCTGGCGTGAGGATGAGGAAGAGGGCTAGGAGTGGAAAAGTACTGGATACTGAGTCAGACGGGAAAAAGTGTCTTGAAGGTTTCCGCTTCCTTTCCTTTCTCTATAACAAGGCTTAGGTAGAAGTGCCTGAAGAGGACAACTGCCCAAAGTCTAGACAGAAAGAGATAGAAATGAGATGTCTAGGCTAGGAATGAGATATCTTCAGGAGCATGAGTGGGCAGGGGAGCCCCAGTCTTTGGTTGCAATTCCCTTCTGGCTATACACCAAGGCTAGGGTGTGTGTGTGTGTGTGTGTGTGTGTGTGTGTGTGTGTGTGTGTGTGTGTGTGTGTGTGTGTGTGTGTGTGTGTGTGTGTGTTGGAAGGATGGGGTGGGGGGTAGCTTTACCCCATGAGACCTGTGACACAGAAGATTTTAACCAGGAACTAAGCTCCTCAAGTAGATTTAAATTTTAGAAATTGAGTTAAGAATCCATGGTTCAAATCCTGACTCCAATATTTACAAGCTGTATCATCTTGGGGCAGTATCTTAAGCTTTCTGTACTATACTTCCCCAAATTAAATTTGGTATGGTAGCATGTATATTTTGTGATTTTGTGTATTTTAAATGAGTTAATAAAAGATTCTTAGAACATCACCTTGCACATATTAATTGATCAATACATGTTAATAATCATTGTTATACTTATGATCATTATCATTATAATTTTCAAGGGGAACATAACTAAAATATATATATAATCAATTTAATTACCTTATAGTCTCAGCTTATAAATGTTTCTTTGGACAGTTTAAAAGAATAATAAAAAGAATAAATGGTCACGATACAGTGCAAATCATCTCTTTTAAATCCTTGCTAAGATGAAGCAAGGTAGGTAAATATTTCTATATTTAAAAATGAATTGCCTATGAGAATACAATATAATAAATACTAAATTATGCTAAACAGACATATTTTCCTGTCTTAAAGGTGAAACATGTAAAGATTTTATCTTTTCTCTCAAAAAATAAAAAGATGGTCATCTATCAACATTCTGGTGCTATAGATCAAAATACATTAATATATCGAACACAAATAATAAAATTACCTTAACAATTATACTTTTTATTCCTGGGTTAAAATATTCTGGACAATAAATGAGGAAATAATACGATGGCTTTTATTCATAGAAGTAAGATCAGTTCAATACTTGACTGAATGTTTAGAAGGATTACTTCATTATCTGAGTTTTGATCATCCTTTTCTTATTTTAAATTTCTATATTTCTAAATACATTGTAGCCTTTCCAAAAAAGAGAAAATTTTTAAATATTCATTTAGCATAAATTCTGAGGAATAACTTTATTAATTTGAGGGGGAAACATAGAATTAAATTTCAAAGAGCAAGCCGCATTTCACTACTGACAATACCCAAATTTATGTAGTGTAATCACTTTCATTTAAGCATATCTGAGGACCTTCCTCTACCAGCATGCATACCTTCTCTATTGTTTATTATCTATTATCACCACCAATTAACAATCTCACCATCTTTTTTTCTACTTCTTTTCATGTGAAAATATATGAGTAAAGAGTCTCAATGTTATACTATTGTTTTGCCTGTGAAAGTAGGATTTCTGCTTAACTGCAAGGCTAAGTGGTCAAACAACCTGGTTAAAAGTATAAGTAGGTAGTGACAGACTAGAAGACAAAACATTGAATCCTGAGACTCAGTTTGTATTGAATCTATATCCCACATGCCAAAATCATTTGGCTACCCATAGTTCAAGGGATCCAAGGGAACACTTCAAAGAAATAGATACAAGAGAGGATGAGACTTTGAACTAGGAGATTCTTTTAGAGTGGAAACACGAATTGCCAAAAAATCCACAGATGTTCGCCACATGAACAGGTGAAAAAATACTACTCTTTCAAATATATTTATCAAAGTCTTTTCTGCCTTTCTGTAATTTCATTTTAAATGGGCCTTACTTTTCAGCTGTTCTCTGCTTAAAAACCCTACTAAGTAAAGACAGATTGTATGACTTCCTTAACCGTGGTGAGCCAGAATCTCAAGGACTTTTCTGAGCCTCTTTTCTTGGCATATGTAATTTTCTAATTGCTGTTCTCTAAAGCAAGAACTGCAATTAGAAAAGTGTTATCTGAGGACACAACTCAACTAAACATTATTTGGCATTTCAATTTGTTTCTAGCATTGAATGACCATAATGGAAATTCTACTTGAAAATTTGGTTTGTCATAATCACCTGCAATTGAGTTTATGGTTAATCCACAGGTATGGATTCCCTTTTTTCAAATCTTCATTGGACCATAAGCATACTCATTAGCACCCAGAAAAAGTTCATTGGAAATGCCCTTAATAGCAATTAACATAAGGAAGTCAGAACAGAATAATATATTTTTAAACTGTATTCATTTACTTATTAGTACCACTGTGGATTTATTAAGATGGTCTGTGGTAAAGATGACTACACATTCTTTTCTACTACTTCTGAAAGGTGGTGTTTAATTCCCTTACCCTGAATCTGAGGTGGCCTCAGTGAATTGTTTGGCCAATAGAATACTGCAGGAATGTTTTGAGATTTCTAAGCCTAAGTTGAAAGTCTTGCTGCTTCCATCTGGGCCTCTTGGAACACCTGCTGATTGAAATCACTTGCCAGTTTGTGAGGAAGCACATGCAGACCCATGGAGAGGCTCAACTGAGGCACCCAGAATACACCCTCACTGTGAGCTCCCAGCTGACAGCCAATACCAATTTGCCAGCCATCTGAGTGAGCCACCTTGGAAGTGAATCCTCCAGCTTCACTCCACCCATCCTAGTGATGCTACATCAAGCAGAAAAGCCATTCGTGTCTAGATCTGCAAAAACTGCAGATTTGGGAGCAAAATTAATGACTGCTGTCATTTTAAGTTGCTAAATTTTAAGATAATTAGTAATACAGCAATAAGTAACCAGAGCAAGGACCATGGCTTAAGTGAAGTTATGCAAATAATAAGGGGTAAAATAGATTAATTTTTTTACTTATTCAATGTATTGTTATTGATTTTATTTTTATTGTTCTCCTTAGAGTTCAGTTATTAATGCATATTCTTGTAGTCCACCAATACAGGTGTCTGTAAAACTTGAAATTTCTCTAAATTGTTTTCACTGATTGTCATGTCTTAAAGAGAACCCTCCAATAGTTTCGTATCAGAAGTTTCCTTAGAGAACTTCCTCTACCCAGATCATTCTTAGTATTGGAAATTAAGAGCATATATCATTCTGCTCAAAACATTATTCTACATAGGCTGAAAATTAATATGAAATGAGGAAAGTGATGATAAAAAGCACTGTTGACATAGTGAGAACACTAGTTCCACCAAACTCTTCCTCCCTACCTCAGTGGCTGACAACATCAACTAACCAGTTACTCAGAACCAAAAGGCAGGCATCCTCTATATCACTCACACTTTGATACTCAATTCACTATAGGTTACATCCAAACTATAGCTCATTCTTGACCACTTATCTCCATCACCTTTGTAACCTCCACGGGTTAAGTCACTATCCTTTCTTACCTGCACAACCACAAAAACAGAATTCCCTAATTCTCTTTTTCTTCAATATAATCCATTCTCAAAGTGAAGCTAGAGTGATTTTTTTTTTTAATAAGGAAAATGATACCTAGTGTACACTGCTGAAAATTCTCAAATGAAAACTCTACAGATCTTTGCAAGACCTGATCTCCAGTTATTTTGTCCAGGTATCTATGTTTTGACCATATCATCTTTTTTCTGTCCCTCAGACACTACACACATCTTTTCTTCCTTTTCTACTGCAGAGGCTCTTCCTTAATGTCTTGAATACTCTAACCCAGTGGTCCCCAACCTTTTTGGCACCAGGGACCAGTTTTGTGGAAGACAATTTTTCCATGGGCCAGGGTGGGGGGTGGTTTGGGGATGATTCAAGTGCATTACGTTTATTGTGCACTTTATTTCTATTATTATTACATTGTAATATATAATGAAATAATTACACAACTCTCCATAATGCTAACATGAGGTGGAGCTCAGGAGGTAATGGGAGCGATGGGATGGGGAGCAGCTGTAAATACTGATGAAGCTTCACTCACTCACCGTCACTCACCTCCTGCTGTGTGGCCCGGTTCCTAACAGGCCATGGACTGCTACAGGTCCATGGCCTGGGAGTTGGGGACCCCTGTTCTAACCTGGATCTTCAAGTAGCAGACTTGTTTCTTAGATCTCAGATTTCAATCCAAGTAACCCTGACCATGAAGCAATATGAAGTTATTTCCCTTCTTCAGTATCATTCAATATTAGTTTCTTAATAAAACTAACCACAGTCTGAAATTACTTTGTTGATTTGTAATTTATTGAATATTCACCCTCTTCACTCAGTACACAATGCTGCAAGAATGGAGAATATGCTCTTTGCTGTCCCAGAGCTGAGAAATGTCCTGGTTCATGGTAGGTTCTGCATACATATCTATTAGATGAACAAATGAATAATTCTTATATTTGTTTCTATGTGTCTCAAAGGACTTTGAACCTTACAATGAGCATAATGCCATAAATCTTCATTTAAATTTTGAGGAAATATAATGTTAGAAATCTTTATTTACCTTTTGTAAATGGCACAGAAACACTAAATGATTTTTTACTAAGTTCCTGTTAGGCAAAGATGAGGACAAAAAGTGAGCCAGTCTCTCAACTTTGAACTCACTATAACTTTCTATTGTTTTTATTGCTGTTTTTCCACTCAGATGTGTTCATTCAGATAGAAAGTCTCAAATCTTTTTTTTAGAAAGTACCTCAAAAAGTGTAAACCTCATAACAAAGAAGAAAGGAAAAGAAATCTTATATATGAGAAGTTATGTCAGTCTTCTTTTATAGCATCCATGTGCATTTGGGAAGAAATAATTTTGAAATAATTAACTTTTAAATTATCAACAAATGTTTCACAAAGAAACATCATGTGTTTAGCCAATTTCCTTAATTTAATGCACGGTAAGAAATTGTGAAACATTAAATAAACTTTTTGAGGGGTATTTTTTAAAAAATTGAGTCCTGTTAGATTGAAATATTAAATTCTTAAAAAAGCCATGGTGAAAATTTCAGTGCTGAAGGATGTTGGAAATCTTCACTAAGTCACTAATCAACAGATGTTTTATTTGATGTGTAAATTTGTTCTAAATACTTTTTTATTTCTAAAAAATTAAATTAATAGAACTCTACTACTTCATCCCTCTCAAAACCATAAATAAGTACAGCAAGGAACTTGAGGAAAAACTTTCAGCAGTAGTTTATAACATTTGTACTTAATGACAGAAAATTATTTCAGTAAGTACGTTTATTGAATTTCCTGTGTTTAGAGCAAGTCATAAGGTGATTCCATCTTCTTTTTTAAATAAATCAGGGTACTGCTTATCGTAAAAAATGAATTGGCTAATAGTAATAAGGAAGAAAGAAAATCAGAGTTATAGCTAACAATGATTGAATGTTTACCATGTATCATGCACTACTAAATTATTTTCATTAATTTTGATAATTAGATTAATTTAATCCTTATAATAACCTGACAGAGTATAAACTACTTTTATACCCAGACAGTAGTGCTAAGAGATGTTAATAACTTTCCTTACGTAAGTCATATAGCCATTGTGTTGAAACCAGTATTCAGACTAAGGTGGTCTGAATCCTGAGCAGAAGGTCCTGATTATTATGCTGTGCTGCCTCCCGATGGAAGTTTTAGGTTCTCAGCACATGTAGGTTTATCCAGTATAGCCCATTAGAAAATCATGATCTTTGGACTTAGGCACAAATGTATACCAGTTCTGCCACATACTATTTTTTTTTAATCATTTTGAAGTCCCGTAGTTTTTCTGAGCTTTATTTCTCTGTCTTCAGTAAAAAATGATCTTTCCTGCCTCTCAAGAGTCATTATAAGAATGAAATATTTTTACATAATAAGAAGTGTCCAGCATTGTGCTTGACATGAGCTGGGTGATTAATAAATGTTAATTTCCATTCCTTACTTTTTAATATGACAAGGAATATTTATAGAAGTTAGAGTCTATGACACAGTCATCATACATGATTTCAAGGTCTAGAGAGGCCAATAAACATTGTTTATTAAAATAGAACTGACTTCCTAAATAATTGGAATACTCTTTTGACTGAGATAAGAAACTGTCACTAATAAAGAAATGCACCCAAGGTTGTCTCATAGGTTTTACTCTGAGATATCATTCACAGAAAGCTGAAAAATGTTTAATCTATATTTGGAAGTGAGTTCAAGGTTGTAATAAACTATGATTGATAGCAGTTCTGGGTTAATGATAGTGGTGTCTGTTCAGAATCTCAACAGAAAATCATGCAATGCAGTAGACCTGCATGGACATAAGGAAATAATAAGACTACTGAAAACGGCTGTGCTGGTGTGTCCAGCAGAACACCCAGTATGCCGGGTGAGTCGGGATCGAAACTTAGCCAATATTCCATGTGCCAAGCATTCCAGTTAAGCACTAGAAATACAGAACAACAATACCATAAAAAGTAAGATCAGTGAATGCACAAATACATCCTCTCCATCCCCTGAACAAAGTCATAGGGTGCCGGGGACCCAAGTTTTCAGGACTTTGTGTGTTTTTACACTTAGATCTAGTTGCACAAATATGTATTTTAGATAAAATTATTTTCTGCTTAATACACTACTTATTAATACATAATATAGAAAATTAATGAAAGATAATTATAATTTTGATATGTATTTCTTGATATGGGGTATGCTGATATGCATATAACTTTTCCCCCAGAAATAAGGTTCATATCATACATGCCATCTTATAAACTTATTTTGTCAATTAATAATATTTTTCATTATTTCCAGTGTTATTAAATATTATTTTCAACATGTTTTAATGTTTGAAAAGCACAGATATTTTATATCATAACTTATTTTTATAGTTTATCATTTGATTTTTCTCTTACATAGTTCTTGTGCTAACATCTTTCTTTGAATTATTTGACCTTTGCATAAAAGCTAAGGATTAAATAATTAGCTCATGAATATAGACATTTTATGTTTTTCTTTGTTTGGTTTAAATAAATTGCCAAACTTTTCCTTAGAAATATTGTGTTCTTTTACATAGGCAATAGGCACATATTAGAATGTCATTCCACCACAGCCTCACAAAACCTTGACATATTATTTTTTATCTTCAGAAACTGGACAAATGCTATCTTATTAAAATTTTAATTATATATTATTTCTCCAGAAAGAACCATTTGCTTACCTGCTTTTGCAAATTACCTAATCATAAATTGTAACTATCCTTCTGTTGGGTTATTCATTTTTTCTTAAAGTTTTTTTTTTTTTTTTTTTTTTTTTTGCGGTATGCGGGCCTCTCACTGTTGCGGCCTCTCCCATTGCGGAGCACAGGCTCCAGACGCGCAGGCCTAGCGGCCATGGCTCACGGGCTTAGCCGCTCCGCGGCATGCGGGATCCTCCCGGACCAGGGCACGAACCCGTGTCTCCTGCATTGGCAGGCGGACTCTCAACCGCTGCGCCACCAGGGAAGCCCTTTCTTAAAGTTTTAAACGTGTTCTTTAAATTTTTTTTTCTGGAAAAAACACTGAAATAAAGAAAATCTCAGTTACAGCTCAAAGTATTTTTATAAGTTAAACACATTAATATGACCATAACACAGATGAATATATGGAACATTAACACTAGAAGTCTCTCTTTGCCTTCTGCCATTCATTTATGTCCCCAAAGGTAACCACTATTCTGATTTCTACTACCATAAAGGGTTTTGGTATGTTTTTGAACTTTGTGTAATTGAAATTATAGCGTCTGGCTTTTTTTTGAAGTCCATACATTTTAGGATTGATCCAAGATTTTGCTAGTAGCAGGAATTATATTTTCTTTTAATTTTTTTTTTTTTTTTTTTGCGGTACGCGGGCCTCTCACTGCTGTGGCCCACAGGAGCCACAGGCTCCAGATGCGCAGGCCCAGCGGCCATGGCTCACGGGCCCAGCCGCTCCGAGGCACGTGGGACCCTCCCGGACTGGGGCATGAACCCGCATCCCCTGCATCGGCAGGCGGACTCTCAACCACTGTGCCAGCAGGGAAGCCCTACTTTTTCTTTTTATCACCATGTGTAGAAGCATGAGTTCACCACTCTTACTTACTTATTTTATGAACTGGCCACAGTATATTTATATATTTTACTGTTTATGGACATTTAAGTTGTTTCCAATTTTTGCTTGTCTTGCATTAAGTGGCTATAAATGTTCTTGTATATATCTTTGGGAGCACATACTTATCTATTTCTGTTGTATGTATACATAGGGGAGGAATTACTGGTTCACAGGAGTTGCTTATTTTCAACTTTAATAAGATACTGACAGTGTTTGCAAGTGGTTGTACCCATTTACACTTCTAGTAGGAGTGTATGAGAGTTCTTGTTGCCCTACCTCCTCATCAACACTGCCTCCTCACCAACAAATAGTCATCTGGTACATATTTGTAATTTATTGTGGCTTAACTAGGCATTTCCCTGATGACTAATGATGTTAAACAATATGTTCACTGTCCAGAAGGATATGCTCTTTACAAAGGTAATATTCAAATCTTTTGCCTATATTTCTATTAGATTTTCAGCCTTTTCCAAGTAGATTTGTGAATTCTTTATAAAATCTTAATATTAGTGTGCATTGCAAATATCTCCCCCCACATTCAGTTTTTTCATGGTTATACTGGTTTACTTTTGAAGAACCAGTAATTTTTGATGCTATACTGTCCTTAAGGACAGTGTATATTTTTGCAAAATATTATTTACTTCATCCAGGGTTTCCAAATTTATTTGAACAGTATTTAACAAATTATCATCTTATAATTATTTCTGACGTGTCCCTTTATCCTGATTATTTAGGCATTTCTATTTTTAATTATGTGCTTTTACACTCACCTTTTTTCTTGATTAAGCTTGTTATAGATTTACTATTTTATTATTTGTATTTATTAATTTTTTAAATTATTCATTTATTTCCTCTTCCATCTTTATTAATACTTTTTCTACCTTTCCTTATATTTATCTCAGCCATATTTTTCTATCATTTTTCATTGAATGCTTAAGTCTGTTCTTTTAAATATTTATTATTTAGAAAATGAAAGCGTTTAGGGCATAGATCTTCATCCGAGAACTTCTTTAACTGGGTGCCTAGGAACTGATACGTTGTGTTTTTATTATACTTCTTTCTAGACAATATGCAAAATAGGTATTGGTTTTCACTCTGCCAAAAGGAATTTTTAAAAAGAGAACTTTGGATGTTTTTGTTTGGATTTTTTGTAAATTCAAGGTGGTTGATATTACTAATTTTTAACACCCTTTATTTTTTAGAGCAGTTTTAGGCGCACAGTGAAATTGAGAGGAAGGTACAGAGATTTTCCAAATAGCCCCTTTCCTGTCCCCCCACCACATGCACAGTCTCCTTTCTTATCAATATTCTCCACCAGGCTGGTATGATTTGTTGTAACTGATGAACCCTACACTGACAAATCATTATTCCAAAGAACATACTCACTTGTGATTTCATTGCATTATGACCAGAAAATACAGTATGAACTATACTATTTCTGTTTTTTATAGGGTTTCTAGAAGTATAAACAGACCTTATCAGGGTCTGTTTTCATGTTTCATGGGCATGAGAAATGAAAGCACATTGTTTATATTCAGGGCATAAAATGTATTTGAAGGTGTGTGCATGTGTATGTGTGTATGTGTGTGTGAAAAGATCCAAAGTAAAATAAAGAGAATTTTATGTCTCCTTCTCTATTAGTTTACAGTATTCTAAGTGTTATTAATATTCTCAATATATTCACTTGTTTATGCCTATGTAAACAGTAATAGACTGAGTTTGTTTCCTACAATTATTTTGTTTATTCCTTTTTGTATTCATGGAAATTTTTGCTTTCTGAATTCTGATCCATACAGAAAATTTCTTAATGTTCCCATTGTAGATTTTTGCAGTCTATCATTGTAAAGTTCTTTGCTTCAGTTTATACTTTTTGTATTAAATTTGACCTCTTAATACTAATATCACTTGATTTCTTTTGATTTACATTTACCAAATAGTTTTTTTTTTTTTTAATTTTCAAGTAATTATATAGCATATGGCAGGGGATGGAGCTTTTATTTTTGATCAAATATGACAGCATTCAATCTTTGAAAACAACTGAATCTCATTTACAAATATTGATATGTCAAATATTTTTGTGTTTAGATAAATCTTACATAGTAATATATTTGCTTCCAGTGCTTCTTTCTTTTTCCTATTTTGCTCAGTAACTTTTAGGGTCATGTTCCTACTTTCAAGTTCTTTTCAAGTTCTTCCCTTGATTTGATTAATATTATGGCATTTTACAATTATTCTTTACACTTTTGGGTTTTTGACTATTCCTCCTTTCACTGAAAATGATTTCTTGTTGAATTCTTTTATTGTTTAATTTGTTTGTTTATAGGGTAACAGCTAAGAATTGGGGTAGAAATACCTTTATAGGACTGATTTTTAATGGAAATTACATTGCCTGTTTTAAATAAATTGTGAAGTGTTTATCTTGGTTCCAACTGAACCACTGGCTTGTAGTGAGTGGTGTAGAATGCAGTTCTACCCATCAGGTGGCCATACCCAATGTATACTGTTATGACTAGGGAAAAAATAAAAAGTAGTCTGTTAATTATGAACTGACAAACACATGTTAATTAATTAAATCATTTATACAAAAGATATATAAGAAGCATAAATAAGGACCATGGCATTCAGGAGAAATTACAAAAATCATAGATATTTTGTAATTAATAAATGACTAATCTGTGTCTCTAATTCCATTCCTTTTAGCAGAGTGTCATCAGAAAGAGGGGTTTGTTTCAGAAGATTGTATTCTATCCTGACTCTGCTTTTTAATTGACTTTGTAATTGCTACTAAAATACTTTCCTATGCGTTGGCTGCCGTATTTGTAAAACGGAATATTGATGATATTGTTCATATTAGTTTGTGTGGGTACTTTTGGAAATGCTTTGTAAAGTTTTATTCAAGTAACTATTATTTGAATTAATATAACTTCGGGAAAAATACGAACAAGAAAAGTAAGCTGGGCTTCCCTGGTGACGCAAAGTAAGCTGGGCTTCCCTGGTGACGCAGTGGTTGAGAGTCTGCCTGCTAATGCAGGGGACGTGGGTTCGTGCCCGGGTCCGGGAAGATCCCACATGCCGCGGAGCGGCTAGGCCCGTGAGCCATGGCCACTGAGCCTGTGCGTCCGGAGCCTGCGCTCCACGGGACAGGCCACAACAGTGAGAGGCCCGCGTAAAAAAAAAAAAGAAAAAAGGGCTTCCCTGGTGGCGCAGTGGTTGAGAATCCGCCTGCCGATGCAGGAGACACGGGTTCGTGCCCTGGTCCGGGAAGATCCCACATGCCGCGGAGCAACTAAGCCCGTGAGCCATGGCCGCTAGGCCTGCGCGTCCGGAGCCTGTGCTCCGCAACGGGAGAGGCCACAACAGTGAGAGGCCCGCGTACCGCAAAAAAAAAAAAAAAAAAAAAAAAAAAAAAAAAAGAAAAGCCAATATTCAATAACAACAAAAAATAAACTTGTATTATTTTATTTAGTAATACAGCAGAGGTTATAAAAATACCCATGGCATATAATTCAAGTGGGTGTGTTCTAGTACACTGCCCATAGTCACTCTTAACGTATGCTAATGACCTCATGTCCCACTAGTATATTTTCTTAGTCCCCCGGCTAAACTGTTGTGCAAGTTTGTTCTTGGTTGTTAATCAGTTTAACCAATCTGCAGAGAATATGAAAAATTTTCAGTGATGATTAACCTCACTCCTCTATAGATATTATCAAGGACATTATGCTTATCATTATTATTTTTAAAATTCTCATTTTAAATGTATTATTAATCCTCCTTTTCTCCAGATGACAAAAGCAAAGCCGGGTGATTATTTAACAACCAAGCACCACCAGCTGGTACTACAGGCTGGTGGAAGTTACCATGTGTTACCACTTCATCCTACCATAAATCCTTAAAAATGAGAATGTGAAAAGCAAATTGAGTTCATTAATGCCTTTGGATATGAACCATGGAGAAACATCAACATTTAAATGCTATAACCAACCATCAAGGAGATGGGGTGGGAAATGAAGGATATCAAGAAAAATTGATATACATTAATTAATTTAGCTACTTATGTGGCTTTCATCCTAAGTGTCCTCTGAAAGTGTCAAGATGCCAGACTTAGAATTTAAATGCAAACAATGCATCCTTATTAATGTCAAAAAAGATTAGTCCAATTATAAAGATACAGAAGCAATGAAAAAAATTATACAGCAGAGAATGAGCAGTGTGCATTAAAAAGCTTATTTTGTTCCTTTTTATATTTATGTCACTGCTTTATTGCTGATATCAGAACAATTCTGCTTTATATGGACCAATGAGTAGTTTCTTTTCTTTCATTAATTCTAAAGTGTAGGCTCTATTATTAACTCATAAACTACTCCATTGACTCACCTCTTCTCAATACTCAGGGAGAAGTTAGGCTAATTTTAGATTTGACACTTTAAACCATTATTCACTTATAGAATAAAAACCTCCTACAGTATAAAACAAAAATGTAACAAAAATGTTTTAGATAAGTTTTAATTTTGAAAAACAATATAAACAGGCTTTTTTGCATTATTCAATATATTTTATTGAATCAGTTAGTTTGAGTTATAGATGAATTATAAATTCCACTTTGCTGACAAGAATAAGGTCAGATCTGAGACAAATGTGAAGGGCTAATCGATAGTAACTTTCCTACTACTTGTCCCCCTATTACTCCCTCCTGTAGTAAACTAGAACTGTTTTCTTAGCTCTGACTTAGGGAACTGACACCCCTTCCATGAAGCTCTCTTTTGGATTATTGTGGCCTCTGTACTGCTCTGAGCTGTAAGAAAAAGGGTCTAGCCACTCTAACTAGGTGTGTCTGCTCTCATTTTCTCATTTTCCCTCTTTTACTCTGCTCCTCCAAGCCACTGGGAATTTGGGAGGCAACAGCATAAAGCATGAATAGATGCTCCCTTCATCCTTCCTGCCCTTTGGAGGGAGGTCACACTGCCTTTGAGAACTCTCTGACAGGGTTTTGGGCAAATGAACAGTTTTAACACTCAGCTGGCTCCTTGCACATAACTTTATATTGTAATACTTTATTTTGATGGTCATAATTAGAAAGAAATAGAAAATATTCTGGTATGGTGTGATAGCCTCTAATTGAGAAAGAAGGTGAAAGGGCAAAAGAAGATCCAGACTGGTGTCATAAAGGAACAGAAAACTGAAGGCTTCTATGGCCAGTTTGACCTCACGTAGATGCTGTGAGTGGTGTGGAGTGGTGTGGAACACTGACTATCATGAATGTATAATTTAAATTTTTAGCACTCTTTAGCAATTTAAATTATCGTCTGTATATGGCAAGTCTACTGGAATTCATTTTGTTTCTGAATGTTAAAAACAGAAAGTAGATAATTTTATCATTCTAAATGAGATAAAAATAGACAATTTTAAAATGAAATTCTTTTTAAACATTCACTTATCAGTTGTTTGTTTGAAGCTCAGATAATCATTTTTCCCCAAATATGTTTTTAAAGTCTGACTATATTTCCAAAGCATCTTTAAGGCCCTTTCTAGTGTCCTGTCACTTCACTGTTCTACTCCTCATTTCAAGGACCATTTGACAATTTTCCCTTTACAGGTCCCTGTTTGTAGTTTTGGTCCTGTCCCAAATTAGATCCAGTGTTAGCACCTGGGCTTTTTTTCTTGTGCTTCTCCAAAACCACTGACCTTAGAAACTTAGTTCTCATGATTGAGTCTTTTCTTTGTTCCTTTTGCTACGCCACAGTTTTGATAACATTACTCCAGTTCTTCTAAGACTGTTAATAGTAGACCTCTACATGATGCCTTGCTATCAACCTTTCCCAATAATAAGACTAACATTTATGTAATACTGCTCTAAACCATTTTTATATATCATCTTCTGTAACTATTATTATAATCCTCTATTGCTGGGACAGTTTAAGAAACTGAAGCACAGAATAATTAAATAATTTTCCAAGATCACAGAACACTCAGAAGAGCTGGGATTTGAATCTAGGCAGCCCACATCTTCAGTATACATTGGGAGAGCACTCTGTTAATTGCCTAGTCTCCTTGGTTCATCACATAACTTTCTTCTAACCTCATTTCCATGTCAGCCTCTCTGTCCCTGGTCCCACTGGAGCACCTACCCATTACCTTTTCTAGAACTCCCTGACATGTCTATAGCTATACTATCAGTATTGTCACCTCACTATATACATTTGAGGCAAGTCAATCCCCTTCAATCTGGCTTAGGAAATACACTGCAAATATATAAATAAAAAATGCCTTGCCCTCCATGAGTGTACTAGTGGTAGAAACTGTTCAGGAAACAAAAATACCAGAGTGTGATAAGAATAAGATTTAAAACACTAGAAACAAAAAGATTAAAGCACCAGAAACAAACTAGTAGTACAGTTAGTAGCATGTTGAAATTACTTAAACAAGAGCATTGGTGGCTCAACAACTGGAGTGGAGTTGCAGGAGGAGGGGAGTAAGAACTTGAAAGTTTAATCCACAGGATTTAATGGTCAATATATATTGTTGATTTAAATTTTCTAATTTGAGCAGAGTTGTTTGGGTGTTACAGTAGAAGTGGTAGGGGTTAGAAAATGAGTTTAATTTAGAAGCTATTTAATCTGATATAACAGGTTTGGAGTGAAAACAAGTGAAGTGTGAAAGGGCACAGGAGATGGGGAGTGGAGGAGGGGGAGGGAGGGAGGGAGGAAGGGAGAGAGAGAAAGAGAGAGAGAGAGAGAGAGAGAGAGAGAGAGAGAGAGAGAGAGAGAGAGAGAGAGAGAGAGAGAGAGAGAACTGAGCTTGAGATATACAGATTTCACCTTACTTCTTGACTTCTTACTACTGAGTCTGCTTGCCAACACTTGTCCCACAAAGACAGATTCATTTAGTGGCCGGGCAGGTGTATGCACCTTCTGTTCTGACCTGCACCCCTGGCTAACCCGCTGTTCCTTTGACACCAGCAGACAAACCTAACTTAAGTAAAAAATTAGCTTACTATAAAATGAATTGAGCTATACAATGAAATGACCTTGTTCTGCATTTTACCTATCTCCATAGATAGATAGAAGCCCAAGTGTTTAAACATTATCCTAAATGGCTTCTCCAAATTCTTCCTGATTCCAGTTGGATAACGCAAGATCACCTCTCTTTAGTCTACATTATGATAAAATTAAAACTCTGCAAAATTTAATTCTAGAACTTTCATGTGTGGCTTGTGTAGAAAGCTTAGCTTAGCTTTAGCTCACTCTCTGAGACATATTAATGCTTCCTATAAGCATTTTTCCACCCTATTCTTGAACAGACTATGCTCTTTCTTATACCCACATCTTTGCTCAAGCAACACATGGAGGTCTTCATGTCCAATACTACTATCTTTAAATGTCATCTCTTTGGTGAAGTCTTCCCCACACTATCACCTCCAAAAGAGTGTTTAATTCTACATTTTTGCATCTGAAGCACTTTGTATAAAACTTCATTAGCATGTTGACCTCATTATCTTTTGTGCTTCCATATCTGATTCTCTCCTTAAACGAAGCACATTTCAACAATCTTGTTTTATTCATTTCCACATCCTCTTCAAACACAGGGTCAGTTATTATGCTGGCACTGAATCCCATTTGGAGAACCAGAAGCTAAAGACAGGCTATTTGCTGAAAAGCTCTGCGATTCCTTTTTATTCCCCTTCTATTAATCTCAGAAATGGCAGTTAGGACCACCCAGTGGGCAGAAATAGGGTGGGAAAATGAAATACACTGGTGGAAGCAGCTTCTAGGGCACATTGGGACATTGCTCTGGACAGAGTACAGTGAAAGGAAAGAAATTCCTATCACTGGGCTGCTTTTTCATCAATTAATCTCTAAGTTATTATACGTGTAGCAAATGACTGCATCAGTTCTTCTCTTTAAAGAAATTTCTAATAGAGAAGAAGATAAAAATGACTTTAAAATACTGGAATATTTGAGGGAAAGGATTACTGCCTGGTAGTGGAGAAATAAATGCGAGTTTAAATAGGAGAGACCAGAAGTACAGTGAGACCACTTTTGCCTTCTTTTTGAAATAATGCAATCACTGTCTAAAATAAAGAACAAGAACTTCAAAATTTTTACAAGCCCCCCTCTGGTTCTGACATATTTTGACAAACATTATGTTCTTAATTATTCGTCAGGGAATAAAACATTAGGCAATGAACTTGAGGTCAAATAATGAAGATAATAAAAAGAAATGCATTAGGAAAGTAACATTTGGAATGCTTTTAAATAGCATGTAAGATTCTTTCTTTGGGGGAAAACACTACATGAGATATATACCCTCAATGTTTTAAAGTATTAAATAATTCAAGACAACAAATACTATATAAATTATACAAAGCAATGATTACAGATAAAGTATTCAGTCATAATGCCATTATAGAGGGAAATGGGATGAGAGAAATTAAGAGATGAGTTTTAAATAGCAATGCTAAAAGATGAGACCTAAGTCATAAAATATAAACTGTATTTGCCATATTTGGTTTATCTGACCAGACCTAAAGAATGTTCACAGCTCAGAGATATTTTTTAATAAATTAATATAATGAGAAAGAAAAGGAGAGTAGCACTCTGAGGCAACCATTAGTTCAACAAGTTGGTAGATCAGGTTAGGCTGGGTGACAGCCCATTGATTAGAATAGTGCTGCCAGGTCAGACTAATTAAAAATATGTTTGTTTTCCATTAAAAAATGTTTGTAATGTAAAACAATCAGCCTACACGCATAATGCTTGCAATTTACTCTAACTCTGATTCATGAATAGGTAACAAGTTCAAACTGATTCCTCAGATAAGCTAGGTGACCACTTCAGCCAAACCAAAAGAAATAAAATGTAGGAAATATAATTTCCCTCGAGAAAATCCAGGGAGGCAATTGAGAATTAAGAAGCTGCATAAGAGTAGTAGAGTTAGGAAGCAGGATCCAGAATTAGGTAACAGGGCACTGAAGGCTGTCTGTAATCAATGATATTGATAAAAACTGATTTACTAAAGACTGGTGGAGGCTATAAAAGGTGATGTTGCCACCTGAAACAAGAAGAATGGGTTATTGTCTTGGTAAAAGCTGACCTGGTCATCTCTAAAGATGGTAGTGGAATCCATGTAAATTTTCCTTGTGAGAAGTTTTAGTTGTGCCTTCCAGGTCATTTTAAAACACTCTCAAGGGATACAAGTTTATATCTCAATTAACAAAATAAAATTCTCACAAAGATAACACAATTTTTTTTAAGCTTAAATCTTATTCTAGGGGCTTCCCTGGTGACGCAGTGGTTAAGAATCCGCCTGCCAATGCAGGAGACATGGGTTCGACCCCTGGCCTGGGAAGATCCCACATGCCACGGAGCAACTAGGCCCGTGAGCCACAACTACTGAGCCTGCTCCCTAGAGACCAATAGCCATAACTACTGAGCCTGCGTGCCACAACTACTGGATCTCGCGCCCCTAGTGCCCGTGTTCCACAACAAGAGAAGCCACCGAAACAACAAAGTGTAGCCCCCGCTCACCGCAACTAAAGAAAGCCCGCGCACAGCAACGAAGACCCAATGCAGCCAAAAATAAATAAATAAAATAAATTTTTTAAAAAAATCTTATTCTAAGGAAATTATTAAATGCTTGGTGAATGAGAAAAGAGCCATAGGAGAAATATTTGGGTATTAATTTTAATGTTTTATTATTACTTTAAAAAATATTCTGTCAACACTAAGAAAGTTCAAATGATTCAAAAAACTTAACTAGAGACCTGCTACATTCCCTAGGGAAACTAAGATATTTCTACATGAACTTGAAACAAGTATCTTTTCTTTTAGTTTTGAGCAGTGTTAAACATTTCCCCTAAGGAATTTTAGCAACAGTAGAACATTATTTTTAAATTAACTTTTTCATTAAATGGTTGTTTCCCTTGAAAAGGGAGCAGCTGTTAGTGCTGGCAGACCTTTTTTTTCCCCCAACCTATGAGTTCAAATCAAAAACAATTTGTTTTGTGAATAATCTCCTGTATGACAATTTGTCTACAAATATGTCACTGCCTGTTTACCCCAGTGTGTGTCAAATGGATTTAGCCCCTTATTTGCAGAGAAGAGAGTAAGGCAATTTTGACAGCATCCCTGCCTGCAGGCCTGGCACTGCAGCCTCTCCCTCAACTTCCTGTTGCCACTAAGAACCACAGGGAGTGAGAAGCCACACACCGAGCAGAGTGTGGGCTTCGCAGGACTAGGCCAGCTACAAAATTAGAGACCTGTGCTCTCACCAAGAGAGTAGAGAGCTGTTCACACAGAGGCCGATCTTTCTGTATAGCACTTTGATTAAGTCTAGGAAGAACCTTAATAGACTGCCATTTACTAGAAAGGAACCTTTTAAAGACAAGTATTGGGGGGATGGAGTTTGATTTTTTTTCCTTCTATCAGCTCCCTCTATACTGAACAGCTGATGCTTGCATTAAAGGAAGATCAAATAAAAGCCTTACTCAGCATTTACCAGATTTCCAGGAAGGGAAAAAATTGTCAGCTTTAGCTTACTTACGTATCAGTATAGCCTTCTATATGTCAGCTTATATCACCCTGTGTTATGTATGATTCACCTGTGTGCTTAGTATTATAATGAGCAAGGCTCCTTCCCATCCCTGGGTACAGTTCACTCGTTTTACATAAGCACTTGTGCTATGAGCATACATTTGCAAGACTGACCTGAGCTTGTGAACCCAAGAACCACACTAGGTTGTTTCTATGGTCTTGGATTACTTAGATAGATCCTGACATTGTTATTTCGGGACAAGTGATGAATGTTCCTTTTCATAGTACTCAGCAACAACATTAGTGTTATGATAACTGAATTACTAATCTCTATTCCTTTTCCAAATGTTTGTTCGTCTATATTATATTTTTTTCAAAACCAAGATGTAGGAAGGAAATGGCAAGCTCAATAGAGAAATTATTTAAAGGGCAAAACTTAGTGTAGGGCATGTGTCTACTTACTACATGAATATATATTATAGATCCCTATTTATTAATGGCTTTGAAACTAAATTTTAAGACTAAGGGCAATTGAAAGATATTTATCTCAAGCCTCAAGTATCATGAAGGCAAAATTCTGAGCAAAAATGCCAATGTCATTTATTTTACACTGAGACCTCTAATATATATTATGATTTTACACAAGGACAGGAGTTGGAGGAAGTCCACACTACTTCCTTCTTTAAATGTATTTGTGAAACTAAAAGTTTTACACTATACACAGAATTTTTCATGAAGGAGAAGTCCTATCTACCTACCTAGACTGGTTTCTGTTCAGATGCCATCATCATAGGAAAATAATAATATATTAATAGAAGGGCCCCAATTAGGAAAAAAGAGTATCCCTCTATCTCAGCTATAATGACTGCCCTAAAACACCTTAAAACAAAATGTGCTGTGTGGAGAGGGTAAAACATCTTTTTTTTTTTTTTTTTTTTTACATGTAGAAAAATACTTATTGAAGATATAGAGGCTATTCGATAAATACTTAGAAAAATCAGATAAAACTTTGAGATAACATTTGAAAAAATGATTCCCTTTTCATTCTATGTACAGGAAAAGAGAATTGTATAAAGCAACAGAAATGCACAGTAAACTTTTGGAAAAAATAAGCAAAAGTTGAGGTAGAGGGAAGCATAAAATTTCACATATTAACAGTGAGGCCAGGGACATATGGATAAAGATGATGGGTTGAACATACCCATTAATTTTTGCTTTGGACTAAAAGGAGAGAAAAGGATTTTCAAAGAGTCATAAACCTACAAGGATAAAGAAAACAGTGAAAGATAAAATAGCAACTAAGTTTTTGGAATCTGGAATGATGAAAGATGCATGTGACTGACAGCATATCAAAGAGAGCTGAATCCTATGCAGGCAGTGGGGAAAGTTGAGTAATACAATTTACACAACAGAACCACAAAAAGATGCAGAGATTGGCCCCACTGGATGCTTCCTAAAATGGGGAAAAGGGCAGAGAGAAAACAAGAAAATTTTATGAAAGAATGTTGAAGAAGCAGTAAGAATCCCACTCTGTCCACCCGTCCAGCTCTGTGAATGCCTGTGCTGCTGCACACTCTAAGGCACAGCCCAGATGCTCCCTTATGAATGACCTGTGACCCCACTGCTGTGACAGCTGCCTCAGACAGACTTCAGTGTAAGTCCCCTTGAGGATTACCTCAGTTTACAGAAGGCCATCTAATCCAAGGTCTCATCCCTACTCGGGGTGGCCAACATCTAAAGACTAACCAACACCAGAGAGAGGTTCAGACCAGATACAGGCCTAAGTATTTAAGCCCAAGTAGGGACAACTTTGAAGAGCTGTTCTCGTTCCAGAGTTCTCTGTAGGGTCAGCCAAGTGTTTTGGGGACTACATCGCAGCTTGACGTTTCCCCCTATATGAATATAATTTCTTCCCTTTCTGTTTACAGGTATTGAACCTGTGGAGCAGCCTTTAAAAACATCCTACACACAAATCCGATCTTAGAGCCTCCTTCCACAACATCAAACCTACAACAGTGACTCTTTCTAATCTCCAAAGAATACTAGTGACTTATTCTTAAGAGTTTGTAAAGCAAAGGGCCTTTTCTTGAAAGGAGCAGAATAATAGGGAGAGTTGAGGGAAAGGGATTCTATACTTAATAAAAGTCAAATAAGTGAATATTTATATGCAGAGACAGAGATACAAGCCTTCTTTCTTCAAAGATTACCCTTAGGGTAGTCAGGTAAAGCCTTCTCTGGAGAATCTGAAAAGCCTAACAGGAAAGACATAAATATGCCTATATTAATATTAGATTGCCCAACCAGATCACCTTACAGTAAAGCCCAAAGATGAGTGTTATGACAGCAAAGAGCTTATAATTAGCTCTTTCAAAGATTTAGAAGAAAATCAGAGATAAACAAGTGTATAATATAGAAACCTTCTAACAATGATAAATACCAGGATAGAGATATATTAAATCAAACTGGAGAAATCAGAAACTAAGAATTAGGAAAATAAAATCATTAATAATCTCAGAAAGAAAAGAGAAGGTATTATATATATATATATATATATATATATATATATATATATATATATATGATAAAAGATCAGAAAGCTATAAAAAAGAAAGCATAAAGAAAGAGCTTCTGGAAATTTTTTAAAAATGTTAGCCTGAAAGAAAAACTCATGAAAAGTTAAAGAAGAGCTGAGGATACTTTTCTGAAAATACATCAGAAAGGCAAAGATATGGAAAATAAGATAGAAGTTTTAAGAAATTAAATTCCAACATACAAATTCATGAAATTCCAAAAAAATGGAAGTGAGAAAAAAGAGGAAATTATTAATAAAATATTCAAGAAAAACTTTCAGGTTCCAAATTAAAAGATCCAACAGAGTGCCAGCAAAATAGATGAAAATAGACCCAAGCCAACGTATGTTATTATAAAGAAGAAAAGCGGAAATTCTACAATGTCCTTGGAATGGGATGGAGTAAAGTATATAAAGAATTATTTGAATTTCTCAGGGCAACCTTGGAAGCTTGGAGACAGTGGAGCAATAAAACATGATAACGTCAATGAGATAAAATCAGCAAAATTTCACTAGACACATGACCAATTCCTTCAATAAATCAATGCTATAAGGGTGGGGATAGCAGGAGCATTGTTAGCTATCAAAAGAAACTTAGAAGACACTATCAACAAAATACAAAATATGGATCATGTGTACCTTCTTCGCTTGGATGTTTATTCTCACCAGCCAACTTAAAAAAAAAAAAAGATAGTGGGAAGACTAAACGTGACCTAGTTATTAAATATATATTAAAGAAATGTTTAATTTGCTGGTTTTATGTTGTTATTGTGGTTTTAGTTTTAAAAATAGCTCTTATCTGGTATAGATACATACTGAAATATCTATAATTGACATTGTAATGTGGGGAATTTGCTTTAAATTTTCCTGTCAGAAAGCAAGTTTATTTAAAGAAATAATGGTAATATCATTAAACTGCTGGAAACCCAGAATCTCAGACTCAGGAAAATGGGCAGGCACCTAAGAAGGTTATGTGTTTTGAACTGCTTTCCAATCACACCCCAGATCTTGCCCAGAGAGGACACTGCTATCATGGCCATTGGACACTAGCATCTCCAGGTCTTCCTCCAACATAGCTGGTGCTGATACTAGCTGTCCTCACTAACCCTGCTGTTTTAAGATGTGCTTGGTATCACAATGCAGCCCAAGCCCTGGTTCTTATGTCATTAGCCTCACTTCAAAATGAGAGTGACTGATGGGCCAAGCATGTGTTACACCTATACTTTGGCTGCAAAGAAGTCTGATAAAGCCTTCCACCAAGATTGATAAAAAAGACATAAAATGAATTCAGGAAGTTTTTAAATATTGGGCAACCAAAACATATACACATTTGTACGCTAAGTTTTTTCCAACTAATGTGTAAAAAGCACATATCTTTTTTAATTGTAAGATTCAAGATCTTACGATCAGTAATGATTTAGGTCTATCAGTGCCAACTTTCTCAGTAAAGGGAGGATAATTTTGAAAAAAAAAAAAAATGTATTCGTAGTGTCTCAAAGTATACTTCACATTAGGTACTGTTAAGTGAGTGTCAGGAGTAAAGACAGTAGAATAACTAAGATGATACTTTTCTAATAAATAACATATCCCTGCTTATCCAGCACTGTAAATATTCTCTCCCTCACTGGTAAGAGCATTTGCTTCAGATATTTGTAGGCTAAACAGTGGACAAAAGATCAAAAGAGATGCATAATATACCACACGTATTCAGTTAAACACTAAATCAACTATCTGAGAACTGTATATTGCATCAAATTCTGCAGGCTAACCTGAGGTTAGGAAGCTGACATCTGGTTCCAGCTTGCCCCCTACAGAGTCAAGTTGCCTTAGGTAAGAAACATACACTTTCATGAGAGTTCATAAGAAACGTATACGTATGAGAGTTTCAGCTCTTGTAGGTCCTTAAAATATTATATTTAAAAAAAATTAGAATAACTACGAGATTCAAGTCCGTAAAGATTAAATAAATTACATGAAGGTTTTGCACTGCCAGGCACTACAGCTACTTCAGAATATAACTCCCAATTTGTCAATTCCATGCAAACCCTGGGCTCTTTCCTTGCAATAGGAGCCATGAAGGAATTTTTCAAATTTTCTTTCTCCTTTAGACTGTGGCTTAAATTATATCTAGTGGTCACAGTACATAATGTACACATTGTTCTGCTTAAGTTTAAATAAGCAATGTTGTGTTCGAATATAAGCATTTATTAATACTTCATGTAGGAAAAAAGGTGTTATAATGCAGTACATTAGTGATGTAAAATAGTAATTCATCAAAGACAAAACTATGCTTTTCTACTATTCCAAAAAGGTTAGTAACAAAAAATATGTATTTGAAATATCAACTGGCATAAAAATTAAAACTCAATGCTAGAAATAAGCAATGATTTTATAATTTTTTAAAATAATAGCCAAATTATATTGAATTCTGTAAAAGTCACTTTAATACTTTCAGTATTTCATGTTATTTTGGACCTGAACTTATTTTAGATTACTGAATCATTAAGTTGTAGTTCTTTTTAGTTTCCGATTTCTATTAGTTTATAAAAGGATTTTACATTTGCATTTAAATAGGAAGGAAATGTGATAAAGATTTCAATTAAAAGGCTGCCTTTTTGGGTTAATTCATTTTTAATAGGAACAGTAAATATTTTTCCGTTGATATAGCTCTTACCGCAAGATCAGTTCATCGTTCTTTTTTATCTAGTTATGTCAGGTGCTGCTTAATAAAGAACGCTATGTCAGCTCCTGCTATTTAAGAGGCATTTCTCATTTCTTCATTGATTTCGGAGAAACCAAAGCAGATTTCTGAATAGTACTTGAGAAAACTGATGACAACAGGTCACTGCCTTAGTACAGAAGATTTTTAACCCATATATATGCATATGAATATGTATATTAATATGTGTGTTCAAACAAGTGTATACATAGACCTATACACATATGGAATAGATTTTCATTCTAAAGTCACTGATGTTAGCTTTGATGAGAAGGAAAAAAACACTTATCTTGGAAGTCTGGCTAAGTCTTCAGAGTTCCTTGTACTTTATTGGAATAGGCTGTCTTCTCTATAAAATGAATGACCATCCTTTAATTAGTCCTTATATATATTATTTGCTTTTAAAGTGGAGGGAGGTTCTGTAATAATACCCATCTTAGTCTGATGCTTTATAAACTTTTTTTACTTCACTTCTTTGAAATTTGGTTACTTATCTGTTGTTTGGTTTTATGGGTTTTTTGGTTGTTTGGTATGTCCCT
Organism: Kogia breviceps; assembly: GCF_026419965.1. Classification (NCBI taxonomy): domain Eukaryota; kingdom Metazoa; phylum Chordata; class Mammalia; order Artiodactyla; family Physeteridae; genus Kogia; species Kogia breviceps. Next base: position 27,823,393 of record NC_081322.1, read on the forward strand.
AGATTCTAAATAAATTCAGTTAATCATGTGGATCTACTTAAAATATTGTTTAAAAAATAATTTATACACATTTACCATGTTCCAAGGTGTTTTTTATTTTGTTTTGTTTGTAACTACAATAACTTGCAATATGTTTGTTTATTTATATAGTGTCTAAGAAAATAGCTTTCTCATTAATTTCAAAAACCCTACAACTGTATTGGACATTCTTTTGGGGGGAAGGAATATAGGCATTTAAATAAAGAATTGAAACATTTTATTAGTATATTCTGGCTTCCTGCTAGCAGAACATCACACTAGTGAGTAAATGGATTAAGTTTTCCATAATGCCAGCTAGGAGATATCTTGACAGTTGTGTTTTTAATTCTCAGGTGTCTAGTTAAGAAAAACACAGGGGTCCAATTCAACCTTTAAAAATGTTATCTTCTGACTAGAAAGATTACTGCTTTGAGATGCAATGGGATTTTCCACAGCAAACTTAGCAGAGGATTAAGCTTTTCATTACTCTCTGAATGAAGAATGAACAAGTGGTGTAAAAAGAGGATATTTCTAGAGAAAATGTCTGTATAAATTATGATTTATTCCTCTATTTCTACAAAAAAATTCACAAAGAAAGAAGGTGACAGTTGGATTACAGAAAGGTTCATATCATCTTGAGAAACTGCTCCTTACCCCAAAAAAATATTTAGAGAATTTCAAGTGCTAAAATACATTCTACTTTATCTCAACTTATTTTCAGCTGTTTTATTCAATTTTTCTGTTATCATTAGAATCTATTTTCCCCACAGTATGTCTGTATTTTTAGGCAGTCTCTAAACTGACTGCTTCATGGTTGATTTTTTTTCCAGCCAAAATTAACCACTGATCACAGCTGAATTGATTAGACTGACTGTGGAGTAATTCAAATCAGATAAGATGGGGTTTTTTTGTTTTTTTGTTATTTTGTGGTTTTTTTTTTTGTTTTTTTTTTTTTGCGGTTTGCGGGCCTCTCACTGTTGTGGCCTCTCCAGTTGCGGAGCACAGGATCCGGACGCGCAGGCTCAGCGGTCATGGCTCACGGGCCCAGCCGCTCCGTGCCATGTGGGATCCTCCCCAGACCGGGGCACGAACCCGTGTCCCCTGCATCGGCAGGCGGACTCTCAATCACTGCGCCACCAGGGAAGCCCCAGATAAGATGGTTGAGCTCACCAAACAAACCATGCCATGGTACAGTAGCTGTGTTCATATAACTACAACCCAATCCACTGTGGTAAGTTAGACATGTTGGGAACAAAAACTCTAAGAGCTTCCCATAATATAGTTTAAAGCTTTAGTTTATTAGAATTTATTTTCTTAGATTTTTAACTCTAATTTAGCTGTCTGAATCATTAAATAGATTTCTGTGAAGAGATAATAAGCTTTAGAAAATGTAAAGATAATTTGAAATTGAAAATGAATGAATCAAATTCAGCATGAACAACTTCAAACATCTTTGTTTAGTGTAGGTAAAAGTGCTCAACTGATGAATCTCCAGGACTTCTCACAAATTCTATTTAATATCTTACTAGTGTCTCTGCAAAGCCAAAAAGTAGTACTTGCTGTAAATTTCCAAATTTAAGAAAACCTGAATCAGAATGTTTTCCATCGTTTCTGCCAGAACCTGAACGTTCTGAAAGTTCAAGACTTGTTTATACATACATTCACTCGTGCACACACACACACGATATTACAAGAGCAAAAGTATGCACTAAATCTAATACTATTTAAAATATATTATAAATAATCTATATTACAAACAGATCTATTTTCACAATTTGTCGTGGAATTCATACAAAGTGTAGCTTTGTTTTTGATTTAAGTTACATTTCCTGTCTCTCTGCATGTGTAAAAGGCCTATGACAACACTTTTAACATCTACCATTTTAATGGCTATTTGTAGACACTTCAGATAAATAGGTAGTAAACCATCAAACAAGTCTATTTTTTCGTGAAAATCAGCAAGTTATTTAAATGAATGTATTAAACTGGTTATTTTGACAATAGTTAAAAATAAGAAATTGTTCATGTAGTTTTATAGTTATTATCCGGAACACCATCAATTTACATCTTTTTACCTTATAATTTTATAATTATTTTAAAATGGCACTGTTTTGGTCAAAAACAATCATGACTTTTCAAGTTGCAATAAATCTACCTGGTTATTTCCTAGTAATCATTACCTATTGAGTATAGCTGGGACATTTTTAAACTATTTAAAATAAAAGACAAATTTACTCCTCTAACCTAATGCTAAACCAGCAGCTGCTCTAGTAATCTACTGGTTTGGGGATTCTGTTGGTTTTATCACTAGTAAACATCATTATTATCATAATTATTATTTCTACAATTGGCAATACTGAAGAATCATACATATCACACAGCATTTTGAAGAAGAGATACTGCTGCTGTATGGGTCAATGATAAATGGCTGGTAGCAAATTACAGATGTTTTCAAGTTCAGTTTAGTAAGAAAATTCCACATTATTTATTACATTATTAAACAAATAAATATGTAATCTCACTTTTATTACTTTATATTTTCTCATCTTATTCATTGATTTACTAAAATTTAAAGGCTACGAAAAGAGGCAAATGGTGTAGCAAATTTGGAACATCTTTAGTATGTTAAGAGATTTTTTTGTTTTGGAAATTTTTTTTTTCTGCTTTACTAAGAATTACTTCCTCATTAAATCTTCAATTGAGAGCAAAGGTATTATCTATATAATGGTAAGAAAATATATTTAAAATGACATTTTTCAGAAACAATTCTTTTATCAATGGTTATAAAACTTATTTTTAAGGTTTTCTGAATTTTTACTTGCTAGTTTTCTTTTTTTTAGGCAGAGATTATTCATGTTAAGCACTGATTAATGGAAATTATAAAGAATGAAAGAAAAATATACTTTTAGTAGACTTTTTTGAAATCTCTGAATGCTTACATATTGAACAATAATTTTGTTAACTCATAGGAGACATATAATAAAAGTGTCACTTTGATACAGTGACACATTGACAAAAACCTTGTTAGAATTTGTAGCCTACATTGGAAAAAATTAAAATATTGATAAAATTTAGTTAAAAATTTAAAAATATAAAATTTGGGCTTTCTTGGTGGCGCAGTGGTTGAGAGTCCGCCTGCCCATGCAGGGGCACGGCTTCGTGCCCCGGTCCGGAAAGATCCCACATGCCACGGAGCGGCTAGGCCCGTGAGCCGTGGCCGCTGAGCGTGCGCATCTGGAGCTGTACTCCGCAACGGGAGAGGCTACAACAGTGAGAGGCCCGTGTACCACAATAAAAAAAAAAAAAAAAATTTTTTAAATTTAAAAAAATTAAAAAATATATAAAATTTAATTATATATAGTACATATATATACAAGAAATTAAGTTGGCATTGAGCCCAATTGACTTAATTCCTGAACACTGCTCTATTTTGTGAAATTACTAGTAACAAGTCACATTTTATTAGTTTTACAGATTTCAAATGATTTACTTTATAATTCAGAAATTACTACAAATCTATAAAGTTGGTTTGGTCTCTATTTTATACATGATGAAACTGAGTCCAGAAAGTTAACTGACATTCATACCAAAAGTTATACCATTCAATTAGTGGTGGATTCAAACTTTGATTTTCGAATTCCCAGGTTGTTACTTTAGAAATAATTAAGAATTATCTTATAAAAATCCATTAAAATCTATAATTTTTTATTTTTATAAAACTATATTTATGAATATATATACATATATAGGTATCTAAACACAGTGCTAACTTCTATTACATGATTATAATTCATAATAATGGATAAACTGATAAAGAGTCTAAAATGCAACAAGTGATATAAAGAAAATATGAAAATTGAAGCCAAAATAATTCAAACTAATATGCTTATCATGACTCTGTTGTAATATAATGAAAATTTTCAAAATCATGCTAACAGCCAGTATGACCCTGGTCTTTAGGATTTCAGTGAGATCCTGGACTAAACTTTAAGTAGCATTAGTCAGTCAAAGGTCATTTATATTTAGTTTAACCCTAGTCAAACTATCTAATCGATTTTTTAAATTCAAAACTCTAATTAATGTTCTCTTAAACTACAGATGACTTTATGAATAGGATTATGGGGAGGAATATACTCTTGCTGTTTTGAAAGTAGAGTTAAGCACGTGTCTCTGGGACTGATGTAAATTGAACAGAACCACTGATAAACCTCATTCTTTTATAGCAATCTCAATATTATAAATAAGTGTGAAAAAAATTACCTTTAATGCTTATACACAGACCAATGAGGATGCAGTCAGTTTAAATTGATCAGAACTATGTTTCAGAAGTGTCACGTACTTTAAAGCACAAAGTTCCACTTTTCTGTTTAACTTAAAAGCATTTGTGTTTATTTCCATTATATTCAAACATTAACGATATGGAATCCTGCTAAATATTCAGAAGGTACAGATTTAAGGGAATGATTGAGTTCAGTTTAGCAAGTAGTTTAACATTTATAGCAGTTAGGAGGGTAGAGGATGAAACTTTTTAAAAAAGCTACTCAGTTTATATGTGAAACTGACAGCTAGGATAGAGACATAGGAAAAATAAATTGAAGATTACTATGTTGAGATATTATACAATAAAAAATATAAGCATCTAGTGAGAATAACAGAAGCCAAAATGAGTTGAAATATGTCTTCTATGTGTGGAAAAATGACTATACTTTATTCACTTAAGATCTATATGTTGTCTTGGCTGCAACCGATATCACTTACTTATAGAAATAATGGCCTTTGTGATATTTTATTGTAAAAATTATGAATCCAGTTTCTTGTACAATATAATGCCTATGGTTCTCCATACATTATATAAGAAAACTATGCTCTCCTAAAACATAGATTTATAAATGAAATAATAAAATATCAAACATTTTGAATTTACTCCTCTAAGTTAAAAAAAATGAATCTGCATCTCTAATACATGAATATTTAATATTGATTTAGTTATTAATGCATAATTCTGTATTAACAGTACAGAAAGAGAAGTGAAGTAAGCATACTGAAATAGAATAATTAGAAATAAAATTATAATACTGTCATCCTGCTCCCTATGGATCATTCTGCACACCTACTGGGAAGTGCATGACCAACTACTCTAGAGACCGTGGTATAAAGTTAAAACATGTGTTTCCTAATGTCAAGGTGTAAATCAAAGGGAATCTGGGTCAGGACCAAAGTAGTCTACTCTGAGGAGTAATATCCTAAAGTGATATCAGGGCTCCAAAAAGGAGAGTTAACTCTCCTTCACCCTCTAGAAGGGAAGTTTTGTTGAATTGACTGTTAAGGTGGATACAGTGGGTTCTCTAGTGTCCTATAAACGGAGCCATCATGCCCCATTCCAGTGCTCTCATTCTATGGTCAACAATCCTCGCATTGGTAAGCTTACACCTGTATAACACACATTTTAATCGTTAGCCTAAAAAATAACAACCACCACCCTTGGGTAAATGTACCACAAAATAAGAATAACTACATGAGCATAATGATTCCCTTAATATGATATAATAGCTATCAGTTTAAAAGTACAAAATTTCAATTATATATTTGATTTATTTGGCTAAAGAACATAGTCTCTATTAGGTTAGATTCATTTCAAAGTCTTAGCCAAAGCCTGAGTCCCTACTAGGGCACCCTTAGGGTAAATTCCTAATTAAAATAAACATTATAAGATCATAAAGTCATCTCAGATTTCCATTGAGTAGCTCAGTGCATATTTTATGTGTGTGTCCTAATCAGTATTTTTGAACTTTAATACACATTTGATTCTGATTTGGTATTCTGATTTTCTGACAAGATCACAGATGGCATAAACATCGTTGGACAATGAATCACAGTTAACAAAGTCCTAAGCAATGTTTACCAGCAGCTGTTGCATCTGGACTATGTAGACAGGTGTACATGCTATGGCATTTATTATCCAGTAAAGGTAGAAATGGTAGAATTTACATATGGATTAATGTCTCATCATAAAATTGAGAAATTGATTAAGTGTAAACCCCAGTCTCAATGAAATCTTGTTAGAAATTGTTCAAATTAATATCTATAGTAGGGATCAAGAGAAATAAGATGATTTTAATAAGCACCCACTGTAGTATGTCTATGACGTTTTTGTTGTTGTTTAGCTAATTTCAATCATCAGAATAAAAATGATAGGTTAGACCTTCTTTTTGAAAACAGAGAGTACATAAGTTATCAAGGAAAAGAAGAAACTTTGGGCAACTTCTTATAGAATTTTAGCTTCCCTATCACTAGCCTAGCAACTCGTCAAAATATTTTAAACAGATTTAATCATTTTACTTCACTAATTGTGTATATTGCTTAGTTTTATTTTCATTTTGAATTATATGAGGATCTCTGCAGCTGTTAGAGATGCATAGCTATTTATAATTAAAACAATATTCAGAAATCAGGAATCACTTATTAACTATCCTCTACAACAGAGGTTGGCAAATTATGGTCCATTGAATTATGGTCCATTGGCCCAATCCAGCCTGCAGATTGAAATCTGATTTTATAATAAAAGTTTCACTGGGATACAGCCATGCCCATTTATTTACATTTTGTCTATGATTGCTTTCCCACAATGGCAGAGTTGAATCATTACAACAGAGACCATCTGACCTGTAAAACCTAAAATATTTACCTATCTGGCCCTTTACAAAAAAGGTTTGCTGACCTCTGCTCCAAACTCATATAAAACATTATCAAATAATAAAATATATATCTCTATTAACTTATTCTAAAACACTCCCTATGTATGAGAAAACAATCCTAGAGATAATAATATGTGTAATTACAATGGTTATTCAGTGTGAGGTACTAGTCCCTATGTAAATCTGTGTTTCTTGAGGATTATATCCTGATATTATGTATTTCATTTTGTTCAGATCATGTTTTTTCTTTCCCTCTTATTAAGTCTGCTGAAAAGAAAACTAACAGCTTCAACTACCTGTCACATTAAACAAAAGGTGAAGCACTTTAAGTACAAAAGAACATGATTCAATGGGACTACTATAGGTGTCACCCAGGAGAAAATGTATTTTGAGGTAATACTCACAGCATGTTAGTGTTTCATTTGACAGAATAAGCCTATTGGTTGTAGTTTCAAATGGAACTTATTAGCTGAAACTTTGGTGCTGAGATAACAGAAGATAAAGTCCTTGACTCCAAGAGTTGCTTTGTTTTGGTCTGTTGTATAATTTGCACCAAGCTAGAAGGCCTGAAGTAGAAAACAAATCCATGATGTCTGGAAACTAAGATATGGACTAACAGGAACCCCTTCAGCAGCCATACACTAAAATTAGCACTTAGCATACGTCAGGGATCATGTGGAAGTAGTATTATATAATAGCTATTGTAGCTATATTACTTCTTCATGTTTCCTCAATTTCCTTATGTGTAAAAAGAAAAGTCCAAACTAGGGCAGTTATTGGTAGCTCTGTCTATGTATTAGAATTTTCTAGAAAGCTTTAAAATAACAATGATGCCTTGGACCTACTTGCAACTAATTAAATTTTTAAAAAGTTTGGGTAGGTTTAAAGTGAGCTAGAATTATCAGGCTGTATTATAGATGATGTCCAATTTTTCAGAAATGATGCCAAACATATGAAAACACTGCTCCTCTGATTTTTACCTGGGATGCTGAGAGCAAACAATGGCAGGAGTTAAGCCATAAGAAAAGTCTCATAGCGTACCCACTGTCCTTTGCCTTTGGTTTTAACATAAACAAGAGAGTAACACACACATTATGGTTACATCAAATAGAACGTTACGGCAGAGGTTATATGGGCAATTTCACAGACATGTTTGTTCAGCAGAATGAATGTGAATGGGTATTTTTGGTTTTGTTTTGTTTCTACTCCACATTTAAACTAATAGATTTTATTTTTAAAAAATTCCAGATTTCCAATTTCTCTTGAAAAATCTACTAACACCAGATCTGAATTTCCACAAGAGTTGTCAAGATCTGAATAGTGGCTGCTATTGTTTAGAAGGGACATAAACTGTCCAAATCAACAGTTTCCATCATTGTTTTTCACCCCCATGACATTGCAGTGGAGTGTCAGTTGCTATTTATTGTCCTCATTCTGATGCTTTTCTTATAGTTTAGAAATAGTATCTGTACCTACGTCTCTGTCAAAAGAGGAAAAACAAAAGACAGACCCATGGACTGCAGATTTCAACAAAAATGTGAATAAACATATTTCTTGTGGCTCATCTTACTCTTGTACATTACTTACAAGTATATGATAGGCATTTGAATTTGTAACCCAGTCTAGGGTGAAAAATGTATTTTTGTTCTTATTTCTTGCTGAGACATTTTCCAATATTCTTTGCTCTGAGATTAACAGCTTTCCTTAATGACAAATTCAGAATAGTGATGCCCACCAAATACTTAGGATGGCAAACTCCAAGCTTTCTAAAGACTGTGTATGTGCACGCACTTATGTGTTGAGCATTTGAAACAAGCCTTAAGAAGTCACTATGCCTTTACTCAGTCATCTCTTCAATACAAAAGTTAGGTACTATTGTGTCATCCTTTAAATGATGTGGAAAATGAGGATCCAAAGAAAAGTAATTAGCTCAAGGTCATGCAGTTATTACCTTAGGTAACTTGGTGTAATATTGTGGGTCATGCCAATTCACATCCTCTTAAATTCTGCTGCCCCCATAATTTAAGAGGCTAAGTGTTTCCCCAAGTTCAAACAGATGGAATAGTCTCAAAATTGATGTGCTATTGCTTGGTATCAATATGTTCAAATCAATATGTTAGAGTCCTCTTTACTTTAAATTTAAACACCCATGTGTTTACTATTTTCCAAGTCAGTAGTTTCCTGGTTACTTTGAGGGGGCCAGGATCACTTTGGAAGACTTGGAATTCATAATCTGCCTTTGAACCTCAATGATACTTTTCCCCTTCTTTTGAGACACTTAACATATGGTATTATATTATCTTCATAATTACTTTGTCTCCCTTCACACAATTTTAAGAGTAGGTTTCTTGAGGACACGTTTTTATTATTTTTATGCCTGCTATGCCTTTCATAGTGTCTTAAAGAGCACTGAATTTAATTGAATATTGAATCTGCTTAACAACAGTAGTTGGAGTCTGTGAGCTCTCTGAAGGCTACTCAACAGAGTGAAACATTGAAAGCCTTGCATATGAGATGGTAGTGAGAGGACTCTCATTTATAAACTGGCAGGAATCAAGGCCCCCATGTTTGTTTTGTTTTGGTTGTTGCACATTTTTCCTAATTAGACATGAGACTGCCTGAACTACTCCAAGTACTATGGGCTGAGTGGTTTTGATGGTACTATGTAAATTTTCCAGGGATAAGAGCTTAACTAAGATTTGAGCTCAGTAACAGAATGAGAAGGAAGGTCTGGTTACTAACATAGTTTCCAATGGAGCTCACCATGTTTCCTTCACAAGCAGGCAATGAGCAATGGTGAATTTTAAAATTCAGTTACATCTCATTTTTGATAGTTTACAGAATACACTCCTCAGCCTGCTGTATTCCAAAGTCTTTATTTATCAGCTATTAGTTGGCTTTAGTCTTCAAACTGCAAGTAAACGAATGTTTCTAGTTTAAGTCTTAAACTCCATACATAACAGCAAAAGAGCTGGGACATTTATCTTGCCCTGCAGTTATAGAAATAGAATCTAAATGCTGCTCAAAAGATCCTTAGCAAGAGTAAAGTGAACCAATTATTTGATGGAGGTCAGGGTGGGAGAAGACACTATTTGATTATCATTTCATCCCTAGGTTATAATCAGACTTGGAATTTTGGCTGCAGAATGCAGACACAGCCTGGCTTTGTGCTATGATCTCTAGAAAGTTTTTGAACACTTGTAATCATTCATAAGAATCTTTTCCTGAGGCTCAGAATTAAGAACATCTCAAAAAGGGAAATGGTTGCAAGGTGGTGTCACTCTTATTTGACTCACTTCTAAACATTTGGTAATATATAGCCTATAGGAGTCTACCTTCTAAGAGCATGCATTCAGGGTTTGCTTTTGTAATCTCAGTTTAGATCACTCAAGCTCTCAGCATGTTGGCAATCCCCTGCAAGACGGTATCAACAGGGGACAAAATGAAGTAAAGAGGATTGTATCGGACAGAGCTCCTTAAATAAGTTGTTCAATTGACGGGAGAGGCTTTCCCAGGTTTATTAATTCGAACAACCTAAACTAGTTGATGTGGACTTATAAATGAATCTTGCCTCATTATTTTCCTGAAGAATAGTCAAAAATGAATTCTGGAGAAAGACGTATTTTGTAAAAGTTTAAACATTTGAAGTTCTATGTTATGGAATAATTTTACCTCAAGGCAGTTGTTTTCAAAATTAAAGGCACAGGAGAATATCCAGTGTGCTTTTTCTATCATGCTTTCCTACATCCAACCATGGAGATTCTGATTTTGTAGTTTCTGGGTTGCAGCCTGGGAAATTGAATTTTTAACAAGCTCTTCAGGTATTCATGATACAGATAACTTAGGGTTACAAAATTTAAAAGGAAATTTCAAGAAATGATGGAAATGTGGTCTCTAATCGAGACTTTCCCCTACTTACCTTCATAGGCTAACCTTTGATCAGAGAGTTGGAACAGATATTACTTTAGCTAGAGAACCAGAAGAACGTCAGCTAACGTTCTTACAGAAAAATGAAAGAACTAGAGATCCTTGGTTGGAAGTTGCCTTGGAAAGTAGCCTTCACATAGCTAAAGGGAAAATTACCAAACTATTTGCTTGTGTCACTATCCATGATTCGTTCCAGACATTGTTTTCAAGCAAGTATAAAATTTTTCTTACTCCATTAAAAAAAAATTATCTGTTAAACTGCTCTCTCAATCACACTTTAGGAGGCATGTAAACTTATTTGTAATTAAAAGTACTAATTTTTAAAAGTCTAAATCACACTTAGATTTGGGTTTAGTGGTAAATCTTAGATATATGCTCAGTTTGTCTTTCTCAAATTTTGCATTTCTGATCCTATCTAAGATTCTTAGACATTTGTGGTATGCTTACAGAAAATAAATCATGAATAAAGTATAATACCTTGAAATTAATTTTAATAAGGAAGGCCTTCTAAATCCTACTGTATATGCCATATAGATTTCCAAGTTTTTTACATTATTTAAAATTTTGGACTTCAATGACTAACATTTTTATCTTCCTGACTCCATTGATACTATCTCTGTATCACTCTTTATAACTTTCTTTTGTCATATGTTAATACTTTATCGCTCTGCTCTGTATTGAACATGGGGTCTTCATGCTCAAAACTAATAATATCCCTTTGAGAAAATTCCACATTTCTAAATATCCAGTAATTATAACTCTAATTCCAATGCTGAATGGTGAAGAGAGTAATATATGCTCATATAATTTTAAAACAAAAATTAAATGATTTGGGGGGAAAATTTAATGTTTTAAATATTCAAGTTATCTATTTTTTTCTTTCTTGCTAATGCTAGAATTAAAGTTAAAAAAATGTAAGATGGGCTTCCCTGGTGGCGCAGTGGTTGAGAATCCGCCTGCCGATGCAGGAGACACGGGTTCGTGCCCTGGTCCGGGAAGATCCCACATGCCGCGGAGCAACTAAGCCCGTGAGCCATGGCCGCTAGGCCTGCGCGTCCGGAGCCTGTGCTCCGCAACGGGAGAGGCCACAACAGTGAGAGGCCCGCGTACCGCAAAAAAAAAAAAAAAAAAAAAGTAAGATAAGAAGAGGTTGAACTATCAGTTAAGTTAATGGCCATTATGGCTTTTTTAATGTGTTCACTTGGCTAGGCTAGAGTGCCTATTTATTCAAATACATATTAATTGGGTATTGCTGAAAAGGGTTTTTTTCAGATTCAATTAAAGTCTCTAATCAGTTTATTTTTCATTAGGGGAATTATTCTAGATAATCTGGTGGGCCTGCCTTCATCAGTTGGAAGACCTTGAAAGCAGGGCTGTAGCTTTCCCAAGAACAAAGAACTTCCACTTGTGGATAATATCTTTGGTCAGTGCTAGTGGAGTGCTGTACTGTTCATTATCCTCCTGACTTCCTGCTGTATTGATTTCTGATTTGCTTATCCAGCCCCACAATCACATAAGGCAATCCTCTGCAATAAATCTCAGAATATAAACCTTAATATAAATAATATGTCACTGTGTGTGTGCGCATGTGTATGCATGTGTCTGTGCAGAGCAGTATTGTTATCAGACTAGTAGAAAAAAATTATTAGCAAAATTTTAGTACCATTAGACAATATAAAGTGGCTTTACTTGGGAACAGCAGGTCAAGATCAATACCTGTAAATAGAGCTTCTTATATATATCTTAATTCATTTGTTAATTTACATTATTATTTTTCTAATCATAGGAATTCTAGGATAAACTATTCAGAAGGCACATTGTTTTAGATTCAATAAGACTATAACTGAATAGAAAATTTAATTAACTGATAGATATACCCCTTTTCCCATCGCAAACTGAGGAAGTCCTAGGGTATTCTACTAAAATGACAGGAGCAGCATTTATGGTAAGGTTCATCTATGACTATTAATTTGTTTCCGATTGAACCACAATTATTACCTCCAAAAGTATAGATTCCATACAGATATTATTCAGCAACCAGTTTTTAGGAAAAACAAAAATTTAAAGGGATAAAAATGGTATTATAAGGATCCTTGTACATATAAGTACCTCAGCTATAGAGAATGACATATTTTCTGTAGTTCATAATCTTGCTGATGGTATGACATAAGAGGAAGTAACTGTTAATACTGTTTAACCTAATTTATTAAGAAACATATAATTTCGCTGATAGACTAGCTACATTTTCCTTCATATAACTCAATAAATACCTTTACTGTATAGATTCCAGATACCTGAGAAGTATCCTTATAAGATATAAAAATTTTATAACTATTAAGGTCCGTCTGATTTTGTGTATTTATACAGTGGTATAATTGCCACACAATGTGCACATTAGAGAAAGGAGGGAGTTTGCCATTGATAAATGGTATTGTACCCTGTTTTGAAACTTAAAACTCTACTTACTAGTAATATCTAAAATGGCCTGATAATCATTCAATACTGATGTGCCCATAAAAGTACAGAGATCTCAAGAGGAATCACAGATAATGTTTTCCAACTCTAATGTGGCATACAAAATATTTTTATTACCATAACAATCATTGCAAATAAAAGTGCTGCTGCAATACAAGCTCAGCAAAAGAACTTTAATTGGCTGGCTGCTATGTTGCTAGACAATAAAATTGCTTTAGGAGAGACCTTCAAGATGGCGGTCAGTAAGACAGAGATCACCGTCCTCCCCACAAATACATCAAAAATACATCTACATGTGGAACAAATCCTACAGAACACCTACTGAATGCTGGCAGAAGACCTCAGACTTCCCCAAAAGCAAGAAAATTCCCATGTACCTGGGTAGGCTAAAAGAAAAAAAAAAACAAAAAACAGACAAAAGAATAGGGACAGGATCCACACCTCTGGGAGGGAGGTGTGAAGGAGGAAGTTTCCACACACGAGGGAGCACCTTCACTGGCGGGGACGGGGTGGGGGGGGTGGGTGGGGAGGAGGCTTTGGAGCCATGGAAGAGACCGCAGCAACAGGAGTGTAGAGGGCAAAGTGGAGAGATTCAGCACAGAAGATCGGTGCCGTCCAGCAATCACCAATCTGAGACATTTGACTGCTTACCTGCTGGGGCGGGCGGGGGCTGGGAGCTGAGGCTCAGGCTTCAGAGGTCGGATCCCAGGGAGAGGACTGGGGTTAGCTGCATGAAGATAGCCTGAAGGAGGCTAGTGCGCCACAGTTATCCGGGAGGGAGTTTGGGAAAAAGTCTGTACCTACCGAAGAGGCAAGAGACCACAGTTTCGGGGTGTGTGAGGAGAGGGGATTCCTGCTCCATGTTCCCAGAGAAGGCAGAGCACCACCTCAGTGTCTCCAGAGACAGGCACGAGCCGCAGCTATCAGCTCGGACCTCAGAGATGGGCATGAACCGCTAACACTGCCGCCGCTGCCACCAAGAACCCTGTGTGCAAGTGCAGGTCACTACCCACCTCCCCCACCCGGAGCCTGTGCAACATGCCACTGTCAGGGTCCCATGATCCAGGGACAACTTCCCTGGAAGAACACATGGTACACCTCAGGCTGCTGCAATGTCATGCTGGCCTTTGCCACCACAGGCTTGCCCCACATTCCAGTTATGACTACCATACCCCTCCCTCTCCCCAGCCTGAGTGAGCAAGAGAGCCCTAATCAGCTGCTGCTTTAACCTCCTCCTGTCTGGGTGGGAAGCAGATGCCTGAGGGCAGCCTACACTCAGAGGCAGGGCCAAAACCAAAGCTGAACCCCAGGAGCTGCAAACAAAGAAGAGAAAGGGAAATTTCTCAGTGCAGCCTCAGGAGCAGCAGATAAATCCCCACAATCGACTTGATAAACCCTGCATCTGTGGACTACCTGAATAGACAATGAATATTCCCAAAATTGAGGCCGTGGAATTTGGGAGCAACTGTAGACTTGGGGTTTGCTTTTGAGTCTGATTTACTTCTGGTTTTATTTTAGTTTAGTTTTTAGTGTTTGTTATCACTGGTGGATTTGTTTATTAGTTTGGTTGCTCTCTTATTTAAATTTTTCACTATTTATTTATTTTTTTCCTGTTTTCTCTTTTTGTGACTGTAATTGTATATGTTTCTTGGTATAATTTTGTCTGTTTAGGTTTGCTTTTACCATTTGTCCTAGGGTTCTCTCTGTTCATTTTGGTTTTCTTTAGTTTTTTTTTTTATTGTCTGTTTTTTTTAATGAGTGTGTGTGTGTGTGTGTGTGTGTGTGTGTGTGTGTGTGTATGTTTTTTTTGTGTGGTCTTCTCCATTTAGCTTTGCTTTCACAATTTGGTTTAGGATTCTATCTGCTAGCTATTGTTTCTCTGTTTTTTCTTCCATTACTTCCAAGCCGTGTTGCTGGCAGGGTCTTGGTGCTCCGGCCGGGTGTCAAGACTGAGCCTCCAAGGTGGGAGAGCCGAATCCAGGGCACTGGACCACCAGAGATCTCCTGGCCCCATGTAATATCAAACACTGACAGCTCTCCCAGAGATCTCCATCTCAACACTAAAACCCAGCTCCACATAACAGCCAGCAAGTTCCAGTGCTGGATGCCCCATGCCAAACAATTAGCAACATAGGAACACAGCCCCACCCATTAGCAGAGAGGCTGCCTAAAGTCATTCTAAGTTCACAGACAACCCAAAACAAACCACCAGATGCAGCCCTGCCCACCAGAAGGACAAGATGCAACCCCACCGACCAGAACGTATGCACCAGTCCCCTCCACCAGCAAGCATACACAAGCAACTGAACCAATCTCACTCAATGGGGGCAGACACCAAAAACAATGGGAACTACGAACTACAGCCTGTGAAATCGAGACCCCAAACAAAAGAAGTTAAACAAAATGAGAAGACAGAGAAATATGCAGCAGATGAAGGAGTAAGGTTAAAAACCAACCAAACCAAACAAAGGAAGAGTATTTGGCAGTCCACCTGAGAAAGAATTCAGAGTGATGACAGTAAAGATGATCCAAAATCTCAGAAATACAATGGAGAAAATACAAAAAGCATTTCACAATAACCAAGAACTAAAGAGCAACCAAACAATGATGAACAACACAATAAATAAAATTGAAAATACTCTACAAGGAATCAATAGCAAAATAACTGAGGCAGAAGAATGGATAAATGACCTGGAAGATAAAATAGTGGAAATAACTGCTGCAGAGCAGAATAAAGGAAAAAGAATGAAAAGAATTGAGGACAGTCTCAGAGACGTCTGGGACAACATTCAACGCACCAACATGTGAATTATAGGGGTCCCAGAAGAAGAAGAGGAAAAAGGAAGGGACTGAGAAAATATTTGAAGAGATTATAGTTGAAAACTTCCCTAACATGGAAAAGGAAACAGTCAATCAAGCCCAGAAAGAGCAGAGACTCCCATACAGGATAAATCCAAGGAGAAACACACCAAGACATATTAATCAAACTAACAAAAATTAAATACAAAGGAAAAATATTAAAAGCAGCAAGGGAAAAGCAACAAATAATATACAAGGAAATCCCCATAATGTTAATGGCTGATCTTTCAGCAGAAACTCTGCAAGCCAGAAGGGAGTGGCAGGACATATTTACAGTGATGACAGGGAAAACCTACAACCAAGATTACTCTACCCAGCAAGGGTCTCATTCAGATTTCATGGAAAAATTAAAACCTTTACAGACAAGCAAAAGCTAAGAGAATTCAGCACCACCAAACCAGCTTCACAACAAATGCCAAAGGAACTTCTCTAGGCAGGAAACACAAGAAAAGGAAAAGACCTACAAAAACAAACCCCAAAGAATTAAGAAAATGGTAATAGGAACATGCATATCGATAATTATCTTAAATATAAGTGGATTAAATGCTTCAACCAACAGACACAGACTGGCTGAATGGATACAAAAACAATACCCATATTATGCTGTCTACAAGACACCCACTTAAGACCTAGGGAAACACACTGACTGAAAGTGAGGGGGGTTGGAAAAAGATATTCCATGCAAATGGAAATCAAAAGAAAGATGGAGTAGCAATACTCATATCAGACAAAATAGACTTTAAAATAAAGACTGTCACAACAGACAAAGAAGGAAGCTATAAAATGATCAAGGGATCAATCCAAGAAGATATAACAACTGTAAATATTTACGCACACAACACAGGAGCACCTCAATACATAAGGCAAATGCAAACAGCTATAAAAGGGGAAATCAACAGTAACACAATAATAGTAGGGGACCTTAACACTCCACTTTCATGAATGGACAGATCATCCAAAATGAAAACAAATCAAGAAATACAAGCTTTAAATGACACATTATATCATGTGTATTTAGTTGATATTTATAGGACATTCCATCCAAAAACAACAGAATACACTTTCTTCTCAGGTGCTCATGGAATCTCCAGGATAGATCATATCTTGGGGCACAAATTAAGTCTTGGTAAATTTAAGAAAACTGAAATCATATCAAGTATTCTTTCCAACCACAACGCTATGAGAGTAGCTACCAATTACAGGAAAAAAACTGTAAAAAATACAAACACATGGAGGCTAAACAATATGCTACTAAATAACCAAGAGATCACTGAAGAAATCAAAGAGGAATCCAAAAAATACCTAGAAACAAATGACAAGGAAAACATGACGACCCAAAACCTATGGGACGCACCAATAGCAGTTCTAAGAGGGAAGTTTATAGCAATACAATCCTAACTTAAGAAACAGGAAACATCTCAAATAAAAAACCTAACCTTGCACCTAAAGTAATTAGAGAAAGAAGAACAAAAAAACCCCAAAGTTAGCAGAAGGAAAGAAATCATAAAGATCAGATCAGAAACAAATGAAAAACAAATGAAGGAAACAAGAGCAAAGATCAATAAAACTAAAAGCTGGTTCTTTGAGAAGATAAACAAAATTGACAAACCATTAGCCAGACTCATCAAGAAAAAAAGGGAGAAGTCGCAAATCAACAGAATTAGAAATGAAAACAGAGAAGTAACAACTGACACTGCAGAAATACAAAGGATCATGAGAGATTACTACAAGCAATTATATGCCAATAAAATGGACAACTTGGAAGAAATGGACAAATTCCTAGAAAAGTACAACCTTCCAAGACTGAAACAGGAAGAAATAGAAAATATAAACAGAACAACCACAAGCACTGAAATTGAAACTGTGATTTAAAATCTTCCAACAAACAAAAGTGCAGGGCCAGATGGCTTCACAGGTGAATTCTATCAAACATTTAGAGAAGAGCTAATATCTATTCTTCTCAAACTCTTCAAAAATATAGCAGAGGGAGGAACACTCCCACATGCATTCTACTAGGCCACCATCACCCTGATACCAAAACCAGACAAAGATATCACAAAAAAAGAAAACTACAGGCCAATATCACTGATGAACATAGATGCAAAAATCCTCAACAAAATACTAGCAAACAGAATCCAACAGCTCATTAAAAGGATCATACACCATGATCAAGTGGGATTTATCCCAGGAATGAAAGATTTCTTCAATATGCACAAATCAATCAATGTGATACACCATATTAACAAATTGAAGGAAAAAAACCAAATGATCATCTCAACAGATGCAGAAAAAGCTTACCACAAAATTCAATACCAATTTATGATAAAAACTCTCCAAAAAGTAGGCATAGAGGGAACCTACCTCAACATAATAAAGGCCATATATGACAAACCCACAAGCAACATCATCCTCTTCATTTTTTTTTTTTTTTTTTTTTTTTGATAAGAGTACTTTTCAACCTCTCTCATGGGATATTTTCACGGGCCTCTCACTGTTGTGGCCTCTCCCATTGCAGAGCACAGGCTCCGGATGCACAGGCTCAGTGGCCATGGCTCATGGGCCTAGCTGCTCCGCGGCATGTGGGATCTTCCCAGACCGGGGCACGAACCCATGTCCCCTGCATCGGCAGGTGGACTCTCAACCACTGCGCCACCAAGGAAGCCCCAACATCATTCTCAATGGTGAAAAACTGAAAACATTTCTTCTAAGATCAGGAACAAGACAAGGTTGCCCAGTCTCACCACTATTATTCAACATAGTTTAGGAAGTTTTAGCCATGGCAATCAGAGAAGAAAAAGAAATAAAAGGAATCCAAATCAGAAAAGAAGACGTAAAACTGTCACTGTTTGCAGATGACATGATACTATACATAGAGAATCCTAAAGATGCAACCAGAAATCTGCTAAAGCTAATCAATGAATTTGATTAGCAGGATACAAAACTAATGCACAGAAATCTCTTGCACTCCTATACACTAACAATGAAAAATCTGACAAAGAAATTAAGGAAACACTCCCATTTACCACTGCAACAAAAAGAATACAATACCTAGGAATAAACCTACCTAAGCAGACAAAAGACCTGTTTGCAGAAAACTGTAAGACACTGATGAAAGAAATTAAAGACGATACAAAACAGATGGAGACATATACCATATTCTTGGATTGGAAGAATCAACATTGTGAAAATGACTATACTACCCAAAGCAATCTACAGATTCAATGCAATCCCTATTAAACTACCAATGGCATTTTTTACAGAACCAGAACAAAATTTCACAATTTGTGTGGAAACAGAAAAGACCCCAAATAGCCAAAGCAATCTTTTCTTTTTTTTTTTTTTAAAGTTTATGACATTCTTAAGGATTATTTTTAAAATTTATTTATTTTAGCTGCATTGGGTCTTTGTTGCTGTGCACAGGCTTTCTCTAGTTGCAGTGAGTGGGGGCTACTCTTCGTTGTAGTGTGCGGGCTTCTCATTGCAGTGGCTTCCCTTGTTGCAAAGCATGGGCTCTAGGTGCATGGGCTTCAGTAGTTGTGGCACACGGGCTCTAGAGCACAGGCTCAGTACTTGTGGCACATGGGCTTGGTTGCTCTGTGGAATGTGGGATCTTCCTGGACCAGGGCGTGAACCCATGTCCCCTGCATTGGCAGGTGGATTCTTAACCACTATGCCAAAAGGGAAGCCCCAAAGCAATCATGAGGAAGGAAAACAGAGTTGGAGGAATCAAGCTGCCTGACTTCAGACGATACTACAAAGCTACAGAAATCAAGACAGTATGGTACTGGCACAAAAACAGAAATATAGATCAATGGAACATAGTGGAAAGCCCAGAGATAAACCCACACACATATGGCCACCTTATGTTTGATAAAGGAGGCAAGAATATACAATGGAGAAAAGACAACCTCTTCAATACGTGGTGCTGGGAAAACTGCACAGCTACATGTAAGAGTCTGAAATTAGAAAACTCCCTAATATCATACACAAAAATAAACTCAAAATGGGTTAAAGACCTAAATGTAAGGCCAGACACTCTCAAACTCTTAGAGGAAAACATAGGCAGAACACTCTATGACATAAATCACAGCAAGATCCTTTTTGACCCACCTCCTAGAGAAATGGAAATAAAAACAAAAATAAGCAAATGGACCCTAATGAAACTTAAAAGCTTTTGCACAGCAAAGGAAACCAAAAACAAGATGAAAAGACAACCCTCAGAATGGGAGAAAATACTTGCAAACGAAGCAACTGACAAAGGATTAATCTCCAAAATATACAAGCAGCTCATGCAGCTCAATATCAAAAAAAACAAACAACCCAATCCAAAAATGGGCAGAAGACCTAAACAGACATTTCTCCAAAGAACATATACAGATTTCCAACAAACACAAGAAAGGATGCTCAACATCACTAATCATTAGAGAAATGCAAATCAAAACTACAGTGAGGTATCACCTCAAACGGGTCAGAATGGCCATTAACAAAAAATCTACAAACAATAAATGCTGGAGAGGGTGTGGAGAAAAAAGAACCCTCTTGCACTGTTGGTGGGAATGTAAATTGACACAGCCACTATGGAGAACAGTATAGAGGTTCCTTAAAAAACTAAAAATAGAACTACCATACGACTCAGCAATCCCACTACCAAGCATATACCCTGAGAAAACCATAATTCAAAAAAAGACATGTACCACAATGTTCATTGCAGCACTATTTACAATAGCCAGGACATGGAAGCAACCTAAGTGTCCACTGATAGATGAATGGATAAAGATGTGGCACATACACACAATGGAATGTTACTCAGCCATAAAAAGAAACGAAATTGTGTTATTTGTATTGAGGTGGATGGTCACAGAATCTGTCATACAGAGTGAAGTAAGTCAGAAAGAGACAAACAAATACCATATGCTAATACATTAATATGGATGCTAAAAAAAAAAGTTCTGATAAACCTAGGAAGAGGAGAGGAATAAAGATGGAGACATAGAGAATGGTCTTGAGGATACGGGTAGGGGGAAGGGTAAGCTGGAACGAAGTGAGAGAGTTGCACTGACATATATACACCATCAAATGTAAAATAGACATATAGTGGGAAGCAGCGGCATCGCACGGGTAGATCAGCTCGGTGCTTTGTGACCACCTAGAGGGGTGGGATAGGGAGGGTAGAAGGGAAGAGTAAGAGGGAGGGGATATGTGGATATATGTATACATATAGCTGATTCACTTTGTTATACAGGAGAAACTAACACAACATAATAAAGCAATTATGCGCCAATAAAGATGTTACAAAAAATTGCTTTAGTTTATTTACTAGCAGAACAATGTGGCATATGCTTGGTAGCTAATACCTTTAGCTGCACTGGAATAAATGCTTCAAGACAAGTTAAAATCAGGTCAAATGCTTATAGTTCCATAAAAGTAAGGAAGTGTTTACACACACACACATATATACATATGTATACACACACACACACACACACACACACACACACACAAATAAACAATAATAAAACAAAGTATAGGGGAATGTATAAAGGATAAAGGAACCAAGGAGTCATCCTGAAAGAGCTCCCAATGGTCAGAGTTGGAATAATATGAGCAACACAATAAATGATGTATTAGATTATAACCCAAAGAATCAAATAAGTACCCATGAGTCCATACTGATATAAATAATCTTTAAATAAACAAATGAGGATGAAGGGACACATCTTTCTTACAGAAGAATTCCAAATAATAAGTGTACATGGAATAAAGGAAATAGAAAATACCATTAGCGTAGCACAGAAATTGTTGCTGTAGACAAGATTAATAGGGTAAACTTTAAGGTGTGTATGCTAAGGGGCAATAGAAAATTTACAGGAAGAAGCTTGGCAAACACTACCTTTACCAAACGATCAAAAGCAATATTGGCAGTAAGTGATGTTAATGTTATGTATCCTGTGGTATGAAGTAAGGAGAAAAGCACTTTGCCTTTGTGAAAATTTTCCTGCAAATTCGTAACTCCAGTTTAAGCATGTGAAAACATCAAACAAATTCCAACTGAGGGTGATTCTACAACCCAATCAGTACCCTTCAAAAGTGTCAAAGCCATAAAAAGCACAGACTCAGAAACTTTCACAAATCGGAAGAGAATAAGGAAGCATGATAACTAAAAGAAATGTGGTATCTTGGTTCAGAATTGGGACCATAAAAAATACATTAGTAGAAAACTTTGTGAAATCCAAATAAAGTCTGCAGTTTAGTTAATAATGCTGTACCAATATTAATACTTTATTTTGAAGAATATAGTATGGTTATGCTAGATGTTAACATTAGGGGGAAGAAGGGAAAATGGCCAAGGTGGGACAAGTAGAACCATGAAATTTAGTATCACGGATTAGCTGGTTGAGAGATTTGCTCTGCAAATATTAGTTATGCTGTTTCTATCTTTGTTCCTAATTATTGCTCTTGTCAATTTTATCAGTTTAAAATGTTGATGTGCACTTAGCATCCTGTACATTTACAGATTAGATTATTCTATATCAAAAGAAGACTGAAGCAACTCTAATAAGGACAATGGAATTGTGTGAGATAGGCACCCAACACCAAGACAGTGACACAACTGTAAAGCTGATAATTTGCATTATGTTTTTGCATCCATCTTCCATTTATCAATATAGGAAGACTGTCAAAGGACTTTCTACATGCAGCAGCACTTGCCTAAAGAGGTATCAAAATCAACTAAGTCACTAAAACTGGTTCTAACCAGCTAAAGTGGAATAAAACCTGTGAACTTGGAGTGACTCACATCTTATGCTGATAAATGACCATAAGCGTTGAATAACATTGATATGCCAGACTCGCTGGACCTAACTGAAGACTCTTCCCTGATGACAATGGACTTTGTCTTAACCAGTCACACATTAATGTACACATTTGCTCCACCTTATCTATAGTACAGACATACTAGCATGATCACAGTGAACTTTGCCTTTTAAATACATGAAGAAGCCACTCTATGAATTTTTTCACTAATGTGGCCTCTTATCTAGGAAGCAAAAATTCAGAGCACATTTTGTTACTCACAGCAGTATGTTTTGATCAATGTCTCACTTTCCTTTAACAATATAGATTGTAGATAAGGTATAGTTAAAAATAAAATATATCCCAAATAATAGCATTGTAAACATTGATTTCAGAATGTCGGTGATTATTTTTCCTTTTGCTAATCTGAAGTTTCCTTTTGAACAATATTTCTAGTATTTTCTAAAATTTTTATTTTAAAAGAAACCTTTATTTTTGTGTTTCTTAGTATTATCAATAAATGGTTAAAATTTAATATATTTTTACTGCTGTATTAGCTTCATGACTTGTTCACAGTTTATACTGAGGTCCTTACAACTTACAGGAATCTGCCCTCTTTCCTCATGTATGTCTGTATTCATTTTCAAAGTCATATCTACTAAGATCTTAGTGAAACAATGGATATGGTAGCATCTGTTCAAACTACCTGATGGGATATTATTTTTCTGTGGCTCCTAAATTAATATAAATTATCAAATTAAAGATAACCTCAAAATATTATGCTAAATGAAAGAAGCCAGAGGAATTTATGAATCAATTTATATGAAATTTCTAATCAAAGCAAAACCATTTGGCATTAAGCAGAACTGGGGATGGGAACAGATTCTGGGACTGGGAATGAGAATAGCAATCGACTGCCACTGGGTATGAGTAAACTGTGGGAAATGATTAAAATGTGCTGGAACTCTCTCCAGATGATTATTGCACTACTCTATTTCACTTAACAACAGAGTTAAAATAGCAGAATTTTATGTTATATTATGCTTCAATAAAGCTGATTAAAAAAGGGCAAAATTTAAACACACACATCAACAAAAAATATACACATGGTGAATACATAATTAGTATTTGGCATAATTTATCATTTGAGTAAAAGAAATTAAAACCACAATAAGCAGGTTTATTCATAATTGCCAAAACTTGGAAGGAGCCAAGATACCCTGTAATAAGTGAATGAATAAACAAACTGTGGTACATCCAGATAACGGAATATTATTCAGTGTTACAAAACAATGAGCCACCAAGCCATGAAAAGACATGGAGGAAACGAAGCCAATCTGAAGGGGCTACATATTGGGGGATTCTAACTATATGATATCCTGGAAAAGATGTGTCTATATGTCTCTAAAACCATGGGGAGAGTAAAAAGATCAGTGACTTCTAGGGCTTGGGATTTGGGGAGAGGGATGAATAGGCAGAGTATTGAGGAGTCTTAGGGCAGTAAAAATATCTTGCATGATAAACCATAATGATAAATGCATAGCATTACTCTCATTATGTTTGTCTAAATTCACAGAATATACAACAGCAAGAGTGAACTGTAACACAAATTATGAACTTTGGGTGATCATATGTCAAAAATCCATTAATTATTGTGAATGTATTACTTTGTTGGGGAACATTCATAATGTGGGAGGTTGTGGGGGGGAGGAACGGAACTGTCTATATTTTCTGATCAATTTTCCTGTGAATCCAAAAGTACTTTAAAAAATAGTCTGTTAAAAAACACAAGGTGGGACTTCCCTGGTGGCACAGTGGTTGAGAGTCCGCCTGCCGATGCAGGGGACACGGGTTTGTGCCCCGGTCCAGGAAGATCCCACATGCCGCGGAGCAGCTAGGCCCGTGAGCCATGGCCGCTGACCCTGCGAGTCCGGAGCCTGTGCTCGGCAATGGGAGAGGCCACAACGGTGAGAGGCTCACGTACGGGCAAAACAAACAAACAAACAAAAAAAAAAACCACAAGGTGAACTATTACACATATATTAGAGGGTCTACAATTTAAGAGTGATCATTTGGAATGTTGGTGCAGATACAGAGGAACTGGAATTCTCATATACTATTAGCAGGAATGTTCAATTGTACACATACTTTGAAAAAGTTAGAGAATTGCTTAAAAAGTTAAACAAAAACCTACCACTTGACCCTAATATTCTACTCCTAGAGATTTATCTAAGAGAAATGAAAGCACATGTCCATACAAAGACTTTCCCACAGTAGTCATAGTAGCCTTAATTTTCAAAGCCAAAAATTTGTAACTTAAATGTTCATCAACAGATCAATGTATAAAAATTGTTATACCTAGACAATGGAATACACTATTCAGCAACAGAGAAGAACAAATATTAATACACACAACAGCATAGATAATACTTAATGAACAAAGCAAAAAATAATGTGCGTACTGTATGATTCCATTTATATAAAATTCTAGAAAAAGCAAACTATGACAGAAGGTGTTATAAAAAATGTCATAAAGTGACAGAACGTGATTAGTGGTTGCCTGGGATGGGGGAAGACACAAAGGGGTGGGAGAGAGGTATTATAAAAAGACACTTTTAGGGGTGTTGGAAATATAATTTATATTGCTTGTGATAATGGCGTTGGGATTTATACATATATGAAAACTTATGAAATTGTATTTTATAAGTGCAGTTTACTATGTATCAATCATACCCAATAAAGCTGCTTAAAAGGTACTGAAATGATTTATTTCTATATCATTCAAGAAATCAATCCTTACTGTTTTTATTGTAAATAGCTATGTGATACTGGTCTGCTAATGAAGTTTAGAAACATTCTCCAACATCCAGTTCAGCAAGTCAAGTACTTGAGAAGATAATTTTGTAATCTCAGGTAAAGTAATGCAACAAGGGGGAATGATGTATTCCGCCATTTCTGTCCAAAACATTTTCAGGAATGCCATCAATTTGAAAAGCAAAAGTTCTCAATTATAGATGCTTGGTTGCTTCAGGGACCTTTACTCTCAAATGTATGCTGAATTCACTGTTTTATTCCATTTTTCCCAAAATTAGGCCTCAATAAAAAAATTTGGGGTACTTTTGTTAGTGCTGTGTGCTATTTACAGAGCAGTTAATGTCTATGGGGCTGATAATATGTAGAGGTCATCATGTTCAGAGAGAAATGGTATGGTAATGATTCCATTCCAGAGAGAGATTCTGATAAAGCAGAGCTTAAGCTCTGTAAGCTCTTTTGACCTTCTTAATAATAATAGCTAACATTTAGTGAACGTTTAATATGTGCAATACATTATCTTATTAAATCTACCCTCCAACCTCTTGAGATCTGTATTATAAATATCCTCACTTTACAGATGAGGACACAGCAGTTTAAAGAGGTTAAGCAGCTTGCTCAAGGAAGTAAGGAGCAAAATTCCCAACTCAAGTGTGTCTAAGTGCAGAACTGAGCTCTCTCTATACTTTTGTCTCCTTCTTAAGCACAGGAAAATAAGCATTAGACATAGAGGTGAAAATTATTTTATAGTTGTAGATGTTCTATGTGAAGTCCTCTGGTCACGTGAGTTATTTTATTCAATCACAATACAAGGTATCGCTTGTATACCTACAAGCAAGATATGATTTTATATATACTCTCTGATTCCATATGATTTTGGAGATAATAAAGCGATAGTCAAGGTCACTACAAACTATAGAGTAATTTGCCTCTTGGTTCATTGCTTTCTCAGTTCTATAACAAAGGAATACTTTTATAATTTAAGAATAAAAATAAATAGCAGTGAACAGAATCAGATACCACTTTGTAAGGCAATAACTAGTGATAACCTTCAGAGATCACCACCTTTAAATGACAAGGGAAGCTTTCTTCATGAGAACTTAATGTTCTATCTGTATGATTTCTGCTAACTTTTCTTTTTTCATGTTCCTTTCTCTGTAATTCTTTTTTCTTCTTTCTGTGTGTCTACTCATATGACTCGTATGACTCCTCTGGGTCAGAAATGAGGCACCAATCTTTAAAACAGCTCTACTAGAAGCATTTTCTGGCTAGGAGAACTAAATGGAATCTCCTTGACTTTTTCCCTCAACTTCCCACTCACTACCTAATTTACCACTGCCAGTAATAAGGGAGCGTCTGTCTACAGAGCTAGAGGCATCCCACAGCTTCCCTCATGAAGCTGGCCATCTCCACACTTGGTCTGACCACTGTCAACTCCACTAGACTTCACCTTCTATCCCACTTCTACCTCGTAGACAGGACCCCTGGCCTATCTCCTGTTACCACTTCATTTTGCACAATACAAAGTCTTATTGTTACCCTATTTCTCTTCCCTGCCTTTCTTTTAATTTTTTTACTTCCCTTCTCTGTTTCTTCACCCTCTACCATATTTCATAATTTCTTCCTTTCCTATTTCTCTTGATTCTAATATACCATTAAATTTTTTAAATATGTATTTTTCATTCAAAACTGTTATGTTCCTTATTCTTTATTTTTTAATTAAATGAATTAAAATTTTGTTCAAATCTGTTTTTATATCCCTATTACTTACTCAAAATTAGATGATTCTGAGTTTTTGTGTTGCTTTTCTCTCAAACTAATAAAGAACTCTAATTATAGATTTATCTATGCAAATAGAGCATTTCTTTATTTGTGTTGGCCATTGGCCATGAGTCACAGAATTCCCTACCTCATACTAGTTATTTATTAGAATCAAAGTTTCTACATTTCATTTGATAGACCTTATAATTCTTCCTGTAACAATCTGCAATCATTCTCTCTCTAAACATATTGTAATTCTGAAATTCCACAGAGAATCACATTATTATAAGCATATCAAACATGTGAAAAGATGTATTTAAGAAGAATTAGGTTGGAGAAGTAATTTTGAAGCTGGGTGTGTATGTGCCTGTATCTATGTCTGTGTGTGCACTTCATTATTTTTCTGCCAGATGTCCACCAAAGCAAATAGTAATGGGCATAACATTGTGCTAATTATGGAATAAACTATAGAGCTTGTCTCAAAGATTATATGATTATGTTTATAACTCTAAAAGTGTATGTTTCATGATTATTTCTGTTAGAATTGTCTTCTTTTTAGCCTCAGTGCCATCCAGATATACATAAAAATCCAAGTTTTCACTCTCTAATAAGCATTTGAATCAATACAAAATAGTTAATTTTAGTTCGAATGGAATAAAAAGCTGCAGGCTTTTAGAATTGTCTCCTCCTCAGGTGTTGTGAGTTGCTGTTACAAGGTAGACAGCCTTGGAGAAAGGCTATCAGATCTGTAATCTTTATTCCATGCTTCCAGGTCATATGGCTTGAAGCAAGACATTTAACTTCTGTTAACATTTATTTTCCTCATATTTAGATTGAGAGTGGTGATGATTATAAAAGAGCAATCCCCAGTTTTTGGTGTGCAGAAAATCAGTAAAAAGTCAATGAAACCAAAAACAAAACAAAAGGCAAATTCTGGCCCAGTTCTCAAGTTCTCAAAAGATTTTAACTCACCAGTCCTCGTTGAAACAGCTTGAGTGACTCTGACAGAGAAGTAACTTGGACTATGAAGAACACTTCATATTCTTGTGAGGAGTTAATAAATAAATAAAGTGACCTGGCACAGATAGGCACTTTCAAAGGAATTATGCCACCAGGTTACAGACTATGTAATTTATGGAAATATACTAAAATAATGAACCAAGGGGATCCTGGGATATAGTCCACAATACTTGTTATGGGGGATTAGAAGGAAAACATGTATCTCACTATTTTAAAGATGGAGTTAGGTGGAACAGGTACTCAAGGCATTTAAAAAATTCCAGAATCTTAATTTGAAAAGTATTGTACTATTTGATATAGATCAATGCTATTCTGATAACGAAAGATCAGAAGTATCAAAGGGTGGGACAAAATTTAGGAATATTAAAGGAATAGAGAAAATTAAGTTATAATTAATAGAGGCTTATAAATTATTACACCTTGGTGTAATTAAATATAATCAAACATATGTCACAATAATGGGAAAATTGACACAACTATCCTGCAAATCAATAAGAATTGATATAATTATATTGTTACAGATAAATTACTGTTAAATTATTACAAAGGACAAAAACAAAGTTTATTGTTAAGGAAAGATAGATACTTAGAGGAAAAAACTTCTTCATTAATAATTAAAGTCATGCACAATAATGTAATTTAGAACAATTTTAATGATTGACTTTATATCCATTAATCTAATAAAAATCATTAACTGTGGTTTGCCAGGCTATGCAGAAGCATGCACATGTTAAGACTTGTTAGTGGTTGTAAATCTGTTCAGTTATTCTGAAGAACAATCAGACAAATATAGCAAAGTTTATGAAGTACATATTGAATAAAAGGTATAGAATGCCCTCAGGTCAGTATTTTGGAAATATAGCCAATGAAACAAACATCCTAAAATAGAAAATGCTGCTTATAGAAGTGCATAATATTGAAAAAAATCTTACAGGGGCTACTTAGTAGACAAGTTGAAAATCACAGAAAAAGGAAAATGTTTACTAAAATGAATGAATGAAATTGATGGAATGCAATATAGCTATTAAAAAAGTCAAGTATAAAGAAAGTATAAAAACTGACATACTTTAGATCACTGGTTACAAAGTCTATGTTCTTTCCACATTTAATATTTAAAATATTTGGCCAACACTTTAAATTGCTTTGAAATTATTTCCTTAAATTGCTTATTAATAATGTGTAAGGTATTTCAGAAAAATGAACTCTATTTGTAAAACACTACTTTGGATTTCTCAACCAAAAAATACTAATTAGGACTGTACATTTCCTGGTTTAGTCCTTCCTTACTGGGATTAAAGATAGATTTAAGGTTACAGAATTGATTGCATCAAGTGATTTATTAATTTGATGAAGCAATTAGCTAGCTGTTTGTTTTCACTAAATTAACTGCTGGAAAAATTAACCAAATTCATTTAGTTGTTTGCTGACATAACCTTAATAATATTAACTTTCTTCCTTAGTTTGTTCCAAGTGAGAAATTGGATCTCAATCACAGAAATCATGTGAGGATATAAAACATGGAAAAGTGTACTTTTATTTATTTATTTATTAATATTTTGAGGTAATTTTTATATGGAAATATATAACATGCATACAGAAATAACATAAATCATTTTTATGCAGTTCAGGGATCATTCACAAAGTAAAAATAACTGTGCAATCTGCACACAAATTGAGAAACACAATATGACTAGAATGCCAGAAGCACCCTTGGGAAAGGGTACTTTTAGTTCAGTTCATATTTTCTGTTAAATGCAGTTAGACCCTGAGATATAAATGATTGAAAAAATAATAATTACAAAGACTTGACCATGTTCATCATAGTTCTGCTATGACAATATGTTGCTACTTCATACTGGCTGAACAGGAGTACCCAAATTTTAGGAAGTATCGTAATTGCTACATATCATGACACACCACAGTCTCTAATTTTTGCATTTACAATATGGTAATGTGGTTTTATTCATGACAGCAAATAACCATTTAGCAAAAAAAATATCCAGTTATTGGTATCTGAGTACCAGAAGTTCTATTTTGTTGCCATATATTTTACCTAAAAAAGGTCTGTGCTGAATTAAATGAATATTTTTAGAACATAACCTCTACAAGTCTATCAATGGATGAAATTTTCCTTCTACAACTGTAAAATTATTTTTTTGTTCTCAATATTAAAACATATATGGTGAAAAGAAACAGAAGTTACTAAAGCAACAGAAAAGATCTATCTTCATTAATCTCTATTCCTCTATATAAATTTTGCCTTTGAAGGACGGTGGGACTTTTCAAATGGCCTTGATTCTGTTAGCATTGGATAGATGTTAATGTAAAAATTTGGGAGCCAGAGCTATAGTAACAAATTTCTGAAGGCAATCTATGATATGATTCCCATCACATGACCCCCAAATTACCAGTGACATCAAACAAACTCAAGAACGTTACTGATGCCAACGTACAAACTTCTCATATTTTCCGCTTCAGTTCTCAAAGGAGGCTATTTTAAGCTACAGAAAGAAGGGTTAAGTAGGCATCAAAATGGAAAATCCTTTTTGCATTGGGTAACATAATTGACCCTTGGTACAGTGCAGGATTTGGGAGGGAAAACCTTATTAGGTAGCTTTTCCATAAACCACTAAACCAGTTCACCTCAGTTCTCAGTGACAATGATAATATTTAAGAGCTTAAACAAACAAACAAAAATGGTATCTGCCCCGTTACCACAATAATAATTGAGATCTTCTGACAGGATAGATTTTCTGCATCCTCACAAATTTATGATTTTGAGTCAATGTAGGAATCAATAATAGAAGACTTGTATGGTGTAACTAGAAGAGAGTGTGAAAATATTCAGGCTTGATCTGCTTGATAAGGTCTGTAAAGGGAAAAATATAGCGAGGAAAATCACTGAAGTCCTTTCATATTATTTATCTCTGAGGCTTTTTGAAGAAGAGGTTTAGTTCAAGTTTCAACTAAAAATGAACCACATAGAACTGGAGGCAGGGGTACTGGGGAATAGGGCTATGCTAGCTCCTTTTGAGAATGAAGTGACGATTTGGAATTTCTGGTGTGCCTTCTCTAAAAAAATTTAGATGAAAAAAAATTGAATGAAAAAAAAAATTTTAGATGAAATTTTGAAGATAACTCTCAAGTGATATTTGTACTTTATTAGTTTATGTAGAGATACCCCTAATAGCTGCTGATAATGATTTTTAATGACATGCATTTTATTAACATACATTTGGAAAACCATTCCTTACAGATACTGTGGTATGCATATAGATTTTTTTTTTAGAGTTGTTTGTTTGTTTGTGGTATGCGGGCCTCTCACTGTTGTGGCCTCTCCCGTTGCAGAGCACAGGCTCCGGATGCACAGGCACAGCGGCCATGGCTCACGGGTCCAGCAGCTCTGCAGCATGTGGGATCCTCCCGGACCAAGGCACGAAGCCGTGTCCCCTGCATCGGCAGGCGGATTCTCAACCACTGCGCCACCAGGGAAGCCCTGCATATAGATTTTGTTGCACCTGGTAATAACGCTGACGCCCACGGATGAAAGTCACTGATCCAGATTTTTAGCAAGGGAAAATTTTACAAAATAAAACTGATTTGAAGTGTATATTCAGCACAAGTTGTCTTCTAAGAGGGCATTTAAAAAATCTGTTTACAAAAGAAATAATCAAATTAGAAGATCTTATGAAATAATGGACAGGTGATGTTATTCAATTGAGGAGGCGGAAGTTTGGAGAATGGTTTGGTGCTCTGCATCATGAATGGATGGAAGAGTGAGAGTCTGGGTGACAACTGGAAAGTGGGAGCATAAATGAAGGAAGCCTAATATTATAGTGTGGAAACAGCATAGGGAGAGCTTATTGATTTGAAGCACAAAAGTCAAATTTTGAAAGGAATGCCTAAGGTAAGATTTTGAACTGAATTACTATAGATAATTTTATAAATTCTCTACTAGCATCCCTCTGAAATTTTCAGTGTATTGCTTATAGATTCTTCGAGTATGAGAGGATTTACTAATAAAAATGTTCTGGTTTGGCAAGAGCAAAAGGAAGCTTTCTCTGGGAACAGTCTAGGAATGATGCCAGACATGACTGAGTGGAGGCTTTTTCATATTCTCTTTTACTACTTGGATCTGAGAGTGGAAACAGTGGTTGATATTCATAGATAGCACTGCAGTCTATAATTGATAACTCTCATGAATCATTTTGCCCTTTTAGTAATGGGATGGGTCAAGTGAGAGCAAACATTTCAAAGCCTTAGAGATTCCAAAGGAAAGTAAAGGGCTTCCTCTCTTGAAGCGTGTTGTATGGAAACTCAATATTTTTATATCAATAAAGATAAATAAAATAGGAATGCAACATGGTCAAGATTTATGAGTTTTAATTTAAGGTAAAAGCCTCTGTTGCAATATATAATACTGTGAGAGAATTATATCTGATTCAAATAAAAATATACATGTATACACACATAAATCTATTATTATCTAAGTAAAAATACATCATTTTACAGACACCTTTTGCCATGGTTGGACATGCATCTTTCCTGTTGTAAGCTCAATTTTTTTAGGAGAAACATATGTTATCCAAAAAGGAGAAAGAACAATTTTTTTATAGATATAGTGCTATATTAGATTGTGTATAAGTTATGACATTCATTCAAGGAAAGATTTTTTTTTGATGTGTTGTCAAGGGACATGGTTAAGATAAAGAGAAAGGTTTATATTTACCAGCAAGAGTTCACCTCACCAGAAATGTGGATAGATTCCAGGGATTAAATAGAAAGAGGATCTTAGCTGGGAACCATTTACCAATACAGTCGGGGGGAAATTAGAAAAAGCCCTAAAAGTCTTATTGAAATAATCCTAATGGAAATTAGTCACAAAAGGACAGAATAGGTTGCTCTTTTTGTGATGTACTGTTGTCACTTGGCCAGTGGTTTTCAAGCAATAGTGCGCATCAGGAATACCTGGAAAAACTTCAAATTGCAGTTGCTCAACTTCTACCCCACAGATGATAATTTAAAGATCCCAGAGTAAGCAGGCAGGTGGTCGTGGTCAGATGCAAAAGGAAACAGTAGTCTAGGTTTCCAAGATGGTTGCAAACATGCCATTTCTCCTCCAAATTAAAGACCTTGATTTGACCTTTGGGCCTCAAGCAGTAGTCCTTGGATAGAAGGGGAAGCTGACTGATTTTTTTTTTTTTTTTTTTTTTTAGTGAAAATAAAGAAGTAACTTTATCTTTCTTTTTCTTTTATATTGGAGTGTAGTTATTAACAATGTTGTGTTAGTGAAGCTGACTGATTTTTTTTTTTTTTAGTGAAAATAAAGAAGTAACTGCTTTTCTTTTACATTGGAGTATAGTTATTAACAATGTTGTGTTAGTTTCAGGTATACAGCAAAGTGATTCAGTTATACAGATACATGTATCTATTCTTTTTCAAATTATTTTCCAATTTAGTTTATTACAGAGTATTGAGCAAAATTCCCTGTGCTATATAGTAGGTCCTCTTTTTTCTTATTATTATACACTTCTCACATAGAATCACACTATTTATATCCTTTCTTTCCCCCATATCCATTCACCATGAGCACTTCCTGATGTCAAACTGAATTACTGAAATTAGGATTTAGTTGAGGGTAACAATGGCAACAGCAAAAAAATTCCATCACATTAAAATCAAAATGTTTTCCTAACTGAAAGAAGTTAGTCTACAAGCTATATATGGTACTTCCTAGTGACAGGGATCAGGCTCCTTCTATCTTGTTCTCCACAGGAAGCTCCCAATCCTGGAGTCATTCCATAGTCTGGATGGCTGCTGGATCTCTAATTGGTATATGTTTGTTAATATAAGGTTTGTTCTCTTTAACAACATGAAAAAATTCACTCATTCACCTCAATTTAGAAGTGACCACCCACGCTCACTTTAAAATCTTGCCTAAATGCTGGCCATGTGTCAGAATTTTTTACTTACTTTATAAACAACTATATCGTCTCAGCATGACATCATCCTATATTGGATATAAATAACTACAACTGTAGGAAGATTTTTCCATTAGTGGTTTTATGCTAGTAACTGTGAAAAAAAATACTCAAAAAGTTTCCATATTTAGGATATATACATTTTAAGTATCAGAGTTTGGACACAAGATTCTACATCCACCTAAAATGTATTTTTACTGAACTTTGATGGGCAATTTTATAAAGCACAATTTTTGAAGGACAACAGTAGAGTCAAGCAATGGGCCCTTCAGTTAGTTTTATACAAAGGTTGTCAAAATGTTACTTACTCAGTGTTGAAAAAAAAATATTACTAAGGTAGAAAATTTAATGATTGCTGAAATGGCTAAAATCTCTAGATACTTTATTTCTCAAGTGAAAAACAGTAACTCAAACTAACCATTTCATTTGCTATAAACAGTGTATATAGGGCTTCCCTGGTGGCGCAGTGGTTGAGAGTCCGCCTGCCGATGCAGGGGACACGGGTTCGGGCCCCGGTCTGGGAAGATCCCACATGCCGCGGAGCGGCTGGGCCCGTGAGCCATGGCCGCTGAGCCTGTGCGTCCGGAGCCTGTGCCCCGCAACGGGAGAGGCCACAACAGTGAGAGGCCCACATAACCGCCCCCCCCCAAAAAAAAAAAAAACAGTATATATATCCATTCATGTACATGGCCATTCACACAACTAGTACCCATAGAGCAACATGGGAAAAAGCATGATGAATTGACATCCAACAAAATTGTTTTAAAAGTGGATATTACACATTTAAATATTTTTCTTTCAAGTGTATTTCTAGCACTAATTTGTGCACAAAAAAGAAACTGTAATAGCATATTACTACTATTTTTCTGCCTTATTAGACAAGATAAATTGTGTAATCTTCTTTTATAGCACAAAATGAGGTAGAGCGTCATTTAATTACCTATGAATCAAGGCAATTTAGGTAACTTTCTAATCACTATCACAGAGAATCAAGGAACCAAAATGCTCAATAATCAATAACAATGTCAACCACGAAACAGTTAAGGCCTTGTAATTTTCCTGGAATAGTAGGGTTCATAGAGTATTTTCACTGCCCTAAAAAATCTGTTTGCTCCACCCATTTCTCTCTTTCCCCAATCCCCAATCCTTGGCAACCACTAATCTTTTTACTATCTCAGTTTTGCCTTTTCCAGAACGTCACAAAGTTGGAATCATACAGTATGTAGCCTCTTCACATTGGCTTCTTTCACTAAGTAAATATGCATTTAAGTTTCCTCCATGTCTTCAGGACGTCCATTTACTTCTAATCTAGATGTGCCTTTGTATCTAAACTGGGTTTCTTAGATTACATACAGTTTTTGATCCACTCTGACAATCTCGGTCTTTTAACTGGTACACTTGAACAAACGACATTCACAGCAATTATTGACATAGCTGTATTAATACCTATTATATTTGTTGCTGTTTTCTATTTGCTGTCCTTATTCTTTGTTTCTATTTTTTCCACTTTTCTGCCTTTTGTGGTTTTAACTGAGCATCATTTATGATTCAGTTTCTCTTCTTTCTTAGCATATCAGTTATACTTCTTTTTTTTACTTCTTTATTGTGAGCTCTAGAATTTACAATATACATTTAGACCTAATCCAAGTCCATTTTCAAATAACATTGTACCACTTTGTGAGTACTGCATCTTATAACAAAATACTTGATTCCTCCCTCCTTTCCCTTGTATCACTGCTGTCATTCATGTCATATACACATATATAAGCATAGATAAGCATGTATACAGATAAGACATATACATACATAATAAAAAACATTGTTGGTATCATTAGTTTGAACAGTTATCTGTTAGATCAATTAAGAATAAAAAATAATTAAGTTTTTACTTTACCTTCACATTTCTTTTCCAATGCTTTCCTTACTTTATGAAGATCTGGGTTTCTGACCTGTATTCTATTCCTTCTCTTTAAGGAACTCCTTTTGACATTTTTTAAGGCAGGTCTACTGGCAACAAATTCCTTCATGTTTGTTTGTCTGAGACTCTTTAATTCTCCTTCACTTCTGAAGGATAATTTCACAGGGTACAGAATTACAGTTTTTTTTTTTTTTCTCTCAACACTTTAAATATTTCACTCTATTATCTTCTTTATTACATGGTGTCTGAGGAGAAGTCAGATATAATTTTTATCTTTGTTCCTCCATAGTTAAGGTGTTTTCTCCTTCTGGTTTCTTTCAGGACTTTATCTTTGAATGTCTACATTTTGAAAATGATATGTCTAGGTGTAGCATGTGGGTTTTTTGTTTGTTTGCTTTTGTTTTTATCCTACTTGGTGTCTGAGATTCCTGGATGTGTGGCTTGATGTCTACATAGATTTGGGAATTTCCCAAATTATAAGAATTATCAGACATTATTGCTTCAAATATGTATTCCATTCATTTTTCTCTTTCTACTTCTTCTTATTTTCCCATTACCCATATACTACAACTTTTATAGTTGTCTCACAGTTCTGGGATATTCTGTTTTTTCAGTCTTTGTTCTATTTGCCTTTCAGATTTTGAGGATTCTATTGACATACCCTCTAGCTCAGAGATTTTTGCTTCAGCCATGTACAGTCTACTAATAATAAGTCCATCAAAGACATTCTTCATTTCTGTTATAGTATTTTTGATCTCTAAGATTTTTTTAAATTCTTTCTTGGGATTTCCATCTCTCTGCTTGCACTGCCCATCTGTTTTTGCATGCTTTCTACATTATCCATTAGAGCCCCTAAAATATTAATCATAGTTGTTTTAAATTCCCAGTCTGATAATTGCAACATCCCTGCCATGTCTGGTTCTGATGCCTGCTTTATCTCTTCAAATTGTGTTATTTTGCCTTTTGCTATGCCTTGTAATTTTTACTACCAGACATTCTTTGCTCTAGGTAAAGAACTGCTGTAAAGAGGCCTTTAGTAATGTGGTGGTGAGATGTGGGGGGAGGTGGAGTTTTCTACAGTCCCATGATTAGGTCTCAGTCTTTCAGTAAGCCTGTGCCTCTGGACTGTGAACTTCACATCTTTCTTCACCTTAGTATTTTTTTTTAATCCTCCTTATGTTGGACAAGATGGATAGTTTGGGCTGGAGTTGGTATTTCCCTTCCTCCTACTTACTTGGACTCTGATAATACCCCAGCAGGTTGTGTTCTGATTAACTAGCTTCCCTCGAGGGCAGACTTCATTAAGAAAACCAAAGGGAAAAATGGTTCCCTTTTAGGCTCCCCCTGCCAGAAGGCAGAGGAGTCCCCACGCCCCAGGAACTGGTAGGGCTCACAAATTGTGAGGGGGGTGTTTCTATGACTGGAGTTTTTAACTCTGAGTTGTCTGCATTGAGACTCCTACAATTCATCAATTATAGTTCAGGTTCTCCTACACCAGTACTAGTTACCTAGTTATGGGGTATTTCTGCTCCTGAGTCTATGCTCTGGTAAACACAACTCCTTGTATTTTTGCCTGACTCTCCAGTCTTGGGGGCATTGGTTTGTCCTGCATCCTTCTTTCTCTTATGTTTCCAAGATTTGTTGACTTATAAGTCTTTTCCGCTTTTTACTTGCTAGGGTGGGGTGGTGACTTCCATGTATACAACTAGAAACCAGAAGTCCTTTAATAAGCTTTTTATTCTGGAATAGCTCCTGATTTTGTCCAGAGTTCTACAGTGTTTATAAATATTTACTTCTAGGAATCTATCCTAAAAACTTGATATAAAATATAGAATAAAAAACATACAATAGCTATTAATTTACTAATCCATCCTTTCATCCAAGTTTTAAGATCCTGCTACAATTCAGACAAACAGGTCTAAGTTCTCAGATGCAAAGATAATTGAGGTGAAACCTCTATGCATCATGAGCTCACCAATAAGGAACATAAGCATGCTTTCCACTCTAATTATGTGTCTTTAAGGAAAAACAATAACCGTTCACAAAATCAACTGCTTATAGTGGCTCACCTCTGCCAACAGGAACTCTCCCTCACATTTTCTAAACCTTCTTCCACTCTGGCTCCCTAGTCATCTGATTCTAAACTCTTGATTCTGTATCAAGGAGCAATTTGTGGGAGATGCCTGGCATCTATTTCCTTTTCTTTTGACAACAAAGCCCAATTGCCTTTTAGGAAACTACCAGACATTCTTTGACCACAATCAGGGTGGAATGTTAATCTAGGTTCTATGCTTGAGCATGATGTTAGAAATGACCCAGTATACACAGATTAATTGTTCCTTCTCCCTGGAATTTAAATATTGAGCAGAGAAAGCTAAACTAGCAATTGCACTGGGATGAAGCTGGAAATTAGTTGTTACTGTGTTTTTAACCTAGATCTTGGGTGGCTATGACCACTGATCTTTACCCAGCTAGGTTTTCAGATTTTGTGTTAATTTCTGTGAGTCCTGCTAAATCCTTTCCATTGATTCCCTTCTGGTCTGACTTACTTGGAATGTATTTCTCTTGCATGAAAAGAAATAATTTTAATCAATATGTCCATATTTGGTATCTACCCTGCCATTTTATTCACTCTTGAGAGTTGTATTTTTATTTTATTCTCGGTGTCCTCTAAGTAAATGATCACTGCCACCCCAAAGAGATTTAACTTGGAAGTCTCCTTCTGACTCTGGCTCACAGCTCCTTCATGGTCACTTCTACAACTCCTGGCATAAAATACCTAGTATGTACTCTAATCAGGGCAACTCGTGCCTTGTTGGAGATTTGGCATTAAATGTATACCAAAACTTTATAAGAGTAACAATATAATAAAGCTATTCACAAAAGAAAGACATGCATTCTCCAAAAAAGCTAAAATGAATTTCAATATCATCTTCCACCCCTTCACATGACCTTGCACTTAGCATTCTGGCCATACCAACCATTATCCCTGAGCAAACTGTTTCATTCATAACTCCATGCACTTGCAACACAATTTCCTGAGCCCGAATATCCTTTTCATCTCTTCTCCCAATCTCTTCCTATAAACTTCACACCATATACATATCACAAGTGATAAGTATGTAACCATTTATGGGATCCTTTAGTATTTTAAGGCACTGTGTTAGCTTTACGTGGTATATCACATTTAACCCTCATAAAAATACTATGAAGTAGGTACTGTAAATCCTACTTTATAGATGGGGAAACTGGCTTTGTAATACCATGGAGCAGGGAAGTACCAGAAGTTGGATTTTGAGTCAAAGCAGATGTAGCCTATAGATTGTGTTCCTAGTGCCTACAGTAAACAGACCTTTCATGTGGTTATTATGTGTCTACACTTAAAAGTTGTAATTGTTTATGTACCATATGTAATTGTATATATCCTAATTTTTGTTAGAGAATTTTGATTAGATAAGTTCCTCCTCCAGCAAACCTTATCTGGTCTCATTAATATTTCTAATCATTTTCTCACTAGTGCAACAAGCGTATCACACCTTGTTTAGTCCTTATTTCATTCTAATTTTACTATACTTAGCTCTTTATATCTCTGTCTTTTACATCAATATTTAAGCTTCTAAAAAGTAGAAAACTGGTTATGGCAGGGAAGGTGTGAAATATCTAGTAAAGGACATGAACCTTCAAGCCAGGTATGTCTGGACAAAAATCCTAGATTTCTACTTACTACTAGTGTACCCTAATAGTCTTCTCCCTAGACTTAGTTTTCTTATATGTAAAATGAGGATTACAATACTTACATTTCAGGGTACTAAGGAGTGCCTTACCTATAACAGGCACTGAGTAATTACTTATTGAATCAATGCTATTTAACGATTCAATATAAGCTACTAGTCTATTTTAACTTCCATTTATCTCTTATCTCTTTAAGATCTTAATGTTTTCACTTATCTCTTTAGGATCTTGTAGAATATAACATTATGTACGTCTTGCATTGTACAAAGTAATAATATTGTAGTAAATCTAATTTTTTAATATATAAATCTCATAAATAATATGATTACAGCAAAAGTAGTATATGAAATATTTTAATAACTACTTTTGAATGAATTAAAAGGAATGAACTATCCTCAGTGCAAATATATGTATATACATACACACATACACACACACACACACATACACACACACAGGGTTTCAAATATCAGTCTCATTAACCTTATATTTTGGCCTGTGGACCATAGCTTTATATTTTTTTTTTACTGGATAGCTGTAAACAAAATTTTAATCTTTTTGCACTACACTTCTGCACCTTTCCACCTACTTGCCCCTCTTCCAGATATAACAATGCTGCATCATCTTGTGTGGTTAAAGTATGACCAAATGTAATTTAGTAAGAAGGGAGGTGAAGTGACACGGAGTATGAAATTTAAAAATACGATATGGGGATATATGTATATGTATAGCTGATTCACTTTGTTATAAAGCAGAAACTAACACACCTTTGTAAAGCAATTATACTCCTATAAAGATGTTTAAAAAAACAAATGTCACACTGCTTTTCAAATTGAATACGTAGCATTAATTCACATTGCAAGCAACTGATGCAAATATTTTGTTGCAAAATAGAGGAAAGTAATGGACTTTCTTATATTCACTGCAGCTGTGGGGAAATTTGAAAAACTGATATTCAAAAAATCAGACACAGGCACTTAGCTATGTACTGAGATTCAACTTCTGGCAATTTGAATACATATTCCTCACCCAATTATACTCATGCTATCAATTTAGGGCACTGACAGGTATCTGGCATCACATGGATGTATCTATGTGATTCAGGCTGATTTCTGATGGGATCTCATAACGCTACAGTTTGGCCCCTTAGTTCTGCCTTTATCTTGCATACTTCCTTTCCCAGGACAATGTCTTTGCTTTTTGCCAGCTATATACAGGAGGAATATATATATTTGTGGGGGGAAAAGAGTCAATCTTAGCTGACTACAGGCAGAAAAAAGGATGAAAAAATAGAAAAGAAGTGTCAATGGATATTAGAATATATTTCCAATTTCTTGGTCAGCCTGGCAAGAGATATATATACTTATTTTCAAAAAGAGATATTTACAAAACTGCTTTTCAACAATTAACATATGTTGGCATGTGAGTTTAGTAGGTTAAAATATAGGCTCACTGTTTCAATCTCAATTGTGAGATTATATTTGAGTTTCCTGCTTTATTCAATGAAATCCTATTCTCCATCCCACATTTCTCAAATAATCTGGCCTCTTTTAAGAAAGACTTGGTATGTCTACTTACACATTATTTCCATTGCAAGCATGGACATATTGGATGCCTAATTATAATTTGGGAGTTACAACAATTATAACCTCAGTCCACACTTCAGATAACATAAATCTTGGGGGATATGTGAATGATAAATCACTGAGCAATTCTGCTAAAGCCAGATCAATGAAAATCTTAGACTGAGAAGAATTCTCCTCCATTGGCCACATAATCTAGGTATAACCATTTAATCAAGGAGTTCAACAAGTACCTCAGGTACCAAGGATATGTCTTTGAAGGAGCATATGCAATTGCATGTTTAAATTCTTCTTTGCTTGTTAACACCTAGTCTCAATTCCTCAAAGCTATAAATCAAGTCCTCTAATATCCTTCAAAACGCTGGATGAAAGGAATAAAAGCAATACTTTAGTTCCCATTGCAATCCACAGTTAGACAGTAAATGTTGGATTTGTGGCCAGGCAAACTTTTGATTTTGTGGATTTCAGATCAAACTCGATACTTTCTACTTTATCTTTGGCACAATTCAAACTGACGCTTTGAGGCTTCTAGACCTTGTAAAGCACCAGGTAAAGTATATCAAAGGATAAAAAAATTCAGTGCAAATCAGATTGGTACAGTTATTTTATAGGCATATTCTCTTATATAGTATCAAGGCATAATGTGAAGCTGCTTGTTCTGAACTACCCATGAAAACAGAATTATTTTGTTTCAAAAATAAAATATTTAATAATTGTTTGCTAAGATCTATGCTTGAAACAAAGGAATTTATAATGAGAAAATTAAAGTTGATCAGTTTCTATAAAAAGCAGTGACCATAAATTGACTAAAAAATTATTTTTTCCAAATTCTATGTACCTGATGTTTATCCTTAGATTTTAATTATTATAAAATTGATATTAAAATTATATTTTAAAATTGTATAAATTACAATAGGACTTTGTTTAGGTTTTTTCACTTAACTCAATTTATTCATTGTCAGGACCCATGCACTACAGATATGTGAATTTTTGAATAAATTATATTAAAATACTATGCATTGGGTTCTTTAAAATGATGTTATTTTATCGTGTTCCAATAGGTAATCAGATGCAACTTATTTTACTTCCAAATAAACCACCTTCTCTAGAAAGTATGCAGAAAAAAGTACAGCTTTTATTTATTTTTAGATGAGATAGCAAAATATTTTAATTTAACCTGTCTAGATAAAGTATTCATAATTATTTCATTGGCGTTAACTAGTTTAGTAGGTTAAAATATAGGCTCACTGTCTTAGAGCTAGTATAGACTAGCTCTAAGACAAACTAAATTTTCACACAAAAATAGAAAAAAACCAATATTCACTTCAGAAGATTTAAATTTTGTAGAACAGTTCCACAGTTTTTGGGAAAAAAATTGTTATAAACTAACAGAATTACTTTTAAATGAAATAAATTATATTTAATTACATAACTTCGTTATATATCTGCCTTATGACAGTTTTTCTCTGTCAAGTTCTTTTGTTTAATGAGAGCAAAAATTACATATTTAGCATGCACTTTGTTTCATGGTTATTCAGATGTGTACTGTGTATTCTATTTGTCTCATTGGGTGTTGGACATATACAGACAAAATTAAAAGCCAGCCTATTACCATACTGTAGATCGTGGAAAAAGACACTAGCCTCCGGGGTCAGAGGCAAACTATTTTATTATTTAGGACCAAAGCAGTAGCTTGAATGTAGTCAGCATAAACTTCACACTGCTTCCCCATGTCCCACAAGTTCCACTAGGGTAGCACAGTGCCTATGGTGGATAACTGTATACACAGTGGGTTCTGTTAATGGAAAACTTGCTAGATTCGCCACTTTTATAGTAAACAGAAGAATGCCTGATTTTTGTCTGGAGAGAGATGTTCCCTCATCCCTCATGGTTACTCGTTGCAAATACAACCCTAAGAAATGGCCCAAATAAAGAGCATTCAAAGACTTCATTTTTTGGAATACCCAGAAAGAATTTTAAGGGCCATGGTAGATTACCATTCCAACCAACTGTTTAAGAAAGTGTATACATGTTTGAAAATTTTAAATAGAAACAAATAAAAAAACCTTAAAAATGACATAGAAGCTTTATAAACCAACCAAATTAAACTCATAGAAATGAAAAATACCATAAAGGTGAATTAAATGGATAGATAAAACAGCAGACTAGTCAAACAGAGAAACAGTAAACTGGAAGATCAGAAGAACCTATCCAGAATAAGCACAGAGTTATAAAGATAGACATTTTGAAAGAGATGGTGAAAAAAAAAAAAGAGAATACACAATTAGATCAAACACTTAACAGAGCCCTAGAAATGGGCAAGAGAAATTTAGGTAGAGAAAGTAAGAGACAATGGCTGAGAATTTTCCAAATTGAACAAAAGACATCATACCCATATTAAAAAAAATCGCAAAGAATCTTTACCAGGTTAAATAAACTGCAATCTACACCTAGACTCAACATATTGAAATTATTAAAGACAAAGCCAAAGGGTAAAATATTAAAATAGGTGAAAAGATGGGAAATAGAAAGATTTCTTA
Source organism: Kogia breviceps (assembly GCF_026419965.1). Taxonomy (NCBI): domain Eukaryota; kingdom Metazoa; phylum Chordata; class Mammalia; order Artiodactyla; family Physeteridae; genus Kogia; species Kogia breviceps. The sequence goes on from NC_081322.1 coordinate 27,867,505, forward strand.
CAAAGAAACTACATTAGGTTGATATCTGAATCCTAGAATTAATGTTGGCCATTTAACAGTCATATAGAAATATAAAACAGTCATATCTGTTTCATATAGAAACAAATAAAAAAAACCCTTTAAAATGACATAAAAGCTTTACAAACCAACCAAATTAAATTAAAAGAAGTAATCCCTCAAGTCAGGATTTGATATTCTATAGACTTGTAGAGAATACAGTGATGCTCTCGTGGAGGGATTCATATCATGCACTGCACCACCTTCTTGCCATCTGCTTTCTCACTTGGCTCTTCCTTTTCTCTTCCTCTTGCTCTTTCTATTCTCCATTTCTCACAACCAAGAATCTTTGAAACAGAGTCACTGCCAGAGTCAGTTCCTTCTCCCCTAACATTCTAGGTTTCACTCTAATCTAGATAATCAGAGCATATCTTCTAATCAAATAGGATATTTCTGAAATAAAATGTTCCAGAAATAAATTCTGGTTATTACTTTTTCACCTCACAACACATAAATGATTTTATAGCTCAATTATGCAATCAATTAATGCAAAGTTACTTCAAAGTTTCATCATTAAAAAAATATAGATTCTACAGGTATAAGTAGCAAGGTTGAAGTGAGACTCATGGCCTCATCATTTCATCAAGTCCAATCTTCTTTCTGATTTCTTATTGCAGTAAATATCTTCACTTTATAGTCACTTTTTAAAAGGTGAGGAACTTGAAGATCTTTATACAATTCTTTCCTCCCCCTCAATTTTCACATTCAATCAGCAACTATGTGTAGCTAATTCCATCTTCTAAATGTTCCTCAAATATGTCTTCTTTCTTATGCTATTTCACCATAATTTTTCAGCTGCAGCATACCAATAGTACACCTTCATAACACCTGCCTTCAGGATAAGTTCAAGCTGTCTTCCATATCATTACTAAAGGAATTGTTCTAAAATCCAAATGCATTCCTCTACTTGGAATATTCACTCCATATATTATGTTTCTTCTAAATCACCATTAAGTAACTATGAAAAAAATCTATAAAAAGCAACTCAAACATTAACTTAGAGAACAGTGGTCATATCTCCCAACCAAAGATCTGGTGTCATATCTTTGTAGTCACATAGGAACAGGGACACGTTTTTCACGGGCATATGAAAGTGTGTATCTTTCTCAGACCTTATTTCATCATAGTGTGAATAGTGGTGTAATTTTCTACATCTCTCACTAGATAAGTTTTCTAATGCCATGTATAACTAATATATATTCAGTGATTAGTAACTGCCAGGGAGTATACTAAAACTATGCATGGATTACCTCATTTAATTGTCATAAACCCCATGAAGTGCACAGGTTTTTTTGTTTGTTTGTTTTTCGGTACGCGGGCCTCTCACTGTTGTGGCCTCTCCCATTGTGGAGCACAGGCTCTGAACGCGCAGGCTCAGCGGCCGTGGCTCACGGGCCCAGCCGCTCCGCGGCATGTGGGATCCTCCCAGACCAGGGCACGAACCCGTGTCCCCTGCATCGGCAGGCGGACTCTCAACCACTGCACCACCAGGGAAGCCCAGTGCACAGTTATTATGAGCACTTTACAGATGAGGAAACTAAGTGTCACAGAAGTAAAGTAAGAACTTAGCTAGATGGTAATGAAGACAAAATTCAAACTTAGAGAAGGCAGCTTGAGAGCTGGTTTTCTTAACAACTATACTCCCTCCTTTAGAGTTCAAGAACCATTTCTCTGTTTCTATATCTTCTATGTCTAACACAATACCAGAAGAGTAACAGACATACTGTAAATATTCACTGGATGATTACATGAATGAATGAATGGTGAAGAGATGACTAATGAATATTTTAATAGAGTGCTTTTCACTTTGATGTAAGAGATTTGCATTAAATATAAGATTTGGCCAGCAAGAGTCTGTACTTAAAATACTAATAAAAATTGTATTTGAGTTAAACCTTCATAAAAGGAAAACATATAGTTTTTAAATTTGAGAGTATTATAAAGATTTAAAAGATTTCCGGGTTTTGAATAAATGTATAAGACTCTGCTTTATGCACAGATACATTCAAAATACAGCCATACACAGAATAAGTCTGCAAAATTCTCTGCTTTCCCCCCTGCCCCACATGTTTAGCAATTTTAGAGATGGTGACCATAAGCATCCTAAAAAATTATATCATCATATTCCTCATCTGTAAAATAAAGACAATGCGCTATACAGTCTCAAATGTCCCTTCTAGTTCCATCATTTATAATCTTCTGACTTAACTTATATCATATGTTTTATTAGTGCACAGCATGTTTTCTTTTAGTTCCAGATTTTTCCGAGTCTGTACACTAGTACTAATTGTCATGTCTAATCTATAGGCCAATTTGTAAAGAAAAAAAAAATCCAATGGGGACACTGCAAAGAATCCACAATTTGAAGAGAGCAGAGTGGGAGACATGCTGTGCCTGGATTGAAACAGCTGTTTCAAGAAACTTAAGTGTCTGAGGAAGTCATCCCAAGAAAGGCCATCCACTGTGCTTTGATCTCTCCACTGAAGCACTGGCTGCCCATATGCCTGGTGAAAGCCCAGTCTGTTAGACTCATGCCTACGGCTAGTTTTCCCCTTGTTTCTGCCCAGGAAATGACACCAGAGTGTTTCTAAAGTATAAGTGTAATACAATTTCATTAGGGTAGAGCTCTGAGTGAAACTGAGGTTACATGATATTACATTAATTGGGCTGAGTAAGTCAACATTGTGCTTTATAAGTGGATAAAGGGGAAAATTTAAAAAGAATAAAAGGGTAATGTTTAAGAACATGTGTGCAGAACTGGACGATTTTTAAAATGCTTCTCAAATATTTTCTCTTTAAGCCCCACAAGAGTCCTCTAAGTATACTCATAATTACTTCAATTTTATAGATGAAGGAACTGATTTTCAGAGAGTTGCTTTGGAGCCATAATTAGTAAATATGGGGTCTGGACTCAAATCTAAATCTCCTGTAACAAATTCCTTACTCCTTCCATCACTGCACATCAACCAAGAGAGAGGATATACTCAAGGCATATTTAACTTCCTACAATAAATTATATATATATTTTAATGGCAAACTTTTATGGAAAGAAAAGTAATTTGCATGAGTTGCTATTTAAGAGACAGTTTTATGTAGCTTATCTCTATAAGAACACAAATTATTTTCACAGAATATTCAATTTATTATCTTACTCTCTATCAGCTAAAAGTTAATTAAGAATATAACTGAGCATTGATGATGGAATGTAATCAAAAATTATGTGATTCGTACAAAAATAACATTTAAAGTATCTTTAAATACTTAAAGTGAATCTTTCTTCCTGAACCATGTGAAAAAGTCAAGGACATCATTCTATCAGGACCAACTGACCTTAGACACCTACCTTTGCCAGAAACCACTAACTGCTTACCTCACAGAATCGCCTCCTCTTGTTTACTAAAAGTACCTCAAAAAACCAAATACAGCATTTCCAAGATTTTCCATGCATATGACCTATAAGTTGCTAATAATAGTTGGATGGCTCCAAAGGAAGTTCTCAAAGTGTGAAAAACTCACTGGAACATACATTTTGCCCTTTATCCTTTCCCTTTTTCCTGAATGGAAGGTGGGCATGTTACTAGATATGGAGCTGCCAATTTGGGACTAGAAAGAGAGAAGTATGAAACACACTGTCTGCTAAGGATGGCTGAGAAAAGAAAGAAGGAACTTACTATTGTAATGGATTGTGGAGGCACATTGAACCAGTCCCGGCCTGCCTTGCATGAGACAAATAAACTGATATTTGTATCACTATTATTTGGGTTCTCAGTTATATGCAGGTGAACACAATATCTGACACATTTACCCCAAACCAATCACTATATTCAGGGAGAATGATGGGAACTGATTGGCTTATAACTGACTGGTCTAAGGCCTCTCACCTCACTAATTTCTGTCCAGTTAGAGATATTTTTAAATCAGGCCAACCAGGTCCTATATCACAAAAACCATATAGATGCTATAAAATGGGGAAAATCCAGGTCCTGTTAGAAGGGGGAGAAGAAATAATGAATGATAGGTAGTTCCTCACAAATGTCCACTATAACATTCACGCACCATAATTTATTTAACTAGTCTTCCACTTGGGGATACCGGACTGTTTCTATTTTATTATTATCATAAGCAATGTCTTGTTAAGCTCCTTTGTAGACAAATCACTGTAGGAGTTTCTGCGTGTGTGTGTGTTTGTGTGTTCAACAGAAAGAGAATTACTGGCACAGATCTTACTAAATTTTCTTATAACCCTTAATATATTTTGCTAAATTTACTTTCATGCTTGTTTCAACTCAAGTTTGTGCCCAAGTGTATAAGAATGTCCATTCAAAGTACAGTTACCATCATCATCATTTATTTCTATCACTATATGTATATATTTTGCTTAGTTGCATATGCAAAAATTATCTTACATATTGATTTTAATTTAAACAAATGTTTTTAGTTTCAGTTTTTGAATAATAAGCATTTTTATTTGTTAATCATGAAGTAATTAATAAAAAAATTTCAAAAAGTGTGATTTTAAATACATGTCAATTAAAAACTCTCTGGCAGTGGTTCTTAAACTTCTGTGTGTGTGCATCAGCTGGGGGGTTTTTCCCCTCGAGGTATAATTAACAAATAAAATTATATATATTTAAGGTGTACATTATGATGTGATATACATATACAATGTAAAGGGATTACCACAATCAAGTTAACACATCATCACCTCACAAGTTACCTTTTTTGTGGGTGATGAGAACCCTTGAGACTTGTTGCAAATTTGGGGTATACAATACTGTATCATTATCCATAGTCACCATGTGCATTAGATCCCGAGAACTCATTCACCTTACAACTGAAAGTTTGTACACTTTAACCAACATGTTTCCATTCCTCACAGCCCCTAACAACCACCATTCTACTCTCTGATTCTATGAGTTCAACTTTTCAGACTTCACATATAAGTGAGGTTATACAGTATTTGTCTTTCTCTGACTTATTTCACTTAGCATAATTAATGCCTTCCAGATTCATCCATGTTGTCACAAATGGCAGGATTTCTTTATTTTTTATTGCTGAATAATATTCCATTGTGTGTGTTAGTGTGTATAACACATTTTCTTACCCATTCATCTGTCAGTGAACACTTAGGTTGTTTCCACATGTTGGATATTGTGAATAATGCTACAATGAACAGGAAGTGTAGATACCTCTTTGAGATACAGATTTCATTTCCTTCAGATATATACCAAGAAGCAGGATTGCTGAATCATATGATAGTTCAATTTTTATTTTTAACTTTAACTGTATTTCCTTTTCTGTGAACAGTTTATGCCTTTAATTAATTTTTCTAAGGATCTTACTGTCTTTGTCTGAAGATTGTTTTGGCTTTTCCATATAAGCCAATTATTTTTTCAGTTCCTTAACTGTAATTAAAACTTATCTTTTAATAATTTGAAATACATGATTTCAAATTTTAGAATAACCCAAGCTTTTGAAGTATCTTCTGTGAGTTCCTATACTGCTTTTATATTTAATTATAAATCAGTTAATTACTCATTTATATTTTCTTACACCAAATCTTCCTATTATTTTTTAATAGCTTTTCATTTTGTTGATCATCTCTATGGGTAGTTTAATTTTGATTAATTTCTTTTTTTAATTTTCATCAGGTTTTTTTTGTACAGTTCCTTTGTGTTGATGATAAGATTTTTCCAGCATGTTTAGGAATATGCTTATTAATGTTTACTATTTCCTATATTATAAAACACAATTAAAAATATAGATTTCCCTTCAAGTTCTTATTTAGCGTCATTAAACTTCACACATCATGCTACTATTCAATCATAATTATTTTATAGTAGTTAATAAAGCATTTTACTCATTCACTATTAATAAATTTATTTTTGTTCCAGATCTATAGGTTCAAGAACAAATGTTAATTACTGAATTACTAATGTTATATTGTAGTCAAGGAACGTTTGTTTAGGTGGAGTTGATATTTCGTAATTTGATGAAACTTTCTTTGCAACCTAAACGCAATAACTTTTCGTAAACGTTGTGTCTTTGAAAAAAATCTGGAGAGTAATAGCCACAATAAGGCAGAATAGTAGGCTCCTAAATCTCCCTCCTCCTAAAAATGGATGCACGGAATACACAAATATACATGCCTCAATTCCTTCTGAGAAAAACCCAGAAACTAGTTGAGATTTCCCTACACACCTACCAACTGAGAAAATATTCACACTGAAACAGGTAGGAAAAGCGGAGACACACTCCTGTCATAAACCGCGCAACCACGCTCCTGGCACAGCACCACATAATCTAGAAGGAAGCCCCCAACTCCAGTTCTTCCCTGAGGAGTGGAAAGTCTGGACCACAAATCTAATACCCCAACTTCCACTGTTTCCACCTGAGGGGACTGAACCCTAAATCACCTACTTCTGGGAGCTGAGAGGGCGGAGTATTCACTAGTCCCCTAGGACCACAAAGAACAAAAAGGCAGTTTTTAAACCTGCACAAAAGCATTTCCAGGGGCTGGTCCCCTTGGCCCAGCGCCGACGGCAGGCCGTGATGCCCAACTCTCAGCTCCTCCCTGCAAAGGGCCAGAATGCACATCTAACTTCCAGATACTTCTGAAGACTCTCTGACTGCTGCCCGAGGGTCTGGTTTCTAACTTGCTTACCTTTTCTGCTGACAGCGTCCTCTGGGAGCCTGGCCCTGTTCTGCCTGGCGAGACCTGAGTAAACTCAGCAAGGTCGCCACGCACAGCCGTTCTGTGGTAACGTTTCCTCTACGGTAGCTGGTGGGAGTTGCTTCCTGAGGAAGCGGGTGAGGCACGAAGGCACTTCCGGTGGTTCCTCCTCTGCCCCGCCCCCACTTCCGGGAAATAAAAAAGCAGGCTCCAGCTTTTACGGGGAAGGAATTGCCGTACTTCAGTGCCCTTTCTTTTCCGGCTGCTGCCTTAGTGTCTGGCTTTTAATTCATGTGTGTTTGGGAACTGTCCGAGTCGGGCATTTGCTACTCCCTCTGGGTCTACCAAGAATACTAGGAAGTTTTGAGTGGCTTTGCAGGCTCTCCTGAGGCGCCTCTTCCTGCCTCACTCTAGCACTAAAATCCAGCTCCCAGCTTCTCGCTGGAAAGGGATAGACTACACACATCCAGTGTCCAACTTTCCAGCTGTTTCCCGAGGGTTTGGTTTCTAAATGTCTTGTGTCTGAGAGTCAGGGACAGACAGTCTCCAGGGAGTTTGAAATGGGGGGGAGGGCACTTTGTACCTCAGACCTCCGCCGCTGCTGCAGAGACGGAGCCAAACCTCCAGGTAACCCGCCTGTCTGTAAGAACTGAAGGGGCCCCACGTTCTCTTGTCCCCCGAGGGTGACAGAAAACAAAGCAGTCGTGCGAAAGAGCGTGTGGCCTGAACTAGAGTGCAATCATTGGCCTCAGCTCCACTCTCCAGCTTTGTGCAGAGCAAGTGGGTGCTAAACTCCAGCTCCAAGTTTCTTCCTGAGGAAAAAAAAGGAGTTGAAGCACACATCTAGCACCTCAGCTTCTCAAGATGCTACTCAAGGAACTGGCTTCTATCTTGCCTGTCTTGGGGAACTAAAGGGACTTGGCACATCCTAATTTGGGGAAAAAAAAAAAAGGTAACTATGTGAAGAGATGGTTACGTAATTGGCTTGACTGTAGTAATCATTTTATTATGTATATGGATATCAAACATCATGCTATACACCATAAATATATAGGTTTTGTTTTAAAAATTTAAGCAAGAATAAAAGTATATTCCTAATGGCTTTTTGGGAGCAGAGCAGTGTTGCTTATATATCTGTTAGAACAGTTTATAAATTATGTTGTTCAAAACTTCCAAAATTTCAACTCTTTTAGCTACTATATCTAGCATTTTTCCAGCATGTAAAATGTCTCTTATGACTTTAGTTGTTTTTAACTAATTATCTTTTTCTACCATGTATCAAACCACCCTTGTATCAGATAGATAGTATCCTTTTGGGAGAGTGAGGAGGATAGAATATATATGTGTATATATTTTAAGTGGTCTAATCCCACTCCTTTTTCTAAACTCTGTTCATATAACATCTCTTACTAACACTTCATGCTAGTCAGAAGTCACCAAAACCCTCGTCAGTAGTATTGAAACCTTCAATTCTCATAAACTGACTTCTGAGACTAACAAGAGGATGCTCCTTTTTTGGGATAATTTGCTTATTGATATTAGGAATAGCAAGATGTATTCTAATATAGTGTATGGCTTATGTAAACTTGATTATAAATACATCCTCATAAACAAATATACATAAACGTTAATGTTGATTTAATATTTTATAGACCCAATGATTTAGGTACACTCCAAATATCTATTATAAAATAAGAGATTTTACTTGGTTCCTATAATTTTAAAATCAATTATATATTTATTTTAATCAGTCAGACTCATGAACTATTCCCGATGCCAAACACATGGCAGACTTAACAGGCAATTTATTACTTTTACAGTGATTATGCCATTTTGCTTTTTGAGGGACTAGAACAGTGATGGTCATCATTCTTGGCATCCCAACCTAGCATAAATGTGCATAGGACTGAATTCTAATCAGAAGTGTTCCTGAGGGATGACATACAGTGATTAGGTGTTAACTTTTTCCTGTTAAATGATTACTTGTCAGTATACTCTAGTCTTCTTGATTAGTGGTACCCCACATATTGACAGATTTTCCCTTAGGATGAGATACTTCTAAGATGGCAGCTCTCAAATGTTAACGTCTTCATTTTTTCATCTTTTCCTTTCAGTGGCTAATCTATTATTGAAATTAAAAGGACACATCTTTCAAACTCATTCTCAGAATTCTCACTTGTTGATAAATTTTGTCTTACTCCTGTCCTTTTGCTGCTAAAAGTAATTAGAACCATTTGCAATGCTTTTTGGCCTACAGTTGGCCTTTGATAGAAGTTGCACCAAAATATATGCTTTGATATGGATTTTTGGTTTATAATCATTTAAAATAGATTAAGGCACCACTGATTAATTAAGAGTGAAAAATAATATATTTTATAGATATATTTTCAATTTTCAATGATAAAAATGGTGACTTCTTTTGTGTCACATAATTTTATATCCAACATTCTATGATTCTGTTTATGATTGTTTAACTGAAGAATCCAAAATAATAGCCCTGAAAATCTTCCAGATAATTTGATGTTTTATGTATACTAGCTCATTTTGTTCTCATTCTGTTTTACAGATAAGACAATGAGTCTCAGCAAAATCAAATGACTTTCCTAGTGCACAAAACTAGTAAGGAATGAAGCAAGTACTCACATCTGAGCAGCCTTGTCCAGGGTCCTCTGGGATTTTTTGAAAACTTTGGCAACATATGGTAAATGGCGATACATCAAACTACGTATATTACCCAAACAGAGGATAGGAAACCTCTTATATGGATACAGGAATCCAAGGGGAAAAAAATATAACATTGTCTTGGAAGTGGAATGGCAACATACTGGGCAGGGACAGTGTTTTTGACAAGGTAAGTGTAAAATAGAAATGTAAAAGTTCTGTTTTTTTCTACTACTAATTAGTCTAGCATACTCTTTCTCTTTTTTTTACCCAAAACTCTTTTTAAAGTTTTTTGTAAGAATGCCACAATTATTCTTATCATTACATATCTTTTTTTCTGGACGTTCTAGACAATAATTAAGAAAAACTAATGAGAAATAGATCTTTGAAAGAGGGAGATTATCATTAGTATTTGTAGAATTGCTTATATTAAAAAAAAATATCTCCCGGGCTTCCCTGGTGGCGCAGTGGTTGAGAGTCCGCCTGCCGATGCAGGGGACACGGGTTTGTGCCCGGGTCCGGGAAGATCCCACATGCCGCGGAGCGGCTGGGCCCGTGAGCCATGGCCGCTGAGCCTGCGTGTCCGGAGCCTGTGCTCCGCGATGGGAGAGGCCACAACAGTGAGAGGCCCGCGTACCACACACACACACAAAAAATCTCCCAAGAAATTCAATTAAAACTTTGTTGGAATTGAAAAATTCATCTCATGTGAAAATAAAATGGGAATAGTTTCATATGACAACATAAAATATAAAATGTCTAATAATAAATGAAATAAAATATACAGAACTTAAAAATGTGCATTATAAATGTTTCTTGGAAGGAAAAAGAAGCAGACAGATAATTGGATATGTGTGCCTAATAATAGATGGTATTGTCTCTATTATTTCATTGAGCACATACTTATTGAGTAATCAGTGTATGGCAGGTACTCCATGGATAAAATGTGGGAGCCAAAACATTGCCTTTACAGAGCTTACTGTTGAGTTGAAGATACAGATTAGTCATAGGCACTGTAAAAATAATTATATAACAGAATGGTGTAACCTAGTCAGGAAGTTCATAGAAATCACCCTAAGAAACAGACTTAAAATCTGAAATAAACTGGAGTCTCCTAAGTGCAAAGAATGGGAGTGGGTAGCCTCTTCAAAGCAGAGGGAACTTATGGTAAAGACCCTGGTTGGGGCAGAAACATAGCAGTATTAGGGGAAAACTCCTGTGGAGTTAAAATATAGTGAGCAACAGGAAGTACATTACAAGGTAAAACTGTGATAGTACATATCAGATGATATTGTTCCTGCAAAGAGCTGTTAATGATGTATTCTTAAGAGCAAAGGGAGAACATTTTAACATTTTTAATTAGAGGGAAACATGATTATATTTGTGTTTTGTAAAAATTCCCCTGGCTGCAGTGAGAGAACAAATTTTAAATGGAATAAGAATTCAGGGAAACCGGAAAAACGAGAAGGGAAAGCACAGAGGGTGAAGACAAAGATTCCCTCCAGCTTTCTGACTGCAGCAGTATCATTCATTGAGACAGAAATACTAAAAGAACAAAATATTTCTGGAAATTAAAAACTAGAACAAGGAAGTAAAAATGTTAACCAAATTATCTATCTATCTGTCTATCATCTATCTATCATCTATCTTTCTATCTATCTGCCATCATTAGAATTTAGTGTGTGATAAAGATGTGATTTTATATAGGGAGAAAGACACAACTATTCAGTGAGTAGTAATGGGACCAATGGCTAACTGCGGGGATTTTTTTAATTAGAACATAATTTCAAAAATTTTAATAAAACAAATTTAAAGTATATTAAGTATTTTAAATAATGTTTAAAAATTTTTAATTTAAGAAAATTAAGTAAAGTCTAAGTTAAATATTCTGGGACTAGGGAGTATTCTGATTATTAAACAAGCGATCTCAGGTTCAAACTGATCCTTCTGTACTCTGCTTTGTGAGGCTGGGGATGGAACTTTGCAAACCACATTTCTCTTTCAATGGCTGGCTCCTATTAGGTTTCTTTTTCTAATAGAAGTAGAGTAAGGCTGCAGGAGCAAGAACATGCTACTTCTGTCTGTTTCCTACTCCTGTCTCCATCTCACAACTTCTTGCAGAAACAGTGAGCTAATTTCTGTAGCAGCACCTGATTTCAGTTTTCAGGGTTTCCATGCTGTGGAAAAGCATGCTTTTCATACTGTGTCATCTCTTATATATCCCCAACTTAGCATCACCCCTTCTTCAGAAGTCTGAGTTCCAGATTCACAAAACTTTTCTTCCAAGCTTTTAAATGTTATCAATTCCAACCTTATTTCTTTGTCCCCCGGCCATGGAGGTGGTAGCCTCTTCCTTCCATGAAAAGACATGAAATTCCCTAAGCACAAGAAAAAGCATGTACAGTCCTGCAAGTGAAATGATCTGCCATTCTTTCTGTTCTTGAAAGAAGGGGAAAAAATGTCTCTGTTCCTGAAAGAAACTAGATAGATAGATAAGTAGATAGATACATAGATAGATAAACAATAAGGAAGAGGAGAGTGGAAAAAAATAAAATTAGTGAAGTAAGCTGAAATCAGATCATGTCAGGCATTTTAGGTCATGGAAAGATGTTTGCATTTTATTCTAGTTAAACTGAGAGCATTTTGAAGGGGTTTAACCCATAAGTGATATTATCTGATTTATGCATTTAAAAGATCACTCTGACTGCAGTACGGTGTCTGAGTCATGATGGCCAGCAGTAAGACAGGGGTAGAGCCAGGAGTAAAAGCAGAGAGAGTGGTTAGGTTGTTGGAATTGCTCAGGCAAAGAGATAGTGGCATTAATTAAGGGAGAGTATACATTCATTTGTTGAAAACATGTGTGTACAAATGAAACATAAAAAGATGTAGGTACAGGAATGTTAATGAAAGCATATTTTAAATTGAGGGGAGTATCTTAGTATGTGCAAATAGAACACACAAAATGAAATTGATACAAAAGTAAAAACAACATACAGCTATTAAAATATTTTAGATTAATTTTATTTGCTGAAAATATACCTATGGTCTACATGAAAAAATAGATTACTACAATATGTTTGTATATGTGTATGGCCATAGAAAATAGATAGTTACTATCTGGAGTTTGTATGACTTGGGGATTTGTTTTTCCCTTACACTTTCGTGCATTTTTTTGTTGTTTGAAAATGAGCAATTTTTTTTTTCTTTATGGTCAACTAAAAATAAGAAAAAGGGAAAATGTTTAAAATTATATTATCCTATCAACAAAAACAGAAAAAGAATTTACCAAATTCCAACACCTATTAATAACAAAACCCTCAGTAAACAAGGAACAGAGGAGAACTTCCTCACCTTGATAGAGAATATATACAAAAAGTCCACAGCTAACATATTTAATAGCAAAAAACTCAAAATTTTCCCACTAAGATCGAATACAAGACAAGGATATCCCCTCCTATCACTCATTTTCAACATCATACTGGAAATTCTAGCTAATGCAATAAAATGAGGAAAGGAGATATACAGTTTAGGAAGGAAGAAATAAAACTGTATTTGTTTGCCAGTGACATAATGGTCTATGTAAAATTCTGGAAGAATAAGCAAAAAAATTCCTGGAACTAATAAGCAATTATAGCAAGGTTGTAGGATACACAGTTAATATACAATAATCAATTGCTTTCCTGTATACCAGCAATAAATAAGTGGAATTTGTGGTGTTTTTTTTTTTTTTTTTTTTTTTTTTTTTTTTCGGTATGCGGGCCTCTCACTGTTGTGGCCTCTCCCGTTGCGGAGCACAGGCTCCGGACGCGCAGGCCTAGCGGCCATGGCTCACGGGCTTAGTTGCTCCGCGGCATGTGGGATCTTCCCGGACCAGGGCACGAACCCGTGTCTCCTGCATCGGCAGGCGGATTCTCAACCACTGTGCCACCAGGGAAGCCCAATAAGTGGAATTTGAAATTGAAGACAACACATTTACATTAGCACTCCCAAAAATGAAACAGTATGTATAAATCTAACAAAGTATGTGCAAGATTTATATGTGGAAAACTACTAACTCTGATGAACAAAATCAAAATGAATAAATAGATATTCCATGTTTATGGATAGAACAACTCATTATTGCCAAGATATATGTCCCTTTCAGTTTGAACTGTAGATTCAGTGTAATCCCAGTTAAAATCACAAAAAGTTTTTTGTGGATATCAACAAGCTGATCCTAAAATTTATATGGAGAGGCCAAAAGCCCAGAATACTCACATGATATTGAAGGAGAACGAAGAAAGAAGACTGACACTACCCTACTTCAAAACTTACTATAAAACCACAATAATCAAGAAACTGAGGTGTTAGTGAAAAAAAATGGACGCACAGATAATGGAACACAGTAGAGAGCTGTGAAATGGACCCACATAAATATAATCAACAGATCTTTGCCAAAGGAGCAAAGACAATACAACCGAAAAGATAGTCCACTCAATAAATGGTGCTGGAATAGCTGAGCCTTCACATGCAAAGAAAAATGATCTAGATACAGAATTTATAGCTTTCACAGAAATCAACTCAAAATGGACAATAGACTTAAATGTAAAATGCAAGACTATAAAATTCTTGGCAGAAAACATAAGAGTAAACCGAGATTACCATGAATATGCCTATGCCTTTTTGTATACAACAGCAAAGACACAATCCAGGAAACAGATACTTGATAAGCTGCACTTCATTAAAATTTAAAAAGTCTCTAAAAACTCAATGGTAAGGAAACAACATGATTAAAAACTTGGCCAAAGATCTTAACAGACTCCTCAACAAATAAGATATACAGATGGCAAATAAGCATATTAAAAGATGTTCCATGTCATATGTCAGCAAGGAAATGCAAATTAAAGCAACACTGTGATAGCATTACACACCTATTAGAATGGTCAAAATCCAAAACACTTACAACACCAAATGCTGACAAAGATGTGCAGCAACCAAAACTCACTCATGACTGGTGGAAATGCAAAATGTTGCAGCCACTTTAGAAGACAGTTTGGCAGTTTCTTACAAAGCTAAACATACTTTTACCATATGATCCAGCAATCACACTCCTTGGTATTTACCCAAAGGAGTTGGAAACATGTCCATACAAAAAACCTGCACATAGATGTTTATAGTAGCTTTATTTATAATTGCCAAAACTTGGAAACAAACAAGCGGTTCTTCAGTGGGTGAATAAACAATTGTTTATGTAACATTGTGGAATGGTACAACTATGGAGACAATAAAAAGATCAGTGGTTTCCAGGGGCTGGAGGCAGAGAAAAGGATGAACAGACAAAGCAGAGAGGATTTATAGGGCAGTAAAAATATCTGTATAATACCATAATAATGGATACATGTCATACATTTGTCCAAACTCATATAATGTACAACACCAAGAGTGAAATGGAATGTAAACTGTGGACTTTGGGTATTTAAGATGTGTTGATGTAGGTTAGTCAGTTGTAATATGTGTGTTACTCCAGTGAGAGCTGTTAATACAGAGAAGACTAGGTATGTGTGGGTAGAGGGGATACATGGGAAATTTCTGTACCTTCCCCTCAATTTTTCTGTAAATTTTAAACTGCTCAAAGCAAAAATCCTTTATTTTTTTTAAAAAAAGGAGAAACATAAAGAAAAAAGTCTCTTCTTGACCTAAGTAATATCCTTAGACCTCAGCTAATTTGGGGCTTATATCTCCAAATAATATGTTTGGTTTTATGCTATTCTTTGCTATTTCTCCAGAATAGGTATGCTTAATTCAATGACATCTGTCTGTATATATGAGTTAATTTGAACACTCCTTGATTAGTGACATCTTTACACCTTTTATTTTTTATTAGTGTTATTTGTAAATGTGTTTCAAGAATTTGTATTTAATCTTTTTTACTCTTATGGCTTTATTATAATTGATATAGAACAATAACTATTTTAAAGGATATGATTTTATAAGCATATGACCCATGAAATCATCCTCATAATCATGATAATGCTTTATCTATCACCACAAAAGTATCTGCATCGTCTTTTTGACCCTCCCCCAAACCTCCACTCCACTTTTATGCCCAAGCAACCACTAATCCACTTCTGTTATTATAAAGTTTATTATATATATAAATATAAATAAAATTCTGGAAATATATATATATATATAGAGAGAGAGAGAGAGGGAGAGATAGGTTATACACTCTGGCTTCTACACTTAGTATAGTTCTTTTGAAATCCATCTGTGTTGTCACAAATGTCGAGTTTATACCTTTTTATTGATGTTTAGTATTACATAGTATGAAAGTACTATACCACAATTGGTTTATCCATTCATCTGTTGATGGACATTTGGATTGTTTCCATGTTTTGGCTAATACATATTAAGCTACTTTGAATATTTTTGTACAACTCTTTGTATGAAAAAGTGCTTAAATTTCTTTGATAATGTATCTAGGAGTGGAATAGCTGAAGCACATGGTAAGGTTTACCTTTAAATTTTCAGTAACTATCAAACTATTTTCCAAAATGGTTATATCATTTTGCATTCCCACTGACAGTATATGAATGTTTCAGTTCCACTACATCCTTGCCAACACTTGATATCATCAGTCTTCTAAATTTTAGCCATTCTAGTGGGTATATAGTGATATTTCATTGTGATTTTAATTTGCATTTCCCTAATGTCAAATGGGGTTAAGTTTCATATTGAAAATGAATATATCCAATTTGATAAATGGCTGAAAATTTAAACAGATACCTCACTAGATTTTTGTTTTGGAGTTATCCATTCAGCTTGTATTTCCCAATTTACAATCACAGGCCATGGTTATATGGTTATATTTTATCTCAGAATTTCAAAGTGACTTTTCTCAGTTCTAGGTGGCTTGTCAGATTTTTACAGGTCTTCACAGACTTTTATTTACTCCAAATATACCTTCTCCACCAACACAGCAATGCCCATCACCTTTTAAATACATATCATTCATAAATTCATATAAAAGAGCTTACAAGTATGACTATACCTCCCCAATATTTTGCAAAGTTAATATACTTATTCCAACATAAAGAAGAGAACTGGACAGCCAATATTTTGTCAAAGATCACATAGTTATTAAGTAATAAACTAAGGTTCAAAATACATCTGCCTCATTCCAGAGCCTACATGCTTTCTACTTCAAGTTCTTTGCTCTCAAGGTTAACACCAGTTTTCTTTCATTTATGGTTTAAAAGGAAGGCACTGAAGAAAAAGGCTTAGTCCATTTGGAGTAAGTCACGATTTTTCCCAAAATCTTTTAAAGTAATATTCCTCAATTGTATAAGGAAGAAAATGGGTAAACACAGCACTGGATTAGTGGAACTCAATAGTAAGAAACAAGGTTATATTTTCAAAGCTATTCCTTATGCATTCACAGGATGTCAACTCCAACTTAAGAACCCTATTGACATATGTCTCATATTAAAGATTTTAGAATTTTTCATCTTCTCTACAGCATTCTTTCTATAAATGAGAGTTTAATGGATATTAATACATAAATATTGTAGGAACATAGTCATGCTTATGAAGCTTCAAGACATAGAAAGCTTTCAAGTATGCTGTCTCCTCTGTTCATGTATGGCACAAAGAAAAATAAGTATGAACAAACACTTTCATAATAATTTTTTCCATTTTTCCTTAAAATTTTAATATTTCCTTCAAACATTCTTTTTCATGCAACAAATGTATATTGAATACCTACTTTATGTCTTACACTGACAATTTTCTTGCCTCCATGGTAAGGAATCAGCATCTTCAATATGTAAAAATCAGTTGACTGGCATTTTCATGTTAAAATTCTTGTGAGGATTTATTTTTTTAATTTGTACCTATCCAAGGGTTTGAAATTTCCTTGACAAGGTAATACCAGGAATTTATATACAACCCATCCCCTTTTAAAAAATTACTGTAGTTTAATAGAAGAACACATCTTCTAGAAAGACCCTGGAATTCATTGCATTAACATATCTCCTCAGCAACACACTGTCCTGCTCAGACAACTCTAAATTACCACTTCAAAACACCTCCAACTAAAAATGTTCCAATTTCTGACCACTGTCTCCTACTTCCCAATTATATATCCTATTTCCTATTCTAGTATCCAAACTTTATAATGTTTCAACCCCAATATTACCTCTAATTTATTAACCATATGTTATTTTTGGGGTGGGAGGTCTATCATTTTTCCTTTTTAGTTTATAACCTGGTCTAGCACTATAACCAATGCCATAAATACCATCTCTACTCCAATACCTCCCCCCCTTTTTTCCCCCACCAATGGTACTTACTTGACAAAACCTAAATTCTCAACCTGCTTCTGCAGTATACCCTGATTACTGAATGTAGGAGCTGGAGAAGAACATGTAATCTCACTGACTAGTCTTTCTTCTAATTTTTGGCCACAAATAACAATCCTTCCTCCCTTCCATAAATGTACTGCATTTCTATCAGTCATTTTCTCTGTCTCTCCAGACCTGTTCTTTACACATCTGAAAACTTCACTCCTTGTTGGAAAACTGATCTGTAAGGATGGGATCTCCAGGTTTTGCAATATTTCAGCCTTTACTGAGAGCAAGAGTGATTGCTGAAGAATCATTTATCATATCTCAATTTGAACCACTCAAAATTATTGGTTTCTAGTGCCAACCCTCCCCAGTAACAAAATTTGGATTTGGGAGTACCCATACTTCTCAGGAACTCAGGGCTGCATCCAAATTCTTTTCACTTTCTCTCTGACTTCCTCCCTTCTCAGGGCAAGGGTTATTTATCTGGTCTCCAGGGAATAGAAGTATCACTCATACTTTCAATTACTTATCTAACTCTATTGCTATAACATGGGGTCTTTATATCCCACTCCTAAAAGCAAAGTTTTTAACTTCCTGTCAAGACTTTTGTTATTTTGCATTCTACCCTATCATCTCAATGCAATAAGTCAAGCTATATGTATGGGAAGAAGCACTGAAATAGCTTGAAATATTATGGAATACTGAGGAATAGCATCATATTTCACACATATTCAAATATCAATTAGTCAATCTCACACTCAAATATTTTATATTTGAAGTTGTCTAAATTCACTGAAGTTTTCTAAATTAGTTCCAAGAACACATTAACTGTAAATTGAGACTTCTCCAGCAGGTAACAAGATCGCATTACTGGAGGTATTAAGGTGAATTAGAGCAATCATCTCTCTAGTATACTGTCCAGTAAATTAATGCATCATAAATAAGGAGATTGAAGAAGATTGCTTTCTAAAAAAGATGAATATTGTGTTTCACTCGAACTCTGAAGTTTTATGCTTCTAATGATGAGATTTGGGATATAGTAAAATTATTTAGTCAAGATCCTTTTCCTACAATATATAGCTCCCTGATGCACTACCATATAACCATTACAAACTCAAGCATGCTCTGGTTTATTTTAGGTGTCTACAGTATATAGATGGTTATTGTGATATTCTATTAAACATTTTCCCAACCTCAACAACCCCTTGTATTGTTTCTTAGGCCTTACATGACCTTAAAATTTTGGAAGATAATTGTTCAGGAGAGTGTTAGGTGTCTTGTGGGTTCAGGAAAGGACCATTTCTTTTGTAAATACTTATATTAAGAGTAAAATGACCCATTTTTACTCTTAATATAAATATTGGTGAGACTCTATTTTAGTAGGTACAATAGATTAGACAAAAGAACATATAGAAATACCTCAAGAAGCTCTAATACATACAAATATATTTAATCATTAGACTAGGCAGGAAAATAAGTGTTCTAGTAGAGGTGGACATTAATGCAATGAAAATTAGGGAGGGCAGCAAGTGAAAAGTGGCATGACGAGTGTAATTTTGAAGGACAAGTGAGAAGAGAATTGAGAATAGGCACAAATAGCAGTGTGAGAGGGGTGAAGAGTAGTTACTGATTTTTTTTTTTTTTTTTTTTTTTTTTTTGGCTATCCCACGCAGCTTCCAGGATCTTAGCTTCCAGACTAGGGATTGAACCTGGGCCCCAGCAGTGAAAGTGCTGAGTCCTAACCACTGGACTGCCAGGGAATTCCCTAGTTACTGATTTTAAAAGGCTCTTTGCTCTGTAATCATGACACAGGATGGAATTAAACGTTTCCAAATGAACAGGATCTGCTATCTTGAGGTGAAATCAGGGTGATACTAGCAGTGTTCTCTCCAGTGAATAAAGGTTTTCTACTGGTTCCTTCCAACCCTGTGGAGCGAACAAGGCCAGTATTGTGAAGAACAGTGTTTTTATCTTAAAGCTACTGTTTCTCATTTGAATTTCATTTTGGTTTAAACTTTCTATCACATCAAAATCATAGAATTTCATAAAGAAGCTCCGTATCTAGTTCTTAATGAAGAAAATACTGTTTTCCAATAGACAACTATGCTGTGTTCTACTTCTTGCCACAAGGAGTTCCCTGATACCTAGAATGATCATTAGTCCCCTTTGCCCTGGAGAGTCGCAGTTTAAGCCTGTTTTCCAGGTTTAATTGTTATTAGTTATTTCTTTCACTCAGAATTAAAATGAATGATAACAGTAATGAATAATAAATCATATGGTCACCCAAAAGATAATGCAAAAATATTGAAATTTATTTTTGCTACAGACAGCATTTTTGTTTTATTTCCTTTAAAAATGTAATTATTTAAAATTTTATTTTTATCTGTCTCATGGATCAGTAAAAAATAGAGTTTAAACTGTAGACATGAAAATACATAAACTATTGAGGTAGGTCATCAATCATAGAGTATTGTGCCAGCCATGAAGGTATCAGTGAGACTCCTAACTATAAAATCAATAAGATATAAAACAAAGCATATACCAAATGTAACTAATGCATCAGTATTAATAGCAAAACATTTAATGTTACAGGATTTCCTTAAATACTTTAAAATCAGTTTCATTAACAAGAGGCTGCAAACACAACTGTTTCACCTCCTCAAATTGTTAGGGATTTGTCACAATGTTTGGGAAGCACTTGTTTAATTTCACAGTAACAGAATTTAAGTTTGCTGTGATCTACTTTTAAAAAATAATATGTAGAATAACTGTGCAGACTGAAACACACATATAAGAGGACTTTATGAAATGGTTTGCAAATCATGAATTTGCAACAAATGACAACTTCCCATGTGTAAACTTCATGTTACATTTCTATAATTTTTTTTTTTTTTTTTTTTTTTTTTTGTGGTACGTGGGCCTCTCACTGTTGTGGCCTCTCCCATTGCGGAGCGCAGGCTCCGGACGCGCAGGCTCAGGGGCCATGGCTCACAGGCCTAGCTGCTCCGCGGCATGTGGGATCTTCCCGGACCGGGGCACGAACCTGTGTCCCCTGCATCGGCAGGCGGATTCTCAACCACTGCGCCACCAGGGAAGCCCCATTTCTATAATTTTTAAAAATTATCTTAAGGAGAGAATATAAAGGATCAAAGCATGTATTTCAGTAGTTTCTATTAAAAGATAATTTTTTTCAAGGTATTAAATCATATACTGTATTATTGAGATACTAATATTTAGTTTTATCCAGAATTATTAACATTATGGAATATTTTCTAGTACACTATTAGCTACAACTACTCTAGTGCAAATGGTGTGAGAATAAATTAAAATATTTGTAAAACTGTAGATATTACACTTTATTCAAAAATGTTAAATAGAATGTCAAATATTCACTAGTGAAACATGGTTTAAAAATCATCTAAGGGCATAAATACAAATATTTGGTGTATTGAGATATTGTTCATTTTATTCTTTAACTTTAATCCCCTGAGAGGGGTGAAAATAATTCACCAAGGTTTCTTGGGCAGACAAAAATGTTGATGGTGAGACATAATAGGATTTGCAGCTATTTCAAGTCAAAATGAGTTCTTTAATCCTCTAGTGCAGGTAGAATTAATTCATTACTAACCTCACAACAAATTTCAGGGAAACTAGTTCTGCTGTAACTGTTAAATTGTGGTAGAAATTAGGAAAAGTTGAAATGGTCTCATCGAGAAACCGTGCATAATGTCATTTAGCACATTAACAGAGTCCCCCAAATCTTGTTCAAAAGTGTCTTTTTCTATCTTCATTTCAACATTGCGTGGCTCATTTGAAACAGCCAACATGTCTGAAGTAGTTTATAACTGTGGCTGAAGAAACTATTCAGCACAGCTTGTTAACTAGCAATTTTACCTCAAGACCATCTTGAGTATTTGATTCCTCAAGATTCTTTTGAACAGAAATAAATAAATAAATAGTGCAGGTTATAAATATACTTGTTGAGTGTGGGTGGTTTCTTGATGAGTCAACTGATAATATTAATTCAGTTTGTTGGCTTACAGTTTTTTTGTGTGCATATCTGTGTATGGATTATTGCTAGAGTGGCAACAAATTCTGTAAACATGCTTAATGTTCTAACATCATTGTTAATTCCTTTCCTCTTCCCCTGGAGTTTCATAAGGTGAAGATGGTCAAGTAATTTGGGTTCTCCTCCCTGCTGTGTAGTTGGCTTTCTCTTCCTGAGTAAACACCAAAACAATGCTGATTGTTAAGAGAAGTGTTCATTCCAGGTGGTTGAAATAAGGACTCTCTTTTGTCTTTTAACCGGCCTAATTCTTTCTTCTATACCATCACTTTTATATTTTCCATCTTAATAAAATTTGTATTTATTCCTGAAAAATACAAATTTTCTGTGAAATGTCTAAGTAATAAAAAACTAACACTGTTCCATATGTTATGATTAAAAAATTTTGATTCTCTGACTTGAACTTCTAACTGTGGGAAATTTTCCCGGTCTTTGCCCTGTTGCTTCTATGGAGACTGGGAAGAGCTAGGTCCATAAACTTTTGGTTAACTGACTGAGACAACTCCTATAATGTGAAGCTCACAGCCAGGTGCCTCAGTTTGAAGCAACTCGAACTCCTCAGAACAGGATGAATCCTATTATATCAGCAACTGCTTTCTCCTGAAAAGTTGCTGTGTTAGCAGATAGAGTACATTGAAGCCAGAGCCTGCTGTAACCAGGAAGGAAGCTCATCACCTGATCCACATCCTCCTTGCACCAGCAACGTGTCCATTGGAAACATCTTACTAGTGAGGAACTGAGAAGTTTCCTATACTTGACCTTTTTAGCACATATCTTGACACAAGTTCTTTATTCAACCTGTAGTTTCTAATCAGTCAGGCACACAAATTAGCCCAGTCCTCCTTTTTCCACTCATTCACATATTCTCTGTATTACAGAAAGATTACACATATATCAAAAATATAATGTCTTTCTATTTCATCATGTGATTAAATCTTATGAGTTTTTCACCACACTTTCAGTTTTGATTATTTCTCCTTTTATCCATTCCCTTCCCTATAAATTCCTTTACACACTTAATAATATCCTACTTTCATTTGCCTAAATTTTTGATGGCCAATCTATAGCCTGATATTTTGTGTTCTCTTTATTACTGAGATAATAGCAATGACAATAATAGTTATGGGTAACATAATACTTATTATATCCAAAACACTCTTCTTAGTATTTCACACATATTAACTTATTTAATCATTACAACAACCCTATGAGGTTGGTCCAATTATTTCCCATTTTAAAAATGATAAAACTGAGGCACAGAAAGGTAAACTGACTTGACACAGACCACAGAACTAGTAAGTGGTGCAGCAGGCAGTGGAACGCTAAAGTTGAGGCTCTTAGCACTTCAATATTTTATCTCTTATATTCATATAATTATCAAGTTAGTTATGGAAAATTGGCTTTATCATTTAAGGCAATCTTCTCCCTTTTTATTTTTGTTTTCTTATTTCATCTTAGACAAAAATATAAAATCTAATTCTTGAACATTTGAACAATTGAAAATGCCTTTACTTTATGTTTGATAATTTTATAGTTTGGATAAAATCTATTTTCCTATGAATAGTGAAACCATTGCTCCATTTTTCTCTGACATCTAGTGTGACTGATAAAATGTCTGAGGATAGTCTGATTTTTATACCTTTATAAAATAAGCTGATTTTCTTCTCTCTCAAAGTTTTTGTAGCTTCTAATTTTCTCAAATATTTTGAAATTGCACAAGTCATATGTCAGAATGGAAGTTTTCATTTATCTTATTGAGCCCTTAACTCTGAAAACATGTTTAACTTCAATTCATAACTTTTCTTCTATTTTATATTTTAGGATTTTTCTTCCATTATTTCTATTTAACTTTATCTTTTAAACTCTTTTTCAGTTTTGGGGGGAATTATATTTTATTTTTATTTTTCCAGAACTCTTTCTTGTTCTTAAATCCCTCTTTTTCATTATGAATAACCCTAAATATATTAATTATAATTAATACCTTAAAGGTTTTGCTTCCTTTAGGGTAAGTTCTCTTTCTTCAACTGGATTCTTCACACTGTTAATTTTCCTCAAATGCCTGATGATTCTTATGCAAATGGTGAATTTAGGACTAGAATTATGATGGGTAGCTAGTGTGTGTGGCATTATGTTTCCACAACACGTCTCTTCTCAGTCTAAGAAGATTTACTTGGGTGAATTGAGTATGTGGGAAGGTCTTTCTGACTAGCAAGGCTCACTTTCAGGTATAATTACGAGAAGCAGATGGACATTCTGGGATCCATACTAATGTAGAAATAAAAAGAGCTTCATTTTGGAAGCCATGTCAGATGCTCTACTCCTTCTTAGATTTATTGATTTTTTAGACTAGAGAGTAGAAATATCCTTGAACAGGGGAAGATGAAGACCAATAAAACAACTTGCCATGTTGTAATTTGGAAGGGTCAAATGTGTAGGAGATTCTCACTTTTATGAATTCATCTTTTGATTAATTTATCTCTAGCTTATTATTATTCTCAGTATCCACTAAACTTGCTGTCATTCTGTACTCTGCTATGAATGTTCTGGTCTGTATCTTCCTCCACTCTTTCTCATTCTTTAATAAAATACCATATGATAATGAAAAATCAATTGTTGCCCTCTAATTCTCAGAACTGTAATAGCTTTATTTTATTTAAATGCGATTCGGGGAGATGAAGTAGCTAAAACTGTGTGTTAAGTTTTCAATATTGAATCATAAGTTCTAAATAAGTGCTTCTTATTATTGATGCTTATTTGTCTGGGGCAATCTGAGGTTCATGTGAAGGTGACTGAAGTGATATTAGGCATCAAATTCACTTAAAAGTATAAGCTTCTCTTGACTCCACTTAATCTCCACCTCCTCTTCCCCCTCTTCCCGTTTTTCTCCTTCCTCTTTCCTTCCTGATAAAATTTGGATAGATAAATGCCTAATTTCACAGCCTCCAATTTCTCCTTTTTCATACTCACTTGAGATAACTCTAACTAGGACTTTCTTCCCACACTCTTCTGAAGCTATTCTTTCCAAGGACATAAAGACCTCCATAATCCAGTAGTTATTCAAGGACTTGTATTGCTTGACTTATTACCAATATTTGGCCCAGCTGATAACTCAATATTGTTCAAAGCATCTTTTTTTTCTACTTCTCTTGAGATACTTCCTAACTCAAAAGTAACCTCTAGTTACCAAAAATAAGAAGTCTGCGTCCATTTCTGGATATTTGACTGATGACATCTTTTCAGTCTCATCCCTCCCTTTTTCCATCAGCCTTACATCTGAAAAACTTGTAGGAAGGCCTCGTTGCTCCCTTCTTTGGTGACATCAGGAGTTTTAAACTACACATGAAACCTCACTCTGAGCCCCCAACCACGATAAACACTCCAAGCCAGTCACACTTCCTTGCTCTCTCAAGCCATTTTGAACCAGCTTGGGAGGACTTCCTGCTGTCCCCATAAAGCTGTAGGTAAGGGCTTTCCTGGTGGCGCAGTGGTTGAGAGTCCGCCTGCCGATACAGGGGACACGGGTTCGTGCCCCGGTCCAGGAAGATCCCACATGCCGCGGAGCGGCTGGGCCCGTGAGCCATGGCCCCTGAGCCTGCGCGTCCGGAGCCTGTGCTCCGCAACGGGAGAGACCACAACAGTGAGGGGCCCGTGTACCACAAAAAAAAAAAAAAGCTGTAAGTAAATATTTTCATACACTCTTGGCGTGTATTTAGCATCATTAGTTTCCACATCTGAACCAAATTTCTCAACATTTCAGTCTTAATGAGGCTCTGTGAGAAAACCTATTCTTTTTTTTTTCTTTGCCTTTTTCCTTTATTATACATATGCCAGCTATTCCAGTGCCAGAGACCATATGAATATGTAATATTAACATCACAATGTTTATTACATGATACATAACTTAAACTGCAGTTGGACAGTTTCCTTTTTTGGTTTTTTTTTAGAATGTGGCTATTTAAAAATACCTGTAACATCTGAGTTAAACCCCCAATTACCCTCTGAAGGGAAGTAGAGAATGAAAATCGCTATTGCTCTTGCAAGGAACACGCTCAGTACCTCTCACTTACAATGTGCTTGGCTTGCATGTGCTACTTGCATTGTTGGCTATTTCACTTTTAATTTCTAGCAACTGAAAATCTATGCAATACTCTCTGATCTGACTTCTATTTTCTCCTCACTGATTACTTGGGTTCTCTCCTCTCTGCACATTTTATCCTTAAAATACATAATTTCTTTCTTGAAGCCATTACTGACTCCCAGCTTCACGAGAAAACCTATTCTTTATTTTAACCGACCCTCACTCCTGAAGTGATTCCATCCAGTAATATAACTTCAGATATTATCTATATGCTGACACTTCCCAACTGTATTATCTATATCAGTTCCTCTGAATTCCCAACGTCCATATCACTTACCTATTGGGTGTCTCTACTCAGATGTCTAACAGCCATCTCAAACCTAACATTCAATACTGAGCTCATAATCACCCCCAAACCTTTTCCTCTGCAGTTTTCCCATCTATTTAGTTACTTGGTCCAAAAATCTTAAAATCATTCTTGACTTCTTTCCTTCACAAATACGTACACACATCTTATCTGTTCCATTGTCTAAATATATACAAAATCTTACCTCCTTACACTGCTACTACTACCAAGACTATTGCATAAGCTACTATCATTTCCAAACCAGGATTTGTGAAACTCATAAACTGATATTTCTTCTTCAGCCCTTGTCCCACACTCTTTAGGCTCTTCTAAACACAGCTTCTCTTCTAAAGTGATCTTATGAAAATGTAGGGACTTCCCTGGTGGTCCAGTGGTTAAGACTTCACCTTCCAATGAAGGGGATGTGGGTTTGATCCCTGGTTGGGGAGCTAAGATCCCACCTGCCTCGTAGTCAAAAAATCAAAACATAAAACAGAAGCAGTGTTGTAACAAATTCAATAAAGATTTTAAAATTGGTCCACATCAAAAAAATATTTTAAAAAGTATGTAAATTAGACCATTTCACTCTTCTGCTC
Source organism: Kogia breviceps (assembly GCF_026419965.1). NCBI lineage: Eukaryota > Metazoa > Chordata > Mammalia > Artiodactyla > Physeteridae > Kogia > Kogia breviceps. The sequence goes on from NC_081322.1 coordinate 27,894,309, forward strand.
AGTCCTGGATCACTGAGTAAAAAATAAATTCCTTTAAATTGCATATACAAATCAGTATAATCTGGCACCCATGATTCTCTGACTTTATCTCCTATTACCTTCCCAGTGACTTGCTCTATACCAGCCTCAGTGGCCACCTTTCCACCCCTTAAACACAGCAGACATGTGTCTCTCATAGGCCTTTGCATGTGTTGTTTCCTGTGTCTGGAATGAAACCTCTCCATGTATCTCCATGGCTGGCTCCATCATATGCTATAAGTCGTTGCTTGACTCCCCTCAGTGAAGTGTTCTCATCAACAACATTGTCTGTCCTCTTTACTTTTCTCTACTGCACTTATGAAATCAACAGCTAATATATTGTTTTCTATTTTGCTTAAATTTTGTTTCATAATCTCCCATTACTAGAATATAAGCATGATAGCTCAGATTTTTCTGTTTATTTCATTGCTGGAACAGTATTTTAACACATAAAAGATGTTGAATAATTATTTGTTGAATTATTAATTAAAAATAATAATTAGGTTTACATAATATAGCCTTGGTAAATTAATGTATTTCTGTTAGAGTCCCTTAATGTTCACTGTATAATTCAATCAGTATAATGTACAGCCCTTAGCTAATTGACTTGTTTTCTCTATTTCTGTAATGGGGATAATAATAAAGTGTGTTACTAGGCTTGAGGATAAGAAATAACCTGTATGACTTATCTAACCTATGGTGAAGTATACAGGTTATGTTTCAGCCAAATTCTAGAATAGCTGTGTATGTAAAATATTGTGTGCCTTTCTCTTAATTTTGCCACTATTTAAAAATGTTTCTTTAAGAGCAAAGAACAATAAGTGAACAACAGTTATTAGAGTACTCATTGTGAACAACTCTTTCTGATCCCCTCTCTCCTGGGGGCTGAGCCAAGGACTAACTTGGGTTGGGTTATGATCAGGTTTGCAGCCTGAGAGAGAAAACTTCAACATGTAGACTGTAAAAGATGTAAATGGGGTGGTATGTGTTAACAGAACCAAGAGCTCAGTATGCAATTGAAGTCCAATGAGCAAAGTAGTGATGGCACCACAGAAAGGTGGCCAAAAGTAAAGATTAAACTGAATATAGATAACAAGTATCATTAGAACCAGGTAAACAGAACAAAGCAACCTTAGCCAGTCAAGGAGAGTTGATGAACCAGTATAATTGCCTGGAATAAACCTTGTTGCCTACGGTTGACTTTTTGTTTGTGTTATGGGGTGGGACAAATAGATATTCTGACCTCAAGGAGATTACAGTCTAATGAAAAAGAGACCAAAATACATAAAATGTTAATAATATACAATAACAAACATTTTTTTAATTACACAAAATTTTTTCATAATAGTTACAATATAAAGCACATATAGAATAAAGTTTTCAAAATCTAAATGAACATATGAAAAAACTAGATTCTCTTAAAACATTTTTAAGTATGCAGTGCATTTTGAGTCATTTAGACCACCTTCATTCAATATTGTCTGTTATAAATTGAAGAAAAAATCAGAGAGGAGTTATCTTTAGTTCTGTCTCTATACAATAAGGCTCTCTGTAAAAATAACTAATTATGAATAACGTTTCTTTTTACCAAGGGATATTATTGCAAAGAGATTGCTTAAGTCTGGATGGCCTATCCAAACACTTTGGTATTAATATTTTTATACTGAAATTGTACCTTATGCAAAATAAGTGATTTGTTCTAATTTTGAAAAAGCAGGTTTGATACTAATGAATTATGTAGTTTAAAAAGAATGTCTTGGAAAGAGACATTTAATTTACATTTTAATGCATCAGGCTGCATCTATCTAAGGTGGCCAAATCTTCTCTTTCGAGAAAACCAGGTTAAGTGTATTAATGGTTGGGCTGTTAAGCACATTTAATATTGTTCACTAACATTTATTGATTCTTGAAAGAGACTTGCTAGTAAAGCCTCATTCCTGTGCTGCTAAGATTAGGTTTATCCTGTATTAATTCTTTAGTTTGATCATTTAAATGTCTCCCAAGTTCAAGTTTTACATTTTAATTTATTCTTAGGCTTATGACAATGCAACTAAAACTTTAAGACTTTGCTCACTGGAAAGATTTAGCCTTGATTTTAGAAAGCTTGGGCAAATTGGCAGCTTTAAATAACACAAGCAAAGCAGTATTCTTCAAGAGTTTTGTACAGAAGCACACATGATTATAAATGTTAGGAACAATGGGATGTGATTGTCATGGAGGAAGAAAATTTCCTTTTATAAATTACAATGCATCTATTCTTTCCAAGTAGGAAACTTCCCAATAGTTTTGATTTTCTTTTAAATAGTCAGTGGATAAAGAAGTATAAAATAAGTCAACCAAATTAAAAGATAACTCAAATTGTTTTATTTTAAATATCATCTCTGGGTTTACCCATGAAAGGAAAAGTACCCCAAAGTTGCACACCATAACATCAGAAGTTAAAGATATCTATAATTGCTCAAAACTAAGTATCTTCTCTCACAGAATTTCTTTGTGTTTCTATAATTTCATTTTTATAAGCATGGTGACATCATTTGATGTCAAGTACCCATTTCAAGTGCTCCTAAAAGATTTTTTTGGTATAGGATATAAGGAGTAAACATAATCAATAAAAAATCACTTTTCTAAGCAGCCATTGGGTTTTTGGCCATAGATATAACACCTTTTTGTTATTTTCACATCCTTCAGATAGTTCCTATCTCCTCCATTTCTTATAAATGTTTCTCAGATTTCTATAGATACAGTCTTAGGAGTTTATTGCATTTCTTAGAAAACATTTCATTTAATTTTAATAGGAGCCTATATGACTATGCACAGGCCCTTTCTATCCAGTTACGCTTACAAAAAATCAAGATGAAATAACATTTGAATGCTCAGACTGAGTTTCCCTAAGTAACTAACTGCACAGCTGGGCAGGTCGGACAGGTCAGCAGCATATCTGCAATAACTATGTATTAGGGATGTGTCTTGAGCTCTTATTTATTAACATTATAATAAGTAAATAAAAATCATACTAGTCCATGGATTGGCCAAAAGATGACAAATTTAATCCAAAGTAATAATTTAATCAAACACTTACTGTTTTCAAAGAATAAAAAAACAATTGCTCGCCTAAGGGTCACACATTCTAAAGAAAATATAAAATATTTGAACAACAATAAATATAAACAGTGAATTTTGTACATTTATTACACACAGATATTATATATCCCTATAATTGCTGATTTGCTTTTTGTGGATATTATAATATAGTAATGACTAAGTGGTAATGCTTGGCCTTCATTTAATTGTTGCTGAGAGAAATTTGAAGTGGTATGTGGTGGTTTTCTTTGTTTTGGGGGGATTTTTTTTTTTTTTTTTTTTTTAGGAAGCACCATGACTGAGAACAGTGCAAGCAAACAACCTCATGAATAGTACATTTGGCCAGGACCTATTTCATTTATAGCTCTGAGCAAGTTACTTAAATACCTTTAAAATGATGATACTAGTGTTTGTCACCCAGCTAACTTGTGGTATTATGAAAGCTTACGAATACATAATAGCATTACGTTCTCTCAATGTATAAAATATATTTTTCTAATATATTATTTTCAAAGCTGAAAAAGATTCCCATATTTTATTTTGGGAAAACAGTAATGTTCTTCCTTCTGAAAAATGTTTTTGCTGTAAATCCTAAATAAATAATCCTTATGTAATTATTTATTCTTATTTCAGTGGCAAATCTCTGACACATTTGTACCTGGTCTCATCACTAGACAGTATTATCAAAGATCACTGAATTTCCCCAGGTTTGGCCACAATCTTCCCTCGTAGTAACCCTCAAAAAATCCTTTATATATTGCTTTTTCTTTACTGCTGCCTTCCTCACTTTCTCCCTCCTTCTCATACCCTATCTTCTTACTTCTCTCACTCTTCCCTGACCCTCTGTAAATTCCTGGTAGTGTTTAAGGTGCTATTATATAGCAATGAATAAGACTAAGTCACTGCCTTCACATGGTGGGATACTGAGACCCTAACAAAGTACAATTAGGTATATTATAAATGTGCAGCTATCAAGAAAGGTTGTGAGTTAAATAAAGGAGGGCAAATTGATAAACAGTGATTCCACTGTGGGATGAAAGTGGTTATTTTCATGAATACGTTTAAGGAAATTCTTTTTCTCTGGAGGTGACATAAGATCATAATGACAAATGAAAATGATATAAACAAGGAAAGATGTGAGCACAGCAAGAGTAGCCATCTTGTTTTTTTAGAAAGAGCTCGTTTCAATTAGAAGTCTCTGAATAAAGTTAAGCTATGAGCACAAAGTTTTCATTCCAGTGATGCAAAGATAATTAAATATTAGGAAATCCACTCATATAAATAATGTAAATAGGTCAAAAAAGAAAAGTTATATGACCATCTCAGTATATGCCAAAAAGGCATATGATGAAATTTTAAAATCATTCCTGATATTTAAGCCTTTGTAAAATAGCAGGAGATGACTATTTCCTTAACGTAATTGAAAAATGCAAACATTTTATAACGGTCTATAATAGTCTAATGTTTCATTGAAAACGTTATTGAAATACTAAAACAATGAAACACTAGAAACATTTCTGTTAAACTCTACAGGGAAGAAAAAAAGTTCACCATCATCTTTTAATATTGATCTAGAGGTACTAGTCAATGCAAGGGAAAAAGGTGTGAAAAACAAAAAACAAAACAAAACCGGCACTCACTGGATGAAGCAAAATTGTACTGAAAGAAGTGTGGGTTGACTAGGTAACAAATGAGGTTTATGAAGAAGGCATGTACCATATTAGATAACAAGGGATTGGTCACTGCCAGCGCTAAGCCATTCTTCTAAGTGTATTGGAAATGTGATGGAGAACCATTGAGAATCTCAGAGACATCTCATGAACCATTCTGATGCTTTGTTATGAAAAAAGCTTTCTTAATAGTTTTCCTCCTCTATTCTAATTTGTGCACCGAAACTGCAGGACACTGTTTTTTCATCCCATGTTGCTATTCTCATTCATGGAAATGTTTATCTGCAGACAGCTTCCATCTCTCCTTGTTGGAAGGTGGAGATATTGAATAATACCCCTGAACTGAGAAGAAACTCTGAGACCAAAAAAAAAAAAAAAAAAAGAAGAAGAAATGCAGGCAACTCCATAAAGTGCATTTATAAAGTTTACTGTGGGTAGCTTATAATTATAAACAGGGGCAGCCTTGGGCAAAAACAATCCAAAGGTATTCACAGCTGTACTCTGCACCACCAAAAGGGCTAAGGGGTATTTAAAGGAACCAAAGCTAAAAACAGAATCTGACTACCAAGTGAGAAGCACATCCACACTGATAGAAACTGGGGTATTTTCCTCTCCCTGGAGGTCTCTTGACCATTGACCATCTGCATCAGGAAAAGGCATTCTTCTAGATTTCATATCAGGTGATGGCAAGGGTAAAGGTTGATAAGGAGCTCATCTGGCTTGGACACATTCCTTGTGAGTTAAGCTAAAGCTCAGTCATGTAAAAAGGGGAGGGGATAAGAAGGCTGGCCTAAGATATAGATAAGAAAATGGAGTCAGTGTGGTTCTGTCATACACTCCTGTTTTTGCACTTGTCACAGTGATCTTCTGCCTGTGTTCCCAAAGCCTTTGGGTGCCAAAGCTGCCCCAGAACCAGTGGAAGAATTAGCAAAGGTGGTCTTTAATGCCATAGTGTATTTTGTCTTCTTTCTAGCTGTAAACAGGTTGCACTGTTTATGCTGAATCTAACAAGCCTCAAAACAAGCATAGGATCCTACCTCCACCCCATTCTCCTAGGAACCAGCATGGTATCCCCCATTCACCATTTCTTTGGATGTTATTATTTGTCTCTTGTGCTTAATTTCTTGCTCTTTTATCCTAACAAAGCAAACAAACAGAAAATCACAACTAAAGCCTACTACTATATTCACCAATGCAAATAAACTTTAGTGTCTGGTACCAGGCTCCACTGGGCCAGTAACCACTTGGGCCCAGCTGAAACAACCACTTACAGATCCATTTATAGAAAATGTGTGTCCATTAGACTAAGAGTAATAATCTGATTTCTACCCATTAAGGAGACTGAAAAAAAATTATGATATATTTTAAAGTAATATGATTTTATCTATATTACTGTAATAACTTTTTATTGTTATTATTTTATTGTGGTAAAGTATACACTTTGTAAAATTAAACATTTTAAACATTTTAAATGTACAATTCATTGGCATTAAGTACATTCACATCATTATGCAACCATCACCCCTATTCATTTCCAGAACTTTTTCATCATCCAAAACTGAAACTGTCTAACCATTAAACAATAATTCCCCACCCCCTCCCTTCCCAGCCTCTGGTAAGCACTATTCTACTTTATATCTATGACTATTCTATGTATCTAATAGTAGTGCAATTCTACAATGTTTGCCTTTTTGACTTATTTTACTTAGCATAATGTTTTCAAGGTTCATCCATGGTGTAGCATGTGCCAGAATTTCATTCCTTTTTTTTTTAACATCTTTATTGGAGTATAATTACTTTACATTGTTGTGTTAGTTTCTGCTTTATAACAAAGTGAATCAGCTATCCATATACTTATCTCCCCATATCCCCTCCCTCTTGCGTCTCCCTCCCACCCTCCCTATCCCACCCCTCTAGGTGGTCACAAAGCACCGAGCTGATCTCCCTATGCTATGTGGCTGCTTCCCACTAGCTAACTATTTTACATTTGATATTGTATATATGTCCATGCCATTCTCTCACTTTGTCCCAGCTTGCCCTTTCCCCTCCCTGTGTCCTCAAGTCCATTCTCTGTGTCTGCGTCTTTATTCCTGTCCTGCCCCTAGGTTCTTAAGAACCATTTTCTTTTTAGATTGCATATATATGTGTTAGCATACGGTATTTGTTTTTCTCTTTCTGACTTACTTCAGTCTGTATGACAGATTCTAGGTCCATCTACCTCACTACAAATAACTCAATTTCGTTTCTTTTTATGGCTGAGTAATAGTCCATTGTATATATGTGCCACATCTTCTTTATCCATTAATCTGTCGATGGACACTTATTTTGCTTCCATGTCCTGGTTATTGTAAATAGTGCTGCAATGAACATTGTGGTGCATGGCTTTTTTGAGTTATGGTTTTCTTAGGGTATATGCCCAGTAGTGGGATTGCTGGGTCATACGATAGTTCTGTTTTTAGTTTTTTAAGGAACCTTCAGAATGGGAGAAAATATTTGCAAACGAAGCAACCGACAAAGGATTAATCTCCAAAATATACAAGCAGTTCATGCAGCTCAATATCAAAAAAACACAACCCAGTCCAAAAATGGGCAGAAGACCTAAATAGACATTTCTCCAAAGAACATATACAGATTGCCAACAAACACATGAAAGGATGCTCAACATCACTAATCATTAGAGAAATGCAAATCAAAACTACAATGAGGTATCACCTCACAGTGGTCAGAATGGCCATCATCAGAAAATCTACAAACAATAAATGCTGGAGAGGGTGTGGAGAAAAGGGAACCCTTTTGCACGTTGGTGGGAATGTAAATTGATACAGCCACTATGGAGAACAGTATGGAGGTTCTCTAAAAAATGAATAACTTGTTTTTTATTAAAACTTCTGATTGGGCTTCCCTGGTGGCGCAGTGGTTGAGAATCCGCCTGCCGATGCAGGGAACACGGGTTCGTGCCCCGGTCCGGGAAGATCCCACATGCCGCGGAGCAGCTGGGCCCATGAGCCATGGCCGCTGAGCCTGCGCGTCCGGAGCCTGTGTTCCGCAACGGGAGAGGCCACAACAGTGAGAGGCCTGTTTACCGCAAAAAAAAAAAAAAAAAAAAAAAAAAACTTCTGATTATAAAAGGAATATGTATATATTTTGAAAATTGTGAAATATGCAAAAGTATAAAAAAGAAAATATTAAACACTAGTATTCCTACCAGTCAGTGAATGGGTGCTAACATTTTTATAAGTATTTATATATGTGTGTGCATGTATTTGGTAATTATGTGCTTCTACCATTCTAGAAATTGATTATGTCCTTAATTTATTTTAAGCATTTTTCACATCTTAAGTATCTTTCAATAATCTGATTTTATAGTCTGTATCTTGGTTTAGTGTTATATTTTAGGTCTAGTTATAGTCTGTGTTTGCTAAAGATATAACAGTTTTGTGCTCTTTTATTCTCTGTTGAGATTTGGCTTATATAAACAGAATTATAACTTGATATCACCCATATTAATATCATTATTTCAAAAAATAAATTTCTATAATAATTATTTGGATATTTTGATAAAGTTTTATCATCATGTTAAAGTAATACCATCTATTTCTCTCTGTGTTTTATTGGTTACCTGGAATATTACTGGTTCTTTTAGTATACAGAGTCCCATTTCTAGTATTCTAGGATTTTATTTATCTCTGTGATTTGGAGTGTGTCTTTGAGTGCTGATTTTTTTCTAGGAAATACATATGGATAGCATATTTTACGAGGCATTGTTTACCTAAGAACAGCTTAGAAAATTTATTTTTTTGCTTGTCTACATCAAAAATAGATTGGCTTTGTCTAGGATCTTAATCACAATCTTCTTTGTCTTTTGGCATTCTTATTTCAGAGTGTTTAAATTTGGCCAGATATTTTCCCCTTTTGTAGATATTAGTTCTTTTTTACAAAAAGTTTTTATAGAGATTAATGTTGAAGTTATTTAAGAGTTCAACACTTTCAGAAATGTATGCCTAAGTTCTGGTATCTTTTAATTAATGTCGCTTGATCCTCTGTGAACTCTCGCTATGTACAAATTCAAGTCTTTAGCACAGGAAGATTTTTAAAGTTATTATCAATGCACTATTGTATAACCTGTCAGCATCGTTCCCTCCTTCTGGGTTGGGTCATCGTAATCAGTATTGCTTTCTTTTCCCCTCTGACTTCTAAGATAATTTCTTAATATTGCTATTTATTTTTTAAATTTCATTTTACTAAATGTCAAATCTGATGATATAATCTCATCTGTGGTTTTTATTTAAGCAGTCATATAGTCATATGCTGTCTTTTCTATTTCTTAATTAGAAAATTATTAGTCTTGCATAAATTTTATTGAATTGTGTTCAGAACTTAAATAAGACATTTTCTAAAAGTTGTTTCTTATTATAACACTTCTTACAATTGTCTTTCAGAGTGGTTTCCTTCTTTTTAAATATTGTATTTTTCCTATAGCTCATGAGCTCTTTTTTCTTATTACTTATTTAATTTTAATTTCCTGGTGTTCATATTTGAAATTAAATTTGTTTGTATCTTTCAGATCCAGAAAAATGAGGAGGAAAAATTTTAGGTTTTCTGTAGCACACTTATCTGCTTCATATATCCAGGAGAAAGGTAAGGTGGCTGAAGCTCAATTTAATTTGAATAAAAAGTGTCTTCTTCTCTCCTAGGTTTTCCCCCCACTGTGATTGGCATGGTTTTATTGCTTTGGTAGATTGTTGTTTCCACTGTTTATGGACATGGTAGTCAGCCTTAAAAAATATCTTTAGCAGTACCTATGGTTGTCTCTGAAGATTATAAACCAGGAGCAATTGCAGGTTTAGATTCCCTAAGGAGTGTAATCTTTTGTATCCGAGTCTCTTGCTAGGGTTGCTGATGAATCTATATGTTCCTTTTGATTTTATTTTGATTTGTTCCTCTTGATTTGATGCACCAGTGCCTTCTGTCCGCATACCTCTAAGTGACAGGATGTTAGTGGGGTTCTGCTAAGCTCACTTCATTTATTCCTCAAGGTGTCTGTTCCTTCCCACAAGGGTGCATTGCTGTATGTCCAAAACATTCTAGATCTGATACTATTCATTCTCTATCTAGCAGAAATTCCTTGAATATACTAAATTGTTGTATCCATATTTTCTTTTTTTTTTTTTTTTTTTTTTTTTGCGTTACGCGGGGCCTCTCACTGTTGTTGCCCCTCCCATTGCGGGGCACAAGCTCTGGACGTGCAGGCTCACGGGCCCAGCTGCTCCACGGCATGTGGGATATTCCCAGACCGGGGCACCAACCCGTGTCCCCTGCATCGGCAGGCAGACTCTCAACCACTGCGCCACCAGGGAAGCCCCATAGTTTCTCAGTTTTAACCACTCATGCCAGGTACCACACACACAACCACATTCACACACTCACACACACAAAACATTGGAATAAGAATCAAAGGGACTTTTTTTATTGCTAATTATTCTAGAAGATAACATTTTTACTTAAAAGAACCTCTCCAAAACCTACTGCATCTCCCTTGTTTCCTACACACATTTACCACATCTGTCAAAAAATATAATGTTTATTTTCTAATGTATAATTAAATTATGTTCTTGAAGAAAAATTACTAAGTGCTTATTATTTGCCCGGCTTTCTGGTTAATAATGCTCATGGTTCTTTGTGGATTTGTGGGGTTGGTAGTGAGCATTGCACCAATGGGCAGGCAGACCTTGTCTTCCAGGAACATGTACCCTAATTGGAGATGTAAAACATACATCAACAACAACTACCTAAGGCAGAAAATATAAAATATCCTAAGTAATAAAGACAATAAGTACCAAAGGTGCTTGAAGGAGGGGAGAACATTTATTGGACTGACTTATTCAGAGAAGGCAGTAGAATTTTGACTTGGACTTGAAGGAAGGGTTTGGTTTCAGTAATGTTGATTAGCAGTTAATGCAGGTAAAGGAAAAGGAATGGAATTCAGAATGAGAGAGATGTGCTAGAGAGATTAAATGCATTGCCATAAGTCTGCTTATTAGAATTGTTCATCATGATTTCTACTAGAACTTTTACATATTTACAGCTGAAACTTCAGTTTTTTATTACTTTTTAGGGTAAATTTTATATTTGAATAAATAACTATTTCTTGAATCCTTCTATAGTGAGTTTATGATGAAATCACACAATTTCAGCAGCTTAAATTGAAGTTTTGAAGGTATTGGCTTACATTGTTTTTATTAAAAACGTTTCTCTTCTCCAACTGCTTTAGGAAATAGTTTGATCAAACAGGAGAGAGTAAGTTGATCTTAGTGAACTTTTGTTAGCAAAGTTTCACCTAAATTTTCAATCTATACAGAATTGAATCTAAAAATCTGAATAACTTTAATTTAACAAAAATATTTTTCTTCTTTGTACTTATAGCTTGTTTCCACAGCATTACACTAGTGGATTGAAAAAGAAAACATTTATTACATGAAAGTCCAATGATGTGTAAATGCATAGGGCAGCATTGGCTACTGACCTTACTTTCTTAATATTTAATTTTCTCCACTACCAACAAAGTTGATATTTTCTAGTTTACAATAACTGAAAGTAAAGAAAAACATTTTGTTCACAAAGATTATTTTAGGCATTCTATTTTTGTCTGGTTTTGGATAATCAGGACATTGCGACATCTTGAAAAGATACAGGAAAACTTTGGAATCACTGAGTTTTATTATCGGAATATTTTCAGTACTGGACTGAGAGATACATAGCCTTATGATGCATATTCAAGAATAATATGTCACCAGAACACAATATTTACACTTGATAGAGTAATTCTGAGAAGGCTTATCTTTGTTCTCCCACAAATTAAGTTTTCATATATGTGTATGACCATTTTAGTCTGAAACAAAATTATTCACTCGAAAAAGATCTGTGCTTTCATTCTTGCATGCTCATACATTATTAAATCCTAAGATAGTGTAACTAAAGGCATTGAATTTAAAATCAGATAAATGCATGTCCAGATATAGCTCAGTTATTGACAAATTGTATGATCCTGGGTAATTATTTAAATTTACTTGACTTCAAATACACTTGACTTCAGTTTTCTTATCTGGATGTGAAAATAAAATAGTAACTAGTTTTAAGGGTTGTAGAGATTAAGTGAAGTATTTTGAATAGAATTTCCACAAAATATTAGAAAGTTAAATATAATAACAGTTATTATATATATTTCACTGATGAAAATTTACATCTTCAGTTGACTTTCTGATTGTAGTGTTAAGTGTGTGTGTGAAAATACATATGCATATATATTTATATTTATATATATTTATATTTACTTTGTTTAGAGAAGGAGCCTTGGATTCCAATTGACTGATTAAATATACATAATTTTCTCTTCTTCTGTGAATATTCCACTGAAAAGACAGAATAGCAACAAGAATAGAACCATAATATGTTGGGCACCAAATCAAAAGGAACTAGTAGCACATCAGAGAGTTTGTGTAAATCATTTTTTTTTAATTGAAGTATAACTGAAGGTACATTAGTTTCAGGTGTACAACACAGGGATTTGATATTTTTATAGATTACATACCATACAAATCTATTATAATATTATTGACTATATTATCTGTGCTATAAATTACCTCCCTGTGACTTATTTACTTTATAACTGGAAGTTTGTACTTCTTAATCCCCTTAATCTATTTCACTAATCCCCCTGCCCTGTGGCCTCTGGCAACTAGTTGCTTATTCTCTGTATCTATGAATCTGTTTCTATTTTGTTATATTTGTTCATTTTTTGTTTGTTTTTTACATTTTACATATAAAGGAAAATATGCAGTATTTGCCTTTCTCTGTCAGACTCATTTCACTTAGCATAATACCCTCTAGGCCAATCCATGCTGTTGCAAATGACAAGATTTTATTCTTTTTATGGCTGAGTAATATTCCATTGTACATATATACCACATCTTTTTCATCCATTCATCTATTGATGGGCACTTATGTTGCTTCCACATCTTGGCTGTTGCATCCATATCTTGGCTATTGCAAATAATGCTGCAATGAACATTGGGGTGTGTATATCTTTTCTAATTAGCAATTTTGTTTTCCTCGGATAAGTACCCAGGAATGGAATTGCTAGATCATACTGTAGTTCTATTATTAACTTCTGAGGAATCTCCATAGTGTTCTAATGAGGGTCAGTGTATTTAAGCATTATGTCCATGTATACATATCTAATTGGTAGACTTAAGATGTATGCCCACCTGTGTCATCATACCGAATCCTTCCTGACTTCAGTGTTCACATCTATTATATGGTAAAAATCAATACTCCTAATAATATTCCAGAGGTGGCTTCTCAATCATCTAGGACTTAGTGCATTAGTTTATTGGTTGAGATTGACCTACTTTTGAAAGTTAAAAAAGAGAGATCATTTATTTTCATTTAATTATTTTTTCTTTTTATCAAAATAGAGTTACTTCAAGGAGAGCAGTGGGGCCTTGATTATAGTAGTACTATATGTTTTCCCTCTTGTCTTGCTACATTTGATATGTCATAGCGAACCTAGTTTCAGCTTTTCATATTTCTCTATCAACAATAATTTCTAAATTAAAGGAAATTTCTAATTTAGTAGATGAGCAGCTGACTCAACAATAATTTTAATCATTGCTTGAGTAAATTACTGTCTGCTCACGTTCTAATATTTTCACTGCCTGCTTTATATCTGCTCCTTATAGTATGCCTATTTGTCTAGTTGCCAGCCGTCATGAATTTCACTTATCCGATTTTTGCCAAAGTATGGTTGACACATAAATTAGCACATTGGTCTTCATGAACTTTCATTTTGTAAATATTTAAGCAAGTAACATCATTATAAGGTACTATGTCTTTAAAAATAATGAAATATTTTATCACCAGAGCAATCTTGAAAAAAAAAAAAAAGAACACAGCTGGAGGTATCACACTCCCTGACTCTAGACTATACTACAAAACTACAGTAATCAAAACAGCATGATACTGGCAGAAAAACAGATGTGTATATCAGTGGACCAGAATAGAGACAAAATAGCCCAGAAATAAACCCAGGCATTTATGGTCAATTAATCTACAAGAAAGGAGGCAAGAATATACAATGGAGAAAAGATAGGATTTTCAATAAGTGGTGCTGGAAAAATTGGACAGCTACATGTAAAAGAATGAAATTAGAACATTTTCTCACACTATAAACAAAAATAAACTGCAGACGGTGAAAGACCTAAATGTAAGACCTGAAACCTTAAAACCCCTAGAAGAAAACATAGGCAGAACACTCTTTGACATAAATTGTAATAATATCTTTTTGAATGTCTCCTAAGACAAAAGAAATAAAAGCAAAAATAAACAAAAGGGTCCTAATTGAATGTAAGAGCTTCTGCCCAGCAAAGGAAACCATCAACAACAACAACAACAACAAAAAAACCCTACTAAATGGGAGAAAATATTTGCAAATGTTATGACTGATAAGGGTTAATTTCCAAAAGATATGAACAGCTCATACAACTTAATATCAAAAAAACCAACCTGATTAAAAATAGGCAGAAGACCTGAAAAGACATTTTTTCAAAGAACATATATAGGTGGCCAATAGTCACATGAAAACATGCTCAACATTTCTAATTATCAGAGAAGTGTAAATAAAATTGCAATGAGATATCACCTCACACCTATCAGAATGGCTATCATCAAAAAGTCTACAAATAATAAATGCTGGTAAGGATGTGGAGAAAAGGGAACCTTGGTAACTGTTGGTGGGATTGTAAATTGGTTCAGCCACTATGGAAACAGCATGTAGGATACTCAAAAGACTGAAAATAGAATTACCATGAGATCCAGCAATTTCACGCCTGGGTATATATCAGAAGAAAATGAAAACATTACTTGGAAAAGATAGATGCACTCCAATGTACATATGATAGTCAAGATATAAAAGAAACCTAAGTGTACAACAATGATGATGAATGGATAAAGAAGATATGGCATATATTTGTGCAATGGAATATTATTCAACTGTAAAAAAAGAATGAAATACTGCCATTTGCAGCAACATGGATGGGCCTAGAAAGTATTATGCTTAGAGAAACAAATCAAACAGAAAAAGACAAATACTGTATGTTATCACTTATATGTGGAATCTAAAAATAAATTAATGAATACAGTAAAACAGAAACAGACACACAGGTATAGAGAACAGACTGGTGGTTACCAGTAGGGAGAAAGTGAGGAGGAGAGGTGGGGTGGGGGTAGGGGATTGAGAGATACAGACTACTATGTATAAAATGGATAGGCTACATGGATGTATTGCACAGCACAGGGAAATATAGCCATTATTTTGTGGTGACTTTAATGGAGTACAATCTATAAAGTTATTGAGTGGCTGTGTTGTACATGTGAAACTAATATGATGTAAATTGACTATATTTCAATTTTTAAAAAGTTCTTTTTTAGCTTTCTACTAGTTCTTACATATTGACTCTCATTCCTTTCAATATATTTTGTAGCAGAGAGAGAAAAATAATTCCTCAATCTTTCAGTATTTCCATGTGCTTCCCTATATTTCCCATATTCCTTTGAAATTAAGTTGATGTCTTGTGATTAGTTCTAGTCAGTGGACTTAGAGCGTAAACAATGTTTTTCACTTCCAGTGTGAGAACATTAAGAAATGATGTGCTCTCTCTACCACTCTATTACCAGGTCACAGCAATATCAGAGGTCAGGTGTTCAGAGAGTATAGCTATAAGATGAAGGAATGCCACTGTACCTCTGTCTTGCTTGAATGAGCAATAAATGTTTATAAGATTGAACTAATGATATTTAGGGACTAATTTGTTACAGTTTCATGGCCTAGCCTATTCTGCATAATACCTCAATGTACAGTCTCCAAATATGTGACTGTTCCTCCTTCCAGATCTTGACTATAAACTCTTTTGTTCATAGATAATTTTAATTATAATGATTTTCTTTAAAAGGTGGTTTGTGCTACCTAAATTTTTTTCAAGATGTCTAAATAAGCTTGGCTCTATATCAGAAAATAAAATTCAAAACAACACTAAAAATAGAAATGTAATATTCCAGTATACATTTATAATTGCATGACATTATGAAAGATTAAACTACAAAAAATAAAAGCATAGCAAAGCAATGAGAGAAACAGAACCCCTCTTCCCACACAGAGACATACTTCATGCAGTTGTCCTATCTGTACACCTGTATATACGTTTCCACATGTATATCTATGACAGAAAAGTTATTGTAATTTATAAATAAGCATAATAAAATAGTACAGTGTAATAAAAAAGCAGATACTACTTTCAGACTTACTTCATGAAAACTTAGGGACTGCTGCAGCACCTTCATCTACAATTAAATGCTTTAATTACTATTATTATTATTGTTATTATTTTATATTTTTTGCCACCTAACTGACCCTATATAACTAGGTATGGCACATGCTTTCAAAGCATACAGTAAATTTAATTTCTTACATCACTGAATACTTGAGATGCTAAAGTTAAAAAACAATTGCACATATTCCAAATTCTCCTAGTTCTGACCTTACACTACTCTGCAAAATGCCTAACCCCACTGCTAAGTATTCCAGAAATGCAAAGGCCATCTCATAAATGTATACTCAAATGCTTTTTGACAGAAGCCATCACAAATGACTTATTAGGTATACAGAATCAAGTTGCCTGGGTTTTATTTCAGCTCTACATCTTATTAGTGGGGGCCTGGGCCTCAGGCTATTCATCAGTAAAATGAGGATATTAATAGTATCAACCTCATATCACTGCTACAAGAATTAAATGTGTTAACATTTTTGTAAAGTCCTTAGAACAATGCTTGGCACATAACAAGCATTATATCATGGTTTTTTTAAAATTTAATAAAAATATAAATGCTCAAACTTTTTGTACGACAATAATGGACATATTGAGATTATATTATTAAGTTAACATATAAATGAGTCCTTGATGATCTAAGATATTTATTTTAGCTGAAATATGCTCTTTAAATCACAAGGAAAGGGATTAAATTTCCTCAAAAGCATTGTCCCAACGTAAAATCAAAACACAAACTACACCCAAATGTTTTTTCATGGAAGCCATACTTCTCGCTGCTGGTTGGGAGCTAGAACTTCTCTTCTTCCTGCTGCACTGCTCACAAACTAACTTCCTGGTATTTTTCACAAGGTGGAGCCTTAGTGTGACCCCTTATTATCAGTCTTGAATCCATCACTGGTTTCTTATCCCCACCACCAGCCTGACATTAGGCACCAAGATTATTCCTGCATGAATTTTGTTCGATTTTGTTTGTTGATCAGTTCTCATTGGTCCAGCCATCCCTTACCATCATAAACTATTTTTTCTTTCTTTTTTCTTTTTAAACAATGATATCCATCTTTCCTTCTGAGCTTTCCTATTGCAGTTCTTTGTCACTATTCTAGGCTTTTGGTGAGAGGCTTTAGCCTCTGAATTTTTGCTTCCTTTCATATCTTTTTGAGAAAAAGAAAAAAGATGTAAAACCAAGTAGTGCTCTGAGTGTATATATTTTATTTCATTCATCAGTTCAGATCTCAGTATGGTGTTGCTGTGCAAGAACCTTCCATTGCTTTTACCTTCTACTCTGAAAGGGGGTGATCCTGAGAAGCAGGTAATTTTCCTGCAGAAGTTCTAGTATGCTAGTGCCATTCTTTCTTCCTGATTCATAGTCTGTGTTGTCTGAAAAAAGCAGAGCTGACCTGGGACTTTCTTTCAAAGCTATAGGGTGTGCAAAACTTGAAACATCTGAATAAAATGAATGACAAAAAGAATAAATATATGTGTAAATTAACATAATTTATATCTGTAAATTTATTTAATGTGTTCACAGAGATAACTGAATTATAGCATAATTTAGAAATAGTTAGAAATTTAGCACATGAAACAATAGTATGAATATAAACAAAAGCTAATAAAGTCTCTAATAAAGATGAATGTAGGGGCTTCCCTGGAGGCTCAGTGGTTGAGAGTTAGCCTGCCAATGCAGGGGACACAGGTTCGTGCCCCGGTCTGGGAAGATCCCACATGCCGCGGAGCGGTTGGGCCCGTGAGCCATGGCCGCTGAGCTTGCGCGTCCGGAGCCTGTGCTCCGCAACGGGAGAGGCCACAACAGTGAGAGGCCCGCGTACCGCAAAAAAAAAAAAAAAAAAAAAAATGAGTGTAAGCATGGATGCAATTTTAATTTTTATCTGCAAATAATAAGATGAAAATATCATTGCTTACATGGGTCATGACATCCATAAAAACAAAATCAATGTATAAGGGAAGCCAAAAATAGATAAGAAATAATTTCCTTGGAGGGAATATATGAGCATATTCACACAGACATATAACTATATTCTTATGCATCAAGTAGGTATTACTTGTAAATGTCTATTCAAATCTTTGTCATTTTGAGCTCCTTATGACTATCACAGGAGATTTAAAAGCCTGAAATATTTGCTATGAGGTCTGACAAGCATAAAGTACAAAAGATTAGAATATTCATTATATATTGCCTACGTTTGTGGATATGCAAAGTAATTAATGGCTCTGATATTCCAGCTTCTCTAACCATTTAAGGATTGAGAGCCTCAGTTGAAACACATTGACCCCAATTCTCCTTTCCCATCCTTTGCCAACAGTAACCTTAGGTTTCTTCCCACACCTCCTGGCTGCATTCTCTAGCCATAAGGTTCACTTGTGAAGCATTTTCCAAATAAGAAAGACTCATTGCCACTCTGGGAAACAAATGAAATTAAGAATATAGCAGGACATTTATTTTATTTGGTCTATCACAATTTAATCTTCAGCTCTAATAGTTTATTTGCTAATCCTACTACACTAAATTCTTGCAGAGGTCTTTATTCTGTAATGATATTTATATCAGTGCCCGCAAGCAGTGCTATAGTTAATGGTCTGTTGTCATTTCCATTATGAACTCCCTATTGCACAAGTAACAGGAGAACCAAGCACCTGTGACTTTCCTAGCTGAGGGCACATTTCAATGCTCTTCTAAATTACAGTATTAGCCAGAGCACTTTCGTGAGGCAGTATTTTCAGGCAATTTAAGAAATAGCATTTAAAAGGGAAAAAAGAAATCAAAGTTCTACTCACTATCTTAGCAATCAAATAAATATCTGTAGGTAAGTTTTGTTCTGTTTTTGTAGTTTCTTTAACATGTAATACATATATTTACAAATAATAAACTTGTTTTGTGTCATTTCGCATTACTGAGATATTGTCTTTAGCATCTGGTTTCAATTAAATACAAAATAAATTTATAAAATGAGGAACATTTTCTGTTTATGCTTAAGTTTTTAAGCAACCTACTACTATATCGAGGGAGGCATGAATGAGAAATATTACTAACATATATTTTACAAAAGACAATTTTGTAAAGTAAACATTGGAAGGGGCTGATAATTATATTGTAATGTGGTTGAAATGGATAAATATAACCATAATATTCTTTTCACTGAATAAATTATACAGCTGAGTGTCTCATTATGATGTTACAGTCTTGCCTTGCTTAATGGAGCGGAATATAGAACCAATAGTTCTGGTCTCTTCTTGACTAAGCTGCTATGGCTTCTGTGGGATGACAGCTCTTAAGAGAACAGTCTTCCCTTAATAAAATTGGGCAGTGAACAAGCAAAAGAAAAAAAATACAAATTTTAAAAAATACAATGTTAGTATATTTATTTAAAATAAGTGGCAGAAAGAAATGTATTATATTTTACCAGCTGTACCGTTAATTATAAAATGTTGTAAAAAATAGAACATGGAGAATACAATGTGTTTAATTTTCAAAGATTAACTTATCTCATTACACAATTCTAGGGTAGGACAGAGGACACGTTGCTGAGGCTCCTGGGTCATTGTAACAATTGCCCTGTTCAGTTTTCCCTTCTCTTCTCTGCTTCCCCAAGTCAGTTTGTCTATGAGAACCTGTGAAGGCACAGAACTTCACTAGCTTGTGGCAGTCTCTGAAACAAAATACAAACCTTCTGTGAATGAGTCATTTTGAATAAATTGTTTTATGATTTTTTTCTAACTCTTAAAACAAAGGCACTTAAAAATCATAGGCATTTTTGTCATATACTTTTGAAGTTTATTATATACCTTCCTGTATGTATAAAGAGAGCACATTGAAAACCATTTAAACTGTCATTGATGATTCAGTCAGAATTTAAATTATTGTCTTGTGATCTAATACAGTAATGCCCCCAGGGCATATTGAGTTATGTAAGGCTGTTTGCCATTATGTTAAATGACCTTACACTGTGCTGTATTTGTAGTTCTTATGTTTTGATTTTGTGGATATTTTTTGCATTTTCCTCTGATGCCTGGCTGGCATATTTTACTGCTCTCCCTGAAACTGTTAGTCTGTATTTCAATTTAATTTAATTCAATCAAGTTTTATGTTATTTTACAGTTTAAAAATTTAATTTAATTTTACCTTGCTTCTATTCTACTGGCAACCCAGAAAAAGCTGTTAGGAATTCATGGAAAACAAGATTCCATAGCAGCGAATAAGAAGCTGAGTATATTTAGTGCTTGAGCCTTTTTTCATATATTGTGTGACATGAGTTATGACTCTTCAAAAGTTTTCTTGTTCATACTCCATATACTTTGTCTGTATATCTATAATATATGTTTGGAAAATTACTGAATGCCAGGTAGGTGAGTTGTTATATTACTGAGGGACAAATTTTAAATATATTAATATATTAAAATATTAATAGAACCTTACAAAGATACCTTCAATAATTTTATTCATAAAACCTCTAATGGCTGTTTTGGGGTTTTGTATGCATTTTAGAAGGTAGTAGATATGTATCAAAGCTCCCCTCCTGCATTAAAAATAATAATTAAAAATATTAATAATTTGGATGCAAAAAAATCTAAGGAAACCTAATATCTAAGGTAATATGTGATATAAAATATATAAATCTAAATTTTTTTCATGGTAGGATTGCATTGGCAGTTATTAAAAATTGATATCACATGCATGTCCAGTGATAAGACTAATGCTCGATTACATGTATTGAGGGTTTACTGTGTGTCAAACACTGTTCCAAGTACTTGTCATTTAGTAACTCTTAATAAGTCTCACAACAAACCGTAAGATGGGATACTATTCTTTTAAATATAAGGAAACCAAAGCATGAGTGAATATGAAACCTTCCTACGATCCCGCAGGTAATAAATGGGGAGTCAGAATAGACAATACCTTAAATCCTTGTGATAAGAATAGGTAGACTTTTTTTCCTCTACCTCTCCAAGATGATGTGAACTGAATACAATCCACTAATTCCTTTGCACCATCTGGAACACATTAGCTAGATGACTCATTCTCTCTCTGTCTTCTTCCTCACTCCCACATCCTGCTCCTCTCCAAATCTAGAATCTTGAGATTTAAGGAAAGGATCTAGTAAGATTTGCCCTCACTCAGTCCTCTCTTGGCTAGAAAAATGCATAAGATTTTACTCAGTGGGAGCACAGAGGGAGGTCAGAGAATATTGAAAATATGGAGAGAAATCTGTATACACTCTCTCTCCCGTGCTCAAAAAACATATACATATTATTTTTCCCCATGAATGGTTCATAGAAACATTTCTCCACAGAAATATTAAATGAGGATCTCCTGTGATGAGATTATCAGTATTCAATTAGCTGAGTCAATCCCTCTCACAGAGAAAGTTTTAGAAGAGACATTAATACAGCATGTGCTAATTGTTTGCATTATTCTGATAGACAAGGTACACTTTTACTGAAGTACAAACAGTAATGGAAGTCATGCTTTATTTTGAAACTGATCATTTCTGTGTCACTATTAATAATTGTTAGTAGACACTCCCTCTATGTGTCACGTACTGTGCTGAGTAATTTATATATGTCAATGCTCACCCCAATCCTGAATATTAAGATAATGAACTTTCTGATAGTCAAGAGTCTTCTCTGTGCTTCTAACCACTGCCCTTTACTGCTCTTTACTGCCTTAACACTTTTATCACATGATCAACCAGTCCCAACCAACAAAAGCAATTATAATATATCAGTAGTTTATTAAGTTATCACCGTCTCACCATATTCCCTGTTTACACTGAAACTTTTCCTTTAAGGGAGAAGTAACTATCTTGGCAGAAATAGGAATATCAACCATCAAAATCTTCATTCTCTTACTGTAAAGTTTAACAGTATTAACCTAGATATAGGACCAAAAAACCAACATATTTAGAATGGCATTCATTCATTTTCTTCCTCTTCCTCATAACAGAAAAGCGTTCCCCTAGATTGGAAGTTTGGGAGGAAAAAAAAGAGTTGGAGAAAATATAAGCTATACACTGAAGGACTCTCTGAGAAATGGTTTCCAAGTGCCTCTTTATCCAAGGAGGTCTCCAAAATATGAAGAAAATTAGATCTGATATAAGGTTTGAAATATAACAGTAAAGAGAACAGTGCCATCAGGAACTCTGGGGGGGGCTGCATCACCCTGGCCCCAGAGTAGAGATGGTTGCATGGGCTGCCAGGGGCAAAAAGAGACCCAGATGGATCAAAGAGATAATGTTCAGAAGCCACCAAATTTTCTGCCTCCTAATTATATCTTTGATATGGCTTCATATCTATCCTAGCTTGTGGTTCTGTGAAGAGCAAACTGGTCCATCAGTTTGATAGATAATTTAGTCATAGCTCAGAATTCTTACCTCTTTTTACTGAAACTGTAATCTCTCTCTGTAGGTACCAAACATGAAAGCACAAAACTGGCTACCTCATCTTAAAAGAAAAGGGGAAATAATTAGATGAAAGACTGAATTATAGCAAAGAATATTATGTTGATCCTGAAATATCTATATTCCTTATTTCCAGTTGCCTGGATTCTGGTGGTTATGAGGTAGCCCTAGGTATTCCTTTCCTTGACACACCTAGCCTGTCTTTCTTATGCAGTTAGAAAAGCGGAGCCAAAACACTAGGTTTTGGAAGAATAGGTGGCAAAGGTGTAAGTTATTTTTATGGCTCATTTTTAATAAATTTTTGAAATATAGTGTAAAGAAAGGCCAATAAGGGCTGCAGTCTTCTGTTTGTTTACAAGTGAGGGATAGAGAGAAGAAGCAGAGGAAGTCAGGTTAGAATGTAAAGGTGCCTTTGATTAAGTCCTGGCCTCACAGAAGGTGAGGGAAATGCCAAAAGCCAAGGTTATTTGCCAGCTATCTAAAAAGGCGGTCCAGTGGGAACAACCAACTTCTTTTTTATTTTTCATGCCTTGAGTCAAAGTCGGTTGCCTTGGTTACTCAGGCCCTCTTTCCCATCTGGGACAAAGGGAAAACAAACTCAAGTGTGTCCATGCCCTAGGGGAGCCACATGAAGGAAAACAGCCTCTTGTTTGGGAACTAGCTCTAGTTCCATGTACCTACCAAGTGGACTTTAGTTATGTAGTTAGTTTTCCTGAGAGGAAAATCTGTAGTTCAGAGCAGTAACAGCAGCCTTGAGGCCTGCTTTTCAATTTTTCTCAGAATTCTCAGGATACTTGAATAGTAGGTGAGATGAGAAGGATATTGGGTAGAAATAGGTCATGGTATCTGTTCTACAGCCCTCTTTGTTTTCTGTGCCCGAGGATCTTGCTTGCTAAGCAACGTAACAAGCAGGGACAACTAGTCAGAAACCTGACAAAACAGTCTTTATGAGAGGAGGAATGGCATACCTAAGCACTTCACCTGAAATAATGAGGAGGAAAAGAAAACCTTAGTTCAGTTGTCTTGCTTTGCCAAGTTTTCCTGAGGCTAACTTCTTAATGTTATCTTTAGCAATTTATCTTGTTTAATTATCTAGGTCCATTACAAAGTGCAATGACTTTGCTTTAAAATACACTTAAATATTACCTTCAAAAGTATTATTTACTATGTTCACAGAAGAGTTTACTTTCTAGGTTTTATAATATTCATCGAGAATGATGTATGCTTGTTTGAATTTAATTTAGGCTGAAGGAGTAGATAAAAAAGGAAGTTGGCAAAACCCACAGGATAGCATTAAGAAAATGAGGCAGAATAATACTGCCGATGAAATGCAAATCTTTCAAAGTCCATTAGTACTGTTAATAAAGAAGAGAAGGAAAAGCAGCAACTGCCTGACTGAGGTAAAGAGAGTGCAGCTCACCCACAAAGGCTCTGAGGGCCCGGCCTTTGAGTAGATATTTTTAGACTTTACAGATTCAGAAAAGTGTCTTAGATCTTCATTAAATAAAATTAATGTACACCTTTTTCAGGGTAAAAGACAAAATTAGAATTTTTCTTCTGTAACTGAGTGATAATTATCTGTTCCTGTAGCTATGTGACTGAAGAATCAGTCCAAGAGAAACAGACATTTTATTGGGTTTTCCTTGAGATAATTCTGAAATCCACTATGGTGTTACAAAGAAAATCACATAAGTATTATATGACTTTTGTTTGTTTGTTTTTGGTTTTTTGGTTTTTGTGGTACATGGGCCTCTCACTGTTGTGGCCTCTCCCGTTGCGTAGCACAGACTCCGGACGCGCAGACTCAGCGGCCATGGCTCACCGGCCCAGCCGCTCTGCGGCATGTGGGATCTTCCCGGACCGGGGCACGAACCGTGTCCCCTGCATCGGCAGGCGGATTCTCAACCACTGTGCCACCAGGAAAGCCCTATATGACTTTTTAACAGAAAATTAACAGTGTAAAGAAAGGTTTCAACAGTTCACTCTGTCAGCAGTAAGATCTCTGGTTCTGTATGTGAGCAGACACTTTATCACCCCTAGATTTTTCATATTGGGGCGCTTATTTAGAAAATGTGATGTCAGTGGGAAAGGCAATGAGTGAGTCTCGTGACAGATGAAATAGAAGTAATCTCTTGATTCACTCTATGATTTAAGTTAATCTAGATATTAAGAAGGTACTTAAGAAGACACCTGACCTCCTTCAATCTAGAAATATCCTGCTGATTAAATACAGCTGTAAGATACTGATTGTCTTATTTGCCTGAACATCTAGTTGACCAAATGCATTGAATGCTCAAACTGTAAAAAGCAATGTAGCAATGAAAAAGTTCAAAAATAATAGACAAGTAGGCATCACCTTAAGTTCACAACTTAATTGGGGACAGAGAGCATATGCACATGGAAAGAAACTCCAGCATTATTACATCTCTTTACTGACACAGAAACTAAGTATATATGTGCTAATGGGATAATTCTCCTCAAGCTGCTTACTAACTTCCTAATTTCCTAGCTTACTAAGAGGGAGTGATTTTGTAAGTGACTTTGACATTAAAAACAAATTGGTTCAATAAGAAATTACTCAACTGGATCTGGTTTTGCTTTTGTTTTTTTCAGTTGCCTATTAGCACATTTAGGTAAGATTATTCTATTACCTGATTGTTTGCTGTCTGTTGCACTAAAGACACCTATTACTCTGCTCTTGCACTGCAGGTTATGTTGGCTAAGGTATTTATGTAGCTGTTCTTACAATCTTGTGGTGAAAATTAACAACTGCACTTATACTGTCAGCACACACTTAATGCAAAACCAGAGAATCTCTCTTTCCTTCTACTACTTTGCCCATCAGCCACATCTGTGCTGGTGACCTGCTACAGAATGAGCTCTAAGTAAATTTGTAGCCAAAATTAGCATTTATATTTGGAATCTCATTGACATTAAGTTAAATTTACTCTTATCAAATCCTATTCTCTCATCCTTCCTTTATGCCAAAAATATAAATAGTTGATAACTAGCTATGGCTGTGTTTCTCAAACTGGATTTGCCAAATCAGGTATTCAGCTAAGTCAAATTTCCATAATCAAATAACCTGAGAAAAGCTACTATTTCCTCCTTTTGGATAATCATAATGCATATCAGCATATGTAGGCATCGACCAGTCCTGCTGTAAAGAAATTTGTTTATCTTCACTAGGGCAATGTTTTCCAAATATGATTCATCCTGTAGCATTTTTATTTTGCAAAACTTCTTTATGCTTAAGAATAAATCTGAGGAATACAGTTAGGGATAGGCCGGAGTCAAGACTAACCCTTCCTGGGGGTAGACGGTGAACTTTCAAGTCTTGGTCTATCATGGAGAAGAATGGAGTGGGGGTGAGAGAATAGAAAGTGGCAGTCAAGGCTTCTCTTTATCATTGACAAACTGCTCTGCCTAGATGTAGACAAACTACTTTTGTCACTCCATTGTGGTCTAGAAAGCACTAGGTAGTCATTACAGAAGGTTCTCTCAAGATAGAGAAGTGTCTTTGGTGAGCCCTACAGTGAAATTTAACAAAAAATTGCAAGCAAAATTGCAATTGCAAAAAAAGTATTAATTATTCTTTAAACACAGCACCATGCTCATTAAAGCCAACTGCATTGCAAACAGTTGAAAAGGCACGAGTGTGGCCAAATAGGAAGGAACTTTGGATTTACAATGTACAGAACTATTCGAATACTTACTTTAACACTTTCTAAATCTCAATGTTTTTTTCCCTTTACGTATATGTATAATTGGTAAACAAATAAAAAACTGGTATATATTATGTGGTAAATAAGTGCTATGTTACATGTTTTAGTTCTTTCTCTGAGCTAAAAGTATCATGGAACTGGAGATTGACGAAAATGCTACTAAACTTATATAAAAACTTAGGTATAGAATAAAAAAAGAGTAGAGTAACAAATGATTCACACACAGTTTATAAAAAGTGAAAATGATAAACTTTATATTTTTAGAACAGTTTCAGGTTTACAAAAAAATTAAAAAGGAAGTGTAGAGCTTTCCAATATACTCCACATACTGCATAGCCTCTCCCATTGTCAACGTCACTCATCACAATGGTACACTTTCACCAAGGATGAACCTACACTGACACATCATAATCACCCAAAGTCCATAGTTTACAGTACATTTCGGTATTGGTGTTATACTTTCTATGGGTTTGAACAAAGATATAATGACATAGCTATCATTATATCACATAGAGTGTTTTCACTGCTCTGAAAATCCTCTGTGCTCTGCCTATTCATCCTTCTGCCATCAACCTCATGCAACCACTGATTTTTTTTTTTTTACTATCTCCATAGTTTTGCCTTTTCCGTGTCATATAGTTGGAATCATACAGTGTATAACATTTTTGAAATGACTTCTTTAACTTAGTAATATGCATTGAAGTTTCCTCTATGTGTTTTCATGGATTTGATAGCTCATTTCTTTTTATCACTGAATAATATTCCATTGTCTGCATGTACCACAGCTTATTTATCCATTTACCTACTTCAGGGCATCTTGGTTGCTTCCAAGGTTTGGCACTTATGAGTAATGCAGCTATAAACATCAATGTGCAGGTTTTTGTGTAGACATAAGTCTTCAACTCCTTTGGGTAAATAATACACAATTGCTTGATCATATGGTTAAGAGTAGGTTTGGTTTTATAAGAAACGTCAAATTGTCTTCCAAAGTGACTGCAACATTTTGCATTCCCACCAGCAGTGTATGAGAATTCCTATTGCTCCACAGCCTCACCAGAATTTGGTTATGTCAGTGTTCTAGATTTCGGCCATTCAAATAGGAGTGCAGTTATATCTCATTGCTGTTTTAATTTGCATTTCCCTGATGACATATGATGTGGATCATTTGTTTATTTATCACCTGTATATCTTCTTTAGTGAAGTGTCTTTTAAAATCTGTAGCTCATTTTTTAAACGGGCTGTTTGTTTTCTTAATGTTGAATAATCTTTTTTATTAAATCTGAAATACCAGCGTGGCCACCATAGCATTGGCTATGATATGTTATAATGGTACTGCTCTTACTAATAGACTACAAAATATACTACACTGCTAGTATTTCAGTGATCCATAATGGGATGATGTTTTTAAGTGTAATGTCATGTGATTCTTCATGTGAAAAGAAGTTTACGATGCTTTGTCTATCGTCAAGGGTACAGAATGCCAATAATAATTGAGAAGCTGGCAATATAAGAAAATGTGCTCAGTTTATAGTGAAAGCTGCAGAGTCATGTGAACAAAAACATGTGTGTGTGTTTGTGTGTGTGTGTGTGTGTGTGTGTGTGTGTGAAAAGTAAAGCAGGCATCCAGCATTGTAGAGAAGTTCATTGATATGAACTTATTTACTGAAAGTTTGAGCATGGTAATTGAAAATGTTCTCCAAATAACAGTAAGGCTATGAAGCAGGCAAATGCACAACGTTCTTATTTCTGAATGAGGGTATTTTGGTTTTGACATAAAATCTTAAGCTAAAATTTTTTTCTAAGTATACATAGATCTGTAAACTGAGGCATCCACCCATTTCAGTCAAGATTCTAGTGCACAAGTAATAACCATAAAATAATTATTATGAAAATCATTTTAAAAAAATCACTTAGACTTTTAACTTACAGGTTATATTAAAATATAACTGGAAACCCATTTAAACGTAAGAAAATTATACTCAACTACTTTATTGAGGCAGTGAAAATTCAGCTCCTACTTCACTCAAATGAAGCCTCAGGCTCAACTAATTAGGAGTTAACAAAGAAACATATAAGCAGGAGATTTGTGTGGAGGGCAGTTAGGGAAAATATCTCCCAGTATCTCATAGGGAAGGGACAGTTTACAGATTTCTATTTAGGTGTGATGCCTTATCTATCCACAGTGCCTCACCTACAGCTAATTTTTTGTGAGATTCACAAATGCACAATGTTTCTGATGGATGAAAAAAATCTGTTGACCACCTTAAGAGCTATGGTAAAATTAATGAAGCCACCTGGTTTAGGACAAGTTAAAGGATGTGCTATTCTCCACAACATGTCAATGAAAGAATCAGAATATTAATGACAGAAGGAACTTTACATAAATCCCTTCATTTTACATATAAGAAAAGAAGATCATAGATGAGAAAGTAGTGACAGTGCTTAGATTAGAACTTTCATCTCTTGGTCCCTAAATTCTTTTCTTGAAAAAGGAAATCAAAACTTTCAATATTTAACCCAATCTTAACTTTTCACTTATTTATGATTCCTCTTCATAAAACATTAATTACAAATTTTCTACTTACTTGTAATGTACTTGCACATTCACTTTGTAGCACATCTTTTCTGAAGTACTTAACTTGTCACTTCTTAATTCTGAGATATATGAGACCTTACTATAATAATGAATGAAGAAGATATGGTTTATATATATAGTGAAATATTACTCAATCATAAAAATGAATGAAATTTTGCCATTTGCAACAACATAGATGGACCTAGAGGGTATTATGCTAAGTGAAATAAGTCAGACAGAGGAAGAAAAATACTGTATGATATCACTTATATGTGGAATCTAAAAAATAAAACAAGTTAACATAACAAAACAGGGTCATAGATAACAGAAAACAAACTGGTTGTTGTCAGAGGGGAGGGGAGTGAGGGATGCGAGAAATAGTTGAGGGAGATTAAGAGGCACAAACTAAAAAAAGAGAGAGAGAAAGAGACCTTTACTATAGTTAAGATATTTAAGATATCTTAAATGCATTTTTATATTTACATAAACAATCTCAGGACCTCCAACTGCCAGTATTTCACATAAAATACTGGATTTGGATTAGCCAGAATTATTTAGACTAGATTATTTAGAAAATAGGTATGTTAACTTCTCATTTTACTATCATCTTTATTCTTTTACTGTCTTCATATTGTGAAAATATTGGGGGCTCCTTGAAGGAATTATGAGCTCTATACTTTTGTCAGTCCCACAAAGTGCCTAGCAAATGCCTTAGATCTAGTAAAAATCTAATGAAAATTTCTTATTTGATTGACTGACTCATAACCTTAAGTATATATGCAAATCTTCTTTTTCTTCCCTTATCCTAACATGCTTAAGCATTGGTGTTTTCTTTATTACCCATTAAGATATGAATTGTTCTGTAACAACAATGGTTTTTACAAAATACACTTGCATACACACACACACATGCATTTTAAACTTAAAGTCAGAAACAAACAAGCAAACAAATAAAAGGCAAAAGTGATTATTTTACTATCTCTAAGGATAAGAAAAGATTAAAATAACAACAAAAATTAACTAGCTATAACATGCCCATGTACCCATGATAAGTTCCCAACTACATTATTGTCATCTAAAGGAAAATATACCTTGGGAACCCAGGTGCAAGTGGTTTGACTGAGATTTGTTAGAAATTGAAGATGACTTCCATACCTTTTCCAAATAATTCTACAGTGGTTTTTTTTTTGTTTTGGGTTTTTTTTTTTTTTCACAACTATTTTTGAGATGGTGCAGCTGCAGCTGTAAGCATAACAATAGTTCAGCTTACTGGCATCTATTTCCTGATTTAGAAGCAACAGTGAAATAATTGTCAAGACTTGAAATGGAAAGCATATAAGAGTTGTACATTTCAAACTTAATATGAACCTATTTAATTAGTTTTTCTTTTAAAAGTAATACTTAAACAATTTCTCTTTGGGAATAGCTAATTTGAATTGAAAGATTTTGTGGACTGATTTATGTGAAATATTTTTATTCTTTTATCTTTCATTATAATGACTTTGATATAAGAAAAGAGTTAAAAAGACTTCTCTGTGGCATTTTTATACTTATATAACATACCTATTATAAATGGTGAATACAAATAAATGATAAAACTTTGAAAGAAAACATATATTTTTTCCTAAGAAATCCTGATTATTCATATTATATTTGAAAGCCATGCAGTTAATTTCCTTATTAAATATGAAAATAAATATGTCATTGAAAACAACAATGAAAAAAAAACTCTTAAGATTTTACTTTGAATAATTTTCCAAGAATAAGCCCTCTGATATTTTAGAAACTGTTGGAGGGAAGGGGCTACATAATGCCAAACAAAAATTTGGAAAAAATAAAACACAATAATGTGGATTACTTTAAACTACTGAAGAAGTGGATTTATTTGATTTCACTATTTACTCAAACTAATATGTCAACTAAAAATATATTTTCTTTTTTTGTTTCTAATTTTAAGTCTTAGATTTATTTATATATTGCCTATCATATAGGTCTTATGTTTATAGTAAACAGTTAACATAAATACTATACACTATACACTGTGCTTAGTTCACATAGATTATATCATTTAATTTTCACAACTTTTCTTTATGTATTATTACTTTCTATATTTTACAAATGAGACACAGGTAGCTTATAGAGGTTAATACAACTCATATGTGATAGAACCAGAATTCTAACCATGTTTTTCCATGTTTCAAAAATATAGACTAGAGTTAAATTAGCTTGAGTAAAAATAGCAGTAAACATATTGCTACAATATGCTTTTGTATTAAAGCATAGTAGCTTTTTTTTTTTTTTTTTTTTTTTTTTTTTTTTTTTTTTTTGTGGTACGCGGGCCTCTCACTGTGTGGCCTCTCCCGTTGCGGAGCACAGGCTCCGGACGTGCAGGCTCAGCGGCCATGGCTCACGGACCCAGCCGCTCCGCGGCATGTGGGATCTTCCCGGACCCGGGCACAAACCCGTGTCCCCTGCATCGGCAGGCGGACTCTCAACCACTGCGCCACCAGGGAAGCCCATAATAGCTTTTTACAAGTATTTTTTGGTATACTTTAAATATGCCATTTAATTGACTAGAGTTCATGTTGGTGGATGGTTTACCTTAGCAACTCAAGTACTTTTTAGATGTTTTCTTATTTCTATTTGTTGTTGTTTTTTTGTTTTGACCTTATTTCAAGCAGCACTTGGGGTGCACATTCTCTCTTATCTCTTGGTGTTTAACTTGCTAAAAAACCTGACCATCAAAGCACTGAGTTAAATGTTTAAATAATACAAAGAAAATGTCAGTGTTCTTTAGAACTACTATCCAATGTTTGAAGCAGTAATGCTGTTATTGTAAGTCCCTTTGACATAGTAAATGTAATCCAGTTCTCTCCAACTGTAGCTAAATAGTGACATAAAGAAATCCTTGTTTGTATATGAATCACTATTCCAAATAAATTTTTCTAAAGTGATTTTATCTCATGAACTCAATACACTATTGAAATCTAAATATACCACACTATTTTTTATGCTTTGATGAATAAAGCTAGCTTTGGGGATCTTCCAAAGAATTCTGGAACTAAATGAGATAGCTGCTAGAGTCATAGTGTATTGACAGACAAATAGGGTTCATTCATTTAATGATTCCTTAAACAAATATTCATTAAGTGAAAATAATACTGGTCATTGGCATAGATGCTAAAGTCACAGTACCAGTCTTCAAGATGCTCAGTCAACTGTGGGGCAGTGGGGATGGTACACAGACTGTTATAACTGACTGTGATCAATGCCATGGAGAAGTACAGCTAGTATGATTGAGGACCAGGGAAGGAGTTATGGGGGAGATGATGATAAAGCTGAATCTCTAGCAGAATTAATTAGAAGTTCATCAGTAAACAATGAGATGACCATTGTGGCAGTAGAAAGCAGAACACAGAATTTAAAAAAAATAAGGAAAATGTATACAGTGTAGAGGAGTGACAGGGAGGCTGGGAAGGTAGGCATAGTTCTTGTATGTCCTGCTAAAAAGTGGATTTTACCTATGACTACAGGGAGTGATTTTAGGAGCCATATAATATAACTAATATAAAAAGACGTTTTAGAAAAATCAGGAAGTCAAGAATGTGCAGAATGAATTGAAGGAAAATTAAGGAGGAATAAGAAAAACAAGGTCTGGAAGTAAGACATACTTACTGGGAGAGGAGAGGAAGGCTATGTTTGAGGGATATTAATATGTGGAAATGGCTAGAATTGCTGAACAGTTGGATGTGAGGGATGTAGAGGTGCAGAGACCTGGGTTGACTTCTTGGTTTCTAGTTTGGTAGCTGAATAAAGGAGAAAAAAATGGAGCATGTTTGAAGCATACAGGCAGTGATTTAAAATGTGGGCAAATTCATTGTATAATGGCCAAGGACCTTCCAAGGGAGAACCAAGGGGTGGTGTACAATGGATAGCTGGGAAAAAAAAGTGACTACTTCAAAAAGGAACTTTGAAAAGAAAAATTCCACAGATAAGTAGAAATGGTAAGAATTTCTTTTTTTTTGTTTTGTTTTGATTGATTTAATCTATATAGAAAAGATAATCATTAATTTAGGAATACAATATTTTCAATCTTGAATTGTTTGTCCCAATATTTTTATTATGTCTGTACAATTTTTAGGAAACCTGAAATTGACTACTAATCAGGTATACCATATGCAGTTTTGTATAGTATTAAACTATCTCAGATGGTAGATAATAAAGTAATACTCTGTGCTTGCTATTGGAATAAAAACATAGTCCTAAAGAAATTTAAATAGTATATTGAGAATAATTCAATAAAGAAATGAGTTAGTAACATGATTGCCAGCTCTAATGTCATTACATTCAGTAACTCTTGAGACTATCTCAATGACAAAGTCCTCTTATTAAATTTTCAAATATTCCTTGGAGCAGGAGAGATTTTTGCCATAACATGTAGACCCTAATTTGAGAGTAACATGTTTATCTGGCAAAAGTCTGACTCAATGTTTAGAGTCATTTCCTAACTAATTTATGGTTCATCCTTATGAAATCCATGTACCACACATCTCAGCGAGGTGTGTTTACTAGAATATCAAACTCAGCCCAAATCCATCACCCTTCTTTCAGCGGGTCAGTAATATAATAATCTCCATATGAGAAAGACAGCACATTATTATTACTTGACTAATAATATAAATTTATTATTTTCTGCATAAAAATATATGTAAAAATATGCAGCCTCAAAAATAAACAATTAAATTTTTAATCCTACAGAAGAAGTTATTGAATGCTTCCTCTGAAAATATTTTAACAAAACTGACTTGAATTTCTTTATAGATATCTCTGCCCTCTGCAGTAGCACTGATATATATAAGGAAAATAAAGAGTTAATAAAGCCAAATAAAAGTGACTGAGAATGTGATCTTAAATAATAGATTACTCTTTGAAAATCAACTTTGCACTATCTCTAACAAACTACAAAGTTTATGCAAACTAAGAACACTGCAAACTCAACATTAATCAAATTACTCTATAATTAATGTTATCAGCCTTACCCAGAGTGTAACCTACTAACCTTACTTTCAGGATTTATATTTTCATTCTGCAGCCACTCAGATTACAGCTTTTTGAATTATATTTTATTTTATTGTATAACATAATCCCTGATATTTAAATTATCAGTAATTTTGAGAAGTTTAAAAGGCCATTCCCTCATATTTTATGATGGGAAATTCAGTAAATCTTCCTTCTCAAACTTTTATTTTCAGTATGGTTATGGGTATTGTTATTAATGGAAGACTGAATATTTGGTTCCCCAAATGCAATTTTACAGAAGTGTCCGTGGACATTTTAAACCGAAAGAAATGGTTATGTATACATTCTTTCTGTATGGAAGGATGCCCTTCCTCAAATACAATCGTGGCCTCATTTAATATACTTTAGAAATAAAAATTACTCTTTGATATATCTGAATTATTTACATTCTAGATAGTCTGGTGTGATTTGTTTATAATAACTGACCACTTTCAAAACACGACTTTTTTGAAGTGAAAATGTTTAATTCATTGTATAATTGTTTTGTAACTAGTTAAAATTTATTCTAATGGAAAGTTTAAAATGTTCATAGATATTAAAAAACAAGCATATGTTCAAATGTTATGGTACAGGACTTGTAAATTCAATTGTATTTGCTCCTGGGAAGATAATAGCTCTTGTTGGTGAATGTCATTATATTGGATGCTTTTTTCTTTTGCTAATAAAAAAATAAAGGGGGGTTAACAAAGAAACTATTAGACATTGCCATGGGAAGCTAAATAGTACAGATGAAGAAATCAGTGCATTTGCTCTCACAAACAGGTTTACAAGGTGTGCTGATTTGGTCTCATTAATTCAAAGTAGTAAGAAAGTACTATAAGTAAAGTTACAACATGCTGGTAAATAAACCAGACCAAGATTAAAATGATTTTTTGGCTCAACAGAAGGCTATGTTATACATACATTCATAGTTTCAAAACACATTCCCCTATCAATTACGATACAGTAAAAAAAATCTTATGTTTTGGTTGATTATCTGGTGTCAGATTATGACAAAAACCTTAGAAAAAGAGATCAATTAAATAACACTTTCTATCGCATTAGAAACTTTAACACAGAATAGACAGCCAATAATAAGCACTGTTTTTTTGTGTCTCTCATTCATTTTTGCTCTTTTTTATTATTGAAATTAATTTTAAAATTAATACTATATCTTATCTTACCTCCCATGTCCACCTGTTGATGGAGTGAGAAAAAGGACAGAAATATTAAATAGAACTTAAAACAATATTGGCAACCACCCTAATTATTATATATTAAAAACAAATCAACTCTACCTCATCTTCTCATTTAGTCGCTTAATGAAAATAGGCATGACTTAGCAGCATAGAAAAAAGAGACCAAATGCATTAATAGTTTCCTCAGTAATACTTACAACTAAGAATAAAGTGTAGTGTGATTTTTATCTGTGTAATTTTTTATGGTAGTTCCATAATTAGAATAGAAAAATACATAAATAATGCCTGTGTGGGTAACAAAGTTTAAGGTTAATAAACAACATTAATAATATCCAGGATGAAAGGTTGAAAGCAACAGCCACAGCATATCATCACATTTAAATATATGATGCCTGCTAGGTTATACATATGTTTACTTTCTGTTTCGTATCCACTAAATAGAAAAGGAGTACCTCAAGCTTGTTTAAGATATTTCCTAGGGCAAGTGTAGGTTATCAAAGAAAGATACCCTGTGCATTTCTTTTTGTTTTGATTAAGAGGATTAAAAAATATAGATTGTTCAGTATGAGTAGCTTTGTTATTTTTGTTATAATCACCAATTGGACCAGAATGGATGTGTGTCATGTGTTTTAGTTGAGACCAAAACTACCACTTTGCTGCCACCTATTTCCTTTTTCACTGTATTCTCTCCACAGACATTCCAATCCCTGTCCTCAGGTTGCCAAATTCTCACCCTGAGTGTCATTGCCACCCTATAAGATTTCTCAAACCTTTATTCATCTCCCCAGCTTGCCCCTTGACTTAAACATCATGGGAACCCCTGGAAACTGGCACACCTTTCTCCCAATATTTTTTTTTTTTCCTTGAAGACCAAAGACGGCTGGACTTATAATGACTTGATTTGACTCCAGTCTAGGCTCTGAATAAGCCATGAAAACTTAGGCAAATCACAATATGATGCCCATCTTCTCTTGAGCCCTTTAACTTCAGCTGTACAATTGTTTTACCTTATTTTTGCAGTAGCATAAGAACAAATCTCTGACAAAAGCATCGACTTCTAGGCAGTTGCCCTGCACCTTCCCACTTACTCTGAGGTTGGTTCACATTTGGACTTTTGTCCTTGCACTGGTCCTTGTCAACAAGCTTCATATCCTGACTTTACATTTGTTTTGTTCTCCCATTTGACAATTTTTTGAAAGCCCTCTTGGATTTCTGAGATTTGGATTCCTTCTTGGCTTTTGTTTTGGCATCTTCTGCTATCTGTAATGACAAACCCCCTTCTTAAGTACTAGCTCATGGGAGCCCCAACTAACATCTCAGTCCTAATCTTTTTTGTCCTTCCTTGGGGCTTAACCTTTATTATATGTGAAAATTGTGTGTTAATATAGAAAAATTTCTCTAATTCTGAACATACCTGCTGTTGTTGTTGTTCTTTATACATAGTCAAAACTATTTCTGTTGGCTTCTGGCATGCTGCTCTGAAGGATCTTCTTGCTGTAACATAACTATGTACTGGAAGAGCACACTCTTTAAGGCAACAAGATAGAAATGTTTGCAAGAACACAATGAAGTATAAAAATGGGAAAAAAATCATAAGACTAGGTGCTACATGGAAGACAAAACATGCTCATTAAATAAATGTATGGAAAGATTCTCAACATAATTATTAATTATGCAAATGCAAATGTAAATTTAAACCACAGTGAACACCATTTTTATATCCCCTATACTGTCAACAAACGAGCCTGAGAATACCAAATAATGTAGAAGATGTAGATTAAAGAAACCTTTAATACGTTTTGGTTAGAGTCTAAATTGATGTATGTACTTTAGGAAAAAAGTTGCCATTACCTTATTTACCAATTATGGGTGTTAAATAACTGTTTACAAATTTGTCCAGAAGAATATATAAAACAGTGTTCACAGTAACAATTTTTGTGATAGCAAAAATCTGGAAACAATGAAAATATACATGACAAAAAGTAGACAAATAAATGGTAGTAGAAACATACAATGGGAGATTACACACAAAAAGCTTTGAATAAGCTACAACTACTCACAACAATACATATAAATGTTAAAATAGCATTTATTGGGCAAAGTAATTGCCAGAACACTACCTATAGTAAGATATTTTTAAATAAAGATCAGAAGCAAAATATTATATTGCTCAGCATGCATGTAAAAATTATAGAGTTATAAGAATCACAAGAATAATAAATATAAAAATTGAGATACTGTTATGCCCTGTGGTGGAGGTAAGGAGGGGTGGAAGAAAACATTCAGGTAGAAGACAGATACTTGGTGATGTTCTTGTTGGACTTAGCAGTGAGTTCCTGGGAGTTCACTATATCATTTTTCTTGATAAACTTGCATACATGTTACATAAATGTATCAAATATCATGTTAAAATATAATTATATGTTTTCAGTAAAATTTCCCAGTCCCTATGTAAGAAATTTCCCTTACTGATTTTCATATGATGAGTAATTGTTTGCTTTTCTTCCCCCAATTTTATTGAGATATAATTGGCATATTGCACTGTAAAAATTTAAGATGTGCCACGTAATGACTTGACTTACATTATGAAATGATTACCACAGTAGGTTTAGTTAATCCATCACCTCGTATAGTTACACAATTTTTTTTCTTGTGATAAGAACTTGCAGGATCTATTCTTTTAGCAACTTTCAAATATATCACATAGCATTGCTGACTATGATCATAACATATGTTTACTTTTATTTATGTTTTAGGAAGTTATAATTCATAGGCCTAAGTATTAGCTACAAAGAAGATGAACACATACTTGCTAATTTGACAAGGTAGATATTTTCATCTTCTTAGGGATTTTACTTTATAAGCAAACACCTTTTAATTTTTTTTCCCATTTTTATTTCTATTGCCTAGTACTATACAATGCCTCACTAAGCTTTGGATAGAGGTAAATATAATGATATAGTTAGCATAACAGTAGACAGTACTCATTCAAAAGAATTCTTATGAGCTCTTCTTTTACACTTTAGATATATTTAACAAGACAGTGTTCATTTTATGTTTGCTTCAGAGTAAGCCCTTTGCTGTCAATGTGACAAAATAAAGCAAAATGCTGGCTAGTTGAGAGCAGAATCATTTATCCTCTACTGCATATCAAGGAAAGTTAAAGAAAGACTCTAAATTCTGACAAGGCCTTTAAAATACTTGTAACTGACCAATGGGTAGAATGAAAAAAAAATGAAGTATTTTATTCAATAGCACCAAAAGAACTCAAGTGACTGTTAGTGAATGCTTGCTGGATCAGACAGTACTGTCATTTTTTAAGTGGCGCTTAGATTTTTAGAAAATAATCTGTGTGAGGACTTGCCATTGAACAAATTACAAGAGGAACCATATCAGGCCCAAATGACTGCCACTAGATGCCATTATCAGCACATCACTGCTCAGGAACACATGGTGGGCAATAAATTTGCTTCCTCCTCTTGTATTTCAGATCTTTATGAATGAACAACATAAAAAAGTTGGAAACAACTCATGTTTTGGGATTAAAAACATTCAAACCAAAAAAACCAAAAAAAAACCATCTCATGAACCCGGCCTTAATTTATTCTTAACCCCATATCCAAAAGATTACATCTCCCATTCCCTTAGTTCTCTTAAAGTTGCTGCTGTAAACATGTTATAATCTTTTGACACTTCCCTTTCTTGTGATTTTTGTGATCAATTATTCCATCATTCCATTTTTAGAAGGGACTTATGGTCAGGTAAGTCTGTTTATTTCTTATAATTGTTTCTTAATCTCAGCACTGTGCCCCACTAATTGGGTAACTGCAGCACATAAATATAACCTTTCTTCATGAACTTTTACCTTTTCTTCAAAGCAACTTTTCCACAGGTCAAGGATAAGTGACTGAAGGCACCTAGAGGATGATGTAGTCTTGCCCTATATCTTTACCCTGGCACTAATGGACTATTGTTGTAATAGGAGTATGATGGATGACCTCTGCTCATCAGAGGGGTTGACACACTCTTATTTTCCTATCCTTAAATAAATATAAATATTCTGTTAGAAAATACATAGATTTACCTTTTAACTCTTAATTTTCATAAAGTTAAAAATGAGAAAAAATGAAATCAAAAGAAGCCTTAGAGGGCTCACAGTGAATCATAGACATTTCTAGCTGTTCTGACATAAACATAGGAAGAAAAGATCCTGAATGGTGGGTGCCATGGCACTTCACACATAAGTTTGTGGTTTTTCTATCAATCCAATCACCTGGCTGCTCTAGTCTATAATCCTTTCACCCTTAGTGTCTATCAGAATCAAGTCTTGGACCATTAAGCCTGCTAAGGAAGGAAAAATGTGCTGTCCTAGTTTGCATTATAATAGGGGTTACTAAGCTTTTTCTGAATACACTGTAAGGTTTTTATCAAAACCAATCAACTCTGTCATTATAGTGGGAAAGCAGCCACTGATGATACTTAAAGGAATGAGTGTGGCTATGTTCAAATAAAATTTTATTTGTGAGCACAAATGTGAATTTCCTATAATTTTCCTTAGTCACAAACTATGTTATTTTGATCTTTTTTCAACCATTTAAAAAATATAAAAACTCGTCTTAGCTTTTAGGCTATACAGCCACTATGGAGAACAGTATGGGGTTCCTTAAAAAACTAAAAATATGGGCTTCCCTGGTGGCGCAGTGGTTGAGAATCCGCCTGCCGATGCAGGGGACACGGGTTCGTGCCCCGGTCTGGGAAGATCCCACATGCCGCGGAGCGGCTGGGCCCGTGAGCCATGGCCGCTGAGCCTGTGCGTCCGGAACCTGTGTTCCGCAACGGGAGAGGCCACAACAGTGAGAGGTCCGTGTACCACAAAAACCAAAAAAAAAAAAAAAAAAAAACTAAAAATAGAGCTACCATATGACCCAGCAATCCCACTACTGAGAAAACCATAATTCAAAAAGAGTCATGTACTGCAATGTTCATTGCAGCACTATTTACAATAGCCAGGACATGGAAGCAACCTAATGTCCATCAACAGATGAATGGATAGAGAAGATGTGGCATGTATATACAATTGAATATTATTCAGCCATAAAAAGGAACTTAACTGAGTTATTTGTAATGAGGTACATGGACCTAGAATCTGTCGTACAGAGTGAAGTAAGTCAGAAAGAGAAAAACAAATACCGTATGCTAACACATATATATGGAATCTAAAAAAAAAAGGTCATGAAGAACCTAGAGGCAAGATGGGAATAAAGATGCAGACTTACTAGAGAATGGACTTGAGGGCACGGGGATGGGGAAGGGTAAACTGTGATGAAGTGAGAGAGTGGCATGGACATATATACACTACCAAATGTAAAACAGATAGCTAGTGGGAAGCAGCCGCACAGCACAGGGACATCAGCTTGGTGCTTTGTAACCCCCTAGAGGGGTGGGATAGGGAGGGTGGGAGGGAGACCAAGAGGTCTCCCTCTTGGTCTATATCAGCTATATGTATACATACATCCCCATATCCCCTCCCTCTTGGTCAAGAGGGAGGGGATATGGGGATGTATGTATACATATAGCTGATTCACTCTGTTGTACAGAAGAAACTAACATAACATTGTAATGCATTTATACTCCAATAAATATGTGGAAAAAAAAACAAGCAGCGGGCTTGTTTTATAGCATTCTACACTGCCAATGGCAGTTGCGACATATGGTAATATATTCAATTTAATGCCATTGTTACCTTAATCTAAGCTAGAGTAAACTCCTCATTTGCATAGTCACACTTGCATATCATGGACTTCCAACAATAATGTATTAACTTTTCAAAACTCTTACATTTGCTTCCTATCAGTCAAATAGAACATGAAGAAAAATTTTAAAGGCCCTCTTTAGGAAAAAATTGAAACCAGCAACTTTCTTTCAGATTCAATGGTGATATGTTTTGCTTTATAAATACCCTTAACTAACACTCATCCAGGAATGATGCACAGGTGTGGTGATTAGCCATAGCTTCAAAGAATTTATATAATTTTCTTCTACACTATAAATCGGGTCACTGCTTTTAGAAACACCTACCAAATAAATTTCAGAGTTAATATGCTAAATCTATATTCAGGAATCCAATATCTTAGAGATACCTCTGATTAAGTAATGGACAAGGTATTGCATAATTATGGGAGGGCTGGGTCCTGGTTGGGATTCCCCTTATTAGTATTCAGCTGCTTTTAAGGATGACACTGGATATCAGTAGTTATATATCTACTCATAGCTCTTAACATTACCCTTGTTAAAATCTTCTTTCCTCATATACTTACTTAATTTTTGACTTTTGCAAATTCCTGTATTTGGACCAGTGATCAGAAAACTGTTCATAGCCAGATCACTGATCTGAATGCCATATTCTAATTTTCTAATAAATCAGTGGGCCACCATTTCATAATACTTGGCAATGATGCCAGGATTAATTCTGAAGTCATGTAAGTGTTTTCTTTAGTCAGCCTTGGGTGTCCTTACCCCTTCCTTTTGCCTTTATTTGTTTATTTCTAATTGTCTCTTGTCATCTGACCTGACTATGATTCCTGTGCATTCTCCTTCCTCTAACTTCTCTGCCATCAGATACAGTGATTTCTTTTTATTTAAAGCTTATTTGCATTCTCACCTGAAAAAGTACAGCATCTCAGTAAGTCATGCTTCCCACTGAACCCAGTTACTCCTGCGGTGCAAAGTAAAGCAGGACTGAACATCCCAAATGGAATAGGCAACATATGTTTGCTAC
Source organism: Kogia breviceps (assembly GCF_026419965.1). NCBI lineage: Eukaryota > Metazoa > Chordata > Mammalia > Artiodactyla > Physeteridae > Kogia > Kogia breviceps. Next base: position 27,936,207 of record NC_081322.1, read on the forward strand.
CATCAACACAGCTGGAACATCTGTGTATGAATTCATGCTGTGTGTGCATCACTTTAGTTGCACACTCTTATATGAGACTGAGAGGATGTGCAATTAGAATAAGGTTTACAGATAATATAACAAAGAAATAGGGAAGTAGATTTGAGAGTTGTGTTTACCTAGTGACTGCAGCAGCTCTGTTCTGCTTTCCTGGTAGGACTAAGGTAACTGCAATTACTCATTTAAAATTTTCTCAACCTCATAACTTGAAAGAAATCTCATAAGTGATTTAGAAAGAGTTGGGGAAATGATATCAATTTTGGTTCATTGTATATCAATCCCTTAACAAATTAATAACAATTAAAACAGTGGCATCACAACATTAACCATACTTACATATGCCCATCATTATCTTAAATTCTTTACATGGATCATATTATCTAATGCTCCAAAAACACTATATGCTAAGTCCTATTATGGTACCTATTTGATAGAGGAATAAACTGAGACACCAATGAGTTAAATTGCAGAATTTTAAGAGGCAAAACCAGGATATAAACTGATATAATTTGACTTTTATATATAACTCCAGATATAGATATAGATATGTATGTATGTGTGTGTATATATATATATATATATATATATATATATATATATATATATATCTTCACTTTTCTTCTGTTCCTGAAAAAAATATCTCTAAAACAAATGACCATAGTTAGTTCAGATTTGTGTAATTTCTTTTTACTAGAGATAGTAGTTCAAGGGAGCTGGAGGTATACTAGGAAACAATGGCTATATATATTCTTTTTCGCAAGTACCTGGGAAGGAAGCAGAAATACCAGGGAGAAGACAGAAGGGCGGTTAAAAACCAGTAGGCATGGTAAATGGGAAGAATATTAACTCTCTTTCTTTCTTCCATATCAGTAAATGACAACTAACCAGATGCTTATTTATTACAATCATCTCAGTCTTGGAAAGCAAATAGGCATGTACTTGCTGTATGAAGAAGACATAAATGCTATAAGGGAAAACTTGAGGAAATAAATACACAAAATATCCAAATCTTTATTTTAATGTAACAGCTCCCATGAAAAATCTAGCTGGCATTGAACATTTATAAGGAACTATTATAAACTAATTTTATTTCAATATAATTCTACAAGCATTATTGATTCCCTATTTTAACAAGGCACTTACGTTCTCAGAATATTTCCATTAGAAATACCAACAAGTACCTAATAGATCTGGAGTTGAGTTTTATAGGCTTTCCCTTCTTTTCCCTTTGTTCTAGTTATAAATCAGCAACTAATTAAAAACAAATCAAACAAACGAAAAAGCAGAGTACAAAATAGTAATGTCAGTTTAAGGGGAAACGTTCTTCACTGAACCAAATGTAAATGGAAAGTTATTAGGAGCAATAATTATAGTGAATTTTTAAATACCTTTTGTAACCTAGATCTCTTGTACATTCTGAAGAGATAAATTCCCAAGACACATAGAAAAAACAGTTATAGCCCTAAAGAAAATTAGAATCTATGTATATATTCAAGTCCTATATGACACAAGGAAACATTTGGAGTTTAATTCCAAAGCTATATGTTGAGGAAATGTATAAAGTTACCCAACTTTATTTACAAATGCTGAAGGAATTGAAAGCAGAGAAAGGTGGTCATAGAGTAGCATAAATCAAGGTGAGTCTTTACTGTGTGTTGAAGAAACTATGGAATACAGCATGAATTAGACATGGGAGCATTTCTTATAAGGGAAATAACAAAGAAATGAGAATTAGCACGGTTCTGAAAGTGGCTTGTCTCATTTAGAGGACTTGATTTAAGAGAGTTAATAAAATTAAAGTGGCACTATGGAATGCCTTAAATATTACATGAAAAATCAATTGTTTTTTCCCTGAGGAATAATAGAGCCCCATAGTAAATTTCCTATAAAAAGGAATTGATATTATGTGAAAAGCTTTTGGGGATATCAATCCATTAAGAAAGTGCAAGATCAGCAATAAGCTACAAGAAACAAAATTATTGGAAGCCAAGAAGACAAGGTAGAAGGCGATGAATTTTCAGTGTGACATAAGAAGAATGGCTGAGAAAATGAAGAAGAATGGTAGAGTGTTATGAAGGGTGGAAAAAAGAAGGAAAATTAACCCAAGATTTAGAATTTGAGGACAAAGATTATAGTACTAATGATAAAAATAAAGCTATTGCCTAAGAAGACAGTTCCATCATGAGGCACAATAAATTTTCTTTTAGACATTTTAGATTGTTAGTGATGACAAATAAATATAGCTGTTATCTAAAGACCAGTGAATCTAAAGGTCATGAAGATCATATTGACAGAGAGGAGACTGAAGGAAAGTGATAAGCGTTTGAAATCAGTAAGTATAGAAAAAGAGCAGAAGTTCAAGGTCTGAGCTAGTGAAGGACAGAGAGACTGAATGAATTAGAGGAGGAACAACCCTACAGGACACTCCAGTTAATGGCAAGAAAGGAACATGGTTCAGCAATGAAGGAGTGACTGTCATTAACTAAACAGAGTTAAAGAAGAAGAGAATTGAATCACTATCTCAGTGTATTCATGGAAAAGGAAGAGTTTTTGAAGACTCATACATTTATAAAGTGATTTGTAATCCTCAATTACAATACTCATCACTTTATTATTGATAATGTGGGTATCATATACCCACAATGTATTATAAATTCTTCTTATCAAAATCTCCTACCTTCATCACCCATTATGTATGTATTTTATACTGGTAGATGCATAGATAAAAGAAGGTAGACAGGGAAAACACTTTAGTATAAATATAGGCTAAAAGTGTAATCTCTAACAGCACAGAATCTTGATACTTCCTTTTTTAAACTACGTTCTTATGGGCAACTGACTTAACTTATCTGTCCCTTATTTCTATTATCAATATCATCCAAAGTATAAGAATAACATACTTATTGACTTAATGACTGACTTAATGACTCATACTTTCATTATAAGCATTAAATGAGCTAACTCATGGAAAGTAAACAGCAGGCTTTGTTACATATTAATTATGTACCACACATCTTTTTCTCTCTATATATGGATATGTTTAAATTATATATAATGGTTGTGTATAATGAATATCATATTATGTACATATATATATGTGTACTCATTACATACATATGATTATGAGTGTTTATATTCTTGTGTTTGTGTATATGTGAAGTTGTTGTAGATGAAGAAAACCTAATACTACTTAAACATTTCTCCCACAAATGAAATAGATGTTTTCAAATACACGTTTATATTCAACTCCAAGGAATTGAAATTGTAGGTTTGTCAAAACTTTAGTTTTCATACACTTGTTTTTGGTGAGGTATGGAGAGTAGGGGATGAGTTTCTTTGGCCAGTCACTGATGTTAGGGAGTTAGGCATAGTTTCTTACACTCAATTGTTTCTTGAAGTGAGAGTTCCCACAATAAATGGTGTAAACATTCCAAGTAAGTAGCAGTTTAACACATAATCAAAGCAACAGAGTTTCACAGTAGTAACCTCTCTGCAGTAACCTCTCCTAGAGTGCCAGGGCAAACATTGCTTTTACATACTCAACTGAATAGTCTTTTTTTTGGATAGATGAGGATTATAGTTTATTCATAAATTCTAATAATATTTCACTAACTCAGTTAAAATGTCTACAGTAATGTTCTTCACAGCTGTTAACGATGTTAATTTTTAAACATAAATCCCTGATAAAGTACAATTAAAACTAATAATCTGTATCCTTAGATTTAATGGTTAATTTAGAAAAATGATTGTAATATATTTTTACCCTTCAATATTACCTGATTTCTTGGGTGTAGATCTGTTGCTGCCTGGTAACATAGTTTTGTTTATTTGCTTGTTTGTTTCATAAAGTAGTCTATAAATGTGTCTGCAAGTCATTCATGAGAAGTAGGCCAGCAGAGAAATTTTAACTGTCCACAAAACTTTAAGATACTGGAAAACAAGGATCATGTCTTTTATCTCTTTCTTTTCCAAATCTAGAAAAAAATATCTGCTTGACACAAATAAAGTAATTAGTGTTTATTGAATGAATAAGTTAATATCTCCATGTTTCAGAAAATGGAGCCAATCACAAAGAACACAAATCACTCAAGGTCACATGTAGAATTAGATAAAAATAAATGGTGAGGTAGATATTTCCACATTCTTGGGAATACCCTAGGGCATGTTCTCACAGCCTATTCTCTGGAAATTATTCAATAGACAAAGTTTTTGTTTGATTTGTTTTGTTTTCAGTTTTCTTTCTTTGATGATCTGGTCTGGTTTCCCCTATAGATTGACCTCCCTCCAAATACCATTCCCCTGCAGGATCAGAAAAGATCCACACCTCATATTTTCTCCTTCTTTCTCTTTAGCAGATTCTATTATTAGCTCATGAGCCTTAACTAGTTCTCTTTTAATGAATTATTGGATTAATAGTAATCAAATGCTATCTTGTTCTAATTGTATTCTTACAGCCGAAAAATCAATATGTGATTGTGTTTTAACAGAACATGTAGAATTTCCTTGTGGGCAGGTAAATGTTACCTCCCTTACTGGACTAGGAACTCCTTATGGGCAGGCACTTTGTGTGTCTGACAGCAATTACCCTGAAACCTGTCACTGCAGGTGTTTTTTGATTGGCATTCAATACACATGTTTAAGCAATTAAATAACCTTAACTTCTTCTGATAGAAAATAAACTGTAGGGCTTCCCTGGTGGCACAGTGGTTAAGAATCTGCCTGCCAATGCAGGGGACACAGGTTTGAGCCCTGGTCCGGGAAGATCCCACATGCCGCAGAGCAACTAAGCCCATGCACCACAACTAGTGGGCCTCTGCTCTAGAGCCCACGTGCCACAACTACTGAAGCCCGAGCGCCTAGAGCCCGTGCTTCTCAACAAGAGAAGCCACCACAATGAGAAGCCCGTGCACAGTGACGAAGACCCAACACAGCCAAAAATAAAATAAATAAAATAAATAAATTTATAAAATGAAAATAAACTGTAAATAGCATCTATACTATTTATTGATACTTAAAGTTTGTAACTGTCATTATTTTAATCCAGCACACCACTAACTGTGCTGGTTTTGGTGAGACTGCCAGCAAAGAAAAAGGACTCCCTTCTCATTTTGTGTTCTGTGTCCAGAAATAGTTTACTGGTAATACTGAGAGATAACTCACTGGGGATCTGATTTAAATTCAAATAAAGGACTTGAAAAGGAAAACTCCTCTGTTCCATTGCCCTTAGCTAATATTGTTATGCTAATCCTAAATATGCGTCATACTGCCAGAAGCTTAAATGATCAACAGAAACTACATGTTTTTCTTCTGATTTATATTTTGCCATATTTAAAAATTAAGCAAGTTAAGTTTCCTCTTAATATTTTTACCTTCAGTTAATGTACCCAATAGCAATGTAAAGAAACAGATCTTTTAAAAGATTCAGAAAATCAGTTAAACACAACTTTCTACACGTGGCATCAAATGATAAGAGGATTTGAAAGTTAAATTTAGAGAATGAAGACAATCAGTTGAACATGATTTATAGACCATTAACACGATTAACATATCTTGTTTTGAAATATATTCAACTTTACCTAAAATTTTTAAAAAATCCTTGGAAAGGAATGACCTTTTTTATAAACCAAACACATGTTTATTGTGATTGCAATTAATCTCATAAGAAGGAACAAGTTAAGAAAACACCAAACTACTGAATATACAGCAAATATTTACATTTCCTCCTTTTTCCAAATTGTACTATCATTTATATATTCCTAATGTGGTCATTATCAGTATAATACCTAAGATCATAAAATTAATCATTTTAGAATTAAGATATAACTTATAATAACTTAGTTTATAGGCAAAGCCCCATTTTATACTATGTTTATGGCACTATAGGGAATAATAAAGGAAAAACTCAGTTTTCCTCCTTCTGTGTAGAAAAACCCAGGACTTTCCTGTGTTTTTTTTTTTTCTTGTGAGTCTCCTTTATTTCACTTCATTTCTGACTCTTCTTGTCACCAAATGTGTGAAGGTTTTCCCCCAACAAGCAATTCTCTGTGACACCAGCTGGGTGTCCTACAATTTAATTCAATTCTGACACTATCTACCTAGAGATGATGTCATATCCCACAGGTTAAATGCTCAGTATCACAAAACTGCCCTCTAACCCCCACTTCAGAGACCCATTGCAAGCCCAGACAGAGTATCACCTGTGCTTCTGAACAACCAGCTACATATCAGAGGTTCCAATGACCCCTTCCTTTGGTTCAATTAATTTACTAGAGCGACTCACAGAACTCAAGGAAGCACTTACTTATGTTTACCAGTTTATTAAAGGATGTGATAAAGGTTACAGACGAACAGCAAGATGAAGAGATACACAGGGTGAGGAATAGGAGGGAAACTCTCCAAACTCTGAAAATTTGGAATTCTCTGGAGGCTTCATCATATGGCCATAATTGATTATTAACTCCGTTTTTAGCCCTTCTCTTCATTCTCAAGAGAATGAAGGGTAGGGTTGAAAATCCCAAGCTTCTAATTATGGCTTGGTCTTTCCAGAGACCAGCCCTCATCCAGGAGCCATCCAGGAACCTACCCAGAATTGTCTCATTAGAACAAAAGACACTCCTATTAACCAGGAAATTACAAGGGTTTTAGAAACTGGAGTCAATCATCAAATATTAAAAATTTCTAGTGCTCTTATCACTTAGGAAATTACAAAGGATTTAAGAAGTTCCGTGCCAGGAACCGGGAGCAGATACATATATATATATATATATATATATATATATATATATATATATATATATTTTTTTTTTTTTTTTCCATTATCTCACAGGAACTTACATGAATTTTATATATACACCCTTATTAGAGTTTTTGCTTAACACCAATATCATGTATTCCTTTTGTTTTAAATCATATCAATATTAATGTACTAACAACATGAATCTCATAGCAGTTGGAACGTGAACAAAGATGCGATTTTTGACTTCTCTTAATGCGACTTTGATAATAAGTGTTAGTGAAATATAGCGAGGTCCTTTTACGTCATCCAAAAAATACTGTCAATAATAATCATTAAAGCATATGTATTTCAACAAGTTTATGAAGAAAGGTGCAAGTGCTTGTGTACTTCCACAGGCCTTCATAATGACCTAATTTCTACACACCAATACAGTCTGGTGTGTGCAAGATCACCCACTTAGATTTTAAAGTGAGAGCTAAAGGGATTTAAACACAAAGGGATTTCAATAACATGAAAGAATATTCTTCCATTTAAAAAAAACCACAGCATTTCAAAAATGGTCACGAATAAGTAAAGAAATTGGTTCTAATTATACACTTTACTGTCGGTCTCATTTTAAACCTTATTTTCTGGCTGCATTTTCCCCCATCATTAAGCCTCTAATTTATTGTTCTCATATTATTACATTGGCTAAGACCTTACATGCAATGCTGAATAGAACTGAAGATAGTGGGAATCCTTATCTCATTTCTAAGTTTAAAGAGAATACTTAAAATATTTTGTTTTATTTTATTTTATTGAGATGACTGCATTTTTGGGTGACATATATGTGACACAAGAAGATACAGATTTCTGATTTTATAGAATTTTGCCCTGAGCTGATAGCCCTGACACCAAGGTGTTTGCTTTTGATTATCTGTATCAATTCCCCAGGTACTAGTTGAGTGATGGATTTAGAAATCCATCAACCCACCCCCAAAGGCTTACATGCACAGATAAACTCCTGGTTCACTCCAGCTGCCTAGTTAGCAAGGGGGGAATTAAATGCTCTCATCTGATTAAATATATATATAGATAAATATAGATATAGATACATAGATATATAGAAATATAGACATAGATAAATAAATCACCCCAAATCACCAAAACTAATGAGACCAGGTTCCCTTGCTGAGTTTATGATTAACTTCTCTATCCAAAAGTTTATTCATTTTCTTCTACTTCTCCTGTTTCCCTCAGGATTGAGGAGTAACAAAGAAAAGGAGGGGTTGAAAGCAAGCAATCCCCTGACGGGCTTTTCTCAATAACAGACCACTTTTTGTTCCTCACCTCTTGTTTAAAGAAAAACTTCAGTCTCCTGAACCTTTCCTGAGTTTCAAAAATTCTAGCTCAAGGGTTAATAATCAGATGAGTAAGAACATGTAGAGACAGAGAATAGCAATCTGGCAGGAGAACTGGTAACAATTTAAACAATAGATCAGCCATATAACAAAGTCACAGGACCATTAGTTTCTCCCTGAAGGACATGGATAACAATGTCTGACACATATACCTAAGTTGTTTTTACAGAAGCCAGACTCCCACCAGACAGGAAACTACTGACCCTGATGGCAGGCATGTAGACTCCAGACCAGTTGGAACCAGAAGGTTGATGACTGAGATTCCCGAAATATCACCCTGTTACTTCACCATCAAACAATTAGAGAATTGTGTACTAGCTAATCACATACCCTGTGACCCTCTCCCTCCCAAGGTCTTTAAAACCCTTCACTGAAAGCCATCTGGGAGTGTGGGTCTTCTGAGCACGAGCTGCCTGTGCTCTTTGCCTGGAGCCCTGCAGTAAACACTATACTTTCCTTTACCACAACCCCATGTCAGTAACTTTGCTGCATGTTAGGCAATTGGACCTAAGTTCAGTTTGGTAACACGATTAGCACAATGGAAAAGGATATGCATATATAGAGATTTGATTGAAAGAGTAGACCTTTATACTTATGAAAATGTACTTTGTATATTGTGATATTATATTATTAATTATTACTGGGCACCTATGCAGTGCCCAGGTGTACATTACAAGTCAAATCTTTGCAAATTGGCTTCAGACCTGCAAAATGTCCTTTCCTCTCCAGTTTTCACTCTACATTAGTATAATAGAAAGGATAAAACTTGCCATGGTCAAGAGGAAAACAAAACAAAAACAAAACATCAATAAACAAAACTGGCAGCAGGAGCCTGACCAAGCCTATGACATACCCATCAAACTGACAACTACCAGTGATATTGGAAAATCTTATTTACCGACTTGGAAACCTGTTGAAAAAGCTACAAATGTTGATGAATGAAACAGAAAAGCCACAAAATTGTACATAAAAAGAGGAATTATTATATAACTAACACTAGATAATATTGTCTCATAATTGTTTGTGTGTAAAAATATGCCTGTATAAATGTTTATGTTTGTTATAAAAAATGAAATGTTACACTTTGAAACAAATTAATTATAAAATCAGATGACAAATAATTTCATTAAAAATACAAGAATTTGGACTTCCTGGTGGTTCAGTGGTTAAGAATATGCCTGCCAATGCAGGGGACATGGGTTTGATCCCTGGTCCAGGAGGATCCCACATGCTGCAGAGCAACTAAGCCCATGCGCCACAACTACTGAGCCCATGAGCCACAACTACTGAAGCTCACGTGCCCTAGAGCCTACATGCTGCAACTGCTGAAGCCTGTGTACCTAGAACCCGTGCTCCTGCAAAAGAGAAGCCACCACAATGAGAAGCCCATGCACCACAACAAAGAGTAGCCCTCACTCACCAGAACTAGAGAAGGCCCACATGCAGCAACAAAGACCCAATGCAGCCAAAAATTTAAAATTAAAATTTTTAAAAAAATGCAAGAATTTAAAACAAAGTCCAAGGCAAATTAATATATCTGTTAAACTCCTTTCAGATTTTTTGAGATGAAAAGTAGCTGTGATTAAGTAATCAAAAAAGGTATTTTATATATATATAAAGATATATATATGGATTCTTCAGTACAAATGTATAGAATATACATACATATATATATGAATTCCTCAGTACAATGTATAGAAGCAATTATATAATGATGAAATATCACTTCATATCTATGTGTATTTCTGATCCTGGAGAAAAGAATATATAATTTAAAACAAATAATTTGGTGCAATTTATTAAAGGGGAATAACCATTGTAATTCTATACTTGCTGTTACTGGTGAAAATGACAAATTGTGGGTTAGAGCCCAAGTGCTGTAAATAGCATGTTTCAAACAGCCAGGATCAAAATGCCTTTGGAACTGAAATAGAGAGCAGGAATCACTGAAAATATGACTCCCTACAAACAGTTACATGTAAGGGTGTGTGTATACACGTGTGTGTATATGTGCTTATGTGTATAAAAATATACTTGTAATTGACATTTAACAGATGACTTTTTTCTGGTTTTCACAGACTACTTGCTTTTGTTAAAAAAGAAAAAGGCAACTAGAAGGATTCAAAAAGATCTATAAAAAATCCTTTACACTAAATGGTTCCATAATTATATCAATATATTTCATATTCAAGAAACATCAGTCAGAAACAGGTATTGGGATGATATAAATCAATCAAAGTAAAGCCTGAAAACAAAAATAAATAAGGTCCTAGTGCTATTTCTTTTGATAAAGGTGACTTTCAGCAGCAAAAATTCTATATTTTGTAGAATGCGACCACTTTACCCTCTGAATCAAGCAGAGTGTGGAGATACACAGGAAATACTACTGATTTTAAGCATTATTTGAACCAACAAACAGATTTAAAATGACCTTCCACTGTGACAACAATATCTATAATTTGAAAGGAGTTTGTAGAGGAAGAAATGTTGCAAGGTCTGGAGTAAGATAAATGGCAATTTATGGAGGTCAGTTGGCCAATTTCAGATCAAAATAGTTGATATTGCCTCAAAGTAGTAAATATATCAACACAATTTCTGGAAAATCACAATTTGAGGTTACTTTAATTTTCAAGGAATTGTTTTACTAGGCACTTTGGAATTGCTTTATCTATATAGCTAATCTTATAACTGCTGTTTCAGGTATGTTCATAGCAATAGAATGTATTGGCTCCTTAAAAAATATAACTAGAGAAGTTGATCTGTTTTCAGGCTTGCTGAAATGACATCATATAATGAACCATAAGTCTCAGGTCATCCCATGATTCAAAAAGTAGAAATAATAACAATGAGTATGTTTTTACAAGTTAACTTCTTTTATATAACCCATGGATGTTTTTCATTTAAACCTAGTGATGTTCTTCTTCAAGGTTCATTCTGTTTCCCCTGTTTTATAAATAGTTAGACTTGGTACCCATGGTTTCTGTGATTGGTCTGGACTTAAAACTTACAAACAGAAGTCAGTTCAAAGGGTACAAAGTTTCAGTAATGCAGGATGAACAAGCTCTGGAAATCTAATGTACAACATAGGGTCTATATGTAACAATACTGCACTGTATACCTAAAAATTTGCTAACAAGGTAGAGCTTATTATAAGTGTGCTTACCACACACAAAAAATGATATAAAAATAAATTAATAATTAAAGGATTCATGAGGAAATTTGTAGAAGTGATGGATAAATTAATGGCCTTGATTGTGGTGATGATTTCACAGGTGTGTACTTATCTTCAAACTCATCAAGTTAAATATCTATAACTTTTTTTAAACTTAATTATCTTTCAATAGAGTTTTTTAAAGTAGTTTAAAATAATTCAAGATTTTCCATAACTATTCTGTATTCTAAGTTGGAAGATCTTAGTATAAATCAGCATGTAGAGCTTTAGAGGTTATACATTTATAATAATTAAAGATAATAAACGGAAAACCTGCAAATTAAACCTGTCAAAAGACAAAGCCATGTAGAATGAACACAAAAAACTTCTAAAAGTGCCCAGAGAAGGGATATTCTTTCTTTCTTTTTTTGAAGATTTATTTATTATTTATTTATGTATTTTTGGCTGCGTCGTGTCCTAGTTGTGGCACTCAGGATCTTCATTGAGGCATGCGGGCTCTTTGTCCTGGTGCAGGGGCTTCTCTCTAGCTCTGGTGCGCAGGCCCCAGGACGCGTGGGTAGCTGTGACACGCGGGCTTAGCTGCCCCGCGACATGTGGGATCTTAGTTCCCTGACCAGGGATCAAACTCCCGTCCTCTGCATTGTAAGGCGGATTCCTTGCCACTGGGCCACCAGGGAAGTCCCAAGGAGGGATATTCTTTTAACCCAGCAGGGTATGCATCCAGAAAAACATTTGCCTTTCTAACCAACTTCTACCTGGACCCTCAGAAATTTCAAACTTCTCATTGTTTGCTTCATTCTTTCAGGCCCCATCTATCTGAAAACTTCGCTTCAGTCTCGTTTTGGAAACTTGTATTCTGAGTTCACCAAATTATTTTGTTGTGCCCTTACTCAGCATTCAGCTCAAACACTGTGTTCTTGTTCTTGTTAATCTGGTTTACAAGCAAAACATAATCTAATTAAAAAGAGCTAAAGGAAGTATTTTAAGTATTTCCTACTGATTGGGTATTTTGATAATTACTTAGAATTTCCTTGGTTGGATTTTTCAAGGCTTAAAATCAGGATAGTTTTAGTTATTAGAATTTCCTTACGGTGATTTTCCTAGAAGAAAAACTTACCAACATGTTATTTTTAGAGGTCTCTGCAAATGTTGAATCCTTCATTGCTTTACCAAGTGTCTATTATTTTATCCATTCATCTGCTCAAAACAAAGATATTAGGTAGAGCTAAAAATCATCTGTGAAAAAATCTTGATGTTTGCTATTTCAATGTGTCAAAATCTGGAGAGCAGGAAGGCTTAGGCAATAGTATTTTGAAAATAACTTTTTACAAGGAACTTTGACATATCATTTAGCTTTATTTGCCCCCATTTGCTTTATTATTCTCTTTATCAGTTTATATGTATGTATACTGTTTTGTCTGAACCACTGAGAGTGAAACGGAAACATCCTTATCCCAACCCTCATCACTAAATACTTCAAGGTGTATTACCTAAGAACAAGGTCATTCTTTTTCATAATCCCATTAATGAACTTTAACATTTATTTAATGCTATTATTTAATCCACAGTGTATATTCCATTTTTTTTATTTGTCCAATAAATGCCATATATAGCTTTTCTTTTTTTTTTTTTTTTCCTCATCCAGTATATATTCCAGGACTACTCATCACGTTTGTTTGTCATGTTGCTCTAGTCTCTTTTATTTTGGAACATTATATCAGCCTTCCTTTGTCTTTCTTCACCTTAACATTTTTGTAGAAGGTCCCACAATTTGAGTCATTCTAACATTCCTTCATGATTAGATTCATGTTATATTTGGGGGGACAGTGATAACCACAGAAATGATGCTGTGTCTATTACATATTTTGAGATTACATTTTTTGGAAAGTTCAGGTGGTCTCAGAACTAACTGGAATCATATTAAAGGAGAGGTAATAATCATAAGATTACTCTACAGAGAGGATAAGCTACCAGAAACATAAATGAATTGCTTTTTAATAATTTATTTTTATTAATCCATATCACATGCCAGGAACTACAATAGATGTTAGGACTATATTGATAAAGATGCTGAATGACTAGCATCAAGGATCAGCAAACTACAACCTTCTGGCCAAATCTAGCCATGGCCATTCATTCCTGGATTGTTTATGGCTACTTTTGTGCTGCATTAGCAGATTGCAGTAGAAGTGATAGAGTTCTTTTGGCCAAAAAGGCTGAAGATGTTTAATATATGGTTTTTCAAAGAAAAAGTTTTCCAGTCCCTGTTCTAAGACAGCATAATTCTAGCTAATGTATTTTTTTAGATAAACAATTATTTATCTAAAACATATGAGCAATGAGAAAAATAGGTTAACAGTCATGTGGCTTTCTTTGGGGTGATGAGTAGATTTTGATGTATCTTGTAAATATTGCACTATGTAGTACAAAATATGCAATATTTTAAAATCCTCTACTATTCATATTCTAGGCCTTACTTAGGAAGAATAAGTGATGCCACTTAGCCAGAAATCCCTAGTATTTCTGAGCCTGCGTCTCCCTAACTGTTGTTCTCTTGCCTACTGCCTATTTCAAAGGACTAAACTCAAGAGGCTTCAGCATTTCCTGTGTCAGCAAAGACTTTCTCTTTCCTTCAAGTGATTTATTAAAGAAGGAATCAGATTGACTTTAGTGAAATATATTCCATTTTTCCTGAAGACAGAATTTTGTCCCATTTAAGAACTCTTCTGCTTATGTCTTGAGCAGAATCACATTTTCAAACTGGTGTTTGGACACGCGAATAAATCCCATTACCCAGTAATAGGATTTGTCTGCACACCTCCTGTGCACTCCTTTGGTAACAGAGAAGTCCTTCACAGTGGGCTGTGTTTTTTCTTTAGGTTTATTCTGACATCTGTCCAAATAATTTCACTCTACGATGCATTTGTTTCATTTAAACCCACAAAAAGGGTGAGAGACTAGCAGTGGATAAAATTCTTGAGTAGCATCAGTATTCTTCCTCATTTCACTCAAGGAGATGCCCTAAATTTAACCTTTATCTGGGAAGGAATGACAATTCAACCATTTGCAGAGTAACTTAGGGGTGAAACCAATAGCTGTGTTCTTAGATGATGCATTAGTCACTACCATTTTTAAGTCCCTGTCATTCAAGATGCCTCAAAAATGTGTTTAAAAAACTGTTAAAGAGGGCTTCCCTGGTGGCACAGTGGTTGAGAGTCTGCCTGCCGTTGCAGGGGACACGGGTTCGTGTCCTGGTCCGGGAAGATCCCACATGCCGCGAAGTGGCTGGGCCCGTGAGCCATGGTCGCTGAGCCTGCGCGTCCGGAGCCTGTGCTCCACAACGGGAAAGGCCACAACAGTGAGAGGCCCAAGTACTGCAAAAACAAAACAAAACAAAACTGTTAAAGACTAGTAGTCTGCAAAAATGGAAATGCTGCTGCTAACTTTATAGTAAAAATATACTTTGGGAAGTAATGAGAACATGCTCTACATTTTAGGCGAGGATGGTAATTTACACTAATAGTAGTATTACCAAACAGAACTTGGGTCTCCTCGCCTCACTCAGTAAAGCCAATCTACTGATACCAGGTTGGAATGAAGGAAACTGCAGCATTTATTGCTGCTAAGGGTGCTAAGCAAGGAGTGCGGGGCAGCTAATGCTCAAAAGGCCTGAACTCCCTGATGGCTTTCAGGAAAGGGTTTTTAAAGATGGGGTAGATGTTGTGGGGTGTGTGATCAGCTTGTGGACATTCTTCTGATTGGTTGGTGGTGAGGTAATTGGGAGTCAGCATCATCAACCTCTGGTTCCAACCAATCTGGAATCTCTGTGCTTATGGGCAGCATACAGTTTTTGATAACTTCTTCTACCTGGTGGGGGTTTCAGTTTCTGCAAAACAGCTCAAATGATACATCTCAGAATATTCTCTACAGCCCTTGAGAAGGAACTAAAGGTCCTTGACTTTGTTTAGTGGCTAAACTATTATTATTTTGTCTTGCTTGACTGTTGTCCTTTGCTTCTGCATTTTTTCTCACTTCTCTGATTAAGTTTGTTCTTTGAACTCAGGGAAGGCCTAGGAGGCTAAAGTTTCTCTACAAACGAGAGGCAGATGGAGGATATGGGGAGTGGGAGTCTGTCCTGGGAAGGCCCCATAGGGTCCTGCTTAGTTACAATAGTATACCTTGGTTAAACCAGATCAGTTAGATTAATATTGAGTGAAGCTGGATCAAAATTACAAACTATTCTTATGTGGTAGCCTCTCTGGCTATACCTTCATTTCTAGTTGCTAGTAAGAGGTGCCCTCCATATCTCCCTGTGAATAGTTCTCTGTTTTTAATCTGACCTTCTAATGATAACAGTACTAACAGTTGTGAGAAATTGATATTCTGTACCATGTTCCTTACTTATTTTATCTGCAATTCTTACAATCTTTCTGCAAAGCAGACATTATTGTGTCATTGTTACAGTTAGAAGAATGGGCCATGGAATGACTTTAACTCTTTAAAGGCCAGTTAGTAATTGACAGAGTTAGGATAAAACTTAGATCTAATGCCAAAGCCCATTTACTTTTACCCCAGTGCTTTATACATACTATTGGTGATTATTTGACTGTACTGATTAAATGTAGAGCAAATTTTCAAAATATTAACTGCAATTTGAACACTCTTTGTTTTCATTGAGCTTTATTTTATTCCAGAATCACATTTTTCCTAATTGCAAAATGATACAGGTAACCAAAAAAACCTGTGCAGTGAGAGTGAACCTGCATTATTTATACATTTTTTGAAACCTGCTCATTACTTTACTGCTTGACATTGCCTGATACATGCCAATCTTACACAAACAGAAAGACTTCTGGATATTGAACTTTTTCTTGTCAAATTATGTTAAAGATTTCTTGTCAAATGATGTTGAACCTAAAATATGCATTCAACTTCCATCCTCTAAGTTTTATGTTTCCAATTTTTTATAGAAACTGTCTTCAAGTTAGCTGAAATATTAGTAAATTTAATTATTTTAATTAATCTTCCTTTAAAAAGTTTTAACTGTTTTTAGAGACAAATGCAAATAGCCATAATTTCATATAGATCCATACAAAATTAAAAAGTAATAACTGCATATAAATTTACCAAACCAAGTGGACTTTACTTGTTAGCATGTTAAATGCACACTAATTTTAAATAGAGATAACAGATGTTACTGGAAACCTCCTCCCAAGACTTACTATGAGATGTCAGAATCATCCCTGCAAATCCCAGACAACATAGCAACCCCTCCTACTTTTGCCTTTATAAGAAGAATGAGGAGTGGAAAGAAGGAGATAACAGAAGCAGAAAACCACTTATTTTGAAGGAAATGAAGTATTTATAGTAAGAACTATTTTCTTTGTCTAAAACAAATTTAGTAATGTGGGGGAAGGGACAAATGGGAGTCTCCAAGAGGATAAAACTTATGATGCAGAATGCCTACAAAAAGGGAGGCTACCTGATTGAACTGCAGACTCTGCAGAGCCATGAATGTTGGAGTGACAAATAACCAGGAAAAGAGACTATAATGTGGGGTCCAAATAGAAAAGAAGAATCTAGTGGAATAGAGGATCATAAGAGGAAGAAGAAAATGGAGCGTTTAAGGTGCCATTGGTTCAATTGAGGTTATGCCTCACCAGGAAAGAGAAGTAGATATATAGGACCAATGGGAGACATAACCACTCTCTATGAGAGAGACCTTATTAAAAGATAGGATGGCTGTGGAGTGGAGTAGTATCCCAAACACATACTCATTCCTTCCCACATTGATAAAGACCACAGTAATGAAACAGAACCAAGCCAAAGCCATGCAAGGATCTTGTCCCAGCACTGGTGTGGTAATTTGCCCAACTGGACCCTTGTCTCCCCTATCTGACTTCCATATCCCCATTCTATAGGGTAATGCCAAGGAAGAAATAGAGGAGGAGTAGAAAATCAGACCTCTATTTTCCCCCCATTTTATCTCTCCCAAGGCATACATTTTACCAACAAGAAGAGGAATGCTTTGGATCAGGTAAAAAATTACAAAGTTAAATTGGACTGGTCAGAAAATTATTTAATCCACTCAGGATGATTTTATGTGAATGTGGATTATATATGGTCCAATTGTAGGACAGTGGTTTGTATAAATGCAAATATTATCATTTTTATACCCACTGAGACAGAACTTCAGTAGCTGGTTATAAAAATTTTTAATGCCAGTGCTATAACCATGTGCCTTTCAAAAACTGTGTTCTTATGGTTCTCAAAATAAAGGCTGTTGTCACTTATGTAAAATAATTTATAATATTAATTAGTCCTTATGGTCAAACAAAAGTGCATCTTTCATGACATGGTATGCATATCTTTTGTGACATAGGAAGATAAATAACGGGAATGGAAAGGCAAGAGGAAAGGGTTGAAGCTATGATAAAAGGTACCTGTTATAGCAATATGGAACATTAAGCTCTTTTATTTTAATCCTCATTATTCCACTGCTAAACTGATAATACTACTATAACAAAGAATTTGGGGCTTGCTAGAGTAAGATAAAAAGGATTTGAATTTGAAAATTACTCTTGAAAGGTACACATTAAATATAATCTAATGGGCTGGGGAAGGGGGATTCAACTGAGGCTGAATTTCATAAGAGAACAGGAAGGATGAGAATCTCTGAGAGGAAATCACCATTACGGATTGAAAGTCTAAACAAGACTGGTGACCCAGACCTAGTTTCTGAAGAAAGCATTTGTTCTAGGCTCTGGCTTGTGTCCACTGGAGCCTATAATTTTCAAACTTTACCTCCCTCATCCTCTTGCCTGGATTAGAGTAATAAACTGCTAATTTGTCATTCTGTTACCAGAGAGTAGGTTCTTATATTGTTGAGAAAGAATTCAGAGACAAGACATGGAGGTAGGGAAAGCAAAGCGAGGATTTGTTAAGCCATAGTGTGCTCTCAAGCGGAGAGTGGGCAGACTCAGGTGAGTAGCTGCTCTGAGTTTCTTTGGCAAGCTGGTTATTTTGGGTGTGAAAATGAATGGGAGGAATATTCATTGAGAAGGAAGGAATTTGGGGTCATAGTTCCTGATTTTCATTCCTGATTTTCATTCCAGCTCCACCTTCCTGAGAAGAGGAAGGATTTTTGTCCTTATTTAGTCTTTTTTTTTTCCTAAAATATTTTTTAAAAAATTGAAGTATAGTTGATTTACAATATTGTGTTAGTTTCAGGTGTACAGCACGACAATTGATTTATAAATATATTCATATATATTCATACTCATATACATATGTATTATTTTTCACATTCTTTTCCCTTGTAGGTTATTACAAAATATTGAGTATAGTTCCCTGTGCTATATATCAAGTCCTTGTTGATTATCCCTTATTTGGTCTTGATTGGAAGTGTCATGGCATTGGTGCATGATGGATACTTCTTATCTGAAAGGCTAATTTTATTGTAATGAGGGCATAATGAGCAAAAGTTTACATTTGGATGCTGGAGAGTCCCACCTTTCCTCACCTTTCTTTATCTGCCTCTAGGGCCCTTGTCACTCCAAAATGTGTGGTTTCCTGTCAGTCCAGCGTTACCTCCTTCTCTTTCCTCCGTCTGCCCATGGACCCCCGTTGTTCACAAGATGTATGGTTTCCTGACACATGGCCTGTGCCCACCCTCCTTCTCTGCTCAGATCTAGCTATTTGCCTGCTCTGACAGTTCTACAATCTATTTTAAAAACAGAAACAGAATGTCTCAATTAAAACATAAGTCAGATCATTATACAACTCCGTTCAAAATCTTCCAAAGTGAAAAAAGCAAAGTCCTTAAAATGGCCACTTGGGCCCTACAAAATTTGATCTACCACCATGGCTGCATTTCCTATCTAATCTCATTTTTTTCTAATCCCCCCTACTGTTTCTTTTCCAATTCCATCCACACTAACCCTCTGCTGCTCTTCAGACACATCAGGCCATAGGGGCTCTGCATTCACCACTTCCTCCCCCTGGAACACTCTTTTCCCAGATATCTACATAACTCACATCTTCACGTTCAAATCTTTGCTCAAGTATCACCTGTAACCTGAGCACCGTATTTATATTTGCCATGTGCCTCACCCGGTCCCCATCTTGGTTCTTCCAATAAGTTTTTAATAGAATTATTTTATAGATTCTTCAATATAATACAACCGATTGGTCAATAAATATATCTTTTAATTTCATGATTTTTATTTTAAAGAGCTCTTTCAGAATCAAATTCATGATAAATTATGTTATCAATGTAATTTTTACTGTGTTAGTAGTTGATGAGAGCTATGGAAGAACATTTTAAAAGGAGCAAGGAAGACTTATTATTTAAGAAATACAGTTTGGAAGGCTATAGCTGCCATAGAGCTAGCTCTTGGGTCACCAGGTGCATTGTCAATGAGCAGTAAAATTTTGAAAGAAATCCTTTTTTCTGAACAGTAGTAGGTCTTAACAGTGGGCTTAAAATATTCAGTAAACCATGTTGTTAACAGATGTGCTGTCATGTGGGCTTTGTTGTTACATTTCTAGAACAGAGGCAGAGTAGACTTAGTATAATTCTAAGATATTTCACAATGGTAAGTGAGTACTGGCTTCAACTTAAAGGCACCAGCTGCATTACGCCCTAACAAGAAAGTTAGCATGTACTTTGAGACTTTGAAGCCAGATATTGACTTCTCTTATCTAGCTATTGATGGCATCTTCCAATAGAAGACAGTTTTGTCTACACTGAAATTCTATTGTGATGAGAACCAAAAGTCTCCAAAAGTTGTCTTTGCCTCATTACCATGCTAAGATTTCTGCCCAAAGTTGTTGTTGGTCGGGGTGGGGGGGAGGTTTGCACTTTGCTAGGCACAATTAATGCCTTGTGCAAAGGAGCCCAATGGACTGCACATGCTCTATCTGTTTCTTGAAATTGCTGCCCCTTACCCCAAATTCTGATGGCACACCCACCTCTTACCCTGTAAAAGTTTCCTGTTTCCCCCCTGAGGACAGGTAGTCTTTAGAGTATGAGCTCTCCCTTCCCCATTCCTTGATCAACAAATACAGTTTCTGCTCTACTTTGTGGAAAAAATAAAGAAAACCTATTGTTTAGTGTAGCCACCTTCATTAATTATCTTAGCTAGATCTTCTGGATAACTTACTGCAGCTTCTATATCAGCTCTTGCTGCTTCACCTTGCACTCTTGTGTTATAGAGATGGCTTCTTTCCTTAAACCTCATGAAACAAACTCTGTGAGCTTCACATTTTCTCCTGCAGCTTCCTCACCTCTCTCAGCTTTCATGGAATTGAAGACAGTTAGGGCCTTGCTCTGGACTAGGCTTTGGCTTAAGGGAATGTTGTGGCTGGTTTGGTCTTCTATCCAGAACACCAAAACCTTCTCCATATCACTAATAACACTGATTTGCTTTCTTATCATTCATATGTTTACTGGAGTAGCACTGTTAATTTCCCTCAAGAAGTTTTCCTTTGCAATCACAATGTAGCTAACTGTTTCAGCCTGTCTCAGCTTTTGACTTGTCTTCCTCCCTAAGCTAATCATTTATAGTTTTTGATTTAAAGACAGAGACTGTAACTCTTTCTTTCACTTGAACATTTAGAGGCCGTTATAGGTTATTAATTGGCTTAATTTCAATATTGTTGTGTTCCAGGGAATAGGGTGGCCTGTGTAGAAGGAGAGAGAGCATTGATTAAGTTCATCATCTTATATGGCAGCAATTCATGGTGCCCCAAAACAATTACATCAAAGATCGCTGATCACAGATCACCATAACAAATATAATAACAATGAAAAAATTTGAAATATTTTGAGACTTACCAAAATGTGATACAAAGACAGGAAGTGAGCAAATGCTGTTGGAAAAATGGCACCAACAGACTTGCTGAATGCAGGGTTGCCGCAAACCTTCAATTTGTAAAAAATACAATATGCATATTTCAGAGATTCAAGGATGGCTCAATATTTGAAAATTAATCAAGGTAATCTACATATTAACAGTCTAAAAAAGAAAAACTACATGATCAAATCAACTGATGCAGAGCAAGTATTTGACAAAATTTAATAGCACTCATTATTTTTAAAAAATCTATCAGAAAACTAGAAATAGAGGGGACTTCTTCTACTTGATTTTTAAGAAAAGCTTAAAAAAGAAAACCTCTACACCTAATCATGTAGGACTGAATGATGATAAACTGAACACTTTTCTCCTAAGTTTGAGAACAAGGTATGGATGCCCATTCTCATCTTTTCTGTTCTATCCTGGAAGTTTTAGCCAGGACAATAAGGCAAGAAAAGAAAATAAAAGGCACACAGATCAGAAGGGGAGAAATAAAACTGTTGCTATTTGTACATGACATGATGGTCTATGTAGAAAACCCAAAGAAATTTATTCATAAAAAAATCTACTAAAATTAATAAATGAGTTCAGCAAGGTCAGAGTACACAAGATCAACATAGAAAAATTATAAACTTTTAGATAACATAGGCACAAATCTTTGGGACCTAGGACTGAGTGAAGAATTTTTAAACTTGACACTAAACACATAAACCATAAAAAGAAAAAGTGATAAATTGGATGTTATCAAAATTTTACATTTTGATACTTTTTTTCTGTGAAATATCCAGTTAATAGAATAAAAAGACAAGCTACGGACTGGGAGAAATGATTGCAAACCACATATTTGACAAATAATACATATCTAGAATTCTCAGAAGTCAACTGTAAAAATAAAATCCAACTAGTGAATGAGTAAGACTTGAAGAGACATTTCCGTTTCACTGATTAGCATCTAAGATTGGCAAATAAGCATATGAAAAGATATCACCATAATTAGCCATCAGAAAAATCCAAATTAAGGCTGTGATATGATAGCAGTACACACACAATAGAAGAGCTAAAATTTAATAACAATAACAGTAATACACCATGCTGGTTAGTACACACAGAAACTGAATCTCTGAATAAGCCTCCCTGGTAGAAATGTAAAATGGTACAGCCACTCTGGAAAATAGTCTGGCACTTTCATATAAAAATAAAAATGAAACTACCATAAGACTCAGCAATTGTATTTATCTTAGAGAATTGAAAACTTATGTCCATTGAAAAGTGTCTACATGAATTTTCATATTAGCTTTATTCTAATAACCAAAACTTGGAAACAATTAAACTATGCCTCAGTTAAGTGAGTGGTTAAACAAACTGTGATACATTCATACCACCAAATACTACTTAACAATAAAAAAGTAATGAACTACTGATACACACAACAGTTTGCATGACTCTCAAGGACATTATGCTGAGTGAAAAAAGCCAATTTCAAAAAGTCAAAACTGCATGCTTCTATTTATATAACATTCTTGAATTATGAAATTATAATAATGGAAAACAGATTTGTGATTCCTGAGGAAGGGAGGACTTATGAATATAGATTATCCTGGGGGGTACATATGAATATAAAGGGGTAGCAGAGAGAGATCTCTGTGGTGAAGGAATCTTCCTGTGTTCATTGCAGAGGTGGTTACACTGATCTACCCATGTGATTAAATGACATAGAACTATGCACATACATTGTACCAGGATCAAATTCTTCATATTGTTATTATACTGTAATTATGTAAGTTGTAGCCATTAGAGGAAACTGGTAAAGTGTACACAGCCCCTTTACAAACTAACTTTGCAACCTCCTCTGAATCTAAAATTATTTCCAAAAAAATTAAGGAATAAAGAACATATAAAATTGAAATAAATAAAATCTTCTAAAATATGTTAAATTAGATGGAACTCATCATATATTAGGATTCCCATGGGCATCTGGATCTATGTTGTTGCCCATATTTTTCATGTTACCTGTATGTTATCCTAGTAGATTGTAATTTTTAGGAAGGCAATGACTTTTACCTATTTTGTTGACTGTTGAATCCCAAAAGCTTAGATCAGTGCTTGCATGTATGATGTAATCAGTAGAAACATGCTAAATGAGGCAAATAAGATAGTAGATCCATCAATTAGCATGCACAGAGAATTTATGGTAATCGATGAAATGATACTCATAGTCTCAGATCTTGACCATGAGAATTATAAAAATCTTGCCCTTTGGATCCCCTACCTTTCCATTAGATCTTGTTTCATTTACTGAAGCAAGTGCAAGCACACTGTTACTCTAACTGTTGCTTTTGTAAGTTCTAAGTAAACAATAACAACAAAAAGCCTTGTTAGCCTTGAAGTGTATAATTTGGCAATAAAAGCACAAAATAATTTAAAAATAGAATTTTACCTATTTTAAGGGTATTTATTTAAAGGCCAAGAGATAGCCTTTTTCGGGAGACAGCTTAGTTTGCATTAATTTTGGAACAGGATATATGGGCAGCATGATTGGAGTCACGTGGTTTAGCAACATTGCTTGGACAATTTGGGTTTATCAAGTGGGGTAGGCAGAAATAGCCAAGGTCTCGTAAATGTTACAGTGAAATACTTAGTTTAGGCTTTCAAGGTGTTTCATGGTGATCTTTTGGCCAGCATGGGTCTCATGGTCAATATGCTTAAGCCAGATCTCAGAATCTAGATACTTAACTACTCTCTGTGGTTTCTGAATCTACAGAACAAGCAAGTTCTGTGATCACAGGAGATGCTTGAGTAATGAGAACAGTCGTTAGTTTTTCATGGGACTTTTGGTTCTCTTTGGGGACTTCAATCATTGATCCAAGTTATCAGCTGTATAGAGACATTTAAGCCTGGAAAGGATGTAGCATGGGACTGTGATGCTAAGGAATATGAAATGTAGAATCATAAATAGATCCTTTCCCATGCACCAATCTTCCATAGGCCTAATCAGGGAAACAAATATCAAGCTCCATCTGAATTGCCTGAAATGGATGACTCAGAAGGTGGCATAGGGGCAAGGTCTCAAAGTTTTCTTTTCTCTTTTTATCGTTACTAGTCAGGTGTTGTTATATCAAAAATTATCTCTTAGAAGCTAATGCATGGAATTAAAGGAAAAAATCTTCATTTCCATTTTTGATAATTAGAGGTCTAGAATCTTATACTAACAGAGGAAAAAAGTTGGCTCTGAAAATAAATTATAGAAAGAGACAAAGAAAGGGATAGCAGTCATTGACTCCTGACATTTGGGGGTCTTTGTCCATGAAATTTTTGGATAGAAGTTGCTTACATATGGAAGTCTCCTGCTAGATGCAAGTTTCTTGGGAAACCTGTCTCCATCATGATGCCATTTTCTCTGGACTATCTTGAGAGATCCCAATTATAGATGGCTGAGTTGTAAAGACCTCCAGGTCATGGGAATGAGATCATTTATTTTCAGTGGGCAAATGCAGGTCCAGGCATCCAACCATTGTAATTTAATTGCTGTATTTGTAGTTAATAGTATCCAATAAGGTCCTTTCAGCAAAATTCAAGAGCAATTTTATGTTGGCATCATTTTCAGTAAAACCAGGTCTCCAGGTTGAAGGTTGTGTAGGGATTCCTGTGGTTTATCCCTGAAAGAAGCCACCTGGACCTATTAGTTATAAAGGTGAGTGTACTGCCTTAAACCTCTAAGTATTTGACCATTTGTTATGGACTAAATTGTGTCCCTCCAAAATTTATAGATTTTATTTTTTAAACAAAAACCCTAACCCTCAATGTGACTGTATTTGGAGCTAAGGCCTATAAAAGAGGTAATTAAACTTAAATGAGATCACAGGATGGGGCCAGTAGGATTAGTATCCTTGTAAGGGAAGACAACAGAGAGCTCTCTCTCTGTCTCTGTCTCTCTGTCTCTCTCCCTGCTATGTGAGGATACAGTGAGAAGGTGCCTGTTTGCAAGCCAGGGAGAGGTCCATCACCAGAAATCAAATCAACCAGCACCTTTGTTCTTACACTTCCCAGCCTCTAAAATGTTGAGAAATAAATTTCTGCTGCTTAAACTACTCATTATGTGACATTTTGTTATGGCAGCCTGAGCAGACTAATATACCATTTATACCTGTAAAAAATTATATAATCAGTTATGGGAGGTGTAAGTCTAGTCTCACAGGGTGAGCTGTGATTGGTTCATATGTCATAGCCTCTGATTTCTTTTGCTGAAGATCTGAAAGGCATTAAAGTTAAGGGTATGTCCCTGTATCGTGGCAGTCATAATTCTTTAGGTAGTTTTCAAGCTTTATTTTAAATATATCAGTTATTCTTCTATTTTCATTGATGACTAAAGACAATGAGGATGTGGTGTTTCTGGATGACGGATAGTGTCTTACAAAGCACTTCGATTATTGACCTTGTAAAATGAGGACTTCAGTTACTGAATAAGTAATTTAGTATACCCCAAGTTGTAAATATAAAGACAATGCGATGAAAATAAGGCATACAGAAAATAGACAATGGTAAGAACATTTTTATTGTCATTTGAAGAAGGTGAATGTTTAAAATCCACCTTTCAATATTTAAATAGACCTTTGGATCTTATCATTATACTTTTACGAGGCTTATAAGTTTAGCAGATGGAACATATGCCAGAAACATCCTCAGAAATTTTGAGTGTAGTAGTCTTATGAATACTGATTTAAGATTGTAGATAATTTATGCTTTGGGGATAAAATGAAAGTGTTCTGGGTAATGAATTATGTTAGCCAGCATTATTAGAATGAAAAAGAATGGAAACCTCTCTTGAGGGATAGCACGCAGTTAGTTTATAAACAGGTAGTCAATGATTACCTGGTAGTGAGGACATATGATACATGGTGAGGACATTGGCAATTGTCTAGGACCTTTTGATTTATACCATGAGACATACCACAGGGGTTACTGATTGTCCCTTAGTGATTAGTGCATAAAATTTAGAAACATAAATCAGCTGGTAGACAAGTATTCTATCAGTCTTTGTGCTTCAACATTAATATCCTTTTGAACTAAGGAGTATGCAGTCATTAAAACTTATTTATATTAATATATCTTACTTATACACAGTGCACTATGAAAATTGAAATGACAAACATACCTGATTGATTTTATAATCTTTCTTTCATAAGGAGAAGGAGGCAATCATTTTGGTACCTGTTGGTCATTCCAGGAAACCTACAGATATTTGGTATTCTTTATTTGGTGCCTGAATTTGGGAAAGACAAAAAAGAAATGCAAACAAACAAACCAACAAAAAACACTTGACAGGGAATGTAAGACACAGATAAGCCATATTTTTCAAAGTAAAAAATAGGGACAGCCATAAGGGGCAATGATTTTAGTAATTTAAATTGTACTCCTCAAAATGAGGACATTGAAAAACATTATTTAGTTCAAGAATGTGCTAGAAGCATTGAGAGAATATTTTTGTGATGAAAATAAAACCCTTTTTTTCTGGGCAGAGAATAACTTGGTCATTTTATTTTAAAAAGTTCTTCAATTTTACTTTTTTGTATTTATCTAGTAATATTTTGCAGGAATGGAATTATACAGTTTTCCCTTATGAATAAATCTATTAACATAAAGTCAGAGTTATCAGAATGTTTAACGTATTTCATTATTTTCATTCATTTTTATTATTCACATTTATATTTCCATTCACAGTCTATATGTAACATTATATATGTGTATGATAAGACATATACAGACATATAATTATTTGTATAAATAAGAAAATTAAACATTGATGTTAGTTTTAAAACATAATTAACATTATTGATATATAAAATAAACCAATGCATATTTTCTATTCAGTACTCTATCTTAATAAAATATGATTTCCTTAAGAAAATGGCAGATAATATTCATTATTTTGTATATATTCTTATATCTATAATTGCTATGCTTAGTATAATCTCAAATATTTATTGTAGTATCATCTTTAATCAAAACAACAAGCTTTTGTTCCTGCCAACCCAGATAAACTAGACAGTAGAAGATTCAAATGTCTTAACTATTTTTCTTCAAGAAAGGTTACTCTGTGTTACATTTACTGATATATAAATGTATGTATAATATCACCCAAAGGCATTTGAATATGATGATGCATTTTAGTTCTTCTGCAATGCATACGAATAAGGAAAAATCTAAGCTCAATTTAGTGACTAATATGTTGTCTTTTTTTCCTGCTTTGAATTTATCAAATTATCCCAATATTATTTACTAATAAATACAATTTAATGTTAGTGTAAGTTATTAAATTTGACTAAGAATATGAAAATAATAATTTACACTGCACGTTAAACCTTTACAATTTATGACATTATAAGAAATGAGATTAAACACTTTGAAGCATTTATTATTAAAATTCAATTTAGTTAAAAACAATTGTATATATTATACTTGGAATTTTAAATGGTTGCAGAAATAATGATAACTTATTTGACTCAGAAAACCATGGTAGAAATTTAAATATGTCAAATTATGTGATATTAAGATTAGTTTCAGATAAATGTTGTATGAGGATTAATTTTATGTAATAAAACTGGAAGATGATATAGACTTTAAACAAATATTAACTTATTTATCAGAACTATTAAACTATTTTCATAACAAAATTCATATGTTTATGTTTGCTAAACTAAACTATAAAGACTCTAAAATCTCTTAGTTTTTTCTCTAATCGGAGTTGTATGTTTAATTTTCTTTAACCAAGATTTTAAAGAAAAAGAAATACAGCTTAATAATTTTTCTTTTTTTTTAAACTTTACTCTCTACCTGGGCTACATATTCCTAGATTCCACACAAATGAAAGAAGAATATTTTCACAGATTAGTCTGCAAAATTTTTAAGAGGGTGGAGAAAGGAGTGGGGAAGGAAGTAAAAATAAATAGGTAAAGGAGAATTAAGAGGAATTAGCTTCAGACAAATAAAACATTTTCATTGTAAAAAGCTAATTATCTTCTTCAAAGAGAAGAGGGAGATTAGATGCAGGAAATCTATTTTTATACACACTCATGTATGTGCCCACACACACAACAAAGATTTGTTACATGTGGCTTAAATTAAAATAGCCTCTTTCTTAGGTGATTTCTTAAAGACATAAAAGACAATCTCTTCATGAGGGCTTCTTCCCTTTGTTTCAAGGTGCCTCTCAAATTAACAAATTTGCTCATTGCAAAATACTAAGTGGTCCTTGTAATGCTAAATTTCCTGTTAAAAATTACCCAAATATTCAAATATCTGTGCCATTAGCAGCGTAATACTCATGTACATGCATGTCTTAATATGACAACACCACTTTCTTACCTGTGCATTCAAAAGCACCCTAGAAAGTGAAGGGAAAAAAAGTAGAAGGCTCTTAACTGAGGACCATTATTACTAAAGCCCAAGCTTCACCTTGACATAAGCAGAATGCAAGATGGAAGCAGAATTCATATGGCAGTCTACGCTTGGGAGCCCCAAAAGGAAAGAAATGACAGTGAGTCTCTGATACATCATTCTTCCTTTTCAAAGCAGAATTACAAGTTTAATCCTGATGGAAGCATGACACCAAAACTGAGGAAGGCACAACAGCACACTTAAATCTCATTAGCTCAATTCTTATTAAAAGATAACACATGTGAGAATAGCTTTAAAATGAACATTTCATGGGGAACAGGACGCTTACAGATTTGAGGAAATAGACTGAGGAAGAGCAATCAATATTCAGTTTTGTTGTGAGAATTGTTCACTGTTCAAATTAGCTGAAAGTAAGGGGAAATATAGGTTTTGTTAACTGAGAGATAAGATATAGGGCAGCAAGTTTGGGGCTGTGGGCTAGAAGGTGTTGGTTGGACAATTTGGTTTGGTCAGTGTAGGTGGGGAAGAACATGTGGGGGTGAAGTGCTGGCAGGGGTTGAAGGGAAATTTTTCTACTCTTTTGTGACCTGTCACACATTCAATCTATGATTCTAACTGTCTCTAAAGGGAAAACATATTGCTTCTTTCATTTTAGACACACATACACACACACACACACACACACACACACTTCTTCCTTAAATTATGTGATATTGTATAGCCTTTCTCCTTTATAAGGCTCACCTCACATTCTTTGTTCCTGAAAAGAATTAGAAAACACAGGCTAGAGTCCCCTCCCTTGATACATATTTGCCATTGGCATATGATAATGGGAAAGTAACTTACCATCTTATTTGATTTCCTATGTTTTCTTTTAATATATAGAAAAAAGGGTGGATCAAGAGAGAGTGACCAGAAATGGAATCAGAAGGCAGTAGAACCTTGGAGAAAATATCACAATTCAAATCTAGACTTCATTTATGTATATTCATGAAGATCACATTCTTTAGTCTTTTCTTAGCTATATTAATAAAACTCTACACCCTTGCTCTTTTTGAAATACTTAATCATACTTTCCTTAGACAATATTTTATTTTCCTCAATTATATTTTGCACAGTCTCTGCTTTGTCTTTATTTGCCTAGGAAGACAGCCTTCTTTGAAAATGGTTAATTATTTTGTGCTAGTGACTTTTACATTTTTTTATTCATTGTAGTATTCCAGAAAGTAAGTTATTTTCATATGAGTGGAAAAGTAAGTAAATTGAGTCACATCAATGTATGAATACTTAAGGTAATAATTTTGGATATGAAAAATAAGAAAATGTGTGTGTGGGCACTTAAATTTGTGAAGTTCTATTCAAATGTGGGATTTTTGTTGTGCTTGTTTTTCTGGACGTGAGAGTGAAAAGATACACAC
Organism: Kogia breviceps; assembly: GCF_026419965.1. Taxonomy (NCBI): domain Eukaryota; kingdom Metazoa; phylum Chordata; class Mammalia; order Artiodactyla; family Physeteridae; genus Kogia; species Kogia breviceps. The sequence continues at coordinate 27,966,224 of NC_081322.1, forward strand.
ATTCTCATCTTGATTTGCTTGCAATAAATCTACTGCAGAGCAGTTGTTACCACCCTGATCATAATAGAGATATCTGTGCTCTAATATTAGATCTGAGCACATAATATCTTTTTATGCATATAGGAAGATAAGTTTATCAATTTTATGACCTTTTTCAATGAGAAAAGATTCTTCCACCATGGAAATTAGTCTCCTGCCAATGTTTGTATGATGTGACAATATGCTCTTGGTTATAAATGACTGATACAGAGATATACATCTTCTCCCAAATGGGCAACCCAAAAGATTTTGGGATTGGTTTCAGACTTCACAGTGCTATGGGTGTAATGATATAAATTTGCATGGACATATAAAAAAATAATATGAAGAAAACATAGACCAGAAATGTAAAGAAGAATCAGGTAAGGTTAGTAGAAAATACTCTTTGGTCCCTGTTAGCTTTCCAGTTCCAATTTCTTATTCACCAAAAATACCCTTTTATTGTCTCTGATTGCCTCGGGATCCTTTTATCAAATTTCCTTATGTTTGCACTATCCCAAGTCAGTGTCAGTTGAAACGAATAGAATATTAACTAAATTATTCTAAACTAAAACTCTGAAATGCTATTATTGGACAGAGTAGACCAAATTTTCTGAAACTTTTCATTCTAAGGGTGACATCTTAAATGATGGACTCATAAAAGTCGTCCTTATGGTCCTTTCTTCACCCTTCCTCTCTTCACACACAACAAAGTCAAACACCAACTTTAATTTCCCCAATGTGATATTTCTTTACTGGAATAGGTTAACTTTGGATTTTTGGCAGGGTGTGTTAGAAATGCCTTAAAATATTTCCTCAGTAGCATTTCCTGGCTTCTGACGTAGGCAGACAGGTCAGGCTCAGTTTATGAACAGAATATTCATTATTATTTTTATATAAACATCTTTATTGGAGTATAATTGCTTTACAATGGTGTGTTAGTTTCTGCTTTATAACAAAGTGAATCAGCTATACATATACCTATATCCCCATATCTCTTCCATCTTGCGTTTCCCTCCCTCTCATCCTCCCAATCCCACCCCTCTACAAAGCACCGAGCTGATATCCCTGTGGTATGTGGCTGCTTCCCACTAGCTATCAGTTTTACATTTGGTAGTGTATATATGTCCATGCCACTCTCTCACTTCGTCCCAGTTTATCTTTCCCCCTCCCCATGTCCTCAAGTCCATTCTGTAGTAAGTCTGAGTCTTTATTCCCATCCTGCCCCTAAGTTCTTCATTACTTTTTTTTTCTTTTTTTGTAGATTCCATATATATGTGTTAGCATACGGTATTTGTTTTTCTCTTTCTGACTTACTTCACTCTGTATGACAGACTCTAGGTCCATCCTCCTCACTACAAATAACTCAATTTTGTTCATTTTTATGGCTAAGGAATATTCCATTGTATATATGTGCCACATCTTCTTTATCCATTCATCTGTTGATGGACACTTAGGTTGCTTCCATATCCTGGCTATTGTAAATACAGCTGCAATGAATATTGAGGTACATGACTCTTTCTGAATTATGGTTTTCTCAGGGTATATGCCCAGTAGTGGGATTGCTGGGTCATATGGTTGTTCTATTTTTAGTTCTTTAAGGAACCTCCATACTGTTCTCCATAGTGGCTGTATCAATTTACATTCCCACCAGCAGTGCAAGACAGTTCTCTTTTCTCCACACCCTCTCCAGCATTTACTGTTTGTAGATTTTTTGATTATGGCCATTTTGACTGGTGTGAGATGATATCAAATTGCAGTTTTGATTTGAATTTCTCTAATGATTAGTGATGTTGAGCATTCTTTCAGATGTTTGTTGGCAATCTGTATGTCTTCTTTAGAGAAATGTCTATTTAGGTCTTCTGCCCATTTTTTGATTGGGTTGTTTGGTTTTTTGATATTGAGCTTCACGAGCTGCTTGTAAATTTTGGAGATTAATCCTTTGTCAGTTGCTTCATTTGCAAATACTTTCTCCCATTCTGAGGGCTGTCTTTTCATCTGTTTATGGTTTCCTTTGTTGTGCAAAAGCTTTTAAGTTTCATTAGGTCCCATTTGTTTATTTTTGTTTTTATTTCCATTTCTCTAGGAGGTGGATCAAAAAGGACCTTGCTGTGATTTATGTCATAGAGTGTTCTGCGTATGTTTTCCTCTAAGACTTTGATAGTGTCTAGCCTTACATTTAGGTCTTTAATACATTTTGAGTTTATTTTTGTGTGTGGTGTTAGGGTGTGTTCTAATTTCATTTTTTTAAATGCAGCTGTCCAGTTTTCCCAGCACCACTAATATAAGAGGCTGTCTTTTCCCCATCCTATATTCTTGCCTCCTTTATCAAAGGTAAGGTGACTATGTGCGTGGGTTTATCTCTGGGTTTTCCATTCTGTTCCATTGATCTATATTTCTGTTTTTGTGCCAGTAACACACTGTCTTGATTACTGTAGGTTTGTAGTATAGTCTGAAGTCAGGGAGCCTGATTCCTCCAGTTCCATTTTTCTTTCTCAAGATTGCTTTGGCTGTTCGGGGTCTTTTGTGTTTCCATACAAATTGTGAATTTTTTTGTTCTAGTTCTGTGAAAACATGTCAGTGGTAGCTTGATAGGGATTGCATTGAATCTACAGATTACTTTGGATAGTATCGTCATTTTCACAATGTTGATTCTTCCAATCCAAGAACATGGTATATCTCTCCACCTATTT